>NC_141689.1:1248547076-1249147076 GCF_964263255.1 Lissotriton vulgaris | reverse complement strand
CTTTAGATGAGTGGGAAGAGGTGGCATCCCACAACGATGAGACATCGTTAAGTATAGCCGCCCGTCGGTCTCAATCGCTGGTGGCAGACCTACTTAGACTCCTCCGGGGAAGAAAATTAAGGCTAAAGCTAAGAACAAGAAGACACCTCATAGGCAGGATAACTCACAGCAGAACCTACCCCAAAGTAATTTGTATGGAAAGTGCAACTCAGAAAATAGCTCCTTGCGGAAGTGGGTCCAAGCAAAGGGAG
The DNA here is from genome assembly GCF_964263255.1 of Lissotriton vulgaris. NCBI lineage: Eukaryota > Metazoa > Chordata > Amphibia > Caudata > Salamandridae > Lissotriton > Lissotriton vulgaris. Next base: position 1,249,146,825 of record NC_141689.1, on the reverse strand, counting down.
GAGTAAAGAGTATGGTCCCCCGGATTATTGGTAACATTCCTAATGATGACAATATAAATTGTATAACGATGGAAAATGGCCCGGCTTCAAAACAAGTGGAAAAGGTAAAAGGCCCCACTAGAACGCAAAGGAAGATGGGCTCTCAACTAATATCTACTACTGCTGCCTCGCTTTCAACTGAAACAACTCAGCATTCAGGATCTTTGGCAGACTCTGATCTGACTCTTGCTTCAATAATGCAGTTTCTGAGAGATCAACGAATGGAAACTCAAGTTCACTTTGCACAGGCAAAATCGGATACAGACAAGATGTTGCAATTATTACAGGAGGTTACAGTGAAAGTGGGTGGGGCTAGCTAATGATATATCAGATCTTCAGCAGAGGGTAGGAGAGACGGAGCATACTGTAAGTCTTACAGACACTATGGTACAGAAGCAGGCAACTCAAATTTCCACTCTCCAGCTCAAGCTAGAAGATTTGGAAAACCGCCAACGATGCCACAATCTCCGCATATTTGGCATTCCTGAAGGAGTGGAAAGGGCAGACCCTCAAGCCTATTTGGTGCAGTTATTTCGGAGGGCATTTCCAGACTTGTCTGACTGGGATTGGGACTCTCAATTACAAGGAGCACATAGGCTCCCAATGGTTAAACGCAATCAGGAAAGTAGATACTCTCGTCCATTCATAGTGTTCTTTGGACATTTTTTATATCTTTCTTCCTATGATTAAAACATGAATCTTTTCCTTTCTCTGATCAACTTTTTGCTTGTATTTCCTTGAAATAATTTTCAAATTGTTCAATTCTTCTTGCTATGTTTATAATTGAGTGTAACATATTGTCAGTCATTCAGCCCATAACCTCTCTTGAGCTTTCAAACTCATGGTTTTCAATAGGATTTGATCTAATATTACTTGTTCATATGTGATGTTTCCAAAATCACATGATGCTGCTAATGTCTTCAGTAGAGCGATCTACTCATCAATGTCTTCACCTAATTTTTAACAATGAGAAAAAAGCTTGTGATGTTCTCAAACAATGTTGATCTGTATCTACTTTTCAAATCTTTATTACATTTGTCGAACTGCATATTCCTTCAAACCAATCCCCTCCTGAGCATCAACCAAGAGAGGCAAATGTTTCAACTCCTTGAGACCTTTAGCCCAAAGACGTAGATTCACGAGAAAAAATGTCCTCGGGGATCACAACGAAAACCTTCATGTACTTCAATATTGGTCTGAATACATCTAACCACATGGCCTATTCAATACTTGGTTCACCAGGGTGTTGCAAAAACAGGGCTGAAGGCTAAAAAAGTCAATATGGTTTTACAGTGTTTCTTGAGAAACCCACAAATTTCTTGTGCCTTAAACTTTTTTAACATGGTAAAGGAACATAAAATGCAATTGTTAGTCATGTGTACCACTGGTAATTAATTGGCAAAGTAATGCTTAGTTGCAAAAGAAATAGAAGCTGATGGTGAAAATAACAAGAGGTTTCAATTCATTATTGCTGAAGAAAGAAAATAAACAGATCCCTTGCAGCCACTTCCCACATATGTGCTATGCCTTGGCGAGAAAAGTCTTATATGTCACTACACAATGCTCTGCATACAGGCAGTTGTATGGTTACACATGGAGACTTTCAAGCCAACATGTTAATGGCTACTTCTCTATTATACACACACACAGCTTCGAACTGTCCGACTCTCCAATTCAGGGTAATATTGCTGTCAAATTTTTATCAGCTCCTTTCTGCAGTAAGAAATCCAAAGAAAAGGGGATGTCCAGCCAACTCTACTACAGCCACAGAAATACAGGAGTCCAGGACAATCAGTTGCAGACCTTTTTGTTGGTCAACATGATCTTCTTGTGCCCGCTCCTTGCCAATATTATAAAGTGAATAGGCGCACAGTGTTGGATTCTTCAACACATTTCTTCAACAAATAGGTCATATACTATTTAAAGCAAGCAGATGATACACCTCTTGGCAATCTGCTCCTTTTCAATTATCAACACACATTCTCACCGTACATTCTAAGATCTATTCCACATGCATATTCGTACGCTCCCCTACACAAAGTACAACACTAACCAACAATCCGCTGTTCTCTTTCCTATGCCACAATTACCTTGAGGAACACTCAGCGGAGTTGAAATAGTGAATGTAAATATGTATGGCTTTCACTGTTTTGGGTGCCTTTCCATCTGACTATGGGGTACTGTTCCAGTTACTAACTGATAATTTTCATTACAAGCAATTAATCTGAGCCTCTAACATTTGTGAAGGTGGTGAACTCCACAAGAGTTATGGACATAATGAAATACTCTGAGCAAAGAGTCTGAGTGCAAGGTAATCTTTAAATTTGTTCCAGCGACTGCCGGGGGAGGGAAAGGGGAAGATGAGAATTTATGTTTAGAATGCTTTATATTTAATTTGACCTTGAAAGCTATACATGCGGCTTGTCTTACCGATGATTGTTGTATAACCAATAAAAACATTTTTTTAAAAATGTGTCCCAGCGACGATTTATTTCTCTTAACGTGGTAATGTGCTTTGCAGAAGTATGCTGAGGGTCACAAAGGGATTTTCCATCAGAAATAATAGCACACGGGTGTGGGAAGGGGGAATGCAATTACTGAGACACCATTGCACAGACTCAGTGCTCAGAAGAACTTGAGGACTCGTGTCCTGAATCCTCTGATGCTTTGGGGCATTGCTATGCTTGCCGTCACCACATTCTGCCGCATCAGCTAAATGTTAACATGTTGTGTATGATGTGTTTATTTAGCATGTGGTGTGTTTACATTTGTTTGAAGGTTAGGTTGGACAATACATTGGAAACTAACTGTATCCAGGGCATGGCTAGTTATGCTGAGACTGATGGAATCGTAATAAGCGCTTTGGCTGCCTCTAGTTGGACCCCAGGTGAAAAATGTTAAGAGTGGGAAGATAACTCCCTTTGCTCTGCACTGATGGTCTTGAAACTGAAATAACTTGTAAAGGCCTATAAGTTATATGCCTAAAATAGGCCAATGGATAACTCAGAAGCCCCATGATTCGTTTAGTCCCTGTAAGTAAAAAAGGTAAAAATCTTCTATTACAAGCCTTGGCTGAACTTTACAGTCATAACTTTCCATCTACTGTTGGCAAGAAGCTGGAACTTGAAACAACAAATGGCAAAATTGTGTGGGCCATAGTCCTGCTGAGCTCTCAAATCACACTTACAAATTTTAGATCAAGCAATCAATATTTTCAAGGACACATTTTGTATTTGAGAGAGCAATACCACATTGTCAGATTCCTATACTGTTTGAGGAAAAGGCTTCTGAAATGATTTGTACTTCGTGCTAGATTCTGTCTTAAAAATGAAAGTATGAATTTGGATTGACCTGTGTTGAAGGATGGGTGACTGTCGAACTAAAGTGAAAGAAAAAAGAGAAAAAGTATTTATGCGAGCTAAATGTGCGTTATCACTTAGAATGTTCGCTGCTAACTTGACCTCCATCCAATAAACAGAAAGGTTGTTTATCAAAACACCTAATGAATTTTGCCTAAAGGCCCTTTAAGGAAGGGGTCGAAGTGCAATTTATTATTAGCATAAAACGATAGATTAACATTCTTGCTTTGAATGTGGCCATTTAAAAAATAAATATGGAGGGGCATGGCCAAGATGGCGGCGAGGTAGGACCTATTGCTCGGAGCTCCGGCCAGCCGTCTGCCCAATGGCGTATATTGGTCCCCACAGGGAACAGGCATAGCCCCGGGTCCTGTCGGAGAGCCTCCCCGAGGGGTTTCTGCCCATGGCTGCCCTGAGATTCTAGCACCAACACCATAAGCAGTGCCTCGCGGGGACCGCAAGGGAGACGATCCAGTTTCCCCCTTGCTGACTGTACAAGGCAGCATCAACAACACAGTGGTCTGAAATTCAGACCATCGAGGCCAGCAGTTCAGAGTCCAGCCGCCTGTCAGACAACCCGGAGGACCCGCGGATTGCCCAGCTTCGCACACGTCTGCCCGAGATCACCGGCCCTGACTCGCCTCGGGAGGCTCCGGGGCCGAGGGCCCGAGCGCGTCCCTGTTCTAGATTTTCGGGCTGATCGTGCGAGGGGCCGGAGCTCGCTGGGACACACTTAACTGCCTCTCACTTCTGCCAGAGTACTCACAGGGATCCATGCAAGTTACCCTCGTGCCTGGGGTATTGGATGCCTACACTCTAGGGAGGCCTAGCAGCACATAGGGCCGAGGGGATCCCCAGCCTCGATTTTGGGGTCGCCCGCCTGGAGCACGGAGGCCGGGGGCAGCGGGGTGGACGAGTGCTCGGTTCTCCCAAAAATAAGCAGACCACCCAACACCCTGTAATCATGCAGGGGGTGGTGGGCTGCCAGTGGCCCTGACCCCCACTATTTAACTGCTTGCTGGATCGGTATGGGCTCCATCAATGCCTAGGCCTCACACCACATGCGGGGGCAGGCCCTGCCCCTGAGGGACTCAAAACCCTGTGGATGTCTGGTAAGAGCGCGCACCCTGCAGCCGCGCTGGGGAGGAGACCGCGCTACCTGGGAGTGGTTGGGGGTTGTGGCCTTCAAGTATCGGGAGGGACACTGGAGCGAGGTGGCCGACGGGGGAGACCCTGGCCTAAGGAGCTATTGTCTGCAGGTCCGGCCTGACTGTAGAGATCTTGGACACTAACCTCATACAACCGCGCAGCTGTAGCTGCAGCACATGCAAGTGACAGTCCCCACGCAGTGATTCGGATCAGCGAGGCTACCTGGACATCCCCGCTACAGTTCCGGACACGCCCACCTGCCTTTGTCTTAACAAAGCCTTTACAGTGACCAGCAGCCGAGCCCCATTCTGGTCCCAGCAGCGATACGACGGCGTGCGCTATTCGCCTGGTGCTCACGGTGGCCTAGGGCACCAGCACCCCCCCAGCTGGCCGCTATTTCTTCAGTGCCCACAACCCACTCAACGACTCATCTAGGGGTGCCAACTGAGTATGTCTGCTTCCAGGACGAAGAAGGTGAAGCCCTTGAAGGATATTTTTGAATGCTCGCAATCTATCCCCAACATGGCGACTGCGGCCCCCGATACCACGTCCGGACACAGTCGGATGGCACTGGCGATGAGCCCATCACAAAGGCATTCCTCGAGTCGCTCTTCTTAACTCTCAGAGCAGACCTGCAAACAGTGAAAAACTATCTCACTGCTGAGATCAAGCAGATCCAAAGGGACGTGGATGACATTGGAGATAGAGTGGCTGCCCTGGAGGAGAAGAGCCACACCGCAGTGACTTAGGAAACTATACTCCAGCAGGAGTTGGTCCGACTGCAAGAACAACATATTGACATCCAAACACACCTGGAAGATTTGGAAAATAGGTCTCGCAGACACATTATCCAGATCCGGGGAGTAAAGGCAACAGAGGACACCAGAGACTTGTTTGTATTTGCCAATTGCCTTTTCCTCCATATATTGGGCGACTCCCATGAATCTGAGATTATACTTGACCGAGCACACAGGGTCGGACTACCCCGGGCGAATAACGCTCCCCAATTGACATCCTTGTGTGCGTTCAGGGCTTTAGAACCAAAGAGGCCATCCTCACCAATGCGAGATCTCTTCACACCATCACTTTCCAGGGTCACTCTCTGGGGCTATTTCAAGATTTGGCCCTGATCACGCTTCAACGTCGCTGGCAATTCCGTCCTGTGACTGAGCACCTTCAACAGCAAGGAATTCCATACTCCTGGAGTCATCCCTTTCAACTTATATTTCCTCACAATGGCAAATTCCACCAACTCCGCTCACTCGCGGATTCTTGCCGGCTTCTTAGCCTAGCGGTACCATGTGATGAAGACACCCAATGTAGCACCGGCTTGGGGCCCGAGATCCCCCCGTCGGGGTGGCAACGACAGGGCCGGCGGAGGCGCATCCAGAAACCAAACAATAGCCAGGAGTCAACAGGCAGCCCTCACCTCCGCGTCGGATGCCCTGGTGACAAGTGAAGGGACAGGGGTCATTAGGTTCTTTGCATGTTCTCCCTTTGATCCTGGGAGGGTGGCGGGCGGGGCTGCGACCTCCTGCTTGGTCACACTATGGACCCCACTTTGTTGTTCTGCTGGTCATCCCGAGATGACTGACGACTTATTCGGACTATTTGTTATAAAGGCTATTGTTCTGGTTTTATATTGGATTTTAGTTTCTGGAGGGTTTTTGATTTTTTCGGGTTTGGGTCCCCTCGTCCATCCCGCCTCACTGCGCCTTGGAGGTTGTGCAAGTTCGGACTATGGTACTCCTCTCCCTACACCTCCTCACCTGCCAGGAAGTGTTGTCCACATCATAGCATTCATCTTCTCCCAAATTTAGATGCCACACACCTCTCTCAAAATTCTTACCCTCAATGTGCGAGGTTTGAATAACCCGGTTAAGCGTAGAGCCGTCCTTCACTATTTGGCGCACTCCAAAGCCGATAAATGCCTCCTATAGGAGACCCACCTCCTCCCCAAAGATCACCATAGGATGAAATCCTGCGCTTTTCCTACACTGATGTTCTCCTCTAATCCCACCAAATCTGCTGGCGTTGCCATATTAGTTTTCCAATCCTTTCAGGGCAGAGTACTACAGAAGGAAGCAGAGATCAGAGGCCGACTGCTCACGTATCAGTTCCTGGTGGGAGGGGTGACTCTTACTGTGGGGTCTATATACGCACCCAATGAGGGGCAAGACAAGTTCTTTCACGACACACTCACAGAGGAGACTGCTACTACAGAACGATGCCTACTATTGGGAGGGGACCTGAATCTTGTATTCAACAACATGAGTGACCGTTCCAGCCAGAGGTCGGGCCAGACTGGCGCCCTCTCCCCTGTTGGAAGGGCCCGCCTCCAGGACCTGGGGTTCAAAGATCTTTGTCTCCACTTCCACCGCCGCAGTCGAGCCTACACTTTTAACTCAGGAGCGCACAAAACATATGCTAGGCTGGACTATCTCCTTGGATCTTCCTTACTACATGCGCTTACGACTGACACAGAGATCCTCTCTATTGGACCACTCCCCAGTTATTACCACTTTTAAGCTCCCACCAATGCGACAGCCCGTCCGACATTGGCACCTGCGAAACACTTGCTTCATCAACCCTCAATAGTAGAACAGATCCAGAAAGCCATCACAAACTACCTTGCCCTTAATGCCAACTCAGACACCTCCTTAGCGACACAGTGGGTGGCACTAAACGCAGTTATACGTGGGGAATTCATAGCCATATCCACAACCAACAACCTTGAACGCAGTCGCAAATGGGTCGAGCTCTCCCAGCGGGTGGTGGAGCTGGAACAGATGCACCAGCGGACTGGCGCTTCCCGGGCTTGGCGCCAATTGTGTGTAGAACGGAGACAACTAGCAGCACTAGATCAGGATAGGGCTGAATTTGCAGCTTTCCGTCTTCGCCACTCATATTACACGGGTGGTGATAGGTGCGGTCGCCTCCTGGCCCACAAAGTACGGGAAACCAGACAGGGGCAGGGTTTTTAAGCCATCCACTCTACTAGTGGTGAACTCACTACTGAGGATGCTACAATAGCGGAAGTCTTTCGAGACTTCTATGTGGAGCTATATTTGAGTGAACCGCTTGACGCCCGCCTTAGCGCCGACTATCTGGCAGCAGCACACATACCCTCCCTCACCCCAGTGCAGGCCGATTATCTAGATAGGGATATTGAGACAGAAGAAGTGATAGCAGCGATTTCCCGCCTCAAGATTGGCAAATCACCCAGGCTGGACAGCTACTCGGCGGCCTTTTCTAAGACGTTCTGCAGCCAGGTGGCCCCCCTCCTGATGGGCTTGTTCAACTCCTTTGCACAAACCGGGGCTATCCCGGAAGAAATGTTTGAGGCGTCGATTGTGGTCATCCCGAAACCTGGAAAAGATAAAACATCCTGCGGCGCGTATAGACCGATATCCCTATTGAACATAGATATTAAACTTTGTTAGTATATTGGCGAACCTTCTGGCGCCCTACATGTCCCAACTAGTTGAGCCGGACCAGGCAGGATTTATCCCTCAAAGACAAACGAGTGATAACACACCAGAAGGGTCATCCATCTAATCGAAAAGGCGTCTCGCACTCAGGGGGAATATATGCTATTGGCCATCGACACGGAAAAGGCCTTCGACAGGGTACATAGGCCCTACTTGGATCAGGTCCTGACCCACGTCGGCCTCGGTGAGAAACTGCGCACTCGGATCCTCAACTGCTACCGCTCCCCCAAAGCTACGGTTTGGGTCAATGGCCATACATCCTCCTGCTTCCCCATTGGAAGAGGCACCAGGCAGGGGTGCCCTCTTCCACCCCTTTTATTCGCACTCCACATGGAACCCTTAGCATCACGGATTAGACACCACCCCCTCATCTCTGGGATCAAGTTTGAAGGAGACGTACACACTATAAGTCTGTACGTGGGTGACATCCTGCTTTCCCTTTCAAGCCCGAATCACGCGCTGCGATCCCTCTTCATCGAAATGCATTGCTTCGTACAGGCTTCGGGGTTTAAAATTAACATGGATAAGTCGATCGCACTCAATACCTCTTTCTCCCCGCATACTTTAGCTCATCTACAGGAAGAACATCCCATACAATGGTCAGATTCCTCGATTCCGTACCTGGGAATTCATCTAGCTCCCTCCATACAGGCCACAGCTGACACCAACTATTCAATGCTTCACTCGCGCATACGTAAGGAACTAGGCCAGTAGAAACATTATACTTTATCCTGGCTAAATAGGATAACGGCTACTAAGATGACCATCCTCCCCAGGATCTTGTACCTTTTTTAGACGCTACCCCTCCGCCCTCCCACAGGCTGGATTCAACAGACCCAATCAGACCTGGCACACTTTATCTGGCAGGGCCGCAAACCCCGGTTTAAACACGCAATAGCAATCCTTCCTCCAGAGAAGGGAGGAGTAGGAGTTCCTCATCTCCAACTTAATTTTTTTGCCTCACAGCTTCGATATCTAGTGGAATGGCACCGCCTAGAATCGGAGAAGCACTGGCTGTTTCAGGACCAGGCAGTGGCGGCCATGCATCTGCAGGGCATTCCCTTCCTCCATAAACCGCATAGACCACCCAATCTCTACACAACATACATCACAAGCACGATTATGGAGGACTGGGATCGCACTAACACGGCCCATAACCTGACTACCTACCCTTCCCCCCTCACACCACTGTTCGACAATCCGGAGTTCTAGCCTGGTATGGTTACCAAGGCCTTTCCCGCCTGGTGCCCCACCCCATGCCAGTCCCTGGGCCACCTCTTCGACTTGGAGGGGATTATTCCATTCCCACAACTTAAGGCAGATTACGGACTTCCAGAATCAGAATGCCTGCCCTACCTACAGCTCCGACACTGGGCACTTCACCCACACATCAAACCTGAGGCTCAACGCCTTCTGACCCCTTACGAAAAGTGGCTCATCACCCACACATCGGATATAAAAAACAAATTTCCGACCTGTATAAAATGCTATTGACATCCACCACGCACACATACAACGCCGGTCGAACACGCTGGGAGCGAGACCCGAAGAAGGACACTTAGCCACAAGGATTGGGAAGGCATATACCACAGGGCTCGGCACTCAGCATATCACATGGGACTCACTGAGACACTGATTAAATAGCCACATACTGGTATTACACACCAGTACGCCTGCACCTATTTGATTCACGACAAAGCAACCCTTTGTTGGATGGATATCGGGCAGGTGGGCACTCTGGTACATCTTCTTTGGGGCTGTGACCGTATCCAATCATACTGGACCCAGGTGCTCGATGAAATAGACACCCATTTCGAAAAGCACAGCTCCCGAGATTTCCTGCGTACATTCTGCTGGGCCTTCCCAATCCCATAACATATCCGCTCATGTCCCGGTGGGCCGATTTATTGCCATTGCAATAGGCACGGTAACACAGAACATCCTGATGCTCAGCCCCCAACATTTTCCGGATCGCCACAACGACTTTGGCTGGTGTTAGGTATGAAGAAACTGACTAACGTTGGCTGGCAATGGGTCTGACTTCCCAGAGCTGTGGCTGCCCTTCTTGACCCTTCTCATATCGGAGTCCCGAGAACTGACATGCCCCTGATACCTCAGACTTCTTCCCCTCTCTGACACACAGCTCCCACATAGTCATTCTTCATGGCATCGCACGCGACCACGTTGATTCCCAGATTGTCCCTTTTCCCCTTCTCTGGTGGACAAGGGGGGAGGCGTGTGGGGGTAGGTAATGTTGGACTCAAGTTGTTCAGTTTGATTTTTACCCTTTCCCTTTTTTTATTTGTTTTCCACAGACCTGCTCCACTCATCTTACCTTGGTAATGCTGTTACTTATGGCACTTGTTGCCCATATTGCACTATTTCTACGGAGCTGGGGGTCTTGTTTGTCTTATTATTTGGAAAATTAATAAAAGATTTAAACCATAAAAAAATATATATATGTTGCACATTTTAATGAAAATGTATTATGTGTGAATTATTTATATTTTATTTTTCTGAACCAGTTGGGCTTAAAGAAACAATTGTATACTACTGCTGGCTGAATAAATCCTCTGCAGGGCATATCTTTGCAAGATTGTTTTGAGGTAAAGGATGTCCAAAACTCATAAAATTCACTGAATTTTGTTCAAATTTCAGTTTAGGTAATCACTTTCAGAATACCTTTCAAGTTATCCTGTGTTTAGAAGAACTAGTGGCTATTAGGTCTCAACCATTGTGGCAGTGCCGAGACACAAAACTATTTGCAAGAGCTGGAAATAAATGCCTGATGTTTTGAGAATACAAGCTTCAATTGTAAGTCCAATCACCTGAACTTCAGAAACAAATAATCTTTGTTTTCCATCTCATCCTCTCTAAAGCAGTTACCATCTTGCTTGCCCTACATTGTCACCGCTTCGCTTCTAAATCACCATCGCTGCCCCGTGGGTGATAGCACACACCTCCTCCTTACCTTTTGTTGTGTTTTGATTGTTGGTAACAAGCTGTGAGTCCTCGGTTTCCAAGAGAGCTTCATGGTGGTTCGCCCCATCCTTTGAGAAAGAGAAAAACAGGTTTACTCCTGTGGCCAGTACAAGGGCTAATGGTCTAAGTCTTTAAGTGTGGAATCTCATGTGGCAACTGGTGGACCATTGTGGCCGACATGTCGTTTCTTACATAATCTCATATGTTCTATTATCACATTGTACTCAACACATATAAGAACTATGGTCATCTCGAAAGGACCTGCCATCTTTCCATTACCCCAATATATTCAGATTTCGTTACACAAGAATAAGCAACAAAAAAATAGAAGAAATCTTGAGGTACCTTAGTACAATTGGTATTTAGACTACGTTAAATAGCCAAAATGTGATTAAAACGTTGGCGGAAGAATGCTACTGTGTACAGTGCTTATCTAGTAAACAGAGGTCTTAAGATAATATTTGTCAACAGATAGATGGATGGGTTTGAGGTGTTAGCAGAACTGGCAGTCATAGAACATTCAGTGCCATAGTGTTCACACATTCACTAATCCTATCAAGGCTGATAACTTCTGTTCAAATGTAATTCTATCATTATTAAAATGTGTATCACAATTTAATATCTGTACAACATAGAGCTAGTCTGGTCTTATCAATGCAAAACGAGGAATCAAACACCAAGCTGTCTTTCAGCATCCCCCAATGTAATGGCAATAGCACTAAGTAGTGGTTGCCTTTGGTCTATAGAAAAACAACAGTTGATGGGCAAAATGCAAACAAATGTCATACATTCACCCCAGTACAGGGATCTGGGCCTAAATCCATCGCTTTTTTGCTAACCACACCAACCCAGTTCAGACTTGGCAATATGCAAATCAGTCTTGACCCTGTGCCTCATGGGAACATTCCAGCCCGAACTGCCAAGCCATGTCTTCCCTGGACCGGAATCAAGCATCCTAGGACCGGTTTCTGGCTATCAGCCGTCATCAGTCAGGATAGCTTGACTCCAGTGGTGTGGAGAGCACAGGACTCACGTCTGAGCATACCTGTCCCACTCGGGGTGACAAATACAAAAACAACAGTTGATGGACAGAATGCAGAACAATGTCATACATTCACCCCAGTACAGGGATCTGGGCCTCAATCCATTGTTTTTTTGCTCACCACCCCAACCCAGTTCAGACATGGCCATATGCAAATCAGTCTTGACCCTGTGCCTCATGGGAACATTCCAGCCCGAACTGCCAAGCCATGTCTTCCCTGGACCGGAATCAAGCATCCTAGGACCGGTTTCTGGCTATCAGCTGTCATCAGTCAGGATAGCTTGACTCCAGTGGTGTGGAGAGCACAGGACTCACGTCTGAGCATACCTGTCCCACTCGGGGTGACAAATACAAAAACAACAGTTGATGGACAGAATGCAGAACAATGTCATACATTCACCCCAGTACAGGGATCTGGGCCTCAATCCATTGTTTTTTTGCTCACCACCCCAACCCAGTTCAGACATGGCCATATGCAAATCAGTCTTGACCCTGTGCCTCATGGGAACAGTCCAGCCTGAACTGCCAAGCCATGTCTTCCCTGGACCGGAATCAAGCATCCTAGGACCGGTTTCTGGCTATCAGCCGTCATCAGCCAGGATTGCTTGACTCCAGTGGTGTGGAGAGCACAGGACTCACGTCTGAGCATACCCGTCCCACTCTGGGTGACAAATTCAAAAACAACAGTTGATGGACAGAATGCAGAACAATGTCATACATTCACCCCAGTACAGGGATCTGGGCCTAAATCCATCGTTTTTGTGCTAACCACACCAACCCAGTTCAGACATGGCCATATGCAAATCAGTCTTGACCCTGTGACTCATGGGAACAGTCCAGCCCGAACTGCCAAGCCATGTCTTCCCTGGACCGTAATCAAGCATCCTAGGACCAGTTTCTGGCTATCAGCCGTCATCAGCCAGGATAGCTTGCCTCCAGTGGTGTGGAGAGGACGGGACTCACGTCTGAGCATACCCGTCCCACTCGGAGTGACAAATACAAAAACAACAGTTGAGCTATCCTGGCTGATGACGGCTGATAGCCAGAAACCGGTCTAGGATGCTTGATTCCGGTCCAGGGAAGACATGGCTTGGCAGTTCGGGCTGGACTGTTCCCATGAGGCACAGGGTCAAGGCTGGTTTGCATAGGGCTGTGTCTGAACTGGGGTGGTGTGGAGTGCTAAAAAACGATGGATTTAGGCACAGATCTCTGTACTGGGGTGAATGTATGAAATTGTTCTGCATTCTGTCCATCAACTGGTGTTTTTGCATTGGATCTATAGAGCCATCATTATTGCGTTCCACACCAACATAGCTGCATACAGTGCAGCTAGAGAGTAAAATGGAGGCACTAACTGATGGGCATAAAACATGCATCTAAACAATAGAATAAGAGATATCTAAGTTTTATCGGTACCCAGCACCCTGTGAGTTATGCACGTAACGCGCAAACTCTGCCTTAGGGAGCTCTGAGGCAAGTGTTTAAAGGTTTGGGACACGAGCCTCAGCAATAACATGCAGGCACGGATGACACAAGTGTTGGTGACTGGGCCCGGCGGGACCCTGACAAAGTAAGTACCCCATAGCTGTAGGAGTCCTCATTGAAGGTTCACCCTAAAACATGTTTTATATCTAATACGCTCTCCTCTTTATATACAGAGCGTGACTCCAGGCTACCTTGAAATCTAGGGGACCTATAGAGCGCTAATATGTTTTTTTGTATGTATGAACTGTGTAGTATGTAAGTAGTGAGGTGTGTGTGAGTGGCTAATCACAGGGGCAACGCCCAGCGAGTGAGTTAGATGTGCTCACCTATTACTTTGATTTCACTGGATGATCCTGCCGTTAATATTTACAGGTTCATGAGCTTGACACTACATGGTGATAAGGCTATAGATTAAAGTTAAATTTATTGTTAGCGGCAATCTCAACTGCTACACCAAAAACCAGTACACAGGAATCTGCTCATGGACATTTCTGGCTAATTCTCCCTTTGTGTTACAGATGCAATGGAACAGATACCAAGTAGGTTTAAGAATTTCATTTGGCATGCAGAGAGCGTGAATGTAATGCACTTCGCGTTTCTGCATTAACAAGTAAAGAGTGGTCTCAGGGAATGAGACTAACAGTCCTAACGACAGCCAGGGGCAAGGGAGGCAGAAACACGAAGACCAGGCAAAAGAAGGAAGTTAGGGCTCTTATACTCATTCAAACTTCCCATTTGCTTTCCCATATTTTATTCATTTCGACTGGGGGGATTTATTAAATAGAAGTTGCCACCAACCCAGTGACCCCTCCATCTCCTTTCTTTTAGTATTATTGGTCTGATACTATTCTTTGCTCCCGTGTAACTCACACTGCACAGCGGAACACAAAGGAACCCAATGATGAAGCATGCCACTAAGGGGTAACCCTGGTGAACAAGCGTTCTGCAACCCAAAAACTTTAGCTTTTCCGAAAAGGGAGACCAGCCCATACGGTAGAGTGGGGCTCTCGAATTTGTGTTTAACTTTTAAGTAAGGAGGGTGAACCCTACTCTTTAGCACCAGGACAGGACTTATCACAGTGTGCTCCGTCCCTTGAGCCCGCCACGCCTCCCAGCTGAGCCGCCCTCGCCCCTCCCCTTCCACTATCCATATATGACAGTAGTTCCCGCGCGCAGCGTTCACGCGCAGCGTCCGCGCCCAATCCGCGCCGAAGGTGCGCCAAAGGTAAGCCCGTCTACGCCCGTCCGCGCCTGGACCGCGCCCAGCGCCAGACCCCCTGCCCCTCGCGTTACCTACGATGCAGCCACCCTCCTAGCCCTCAACCCCGGTCGCGCCCCCAAATGCGTCCAAGCCGCTCCTGGACGCACCCATGGACCGTTCTCCTGCTCCTTCTGCAAATTTAGCGGCACCGACATCATCTCCGCTACGACCACACCACCGATTCCCGACCCCAACCACCTAGAATGCATCCTTCTCAACACCCGCTCGATCCACAGGCACGCCATTGACCTTTGGAACCTACTAGACACCATCTCTCCTGACGTCGCCTTCCTAACGGAAACATGGATGAACGCTTCCTCCGCCCCTGACATCGCCATCGCTATCCCTGATGACTATAAGATCACACGCAAGGATCGCACCGACCACACAGGAGGAGGAATCGCTATCGTCCATAAGAAAACTATCCGCATCTCAACCAGCTCTGATGCCAACCTCGCCAACTCCGAACACCTTCACTTCCAGATCCACATCGACCCCAAGACCACACTCAGAGGCACCCTCCTCTACAGACCACCAGGACCACGCGCTAAATTCAGTGAAGACATCACGGACTTCATCACCCCACACGCGCTCCCCTCCAAAGACTACATCCTTCTAGGAGACCTCAACTTCCACCTTGAAAAGATCAACGACCGCAATACCGCCACCCTCTTAGACAACCTCGCCAACCTCGGACTCAAACAACTGGTCACTTCCCCCACCCACATCGCAGGTCACACTCTCGACCCCATCTTCACCTCCAGCAACCATGTCTCCTTCAGCCACACTACAGATCTCCTCTGGACTGACCACAGCTGCGTTCACTTCACCTACAACAAGCCGAAACCCATCATCCACCTCCAACCAACTCTACAAAGAAACTGGAACAAAATCACTACAGAACAGATCTCCACATCACTCCTTCAATCCTCCCCAGCCCTCTCTTCTAACGCCAACGAAGCCGCCTCCAACCTCACCCTTTGGTTATCCAACACCGCCGACACCTTAGCACCATTGAAAAAACGTCAAAGCAAACCTGGCAGCAAGAAGACCTCATGGTTCAACGACGACCTCAAGAAATCCAAGAAACTGTGCCGCTCCCTTGAAAAGGCCTGGAAAAAAGACCCATCCACCAGCAACAAGGACGCCTTCAAAAACGCCATCCGTACTCACCACCAACTGATCCGAAAAGCCAAGAAAACAGCATTCAAAGATCGACTTGACAACAACGCCCACAACAGCAAGGAACTTTTCAACATCGTAAAGGAATTTTCCAACCCCTCGGCCAACTCCAACGACATCACCCCCTCTCAAACCCTCTGCGATTCCCTAGCCTCTTTTTTCCACAGCAAGATTGCCGACATCCACAACAGCTTTGACAACCAACCCGGAATCCAACCCACCCTACCATCAACTCACCATCTTCCCCCCGTTAACACCCTTAACGCCTGGAACCCAATCTCCACTGAGGACACCATCCGCCTGATGAATTCCATCCACTCAGGATCCCCCACAGACCCATGTCCTCACCACATCTTCAACAAAGCAGACTCCGTCATAGCTCCGCACCTCCGAGACGTCATCAACTGCTCCTTCAACTCCACCACCTTCCCAGAAGACTGGAAACACGCGGAACTCACCGCCCTTCTGAAAAAACCAACAGCAGACCCCACCGAACTCAAAAACTACCGCCCCATCTCGCTTCTTCCATTCCCGGCCAAAGTCATCGAGAAAGCTGTCAACATCCAGCTCGCCGCCTTCCTCGAAGCCAACAAATCACTCGACTCCTCACAATCTGGCTTCCGAGCCAAACACAGCACTGAGACCGCCCTCATCGCAGCAACAGATGACATTCGAACTCTACTGGACAATGGAGACACAGTCGCCCTCATCCTCCTCGACCTCTCTGCAGCCTTCGACACAGTCTGCCACAGCACCCTTTTACAACGCCTCAGTAACATCGGAATCCAAGGAAAGGCACTGGAATGGATCACCTCGTTCCTCACCGGAAGAACCCAGAGAGTCCGCCTCCCACCATTCAAGTCCGAGGCCTCTGAAATCATCTGCGGCGTACCACAAGGATCCTCACTCAGTCCCACCCTCTTCAACGTATACATGAGCCCCCTCGCGACCATCGCCCGCCAACACAACCTCAACATCATCTCCTACGCGGATGACACTCAACTGATCCTATCTCTCACCAATGACCCCAGCACCGCTAAAACTAACCTACACGAAGGAATGAAAGAAGTCGCCGAATGGATGAAACAAAGCCGTCTGAAACTGAACTCAGACAAAACAGAAGTCCTCATCCTAGGTAAATCCCCCTCTGCATGGGACGACTCCTGGTGGCCGGAAGCCCTTGGAAACGCACCCATCCCGACAGACCACGCACGGAACCTTGGCGTCATCCTGGATTCTTCACTCTCAATGAACAGACAAGTCAGCGCCGTATCCTCTTCCTGCTTTAACATTCTTCGCATGCTCAGAAAAACATTTCGCTGGATCCCCTCCGAAACAAGGAAAACAGTCACCCACGCTCTAGTCACGAGCCGACTGGACTACGGAAACACCCTCTACGCAGGTACCACCGCTAAACTCCAGAAGAAACTACAACGAATCCAAAACGCCTCAGCCAGGCTCATTTTAGACATCCCACGCAACGAACACATCTCTGGTCACCTTAAAGACCTCCACTGGCTCCCCGTCAATAAGAGGATCACTTTCCGACTGCTCACCCACGCACACAAATCACTCTACGACATCGGACCAGACTGCCTCAACTCTCGACTGTCCTTCTACACCCCCTCCCGCCAACTTCGCTCTACCAGCCTAGCCTTCGCCACTGTACCTCGCATCAACAAGACCACCATGGGAGGCAGATCCTTCTCATACCTGGCTGCCAAAACATGGAACTCACTCCCCGCTTACCTTCGCCTCACCCAGAATCACCTAGCGTTCAGAAAGCAGCTTAAAACGTGGATATTTGACAAATAACCCACCTCCCCTTCCTAAGCGCCTTGAAACCCTCTGGGTATGTAGTGCGCTATATAAATGTTTTTGACTTGACTTGACTTGACTTGACTTGACAGTGCCTGCCATGAGATACAGTGCGTGCCACACGTGACACCCAAACTGACTGGGTCCAAACTGTTGTAGCAAGGTGAGTGAAACATTTTAGAATAGGAATCGGTCAGAGGGATTGCCAGTGGCTGAGATTAATTTAAACATTCCATCCATCACCTTATTTTTGATGCCCTACGTGTGTGCCCAGAGATGGGTCCCACGATCACTGTGCCCCTAGAACTAAACTTGGCAGTTTGGGCTTGATTGTTCCCATTGAATCATGGTCAAGACTGATTTGCTTGTGGCTGGGTCCAAACTGATGTGGCATCAGTGCTTAATTTGAGCCTGTGGTTTCCGGTGCTGGGCACCATCGCTTAACACCAGAGCTTGTGACAGTCTGCCACAAGGTGGCTCTCTCTAATTTAGAGATCTGCACAACAACAGTTAATTATTAATTCAATATACATTAAAAATTACAATTACCTGCTGCCCAAGCCATTCTTATAGCTTTGGGGACCTTGAATAGTTGGTTAGTAGTTGTATTATTACTATAATTGGCAGCAGAAGCAACCTGTGGTGGAAGCTGCAGTGGCCTCCTGACGAGAGCCATGGCACTTATTTTTTGGGGACAAATTAAGCACTGGGTAGCATTGCGGGCGAAAAACAATTGATTGGGATGCAGACAGAGCAAGCCAGTGTCTGAGTTTAATTCAAACATTTCATCCATCACCTTGCTTTTGATGCCTCAAATTACCCCAAAGCAACAACATTGACTGTAGCAGGACAATCACATTGTGAATGCTGTTGTGAACCTACAATAAAGGGAATGGCACAATAATATCATAACCAAACATAATTTGGCATAAATATTGTGTCCTAAAGATTGTTTACATAAATATCAGTTTAATGGAGTTAATACATTAAAGTCTACACACCTAAGGACAATATTTTTTGAATGACTTTGAACATACAAAATTTCTGTCAGAGAATAATTTTTGCACAACCATATTATGATGCACAATCCTGATAAACGCGCCTTTCCTATATTTAAATAAAAGTCTATTATTTCACAATGTATAGCTCTGAGTGGACAGTGACTGAATATATAGGGTGTGGCTACCGGGAGAGTTAGGGGTACAGGGCACTTAAATATGGTAATAGAGGACCTAGGACACCAGTGGTAAGAGCAAAGGCTTGGCTCACAAAGCAAGCCTCTGCATGCCAGAGCCACAACCAGTTAGAGAGCAAACCTGCAAAAAATGTGGAAACGATGGTCACTGAAGTCTGCTGGCTCCAAAAACAAAGGGGCCCAAAGGGATGAGCATTAAAATTCCCGCCAAAGCAGCACCCGAATGAGATTGGCCAGCTGATCAGCTTTTTTCAAATGGGCCAATAAGCCCACAGCAAAAACCAGTATATAAGTAAATGAAAACAAACAGTGAACATAAAAAGAACCCACCAGAGAGACAAGAATCCTCCACTTCACTGCAAAAGAATTTCCCACACACCCAAAACAATGAAATGGGTGTAAAAAGCGAATGATCAAAAATGATTTAAGTCTCAGTAGAATAATGGTAAAGAGCAAGTAAACGTATACAATAAGGGGGAGGAAAGATCTGTCCGATCGGAAGGGTGAGAGTACCACTCTGGGTGAGTGGAAGGTCCAGCCACAGTATGCTCCCTTAGAGACAAAGTGTTACAAAAGAGAACTGGGCTGTTACTGGGAAGGGTGTGTGAAGGTCACAGGAGTGTAAAGCAGAGGTGAAGGCACAGTGGAAACCTACCAAGGGGTATCCAGCAGGTGTCATGCTTCATCATAGGCAATGCTTCTCGTTGGGTACACGGTGCAATCCCCAATGGGCGGCACCTCAAAGAGGGGCTCTTTGGAGGAGATATTTTAATCCAACTGCCTGTAGGTGAAGTGCGGGTGAGGGGCCAAGGTGTTGTAGACGGAGCAGTGAGTTAAAATGAGGCAATTGGTACCGGAAAAATACTTTATTCAGGTGGTCCCTTGCTTCAATTAAAATCAGA
Organism: Lissotriton vulgaris; assembly: GCF_964263255.1. Taxonomy (NCBI): domain Eukaryota; kingdom Metazoa; phylum Chordata; class Amphibia; order Caudata; family Salamandridae; genus Lissotriton; species Lissotriton vulgaris. The sequence goes on along the minus strand of NC_141689.1, from coordinate 1,249,126,920 downwards.
AGCTAGTCTGTACTCGCTGGAAAGTTATGTTTTCTAGCTCGAGACTAGACTAGAAAGTGTAGAAAGTGGTCAACATGTTTCTCGCTAAAGTACATTGACACGTGATTCATCAGGACCTATCAAAGGAGAAAATCTGTCTACAAAACATGATCTACCTAAGTATCAGTAACTCATTACAGATTATGGAATGAAGTACCTGTGTTGCACTGTTCCTTGCCTAATGGTCAGGATTTATAAGCAACAACAGTACCCAGTTGGTCTTACATCGGGAGTGAAGCCTCTGTATCTAAGGTTCAAGGCTCCTGTGTCGGTGCTCATTAGCCTACCCCTCTCCGCCAGGACCAGGTAGTGCAAAGGAAGCATGACACCTGCAACGGTGTGTGGGGCCATTATATCCAACAAAATGGATACCTCTTGGTAGGTTTCCACTGAGCCTTCACCTCTACTTTACACTCCTGTGACCTTCACACACACCCTTCCCAAGAACAGCCCAGTTCTCTTTTGTAACACAAAGAGCAAGTAAACACATAGGGATAAAGAGTGTCTGGGTCACAAATTCGCCAGAGGGGGGTATACATTAACGCAGCAGGCTTTCAGATGCCAAAGGGCAGGGCCAGCCTAAAAACAAAAGGATGAGTTACCTCCCAGAGCAGAGATGGCACTCGCAGCCCAAACCTGCCTGGAGGCTGGTGCACAGGGACAAGCTGATGGTTAGCAAGTCAAGCCTACAATCTTTAGGAGGTATCAACCAAAATATAAATCAAAGACATTCACAGCATGTATGTATGCCACACGGTACGTGAAGGCTATTATTAATAAATGTTGCGTCATAATATTTTTAATGAAAACAATGTAAATGATTAACAGTCTGCGAGCGGCCACCTGAATTGCTTGCTCTAATAAATCTGCGACCATTCATCTGCACAATTTGCCCCAGCCGTTGCGCTGGCTGGTGACATGGGGTTCAACTTCAAGGAGAAAAAAAAAGAGGCGCAAACTCTCGGTTTACTGATGTCACGCATCACAGATATCGCCCAGCGGCAACTAACTGCTCAGAGACACTGAATACAGGCCTTACATTTGGTGGGTGGTGGCAGGCGCGGGACTGAAGTCGTTTCAGGACAGGACTCCCAGCATAATTAGGTTAACGCCCTAAAACTCTAGGTTTTATGAGCAAATGAAATATCTCTTATGGGTAATTTCCCACTAGGAACATACGCCAAAATTTGCTCCTGTGGAAGACGTGATAAAGTGCTTTAGAACGGAAAAAGAAGCGTTTTGCTATGTAAAGTCCTCTAGAAAAAGAGGTTTCAAGAAAAATATTAAACCATTGAGAAAAAAAGCTGTATTTCCTTATCCACATTTGAACATCATACGGATTAGGGATACAACTGCATGTTGAATTTACCACCGAATGAAAACTCTACATATCTAATTTTTACACATTGCAATACTTCCTAAAAATATCTATTACTGTCATGCTTGTTCTGGGTTACTCTCGTAGTCCTTGAGAATCCCTAAAAAGTTAAAAATGTTCTTTCCATACAGCAGATAACCGAAGTTTTATTCCATGTGTTTGTAAAAGAGGCCTGTTGTGGTTTGGGGCCCAGAGTTTGTAGAAAATTGGAATACAAGAGTCTATAGTCCTAACCCGTAGAGGCAAAACATGCTTTGTCTAAAAGGACTGAACATAACCACTAGAAAGGAGAGCGCTGGCCAGGTACCAGTCCCAATCAGGGACACTGGCATATCCTGCCCCTCAAAACATCGCAGGCACAGACAATCTACGCCCTTTGCCACTCACACAACCATTGATAAACGAACAGCAGAGGGAAAAGAGTGCCAAGGTATCTACTACCGTCTCAAGTACATGAAACCTTCCGCGCCAGAAGGGAAACACGCGGGAAGGCGGCGGAGCCGCATCCAGCTGCTCCCGCTCAAGGCACACGCGCCGCTAATTAAAAGGCCCTGGAACGCAGCTCCAGTCATGAATATTTACTGAGTTAAACACGTGTAATACAAGTAATGTGGCGCGAGCGCAGCCTCTCTGTGCTCGGAAGCTACTCCCGTTCGACACAGCAAAGCTTACGAAAAACTGGAAGTTGTGAGTAATGTTCAAGGCCCGAAGGTTTTCCTAAGTTCATAACATAATTTAGGGCAGCCTTAAAAAACCTGGCTTTACTCTCATTGTCCAACAATCCTTTTTCCATCCCATTCTTAAGCCACTTAGTGCCAAGAGACTTCTAAGAGTGATAGTTGTATTTTAAAAACAACCTTAAATAGACAAATAAAAGTCCCTGTAAAAGGGAGCAGATTCATTCCTTTCAGCTAGCCTTTTGTAGACCGATCTAGAAACCGAGACTGCAAGCTCCCCTGCTTTTCTATTTCTCTTCTCCATTTACTCTGTAAGGATGGAATTTTCTATCAGCTCTTAGTCTGAACTGATTTCAGAGAATTGTTTCTGGAAATATAAAACATGGTGCCAGACGTACAACAGTTTTCAGTGCTTAAATATGAGCTCGAAATTTCAGGTAGGGCCACCACTCTCGTTTTCAAGGAACAGTATTTATTTTTCCTCATCAAACTGACCCAGAGTACAATGTACCACAGAGCGTAGGAGTCGTTTGTCCTCCTGGTGTCGCTTTGCGAGTCGCTGATGGTAACGCTACCCAAGCCAGATAGGGATCCGGAGCTACTCGGCTCCTACCGACCACTGGCGCTACTTAACACAGACTACAAGGTAATGGCAAAGATACTAGCGTGTAGACTTGCTCCCTTGGTACCGCAGTTGGTACATGCAGACCAAAATGGCTTTGTACCTGCCCGCTGCACGTCACTGGAATAGTGGCCCACAAGGAAGAAGCGCTGTATATTCAGAGAGTGTTGGACACATTCGGGTTGCCTGGTCCTCGACCTGGAGAAGGCGTTTGACACCCTGGAGTGGGACTATTTATTTACTGCCCTTAAAAAGTATGGGCTGGGAAAAAAATCCTGGGTCTAGTTAAGCTTCTATATACGCATTCCATAGCCAAAATCAAGAAGGGTCCCTATGGGTCTCAAGCGGTCCTAATCAAGCGTGGCACCCAGCAGGGGTGTCCACTCTCTCTGCAGCTATTCTCGCTCACCATTGAGCTGCTGGCCGTGTCTCTCCACTAAACCAGCGCGGAGTGGGACTTCCCTGTGGGCGACGGCATGAATGCAGTTTCTCTGTGGGCCGACGATCTGCTGATATACCTCCGCGATGTCCGTGGGTCATGCTCGGCGGTGGAGAGGGCGTTGCTGGAGTTTGCCTCAATGTCAGGGCTGCAGGTAAACTGGGGGAAGTCGTGCCTGTACCCATTCGCCGAGATGACCCCTGATCCAGGTTTGGTACTGGGGGGGGGGGTTCACCGGTGCCATGGCAGAGTTAGGCTTTCTGCTACTTGGGAGTCCGGGTTTATCGCCAATCAGAAGACCTTCTGGAAGGCAACATTGCGCTGACTGTGACGGCAGTAAGATCTAAGATGTCCTTCTGGCGCACCCTCCCACTAGCCACCATGAGCAGTATTGAACTCCTGAAAATGGTGGTGCTCCCCCGGCTGCTCTACCACTTCACAAACCTGCCAATATACATCAGACCCACATTTTTGGCGCTCTTGAGCAAGATCTGCAGCAGTTCATTTGGCATGTCACTCATAGTTAGGCTGGCCGGAAATCCGTTTAACCCGATTGTGCACGACAGTACCCTACTGGATGAAAAACAGCTGACCCGGTTTAAACCGAGTGTCACTGATTTTTCACATTTGTTGCACTGCTTGGCCACTTGAGGGAGCCAAAGCAGTACAAAACATGAAAACTCCCTGCAATACATTTCAGAGACGTCAGGAGTCAGTACTCAATGGCTACTACGGAGGAGATAATGTCATCAACCAGTCAGGTAAGAACTTTAGTGTTTGACTCACGGTAATAGGGGCGTCTTGTTGCGGGTGGCAGTTTGAGGAAGAATAATGTTTTTGGCTGCTCGTAAGCAATGGTACACCCTACTTAGCTCGTCCCGCAGTAATGAATCCTGGGACTGGATCTCGGTGGTTCCCGGAGGCCAGGGACCGCATCAGCGGATTCCCGGAGTGGTTCCTCACTCGGCAGCCCGCAGAGTACACTCGACTGTGCAGCTTAACTAGCTGAGCCTCAATTGTGCCCAGCTGGCGTTACTGTAGGCTGAGAGTCCGAGCCGATGTTGCGATGGCCGGCCTCCAGGCAGGCCTGTACCGGTGTCAAGGACTAGGAGTGAATTCTTACCACGACACGCACAGGAACAGGTAGCTGCCTATTTCCCAACTCCGCCTCCAAGATACAGAGAGTCCGTTATATTAAACTTGACCCTCAAGGACCTCCAAGGGGGAATGGATAAAACAACAAACAATAGAAGAGACTGCTCCTGAATGTTCTTTTTCGGCTTCCTAGGTCTCGTCTGTAGGCTGACAGATCTTAAGGAATCCTAATGCATTAAAAGAAAAATCATTAACATATTTCCTTTCCTCCTCGACCTTGTCTCTAATCTATTCTTTCTATTTCTTACCTAACATTCCAGAAATTGTGCTACTCTTCTGTCTTATGCTTGCCTCTTGGAACTATATCTGCAAAATAATTGTATACATCAACCTTTGTTTTCCTCGAGTTATCTATCTATTATCTTACTCTTTCTACTCTTACCTTCTACAGAGGACTGATGCTAGTTTTATTTAATCTCAACCTTCTTATTCTGAAAAATCTCCTGAGTACATCTTCTTTTCTTGCAGGTATATGCTGGAGGGTATCCTGCCTCTTGGGTAAGTATTTTACTTTATCTTAAATCTTGCAATTAATTAACTCTTAAATAACACCAAGTTCTGTACTGCTTCTATTACAAGCTATGCTTTTTCACTTATCTGTATTTCTCTATTCTTCTTTAGGAAGCAGGAAGAGGCTGGCTCCAACTGAACTGAAGACCATCGAATTCAGACAGGAACTGAAGACCTGAACTCGATATCACGGTAATAATCCTCACTCGTTTCTTGCTGCTTGAAATGTATTTATTAGGGAAATTCAGGGAAAGGGGGCAAAATCGGGTCTGTCTTAATAGCGGACCCAAAAAGGGAAAAAACGCTACGCTTTGGCCAATAAAGGGAACTAGGCAAAACTTAACTGTCTCCTCAAATTGCTCTGGTGAAGTGTGCACTTTTGTTAGCGCTCTCGTTTCACCAGTCTTCCGAGTCGGCGGGCCATCTTGGAATTCCGCTCGCGAGTTAGGAAACTCCAGCGGCACTTCCTAGGTGAATTCTTTGTTCTCAGCACACAGGCAGAATGTCTTAATCTTGTTGGAATTCTGGTAGGTTTGACAACCGGTCCGAATTGCCACTCTCATTGCCCTCACTACTGCAAAGATAACGTAAGTGCCTAGCCTGGAGTAATGTATCATTCCTAAGTTCCTGCTACTAATAACAAGCATTTACAATGCAATGGTTTCGCCTTTTGAAAAGTTAGAGCTATTGGCATTGTAAATGACAAAATTTGTATTTATGTGTTGGTTTTGAAAACAGATAAATAAATGGCATTGTCATTTACAATGCCAATAGTTTAATCTCTGGCAAATGCCACTCATCAAGCTGAGACACTCAGCTGCAGTCACAACTGTGGTTTGGAAAAGATATAGTGTTACTGGAAATCACAGCACGCATTAGTCAATTTCCTGGAAGAACCTCAATTCTATTAACTACCAGCAGGGTACACGCTGTTTTTGACCGAGCTGACATTTTTGGCCGCATTCATAAGTGATGACATTTGTAGTGGTGGCCTCGGGCGAATTATTTGGCTTTGCAAGCGAAAAATGAAAACTGGCCCCAAACACCAAGTGTTCATCACATGGTGATAATCACAAGGCGATAATGAGCTGAGAAAAAAAGCAACGGCAGAATGGATAGAAGAGCAAATCGGACCCCCTCGATGTCCGCACCCGGCCCGTCACTTCCCACGCCGCATGACATGCCAGCGCCGCAGAATAAAGTCGGGCTTAGGCTGAGTGATTCATGTCAAGCACTGCATGACACATGACTGACTGACTCCGTTCCAGCCCATGTATCCGGGGGTCCGAAGTGTCTGGAATCTCAACTTACACCCGGTTCCACTCTAGTGACGCGCTTCAGTTGTCCACATGTTCTATCAATGTGCTACCCATACAGTTTTGTAAATCACCGAAACATCACCTAGGTCAATTCAGAGCACTAAGATGTGACAACCATATGTTCGTCTAAATTGGCTTTTTTTAAGATATCTCATATGGAAGGTGTTCAGCTATGGTGACATGGCAAGATGCAAACATCAGAAACCAGCTAAACCCTGCCACCTCCGTGCAGAGCCCAGAGTAGTCCGGATTCCACCACAGCCCATTCTGAACAGACTGTGGGAAGTCCTTTGCCTAACAAAATAATAAAGCGATCTATCTACATAACCTCAATCACAGACCACAGCCCAAGCAAACTCCCAGAAAGACACAGAGCAAGATGTTGAACGACGCCCACAGGCACAAGGTGTGCACAATAACCTGGATTACAAGCAGGGTGGGTTTGTACCTCCAGCTACTAAGCTCACACTAGTGCACTAACCACGCAGAGAGATTTCACAAAAACCTTCCTCACGTCTTCCAAGTAATGATTTTGCCAGAACACCACAGTCGCCCCAGAAGCTGAAGGAAACGCACAGCTCACCACAGCAACGGGCACACGGACAGCGGGAAGGGGGACGGCACACGGACAGCGGGAGGGGGGACGGCACACGGACAGCGGGAGGGGGGACGGCACACGGACAGCGGGAGGGGGGACGGCACACGGACAGCGGGAGGGGGGACGGCACACGGACAGTGGGAGGGGGGACGTTACACGGACAGCGGGAGGGGGGACAGCACAGGGACAGCGGGAGGGGGGACGGCACACAGACAGCGGGAGGGGGGACGGCACACGGACAGCAGGAGGGGGGACGGCACACGGACTGACACCTTCGGGTAAAGTCCGCGCATTATAAGAATGCATTAAAGAAACAAATAAATAAAGTAGAAGAGCAACGCACAAAAAGCACAACTGACCGCACCAGGATACAGAAAGACCAGCAGGCAAAAACCATAAAGACAGTGCGCCACACCTGAAATATGCAGAAAGCCAAACCCCTAAAAATAAGGAGAGGAGTAGACCAAAAGCACAGGAAGTAGAGCTGCGAAGCCGAGACACGAACCGGCAACCCCAGCCACAGGGACGAGTACACTAGCCACTAGGCTATCTTCCAGATCACTCACACGCATGCATAGTGCACAGAAGTATGCAGGAACAAAGGGGAAACCAATACCCGCAGAGTGGAAAAAATAACCCCAGGACAGGAGAAAGGCGTACACAGACTCATGGCCGGAACCTGAGTCCGAAACCCCCAAAAGGAGAGTACGTGGAATCCGACGCACAGCAATGGGACACCAGTGCCCAGCTTAGAGAAAATGTCATACATAACAAAACAAACGGGAAGCATTCATCAGAAACGAGAGCCCCTTTCAACAGCACTCGCCCACTCCCCTGACAAAAGTAAACCAGACACGCAGCTGGAAAACTAAGCGGAGCGCAGGCGTAAGTGCAAGCTCCAACCAACTGGAAACACTGGAGGCTACCAGCATGAAGGAGATAGACAAGAACCCCACACAGCCCACAAGCCGCACGCCGACAGCCAGAGGCATGGGAAAATATGCGGCAACCCTTGGGACCGAGACCGTCTGAGGCAACGGCCGCAGAGAAACCGGGCCAGCAAGGTAAGCCCCCCCCTTCAGTTGGCAAAAGCGGCCCACGCACGACAAGCGCAGGCAGCCACTGGAGCCCTCACAAATACGAGGCACAATGCCCACAACCTCCCGCAGTGGGTACAACGTAGCACTGAGGTACAGCAGCCGTCGCAACGCCAGCACCGGGCCGAGAGGGTGGACTGGAGCGGAATGCAAGAAACCCCATAACAAAGCCTGTATCCCTCCCGGGGGCCGAAGGGACCCCGACAGAGAATGTATCCACAGTGCGGTCCAATAACCGAGAGGTGGGGAGGGACTCCCAGGGCTATGTGGAGCAGTGAGGCAGCCGAGCCGAACCACAGAGCCCGCAAAGCAGGGCAACGGCCCCCAATGTCTAAACCGATGAATGAGACATACATGTTTTAAGCCTCTGCTCTGTGTTGAAGCAGTTGTAAGGAAACTGTAAGGGAGGCGTTGTATTACATTCTGTCTGGTCAAATGCCCATCTTCCAATTCACCTCAAAGGAAATTTGAGAAAACTCCCGGATATTTTCTCCAGGGGTCCCTGAATTGACACTCTTCAGAGATGGCCTGTCTGCGTCAGTCGAATTGTATTCGTATTTGCTAGGTCGGTGGAAACATTTCGGAGAAGCACAATGAAGCCAGCAGGTGGCAGACGTTGCTACGTTTTCCCCTGTTCAAACGTGGACACCGGGAACAACAGTACCATCCGTACAGAGCTGGGAGCGTCGTAGCAAGAATGGCGCTCCAGGTGAACAAGAGGAGGGAGAAAGTGAGCAATCAGGCTAGTTAGAGTGATGTCATAGGAGGAAGTGTACACGTGAACTTGGGCAAAGCGTGGCAAGATTGTAAATGCGACATAAGCGCTGTGAACGGAATACGACAGTTTCACAACCAACGGGGAATAGGGAAGGCTAATTTAAACTTTAAACAAGCATTAAACACGGACAGCGGGGGGCGGGAACGGGCAAACGGCAGGCACACGGACAGCGGGCGGGCAGGCACATGGACAGCGGGCAGGCACATGGACAGCTCTCGCCAGGTCGAAACCTAAACAACCACAGTGAAATATAAAGAAAGAAAATGTAAATAAATGCACCACAGTATTCGACCCGGTTGACAAGACACGCAGGAAAGACACATATTAATAGTAGCTTGTTCTTCTATCGCGATAACTTTTGCTGTGGTAAAGATACAGAAATTCTTATGGTAGACCAGGCTTTTTGTTTAAAAACAGCAGAACATTCAATTAAAACAGCAGAACATTCAATTGCTCTGCAGAAAATCGAGTAATAGACGTCAATATGGTATTTGAAGAAACATTGTGAACTGAACGATCTCTGTTGAAATCTGTAAACTACCTGCAGTGACAGGCTCAAACCGCACCACAACTCAGCATTTCATCCTGCCGACGTCTATCCATTGAGGTTTGGGCAATAGTAACTAGTCAGGGAGGACTGACTGTGTACCGATCTGGACGGACTGTGCCAATAGGTAAGAGACATGGATCTTTCTGCCAAGCAGTGAGACTCGTGAGAGTTCAGGAAGACGGAGCTCTGGACTAACGGCCTACCCGAGAGGATCAGGTGAAATCAGGGCTAACGAGTCTGTCTGCGCCGATATCCCAGGAGCCCCCACCTCCTGTGAGGTCACGGAGACTTTATAACACGTAGTTCACGATCAGACCCCTGCTGCTTTTATGCCTCTGTGCATCCGCCCCCATGTGGGGTGGTTTAGTTCCTCGTGACGGAATGCCATCCTCACATTTGCCATGCTCTTATGCTAGAGAGGACACACGCCATCCCTGAAGCCTCAAGGGAGGTATACTTATCACATCCTAGAACACAATACACTCAGGTGAGACAGTGTTGGGCAGGCCTGTGTGGGAATTAGGCCGGAGGACTGATCTGACTTGACAGTGTGTGGGCCACTTTTTGGGCTTGTTTTATGGTCTGTGATTCAATTTTAATGTGGGTTTCCCTATTACCACCAACCTTTCCTGCAGCAAGCACAGACACATGCAGTCTTCCACACCTTGCAAAACACCTGGGCAGCGTGTATTTACAAGTTCAAAACTGCCCCGAATTTTCAAATGTGAGCCAATTTCTTAAACTACGTGCTAATAGAGGCCACTTTTATTCTGGGACCCGGTCCAATTTTTCTGCCTCTGTCCTACCGTGGTGTCAAGCTGCTCCTGTATGCAAACATATCGATTCTCCGTGGGAGGCGCAGTTCTCTACTTACAAGTACGTCTGTGTACAAACTGCAGATCAAAGGCTAGGACCCCCCAAGGCGATGCTCCGCCCCTTCTTAGGTAGATACAATGTGCTCAATCGAGATCAGTGACACATACACTTGTTAGTGCTACGTTTAGAACCCGTACATTAAGCGCTATATGCATGATGGCACACTGCACCGCTTCCGTCATACTCGATAATAAATGTGCTCCTTATCGTCATCGAGAGCAGCCCCCCTACCCGTTAATGTACACTCCATTTGCGTGGTCAGGACCGAGCAACCCATTTCGGGGACACCCCTGCCCAACCTTACTGTGGAATCTTCAGTCTAGGCTTGCTGAGGAATGCTTGACACCCCCCACATGACACACACTAAGTACCTGCCACCCCCTGCATTCAAACCCAAACAAGAACTCCGCCTTAAGAGGGTAACGGCGTCGGGTGGTGGCGGTGGGTCCCACCGCATCCATAGCGCTGTTAAACGAGTCCTGCTTGAGTTGAAGACGGACATTTGAGGCAGTCGGTGTGTATCTGGCAAAGCGAATTCCGGAGATTTGAACCGAGGAGCTGCTATTTGTGATATTTTGCTGTTAGACGCGATCCAGAATGTAAGAAGCATTTTCCAGATAAGGGACACATCTCCTCGTTGCAGACGGTGCACGTTAGATGCCTAGCCTGGCGTTATTTACATGTCAGATAACTTTGGGCTTTACGTCACATCGTGAGGCAGTCTGGTACTTGCAGTTTTCAGCACATACAATGACGCAGTCGAATTACATTTCAAAGACCAGTTCCACCCAAGGTGTCGTGATTTTCCGAGTCTGCTACATTATAGGGAAATTGAAACTACACTCCCCAGAATTCAATTTTAAAAATGTTTTAAAACAACTATTGGTTTGAATATGTTTTTAGGTCTGGCCTTTTGTCAAGGCCATTTGATTTTTAGGTCTGGCGTCAGATAATACCTTTTAATTTTTCATTTTTCGGTCAGGTATTAGCCCAAACATTTTTTTTTAATTTACAAAATGTTATGTATAATAAACTGACTTTTAGGCGCTGCAGCATGTCCTATACTTCCATTGGTCTTTTATTGCTTAATTTACATTTTCCTTCTGCCTGTTAAAGCATGGAGAAAATCGGCGTTGCTACGTTTTCCCCTGTTCAAACGTGGACACCGGGAACAACAGTACCATACGTACAGAGCTGGGAGCGTCGTAGCAAGAATGGCGCTCCAGGTGAACAAGAGGGGGGAGAAAGTGAGCAATCAGGCTAGTTAGAGTGATGTCATAGGAGGAAGTGTACACGTGAACTTGGGCAAAGCGTGGCAAGATTGTAAATGCGACATAAGCGCTGTGAACGGAATACGGCAGTTTCACAACTAACGGGGAATAGGGAAGGCTAATTCAAACTTTGAACAAGCATTAAACACGGACAGCGGGGGGGGGGGGGAACGGGCAAACGGCAGGCACACGGACAGCGGGCGGGCAGGCACACGGACAGCGGGAGGGGGGCGGGAACGGGGACACGGACAGCGGGAGGGGGGCGGGAAGGCAAGAAAGGCACTCACCTTGACTTCCTCCGGCGGCGGAATGACCAAATGAAACCTCGACGTCGGAAAAAATAAACCCCGCCCACAGCCGCGATGACGACATGGCGGAGAGCGAAAAAATCTCGGGAAAAACACGAATCTGGTCCGGCCATGACGGACAGATCTCTGTTCCAATGGCTAGCCTCCATTTATGGAGCTAGCCAATGGAACAGAGGGCGGGACTAAGCCCTACACTGTAGGGACATAAGATTTCTCCTGGGCGGAGCTAGGAGCTCCGACGCCAGGCGAAACCTAAAAATGTGTGTTTAGAGTTAGCGCGCCACGCGGTCATGATGTCATCATATTCATTCTGAGCTGCCACGCCGCACTGTGTCTGCTCACTGTACTTGTTTTCAGTGTTTCTCAGTCACACTAATCTTGTTTTTAGGCCTGGGTGCAACATCAACTTTACTTGCAGTGCGCCACTGAGCCAGAGCGTTACTAAGTCAGAGTCTTACTCTGTGACATAGGCAGGTAGCAGCACAGCTCGAGGTAATTATTTTTATTAGGGTGTACACTGCTCAACCAGTCTTTTTTAATCCATTGCAGGCTGTCTGGTTAGTGTTTAGTTGGAGAGGGGATATATCTGTCTGCATGCAGCCCTTTTGCATTTCATTATCGTGGAATGTTGTCAGAAGTGTTCAATTTTTGTTTTTGTGCGAATATTGCCCCCTGAAGAATTCCTCTGTGGTTAGTCACCCTACTGGGTTTTGAGAAGACTCAATCCAAGTTAGACATACCGGTACTCACATACCTTTAACATGACGGTCAACTATACATTGTATTTGCCAAAGATCACTCAGGCCCTGTGAGCAGACGCGCCCACACCTTTCAATACAGAACACTTTTTGATCTGTGAAATTAGAAAGAATGAAAATGTATTAAAAACTACAAAATATAATGCATCAGGTGCTAAATTATGTCATTATGTTTCGAATACAGGGCTTTAATTTAAAACATACAAAACACACAGGGCCTTATTTGAGAGGTGCACACAGAGGCGGCCTTTGCTCCAATCGCTCCTTTGGCGAGAAGGAAATATGCCTGCCTTGCTGGTGAAAAAATGCGACAGCAGGCCCTTTCCACAGGTTAGCCGTGGCAGAGGATGAGGGGTAGATGGGAGGACAAGGTATGGGGTGAATAGGTGCTAAAGTACATTGTTTGCAGCACGTTAAGAATAGTTGAAAGTACTTTAAACTGAATCACTAGAGCCAAGGTAGGGGGCGTTGCTGGTTGTAGGACCTTTATGCACAAAGTTCTTTTCACCCCTCTGAAGATTGGCACCTCGGCCCCGCTCACCCATGACATGCCAAGAGCCAGACTTGGATCCAAAAGTGAAAAATTGTTCAGAGATGATTTTTGTACCAATCTTTTCACTTTGTGCATGTTTCATGAGGAATAGAAATAGCTTTCACTGATTGATGACTTTTGCACATGCTTTTCACACTAGGTCTTACCGCTAGGAAATTGTGCCAACAGAAGAACGCTCGGGAGAGGTAAAGAGACTGTTCTCAAACATTATTCCCCTTTGTCAATTATGGATTACTGGGATGCCAAAACTGGCCTGCTATGGTGTGCAAACAGTATTACAACCATTAGTACCTCCAAACTGGGATCAAAGCTGCAGACTTGGTTTGCTTTATGTGACTGCACCAGAATAGTACACTTGATAAACGTGGTTTACAAAAAAGGAAATCCCAGGAATGGATATGTTTAGTGAAAGAGGAACTATGTGAATGCCTTCAATGTAAAATATGTTTGTGCCAGAGTGATGCAGGTTCTGAATGGTAGTGCTACCTGTCTATTATTATAGCAAATTTAAATTTAGCTTTGAAGTTATTCAATTTACTGCTTTCTAAGACTCCTATAAGAGTCTCGAATATGTATTTGTGTTTACATATTTGTCAAGCACTGTATTACCAGAAGGCATCATGGTCCTAGAAGGTCAAAAAATGTGCTACACTTCACAATATAAAGTAAGGTCTTTTGTTCTTTAGGAAAGTTCAGACACTTGGTCTCACACCAGTATTTACACTGTCATTATACTATGCACTATCAGTGCAGAAAGCAAGCAATAATAAAAGCAAACGTTCCATAAACACCGGAAAACACAGTTTCTTTTGTTTTTAATGGTGGCAAAATGTGTAACCACTGATAACCACTGTTTTTTTAAGGTATTGAAATCACTGGGAAACACTGAAAAAAACCAAACAGAATTTACCAAAAATAGAAACTGAAAACAGGAAAGCCTACCCATAGTAGAGTAGCGCTAGCAAAGCTTTATCTACCCGTTGATCGAGGTGGATTAGCCGCCCTCAAAATGGACCACTATTTGGCATCGCAACTCCAGTTGGTGGCTCGTTTGATCAGTGGCATGCAGCTGGCGGACAATGCGACACAGCAACCTGGCTGCATACAGCCCCAAATCACAGCCTTATTCCACCTTGGCAGGAGGGGTGCACCCCCGATCCAGCTCCTGGCATCAGTTGCATATAAATGCATTCATCGGAGCCTAAAGCTCACAAAAGGGACTATTCCGTATGCCCCCTCCCTGCCCATCCTTGGCACACCGAGCCACCATGGTGGTCTCAGACAGAGAGCTTGCCCCCTGGTAAGTGGCGGGGCTGCAGACCCTGGGAGACCTGTATCAAGACAAATAATTAGTGCCATTCCACACGCTAGCCAAAGTCAGTGGCCTGCCGCAGGGCCAATTCCTGTTATACGCTACACTAATGTCGGGCATTGCGAGTCCAGTGGGGTGACATGGCTCGTGAGCCCACGATTCATCTCACTGTTCAATATATTCACGAGCTGGGCACTGGCAGACACCTTACCAAATGGTTTGCTGAGTCCCTGCAGATAACACTCGGCACAGTAAGTGGCGCCACTCAGGCAGCGCTGGAACGCAGACCTGCAGAGACAATGCACTGACTGAGAGTGGTTGGACATCTTAGTAGGACCTACACATATCCAGAGGAACGCCTAATTCTGTTTAATACAATACTAAATCCTTCAGAGGGCATACATGATGCCAGCCAAGATCAACAAATACTTTAATCAAAGAGATGCCAGGTGCCCGAGATGTAAATTGATAGATGCAGATCTACTGCACATGCTGTGAGCCAGCACAACCCTCACCCCCTATTGGAGAGCGGTCACAAAGCACTTAGCCAACTGCATAGGTTGCACAGTAGAGTATTCATGAGAAGTTTGCCTCGTGGACCTGTACCGAAGAACCAAGAAGCATAAAGTAACTTCCCGATTCACAGATCTCAGGCTTATTGTAGTCAAACGACTAATCACTAGGCGCTGGAAATCTCCGGACTCTCCGAATATAAAAGCCTGGCAGCAATCACTGACATGCTTGGCACACGCGGAGAGCATGGCATTGCACAGGGAGGCTGCACTGGGTTTACGGACACTGACACTGGCAGTGGATGGGACATGATACTACTTGATCTCAGGAGCTCGTGGAAAGATGACCTGGAGTCGGGGGGCGTGGCTTCGGCGCGGAGCGGAATGGCTGCCAGCTAAGGGAGCTCCACGCGCCGGAACGTTTACTTGTTCAAGAACATCCTTTAAACCCCCCTGCGTGCCGTGAAACCCTCGAGGGGTGCTGCCCAGGGTGCCAGGAGTGCTGCGGAGGTGCCGAGATCCAGAGGAATGCAGAGCTGTTCGTAAACGGAGGCTCTGTTCTTGCTGCGGCTCAGCGGAGAAAATGGCGCCAACGTAATAGTGCCTGGCGGACTGGATTTCCCCCACGCCGACCGCTTGCACACGGAGGTGTCCTGCCGTCACGGAAGAACAGCGGTATGGAGGAGAGGTGCCGGGGGCAAGTGCAGACCCAGTGCGGAAAGACTGGCAGGACGGCCCGGATTTCTAATCACTGTGGCGCCCGGAGCGGAGGCGGACACGGGACTCCCCCCTGGGATGCCTGCTTGGTCGCAATGAGGAGCGGGAGTGTGCGATGGGACGAGGTCTGAGCGTGGTTCCCCGAGTGGCCCTGAGAACAGGAGAGACGACGCTGGAGAAGAGCCCAGAGCAGTGAAGGCGCCCTGGAGAAGACTAGACTGGGTAAGGAGAGCGCCAGGGTGGTTTGGGCCTGAGCTGCTGGGGTGGCGTGGCCGGCATTGAGCGCTGTACCTGTACACGTGGTGGTGCTTGGTGGGGTCGGGTTATTGAGTGGCGGAGGGTGCTGAATCGGGGTGGCGTTCTCTGTGTGCCCTACTGGGCTTCCTTCCTGTGGACTGGGGTGTGCTACCCGGCGGGTCCCTAAGCGTCCGTTGGCCCGTTGAGGCGGGCCGGCGTGGTTGGGCAGTCGTGGGGGGCTGCTCGGCTGCGGGGAGGTGGTAGAGGCGCTGCCTGGAGTGCAGGGTGTGGCTGCCTGCTTTATATCACTGGCCAGGACATGGAGGCGGGCCTAGCGGGCAACGGAGGGCCTTGGCAGTTGAAAGAGGCACAGAGAGGACTTATTGATGGCCACTGAAGAGGAGAGTAAAGGTCACCAGGAGTGGTAACTGGTTGGACAGCGCTACCCCCCGATCTGGTTGCTGGAGGTACATAGCTGCCGGCGAGCTGGCAGCCTGGTGCACATGTCTCCGTCTCTTACACAAATTACTGCAGAGGTGGTGTGAGTAGCTACGTAGAGGATACTCCTGACCGAACTGTCGAAGCCTGCGCTGCACCGGACGGCACAGGCCTAGTGATGGCCCCAACTATCAGCATGGGCAGAGCGGAGCCTAAACAGGCCAAGCTGCAATTTGATACTAAGCGCGCCACCCGCGCAGCTGATGGAATGAGCGAACCGGCGGAATCGCGAGGCGCGTTGGGCCCTGCAGAGACCATGGAGGACGACAATAGGACCATTTTGCTAGAACTCCGGGCTGGCATGAAAACCATTGACATCAAGATCTACGCGCTTGCGAAAGGTTTGGACATGGTCAAAAAGCAAGTAGAGAGACACGAGCAGAGGCTGGACACGCTGGAGAATAGGGTATCGGATATGCACGATGCACAAGCTGAATCAAGGACGCAGATCCTGCAGATGGAAAAGATCCTGGAGGTCATAAGGGCCAAAAATGAAGATTTAGAAGCACGCTCACGGCGCAAAAATCTACGCATTATTGGTCTATCAGAATCAACGCCGATATCCAAAATGGAGACATTTATATATGGCCTGTTGCGGGAGCTGTTTGGGCCCGTACTTTCCACTGTTCTGGTGGTTGAGCGGGCGCATCGATCACTGGGGCCAAGGCCTAAACCTGGCATGCCACCACGCCCTATCATTGCGCGACTCTTAAACTATGCTGACAGAGACTGTGCTGAGAGAGGCTCGGGCCAAATAACCAGTGGTCTACAAGGGAGACACGCTCTCCTTTTTTCCAGATTACACTCCAATGGTACAGGCGGCGAGGAAGGAATTTATGCCAGTAAAGAAGCTACTACGTGTGGCCTCAGTCCCCTACGCTATGTTGTACCCGTCCAAGCTGAAAATCACTCACGAGGAACAGGCTCATTTCTTCACAAATGCAAAATCAGCTATGGAGTTCACCAAGCACATCTGCAAGTCAAGACCTTGGCAGCGTGCACAGGAGGGGGCAACGGCGGAGTCGGGACTAGATTACGCAGACTAGAGATATGCAACTGAACTGTAAAGACTCCCTGTTGGCATTGCAGCCATGTGACAAGTCGAACTAGACTGATCGGCAGGGACGGCCTGTCCTATTGTTTGCAACGGTGTAATGGGTGGGCGGCGGGATTTCACTGTCGTTGCATCCTGGCTGTTCCAAGAGGGACGTTGTTATATATACATCATGACGTGTTGGCGCAAGGTGCGCAGGGAGACTGATTACAGCATTCCGGCAACCGCATTTCGGTGCGGGTACCCGCTGCTGAGCCTCTTACCCTGGCAGGTGTTCCTCAAATGTTAGAATTGAATGTGTTGGGGTGCAGTTAGATGGGTTGGTGGTGGGATCCTGTCTCAACCTGATTGGGAGGTTGGAGTGGGTGATGGGAGGGGGGAGGTAGTGGGGGAAATTTTGTTATTTGTTGTTCTGTTTCATGCTACACCCAATGAAGCGCACTGAAGTCCATATCAAGAGTACATATGGGTCAGGAAAGGGCGCGCTTGGCATAGTCGTTGCCTCTCTGAGACGAGCTGGGGGAATCTGGGGGTGGAAATAGGTAGCTGATGGAGAATAAATGTAGATTGCTGACCTGGAATTTCAGGGGCCTCAACTCGCCTAAAAAAGACAGGTAGTGGCATATCTAAATCGCCACATGATACACATTCCCTTTTTGCAAAAAACGCACCTAACCAGGCACACAGACGGCGGGGTGGCTGGTGGATGGGCTGGCTTCCGGATAGCTGCGTCTTACTCTTCGTACGCGAGGGGGGTCATGATTCTATTCAAGAGAGGAGTGGAGTTTCAGCCGATATATACATAAGCAGGTGAGGAGGGTAGATGCGTAATGGTATGTGGCAAGCTCAGTGGCAGATTGATTACTTTAGTTAATATGCACGGTCCAATAGTGGATGATCCGTCTTGTGTGGCTCGCATGTGTGGGATATTGAGAGAATGGCCGGAGACCCCGATACTGGGGGGGGGGGAGGTGATCTGAATACTTATATGAATGTGGAGTTGGACAAATCTAATCCCATATCTCACTGTACCCCCAAAGTCGCTAAAAATATAGTATGCGCCATGGAGGAATTTAGTCTCTGTGATGCTTGGAGAGTGCGGAACCCTCAGACACGGGAAGGCACACATGCGACACCATTACACGGCACCTGGTCGCGATTGGACTACTGGCTAGTGGGGACGGAGGTGATGGACTGGGTGGGAGGGGTGACAGCACTCGCCCGCACACTGTCGGATCATAATCCGGTGCAACTGGATGTGGTGTTCCCAGCGTGTGTGCGTCCCCCGTTCACGTGGCGCTTGCGGTCTGAGGCACTACTAGACCCAATATATGAGACAACAGTGCGGGAGGCCATTGTTCAGTACTTTGAGCTAAATAAAGGCACAGTAGAGGAGGCTTCCACACTGTGGGAAGCCTTTAAAGTCACGATTAGAGGCATTAGCACTGCAGCAGGCATACTGAGAGATATACGTGTACAACTGAAGAGTACTGAGGAAATACTGTGGGAGTCGGAAAGAGACTATGAGATTGAGCCGAGAGAGGACAAATTGGCTGAGCTGCAAACATTGCTCGCGGAATATGACGAGCTTGCTGACACAGAGATAAAATACCTGTCGCGACGGCACGTGGCTAGGCGGTATGGGGAGGGAGGCTGACCGGGTCGTACATTAGCGTTCAAGATTAAGGAGCGTCTTGACCACCCACGGATGGGCTGTATTGTAGATGAGCAGGGAGGTAAACATCACAACCCAATTGACATCGCAGAACAATTCCGCGGCTATTATACGGATTTATATATGTCAAGGGGAAGAGTGCAGGAGGTAGAATTTGAGAAGTATCTAGAGGACGTGGCCTGCGCTTGGCTTTCCGATGTACACAGAGAGTATCTATGTGCGCCTATTGATGAACAAGATGTTAAAGTGGCGATCATGGCGTTATCTAACGGAACAACGCATTACTCATATTCTTTTAAGAGGCCCGGATCGGCACTATCAGATTATTAGAAAACTGGAAATTGGCACTAGAATCGGTTTCTGTGGATTTGGATAAAAATATGATGAAAATGCTTAAATGAGAAGTTGAAAATATGGTGAAAAATATGGAGTAATACTGACAAATGGTTAAAGAACCTTCGAATATACATGCACGCCAAGGGCGGCATGACGCTGTGCGATTGGTTTCATGGGGCTATACGCAGCCCCATCCCTAAATAGTTCATTCTAACAGATGGCAGTGGGGCAGGCCTAATATAACCGTTCTGCACGCAAACTGAACAAAGGCAAGAAGAACAGGAATCACGAAAGAAACAGGATAAACAAGGTGTGCATCCCTTCACTTATTGAACATTCATACTATAGCCCCACCTAGGGAGTGCACCCACTGAAGGAAAACAGTAATTGGAAAGAAGATGCAACAGAATAATAATACACAGAAATTGATGGAAGGTCTCAGTTCATCGCAAGCGGGACTAAACTTGCACTTATCAATTAAGACATGGAATGACATACTGTGGCAAAGTTTTCAAAAACATTATGAAAAAGAATCGATGCACGATTGAATTGCAGATATGCATGTTGGGAAATGTAGTTTTGAATAGTTGGAACGCACGCCAGGGTGGGAGGTTTGTAATCCGTAGGTGATTGGGAGGGAGAGCACGTGAGTGATATGATTTGAACAAGTGGGTGGGAGCAAGTAACTGATCTACAGCTTGTGAAAGATGGCGAGGACCGCAGGTTTTAACTAACAACCACAGCAGGTACGGAGGGAAGCGGGGTGAGGGAAACGTTGTTGATTCGTTCAGTATAAGCACGGGGCAAACTAAACACAGGAGTTTTGTTCCTTTCAAATTCATAAATGAGTAGCGTAAGGATGACACAGGACACGCACGTTTATAAGCCTCAACAAGCTTTCATAACCCCTTAGAACAGCGGTAACTTTTTGAGTAAACACGGG
Source organism: Lissotriton vulgaris (assembly GCF_964263255.1). Taxonomy (NCBI): domain Eukaryota; kingdom Metazoa; phylum Chordata; class Amphibia; order Caudata; family Salamandridae; genus Lissotriton; species Lissotriton vulgaris. The sequence goes on along the minus strand of NC_141689.1, from coordinate 1,249,106,708 downwards.
TGCAGAAGGGGAGTTTCTGAACGTAAACTGAAGGGTTGTAGGATGAATACGGTGAACAGTGGTAAAGAGACTGGGGCCATCTGGGAAGTGTCAGCAGTAGCATTAGGACGGAAGGTGATAGTTGTAGACAGATAAAGCAGAGGAATGGGTGTGCGAGGGACATTGTATAAAGGGAGACATGCAATGCGTGAATAAGCTATGCTGAAAAAAGTGCAGTATTGATGAATTTTATTTGCAACTTTGCATGTACTTAAGAATAATGGTGCTAATGTTGATTTTGTTGCTATTATCAATTGTAGTGACCCCCGAAGAAGGGCACAGAGTGGCCCGAAATGCATTGGGTTTTTAAAGTGAAATAAAGACTGCTTGTGATGAACAACGCATTACTTATATTCTTTTTAGAGGCCCGGATCGGCACTATCAGAATATTAGAAAACTGGAAATTGGGACTAGAATCGGTTTCTGTGGATTTGGATAAAAATATGATGAAAATGCTTAAATGAGAAGTTGAAAATATGGTGAAAAATATGGAGTAATACTGACAAATGGTTAAAGAACCTTCGAATATACATGCACGCCAGGGGCGGCATGACGCTGTGCGATTGGTTTCAGGGGGCTAGACGCAGCCCCATCCCTAAATAGTTATCTAACGGTAAGGCACCGGGACCCGACGGGCTCACGGTTAAGTTATATAAGAAATATGCGGATCTCCTGGCGCCATATCTCTTGGAGATGTATGCCGAAGTGAATGAATCGGGGAAACTGCCACCGTCCCTGAGAGAGGCATTAATAATTACTTTTCTCAAAAAAGACAAACCCCCGGACAGATGCGATTCCTATCGGCCATTATCTCTGATCAACATCGACGCGAAAATTTTAGCCAAAATGATCGCGACCAAACTGCAGCTTCTGATGCAATGTCTGATACTGCCAGATCAGTCGGGATTTTTGTCTGAAAGATCTACCTCGCACAATCTTCGAACTGTGTTCTCCATGTTTCATATCCTTGAGCCGACTCTCCCGGCGGCAGCAGTATTGTTAGACGCAGCCAAAGCGTTTGATTCGGTTGAATGGCAATATATGCATTATATATTACGTCGTATGGGGTTTCCGCCTCTGTTTCTACAGAGGATAACAGTGTTATATACGGAGCCATGTGCGTGGGTACGTGTTGGGGGTTTTACGTCTGAATCGTTTCCAATAGAGAGGGGTACGCGCCAAGGGTGTCCTCTATCACTGCTACTATTTGCAATTGTGTTAGAGCCATTGGCTTGTGTGATTAGGCAACGACATAGAAAAACTGCATTTAATTTTAATTATCGACCTGTAGCTATTTCACTCTATGCGGACGACATGGTTCTTTTCGTTCGAGATCCTGCTAGATTTTTGGCACAGCTGCTCAGGGAGTATGTTCGGTTTGGGCGTTTATCGGGGCTATATATTAATTGGGATAAATCATTTATAATCCCACTGACAACATCGACTACATGTACGGATCTAGAGTTCCCCCTGGTGTGGTCAACAGACCCGGTAAAGTACCTGGGAATCTGGGTGCACCGAGACCCGACTGTGGTAGTCAGGGAGAACTATGGGAGGGCGTACTCGAAATTGGAGAGCCAGGTAGATGTCTGGATTTCGCTACCATTATCGATGGCAGATCGGGTTGCACTCATCAAAATGGTGGTATTGCCACGATTCCTTTACCTTTTTCTTAACATCCCAATAACACTAACAATGGGATTTTTCAAAAATCTTCGGAGTCAGCTGATCAGGTTGTTGTGGGGAGGTAAACATGCATGTGTCCAGTGGACTGTCCTTAATAAGGCATACGAGAAGGGGGGTTTTGGAGGTCCCGATTTCTACGTATATTATTTAAGTGCACAGGCCCAGTACATATTTCACTGGTAATTACCACATGCCTTCACTCCACATGTTGCGGTAGAGGAGGGGGATGTTGCCCCGATTCCGCAACACAGCGTGATTACTCATCGAGCACGTGGCACTCTGAAGGCAGAAATTAATACAGTTGATGCCACTATTGCTGCCTGGTGGAAGATAGGATGCCTAGCGCAGAAACTCCCATTGTATGCACCAGATCTATATCTGGAGCATCATGAAGCTGTATCTGTGGCACAGGAGATACCATCATTACGGTTGCTGCATGAAGCGGGGCTTAGGCAGATGAAGGATGTGTATCCAAATGGTTCATTCATAACACAGGCTGACCTGCACTATGTTAGCAATCAATCATTGCTTTTTAGATTCGCAATCCATCGCCTCAGACACGCGATGAGATTACACTATACCACCTATCCGCAAGAGCCTCCCGCGCTGCTGTCCTTGCAGTTCGCACTCACCACCCCTAGCAGTAAAAGGTTAATATCGACATTGTATAAGATGGTTAAGAATGAAAGTGTGGATGTCCCGGACAAAAGTTGGGGACGATGGTCTGAGTGTTTACCTGAGCCAGTTTCAGAGGCAGACTGGAAATATATATGTGGATTGATGGGGACGATTAGCATGAATGGGAACTTGAAGATCGTACACTTTAAGTATATACATCAAGTCTATTATACTCCTGTACGTTTGCACAGATACGGGTTGCGTACGTCTGACAAATGTGTGCGCTGTGGACAAGAAAATGCAGACTTTATGCATCTGGCTTGGAGGTGTAGGCGAGTGTTTGAGTTCTGGGAGGAGGTGGTGAGATGTTTGAGGGACATGGTGGCGGTGAATCTGCAGTGCACTCCACTCGTCTGCCTCTTATGTTGCGTACCGCATGTCAAGGGGGTGAATGGTAGATTCGTACGCCTGGCTTTATTAATGGCAGCACGGAGAGTGGCGATCACATGGGGGCGTAGGCTTCACCTCTGAGCTCAGTGCACAAAAACTTGGTCTCCGCCAGGCAGAAAGGCGCTGGCGCCGGGGGTACTCCCCTGAATCGAAAGAGATTTTCTCTTCTCGGTTGAGGGAGTATAAGGAAGCAATCACTTTGACCAAATCACGTTACTTTTCCATTAAAATCCTGAACTCGTCTAATAAGTCCAAAGATATTTTTTCTATTGTGGAAGAATTATCTAACCCGGCAAGAGTCACTCTAGCCCCCCTCCCTTCCCAGTCTTTGTGCGACTCCCTGAATCAATTTTTTGTGGACAAAATCATTAAGATCAAAACCAGCATCTCCACTTTAGCCCCACCTGTTCCCACATCTTTCAGTGTTCCCGGTTATTCCCACACTCATATTCTTACCCACATTCCCCTTATTTCAAAGGATAATTTTTTATCACTTCTCCACAAAGTTTCCTCCGGCTCTCCCAGCGATTGTTGCCCCCCCTCGGCCCTTCGGGAAGCTTTTACTTCCTGTCCAGAACCCCCCCTTGCTCTTTTGAACAACTCTTTGACTATTGGGGAGGTCCCTGGATCCTTCAAACAGGCCGAGGTGGTTGCCATCTTGAAAAAACCATCGGCAGACCCTTCCATCATGAGCAACTACCGCCCAATTTCCCTTCTTCCTTTTCTCAGTAAAGTTTTAGAGTCGCACGTCACTCATACTCTTAGCTCTTTTGTGGAAGACTCAAGTGTAGTGGACCCCCAGCAGGCCGGGTTCAGACCTGCGCACTCCACAGAAGCAGTCATTCTTTCTGTGATGGAGGAACTGCGCAGGGGGGCTGATGCTAACATCTGCCAGGCTTTGGTCCTCTTGGATCTGTCGGCCGCCTTTGACACGGTCGACCATGACATTTTGGTCGACCGTGTCGGGGAGGCTGGCATCCAGGGTACCGCCCTGGACTGGGTCCGCTCTTTCTTGACCCAACGCCATCAAGCAGTCAGGCTGTCCCAATTTTCCGCCACTCAGGTCAAACTGACCTGCGGTGTCCCACAGGGTTCTTCCTTATCCCCTCTTCTTTTTAATTTGTATCTTTCCCCACTCATTCGTGCCCTTCGTCAGTTTAATGTCACCGCGTTCAATTACGCGGATGACATACAATTAGTTTTTACCATCGACTCCTCTGCTGAATCCATCTCCACTTTCCAAAACACCCTTTGCTTTATTAGCAATTGGATGAGCTCAAATCACCTGAAGCTCAACCCCGACAAGACCGAGCTGGTTCTTGTCGGGGGCCCATCCAATCCTTGGGATTCTTCCTTTTGGCCTGCTAGCCTTGGCAGCCCTCCTTGCCCTGCCAATTGTGCCAAAAGCCTGGGAGTCGTCATTAGTAGTGACCTTTCTATGACGCCCCAGATAAGCGCGGTAGTCTCCTCAAGCCATTTCCAACTTAGGAAAATACGGAAAATCTCTCGCCTACTTACATCCGAGGCCCTTATCTTGGCCCTGCTTGCGCTAGTCATGTCTAGGCTTGACTATGCCAATGCACTATATGTAGGCATTCCTGCTTACCAACTCAGGAGGCTTTAGTTGATCCAGAACCAGGCTGCCCGCCTGATCCATTTTCAACCTAGAGATCAACATGTCCGCCCTCTCTTAAAAAGTCTCCACTGGCTTCCGGTTGCTGCACGCTGCAAATTTAAGCTTGGCTGTATCATCTCCAAATCCCTCGCTGGTCATGGTCCCCTCTTCATTTCTTCCCTCCTCCACCCGTATGTTCCTTCTCGAACTCTTCGGTCATCCCAATCAGCCTTGTTATCAGTCCCTAGATACAAGAGGAAGAAACACGGCGGCCTCAAGTTCTCTTTTTTGGCCCCCACCTTCTGGAACTCCCTCCCCCTCCCTCTTAGGTTGCCCTCTCCTTATCCCAAGTTCAGATCCTCCCTCAAAACTTTTCTTTTTACTGAATCCTATAAATAATTGTTTCTTCTGTTTTCTCATCTGCTCTCTCCATTACAGCGCCAAGAAACCTAACGGTGTTAGTTGCGCTTTAGAAATTTATTTAACATAACATAACATAACACAGACCGAAAGCTGACATATGGATAAAAGATCTGGTATATTGTAGAGACAATCTAGCCACATATGCGGAAGAACTACCTACAATCTCGAGGCCAAGAGACATTTGGGAGCCGTTACGAGTATACCTGCTTCATAAAAATGATTCAGAGAATGTCTAGAGGAAGGATCAGAGAGGCTGATGACTTCTTGAGAAATGGTTAATGTACTGCAAAGCCTTGATAGCACAACCCGGGATCACATAGACTTGACTATGCGAATGTTGGGTGTTGCTTTTTGTTGTTTTCCTTTGCTTTTAGATAGATTGATTTTTGTTCCTTTTTTTGTTTTCCTTTTTCTTTTGTCTAATGTGGATTGATGTGTATCAGATAAAAGGGGATCTGCACTCAGGAAATTGATGTAATGTGCGTACACCATTGTCACAAGTTCAAGCGGATTCGCTGTTGCAATGTTATGGATGAGCATTGTATTTGCCTTTGGCATTGTACTAAAACTTAATAATAAAAAATAATTTTTTTTTTAAAAAAGATGACCTGAAGTCATCTGGGACCTCCATGTGACGTAGATGACTGGCAAGGCTCAGTGGTTCATGCATGCTATGTCGGACGCTGCTTGGTACCTTTCAAATTAGGGAGCCGGGTTGCCCCACAGGCTATGCGTCTCATAAACATAACCAGGTACATTATATCTATTCACTCAGTTGAGACCAAAATCTCATACCCACAGCAGGTAGATGAGACTCGACTATAATCACAGTGCGCATTGCAGGGGAAACAAAGGAACACTGAGCCAGGTAGGTGCTATCTCATGAGCCAAGTGGTACAACACAACTCTGTCCAAGTTCATGCATTCCCCGTTTCTTAAACATTAACACACATGATACATCCCATGTGATGCGCAAACAAGTAAAGCATACATGCTCTTATTATGTAGATTGCCTATGCTATTTGTCTTTTTGTAATATATGCGCAAATATGTGACTCGAGCAGATGCTTCTTTGTGAGAAGTTGGCCTGGCATATGCTGTCCACTATTCTAATGGGCACCTTGCACCAGTCCAAACGATGATGATAGGTTTAAAAAAAACCTTTATTTAAAGCTATCCTAGTGGTAGCTATGGAGAGCAGCCTTCAGGCTAAGGCTTGAAGGAGTGTAAAGCAGCTTGGTTTACCAGATTATAACATCGTGAATGTCTAAATGAAAAGAGAACCACACAAGTTATATGTTGTATTGTATTGTAATTGCATTTTTTATAGTGCTTACAACCCCTGACGAGGCGTCGAAACGCATTTTCGGTAGTAGCACGCTACTCCGGGACCCATAGAGGATTCATTTTGAATTAGTATAGTGAAACATGCAAGTACATTTTAAGTGGTGGTTGGGTTAGTCAGTTATTTGGATTTGGAATGATAGCAGAAGGATAGAGGAGGAAAAAGGTTTGTATTTATATAGCGCTTGTTTTCCCTGATGGGGTGTTGATGCACGCTATTTAGGAAGCCCATAAAGGATTAGTGGTGAATTAATATGGTGAAATATGAAGTCATTTCAGTGGTTGATATTAGTCAGTTATTTGGAGTGAGAAGGATAGCGGAGGAATAAAAGGGGAAGAAAGGTTTGCATTCATGTAGCACTTGTTACCCCTGATGGGTGTGGAGGGCTTTTCTGGCGAGTAGCACGCCACTTCGGAACCCATAAAGGATTAGTAGTGAAGTAGGATAGTTGAATATGGAATTTGAGAAGTGAACATGTTAGTGTGTTAATTTTGATTGAAAAGGATAGTGGAGGGATAAAAGAGTGAAAGATGTTTCTTTTATTTTTTTTTAGCAGTAGGATATATAAAATATATGTATTTATTTCTAAACACTCTTTAGTAATCCCTTTATGAGATTACAGAGCAAAGTACACAATTTCAATGCAATAGAACTTCAGTAAATAGTACAATATACATGGAGGCCTATGGGCGTATCGAACCATATATTAAGTAAGTGGTATAAGAACCACGACTTGACTAGACACAAGGCTTAGAGCCTGTAGAAGTGCTGGGGCCACAAGGAACCACCCAAGTTAGTGACACAGGGGACCCACGGGGACACGTGCAGTGCGAGAACATAGCCTCGAATCGCCGTTAACTTCAATGGGGAAACTTGCGGTTGGAATTTTAAAGATTAAGGACACTTAGGAGAGGACTTTAAGCAAACTCCTTTAGACTTAAGGGGTTCTAGGGCCAACACTCACGGGAGCACCAGAGTGCTCGAGTTACCTCACCCAGGGAAACTGGGAGCATAGGTCTCTTTTGGTGTTGGGAATCGTCGTTGATTTCAATGGCGATCTGCTGCAAAGTGCTGCTGCCGTCGAAGTGGAAAGTGTCTGGCGTGATCAAAGCCTGGATTGAAGATGAGAAGAACCTGAAAGCAGAGGGGACAGAGTCTGGGTCACTACCCAGTGACCAGGGGCACGATAGACAAAGGCCCACCGATGTCGGGTGATTCAGGTGTGAAAAGGTGAAGCTTGACTCTGCAGCCACGAGGACCAGGAGACGTCGACGACCAGGAGCTGGATTCGAGCTGTTCCACGAAGGATGTCGAGTGCTGCGGCGTTGGTGACCGGATTGGACCACACAAGCCATGGCAACAGCAACCCACGCAGGAAGAGAAAAGATGCTTTGGTGCGGACCAGCAAGGTCCGGGGACACACCAAGTGGTGGAGCGTCAGGGCATGTTTGAAGCAACAAGGGAAGCCTAAGGAAAGTCAGAGTTGCCTTCTCAGGGACCCACCAGTCAGCAGACTAGGGATCGCAAAGGTACCTCGAGAGAAATCACATAAAGTCGGCTCACGGAACGCTCGTGGAGTGTAGGCCAACAATCTTCGGTGGAAATGCTGCTCGGAGTCTAGGCTACAAATAACCCAAAGAACAGCCTCAAGGATTGCCAAGAAGCATATGCACGTGCAAATGAGCACTGGGTCCAGGGGTTCCGGTTCCAAAGTACTCACGAGGGCTGCGGGTCTCAGCTTTGCTGGGGACTTAGGTCGGCTTTAGAGAAGTCTGGAAATCCACCTCCTGGGTCTGCCGGTAGCTGCAGAACGGTCAGATACGTAGTTGGTGCCTGCCAAGCAGGGAAGTAACTCCTTTACTCCAAGGGAGATTCTTCAGTCATCCAGCGTCGTGCAGATCGTCGAAGTTCCAGGATTCAGTATCAAAGTTTCGTCCAGGTGTAATCTAAAGTCCTGTAGTCAGGGGTTCCTTTCTTATAACCAAGGAAGGGGTTGGACATACTCTAGGGACCCAACTATGGGAGGGTTTGGAAAGAGGGGTGGCTACACCCATTTCCTTTGTCCAGTTTCGCACCAAAGCAGGGGCTGGTAGCCCCTGCAACTGTTTTGAACTGGGATATGCACAGAGACACCAAATGTGCCCCCAGTGCAGACTTCAAAGAACTCTTGGAGTGCACCCGCCCAGCCCCAGTACACTAAAGCCTGTCTGGGAGATGGTGACACCTCCCAGTGACAGGAAATCTATTGTCCAGGCCTCCCCTGCCGGAGTTTTGTCCAGCAGCATGAGGCCAGACTCGTGTCTGTGGCTGCAGCATCCATTTTGTGATGCCTGGGCTCTTTTAAACTGGTACCGGGTATACCGGTGTGGACATGTCTCTGCCTCTAGAAGGATAGCATTCTACCCCTGCCGCCAGAACTGTCGGGGGGGATAGGATTCCAAAGTGTTTGACACCAAACACAACATGTTTCCTTATAGCCATTCCAAATTTAGCATTTACCGCAAGGTTATAATGCACTTAAGAGTATATGGTCTGCCTGTATCACAGAACAGCCCCAGAGAATAGATTCCAAAGGCTACAAAGGGGCCCTGCTCATGCATGGGCACCCTCTCACACAAAACCCAGCACCCTGCCTTCAGGATTGATAAGGCCTGCAATAGGGGTGACTGATAGGTTTATATGTGTAGTGATATAAGGTAGATATAGGGAACCTATATCTAAGTAAGGGGTGCATACACCACCTTACACAGGCTGCAGTAGCAGACCTGTGGTGTCATTTTGGAAGGCTTCCCAGGGGTGGTATTATACATACTTTAGCCCCTGGTAGGCCTCTGGGGTAACTATGCCCTTGGTACCTAAGGTACCATATACTAGGCACTCATAAGGGTACCCCAGTAACCATGCTGGAGTGTACCTAAAGTACTTGTAATCAATTTAGAGAGGACGCAGCTAGGCTGGGGTCCTGGATAGCAGGGCCCCAGCCAGACTAAAGTCGAAAAACAGTGAAATACCAGCAAAAAGTGGGGGTAAGCATAAGAATCAGATCCTACTCCCCTATGCTCTTTAATAGCATTAAAAATGTTGAAATTCAATAAATAAATAAAAATAAAAAATCTAGCTGACCCAGAGCAAAAGAGTGGAAAAAGGGGGACAGAAGAAAGAAGAAAAAGATGGGAACACGCACAAAGAATAACAGAAGGAACCTACAGGAATGAGATACAGGGGCAGAAAAATTAGATACAGGGGCAGGGAGTGCCTGGTGGTGTATTAAAGAGGTGTGAGATGGAATACTATGTAGCCTTGGTGTTCAGCCCGCTGACATACAAAAGTGCCACCCGTGGCTTCTGCGCAGAACTTTGCCCCCTAGCCCAAACAAACCAGGCACCCATTTTAATTGTGATTTGTAGCAATGGTGTTTTTTTATAAATCACAAAAAGACGGGCAATGAAAGACAGGTTAATTGAAACTTACTCACACAGATTCCCACACAATAATAAGCAATCGCTATTAGAAAATGACAATGACTATTACATCTAGTTGATTGTCATTTAAATTTGATGAAACTTCCTAACCATTCTGAATGTTGGAAACAGAACTTTATATGTTCAAGACATGAGGTCAGAGGTCAGCATTTCTACATTCACATAAGTGACGCAGCAGTCTTTAAACAGCACTGCAGCAAAAGGTTCATTAAACATATGTTTAAGCATACCGGGGCAATTGTGTGGCAGTGGAAAAAGAGTCTATGGGGCATTATCTCCTACCCTGGCCACAGAACACCCCAATGATTAACTTTCATAAGCAAATTAAAAAATTAACCCATTCACCATTATTAGGCTAATTGAAAGACTAGTGCCTCCATGCAAAAAATCACCACTAAGACAACAGCAACCAAATATGTTTTATCCTGCCATCAAGCTATGCATCAGTCTTTAACATGCCTATGCAATTACGTTCAAATGCACTTTTATTGGATTGTGCAACTTATAGAGTTTTGTCCATTGGACATACTTGTCTAAATTATGCACACATGCAGTCAGTTTCCAAACGTATTGAGTATACTTACAGTGTAATCTACTAGATTGGCTTGTCATTAGCTTCAGAGCAACCAGGTCAGCCATGTTCATTTCCTGGTCTGAGTTAATTGTATTTTTTGGAGAGTCCTTTCTTGTGACTATTTATTTAATATTTGCAAATCTTTATTTCAGATTTCTTAAATATTTCACAGCGAATCCTTAACTTTTTTGGTGTGCATGGTTTTGAGCCCTTCTGTCACACAGAACGCGACCCCGAACTAGGAGGGCAGGACATTTTAGAGGATGAACCATGGCATGTTCCCCATACGTCTAATAAAAAGAATGGCCTCTCTATTTATTCGCAGCCCATGCCTTCCAGTCCAGTTCTCAACTACATGTCGAGCCGCTTGTCCTTCAAGGATGAGGAAACACATGAGGTACAAACTTGACAGGATTCACCGGATGACAGTCCCTTTAAGTGTGACGGACAGACCAGTTGGAAGCATGATGACGAAAAAGTCAATATGGAGGAAGAACCAATGAGAAGCAGGATAAATGCAGAAGAGTGTTTGATGGAGGCACGTAAGCAGGACGAGAAGGAGGCGGACAAGGGGACGGAAGGTGAAGTCCTGAGAAAAAGGCCAGAGAGCGAGATGCTGAGTTCCACATTACGAAAACTTCAACGTGACCGCAAAGAGGCATGGAGACAGACCAAAGACCCAGGACCCTCTGGGTTGCCTGCCATGCTCCTGGAGAAGCATGGCTAGCCCAGGTGTGTATCCGTATATGGAGATTTGAGAGCTGGGGAATGGGAAAGGACGGCATTCCCAATAGCGGGGGCACCCAATTCTAATTAAAGGATAGACCAAAGAATCTTCTCTGCGTTGAAGTGTGCGTGAGCAGGACAGAAAGTGGGTCTAATACAGTTGTTTTTCACTGGAGTAACCAAAGAGTGATTTATAACATGAGTATCTAAATATCTAAATGATTCATTACTACATTAATTTTTGGGGGATAGAAGGAACACCGAATGATCATCCTTCCCCCTATTAGTCAAAACTGTTAATTGCAAAGAAAGCTTTATTTCTTTTGAACCACTGGATGCCGAATTAGGTTCGGTGGAGTTGTCCTTACACCCTTTCCCCTAAAAAAGAAAACCTATTAAACATTAAACAACAACCTACTCACCTGTGGCACTCTCTTTGTTCTGAGGGGTTCCTCATCTGCCTGGTGGTCTTGGACGCCTGCTCTCTGCAGAAATAAGGAAAGACAGAATTACTTTACATTGATTGGGATTATATGCCACAATAAGGGCTCCCGGTTTCATTGTATTTATTTGTTTAACATTTCTGCCTGTATTTATCCATATTTATTTTTTGGCCATCTAATTAGTATATATCCATTTTTATTTTGTGAACAGATGAGGTGATAACTCATATATTTCTGCATTTATTTAACGGATAAATATGCACTCATACTTTGATGCCTGTCAGGTCTTAGCATATTACACAGCCACCAATAAGAAAATAAGAAAATAATAAACTCACATAAAAAAATTGTATAATAGCACATATACATGTTGAGATATGCAGTAATTTAAGCACATCTCATTGAGCTTTGTAGCTCCCCATGCTGCCATTCTGTACAGCTATTGGCCTGAAATTCATTAATCTCAGCATGGCGAGTCACTCAAAAGAAGCAAATTATCTGTATTTTTCTGCTTTTAAAAACAAATACAGACAGGAAAGACCACGTTTTCCATCTGTATTTCTCTGTAAAAATGGGTAACAAATGGAAAGCAGGGTGCCCTAGTTATAATTACAAGTGACTTTGTTCTCCTGATCTATTGCGCCAATTACTAACCCAGGGTGGAGAATGTGGGAATAGCTCTATTGGTACCCAAAATGGAGAACCTAGTACAACAATTGATACAGCGCAAGAGGAAGCTGGAGTGGGCCCTTGAAAGTCAGACTCATCAGCAAAAGCCTATTGACATATATTTTGTGACACCATGAAGTCTCAGGTAGAGACCATACATAAAGTAGCAAAGGACCAGTTACAACTGGCCTCTTCTGTGCAAGGGATTCATATCTCCCACCCTGAGGTGGCATTACAGAAATGAGGTCCAGGAAAAGACCCGGACGCATTTCTCTTGAACTTCGAGAGGGAAGCCAGAGCGTGTGCTCGGCCAGTATAAAAATGGGCTTTTTTCCACCCCACTATTAACCGGAGAAGGCCAGGTTGCCTATCAGGTAGAAAATCTATATAGCACTACATCATATGCGGAGATCAGGAATATTCTGTTCAACCATCTGGGTATGGATGCCAAAGCATATATTGTTAGGTTCAGGAGAGAAAGAGGGTCTACTGGAGATAACTCAAAGGCTCTATTTTTCAAATTGACAATGGCTGCAGATAAATGGTTACGCCCTACCGAAAACTGTAAAGAGGAGATTATGAACTTGATATATCTGGAACAATATATGGAGGCCCTCCCCTCTGCAACACAACAATGGTAAAGACAGCATCACCACCATCTCAAGGGCACAACCCCAGATGTCCACTGGGGAGAGTGATAAAGGTTATCACCAGAATAATTCCCAAGGAAACCCTAAAAAGAAACCCTGGAAAGCTGCTACCGAGCCTGTGATTCCCAAGCCCCAAAAGACGGAGCCGGTGATTTATAGCGGGCCTCAATGTTTTGATAGTTACGAATGGGGCTATATCGCTAGATTGTGTCTCCACAAGAAGCCCACAGAAAAACTCATGGATATCAACTATCTTCCTAATTTAATTTTGTATGCCAAAGAATAGGGGCATTGTTACTATTTAAGTGTGCATGTTAATGGCTGTTGGGCACTGCCTTATTAGATTTAGGCTGCAGACAGTCTGTCATACAAGGGGAACTGATTAAGGAATCTCAAGTTGTCCTGGGAAGATTTGTCAATATATGTTGTGTACATAGAGATGTAAAGACATACCCTGTGGCTATCCTCTCCAAAACACCCCTTAAGGGTTCCCCGGCCACTATAGAAGTAGGGGTCCTACACAGTATTCCTAAAGACCTTATAATAGGAAAAGACAATCCTGCTGTTCTGGAAATGTTCTTGTTTACCGTAGGAAAGGTACCAGCAGAAGGGGACAAACAAAACAATGTTAAACCCAAGACAGCCCTTATAAGTCAAGAGCCCCGGTCCTTAGATAGGAATTTCCATCAGACCCAATTGAATGAAGCCACGTTGTATAATGCATGGCAAGAAGGTCAAAATAATGAGAAGAATCCCAGTAAGAGATACCCTCAATTCTTTATAAGAAAAGGTCTGTTTTATAGGATAGGACAAGCTGGAGACAACCACCAATTATTAGTTCTCTATGAACTTTGGGATCAAATCCTATTCTTCTCCCGTTCCCACCTTCTGGCTGGAAACCTGGGCACTCATAAAACAACCCCGAATATTTGTATACATTTCTACTGGCCTGGAATCTATGCAGCCTTTAAGTCATATTTTCAAACATGTGAAATATGTTAGAGAACAAATCCCTATTGCCCGTATCCATACCACTTCAACCTCTTCCTATTACAGGGAAACCTTTAGAATGTGTCGGAATGGCTCTTATTTGTCCCATCCGAAAGTCCAGTAAAGGGAACACCCATGCTCTCGTAGTGATAGACTATGCTACCCATTATCCGGAGGCTTTTCCCCTCAAAAGCCCCACTACCAACAACATCGCTGAGAAACTGATTGAAAACTTTTCTAGAGTTGGGTAACCACGTGTAATACTCACGGATTAAGGAACCCATTTTGTCTCTTGTCTTATGAAACAAGTCTGTACGGTCTTAAATCTAACCCATAGGAAAACGTCTGCAAATCATCCCCGAATGGATTGATTAGTCAAGAGATATAACGGGACTCTCAAACTCACTTTGAAACAAAATTCTAGCGGGAGAAGGAAGGCAAGGGGACCCAATCCTTCCTCTTGCCCTCTTTGTTATTCGAGAACAAGTACAGACTAGCCTTGCCTTCTCTTCTTTTGAATTACTGTATAGAAGTCAACCCAGGATCCTATTGGAAATGACCCGAGAAGCCTGGGAGAAAGACCAAGGGTAGGAAGCGGGGAACCTACTAGAATATACTAAACAATTAAAATTCAGGAAAGAAAAACTTCAAAGGTTGGCTCATTCCAATCTAGAAAAAAGTTAAAAAAAAGACAAGAGGCGTTTCACAATAAAGGAAAAAGGTGGCAACATCTCCAGGTAAACGATTGGGTATTAGTACTCTTACCCAAATCCCCAGCCAAGATCCGATCAGAGTGGAAAGGGTCCTATAAGATAGTAGCGAAAATAGGGAATACAACCTACTGACTACAAATGTCCCCATGAAAGCAACAAAATTATCATATTAACCTACTTACGAAATGGTTAGGTCCACCACCTGAGAAGCTCTGGGGATTTTAACTAAGAACCCGCCTCAGTGTACCTTAGACAACTGTGGTACTGAAAATTCTGAACCTGTGTTTTAAATATCATGATTCTGTTATGAATTTGGTATCAGCGAACCGCAAATGACGAATGCGGTACGCATGAGTGTTTTCATCATGTTACACCAATGGATTCACTGTGTATTTGAAGGTTTTGTTTTGTACCTTCGGGTTCCATCTTGTGAATAGCAGCCATTTTGTGCATTGCCCTTACTGTAGGCTCTCACCGTGGCAGAACAAGTATTTAAGGACATAACCTTAGCATGGGTTTGTGCTGACTCCTGCATGACCTGACGAAAGCTGACCCTGTTGCTTGAGGCTAACCTTGCCAAGCCAGTTCCTGCCCTTTAGCTGATCAAGATTAGCCTTAGAGCACAGGACATTGTAAAGATTTACTACACACAAACGTGCCTATCTTACTTCCATCTGTTTCTGTTCCTGCCTCCACGGGTTTTTTATGACATGGGCTGTGATCTTACTGTTTTGGGTTTATCCGGCCTGGTCAGCTAGAGAATATACGCATTATGTGGACATTGTTTATGGCCTTGGCTTATCTTGAAAGTGGGTTTGTCATCATACAGTGCTTTGTGTGCACGTCCTGGGAGTGACCAACAATAATGTACTTCAAAGAGAAAATGTGTGCCTAGGGCATAATAAATTGTATAAAAGGTCTGTGCGGAGACCATTCAGGCAGGCTACCTCATTCAGTTGCTTTAGGTGTGACTGGGCGACGTAGCCTCACAATTAATTGTAATGAAGATGTCTTTTCATATTTCAGATTCTCTGTTGATTTCTTTGCTGCTTTTGAATGGACTACTTATTGGTAAGACCCCTGAGAAGGAGTATGAGAATTTTTAGGTTCATCAAATGGCTCATCAAGAAGTGACTATCTGGAGGAGTTATCTTGTCAGAGGACAGAAATCTACTGGGGAAGGAAAGACAGAAATCTACTAAAAGAGGTACTCTGTGCACAGAGGTTCTGGGGGATTCTTTGTCTTTGCAGGCCAGTATATTTTTGATTTTTCTGACTTAAACTCTCCAAAAGATGTCACTCCTGACTGAGGAACATTTTTGGCGTAAGTTTTTAAAAAAAAGAGACTGTTAGTACAGTTAGAACTTGGCAGTTAGAATTTGGACAATGTTTGTATAGGTTTGTATATGCGAATTGCAATTTGTGTAGGCAGGTAATGGGATTTTTCTCCATCTGCTTTAGTTGAAGTATAAGTGGGTCGCTCCCAGTCCTTAGTTTTTGCTTGGTTTGTATTTGAGGATTGCAATTTTCAATAACCGAGGGTCTTGTATATTTACAAGTGTATCGATAGAGATAGCCCCTTGAAGTTTGAAGCTAGATTAGTGAGCTATAAGATGCCTGATCTTAGCAAATTTGAAGATTTGTGTTGGCCAACTTTGTATACGTTTGGATTAGCCGGTTAAATAGGTTAGATTTACAAACATATTTCTTCCTTGGTGATTTTGTATCCCCAGGGAATTAAAATATGACATAATACATAACAAGGATCCTTTGCTCTGTGCAATTTTATGAATGGAGATATGCAGAACGATTTTTGGTGTTCTGCCAGCTTAAGCTAGTGAATTGAGTGTATTTTTGGTTTCCTGCACATTCGGTGGTCTGTTGGGCTGTTTATACAGTCTTTTGGAACACTATTGAGAAATTTTTCTTGTAAATATGACTTACAGCTACTTGGTTTAAGTACAGTCTGGACTGTCCTGTTTTCGTCCTGAGTGTTGATTTGTGGGTTTAAATGTGTGTTTAAATGTTTATGTGGTTTTTCTCATTAGTGTAACTTCGGTATGTACATAGCGTCCGCGCAATTTATGAAAACGCTGTATTTTGTGTCCTGAATGTTTCAACACTTTCTGTTTATGTCTGAAATGAGCTCAATATGTGTGTGTGGGTCACATTTAATGGATATAAATAGGGCCCCAAACAAAAAAAACAAAAAAATTATCTATTTTTGCAAAAATAAATACATTTACAGCATTTTCCTTAGATGCACTGTATTAGATGTTCACAGGCGAAAATTTAGCTGCAGTATATTTGATAGGAATGTTTATTCAGCCAGCATTTTTCCCAGTTAAAAACAGGTGGAATTTTGCATAACCGTCCTTTTAAATAAATGTGGCGCAAAAATGTGACGCAGGATTGTGACGCGTTTTAAGTTAGGCATATGCGTTTAGGTTAGTGAGTTACTGCATCTAAATGATAGGCAAGGGATGCAGCGGGCTCTTATATGTAGAACAATCACAAAAAAGGGATAATTGGGTTTTTTTAGAAGACAAAAATTATTAATTATGAAAAATAATTATAAAAAAAAGTGCTACAAAAATCGTTTTTTAATATTTATAAAGCTTAACACTCATACTATGACCTCCTAGCATTAAAATTTGATTTAAGTTATGTTGCATCACTAAAATGACAAGTATTCGTGTGTATAATTTCCCCTTGGCATAGACGCAAGCAAGCTCATTTTTATAAAGTATAAGTTATTATTTTCAAATGCCTGACTCATGGGTTATGTAATAGACATTCTAGTAATGCATAATATGCAAGAAAATTGTAGGATATTCATTTTTTAATGCCCAAAATATGAAAGTCGATTTTGAGTAAAAGCACTGTTTAAACTGCATTTTGCTTTCATTCAGAGTACTTTTTAAAGTGTCTCAGGCTTAAGCAAATGCATGCATTTAGGTTTTTGCTATATATATATGCAGGTTGTGCCTTCTTATGATTCAGTGGGTTAATGTGCCAGTACAAAGGCTTGTTTTAATTTCAGGGTTAAATGTTCTAGCTTCAGCTAGGCCTACGGAAAGTTTGTTCATTTAAGACTGATGAAGTGTGTACCATAGGATTGCAACAAGCATTTACTCTAAAAAAAAGTGGTCTGTGTGTCTTTAAGGTTTTGAGAATTATTGACAGTGAATGTAGTTTAATGATCTGGGAATAGAGATAATTTTAGCGCCTACAAAGAGAAATTATTTTTCAAAATAGAGTGAATTATTGCAGGTTAGAAGCCTTCTGGCTTTGACGGGTTCAGTGTGGCAGAAGCTGGGGGCTGAGAGGATGGCTGGCTCGAGCCGCGCTGCTGAGATGTTATCTTTTAGTTTCCCTGTAAACAATGGAGAAGCCTCTCATGTTGACATTTGTGACCCTTTAATTAGGACTTTGCCTCTGAGGAATGCAGAATGACCTTGCTGAACGGGCCTCTAGAGGTGAGGTTTCTGGTTTCTCCGTGAGAACATCAATAAAATGAAAGAACTTAATTTAAAAGGGAAAATAAATAGGGGTTTCTCTGAAGGTCCCAAACATGTGTTAAATATTCTGCAGAATTGATACATTTGTGTCTCCACGCTAAGAAAAATAATGTTTGCTAGCTGCGTTTATTTTACAGAAAATGAAGTGTTGCATTAAGTCTTAGATAAGAAAATAAGATGTAGCCCTTTTCCAAAATTTTGAAGGCTACAGGCTACAGGCCTAAGAAAAAAAGGATGTGCTCATTAGATATTATTTTTCAGTGCACATTATAGGTACCAAATTAATATGGAGTGTCAGTATAACCATTTCTTTTAGAACGGTAAAATAAGATGGCTTGATGTTGCGAGGTGAACTGACAAGAGAGTAACAGTTAAGTAATGAAAATTTATTTTTGTGTATGTTAAAATATTTTTTTGTGTTGTGTATTTTTCTGCTTCTGCCAACAGATTATTCATGGATTGTTCTAAGGCAGACAAGACATGTGAGTTTGGTTAATTGAAAGGAGATGTGTTTTTGCGTAATTTCTTTGGAGAAAAAAATGTTCATGTTTTCGTTTGTGTATTTGGCCCTATCGTGAAATATTTTAGTTGGTCCTGTATGTTAGAAGAGAGACAGTAAAGTTATATTTGACAGTAGACTCCAACTGCGTTGTGCTCACTGTCAAAAGGAGGGTATGGAGTTTAGACCTGACAAAATTTAGACAGGCCCAAATATTGCATTTTGGGCTGCAGGTTTACAGTGCATAAAGTACATATGCCATGGCGCTGTGTGTCACCGCTTATCCACATGCTGTTGTTTTGTCTGTGCTGCCCTTTTGTGCTTGATATACAGCGAGTATATCTGATGGCTTGACATGTGCATTTTTATTTTGTGTATGTTTTGTTTTATGTTGTTACTATTACAAGTTCTCCTGTGTTGTGAAGGGATCCGTATGACGATACGTATCGTTGCACAAGAGTTGGATGGATTTGGTATAATGATAAATTTCACAGATATGGTTTTCATACTGTGAGGAAGACAGGCAGCACTTTTACCAGTGCATGCCTAAATCTGGCTATAATGATATTGAAGAAAACTAAAAAGATATACAGATTCAAAGTGTATCACCTGATGTTAGTCACTTACTGCACATTCCCTTAAAGGAATAGGCAGCCCTAAATTGTTATGTATCCTTGATTGGACCTAAGGATGGAATTATAGATCTGTGACTCAAGGTGACCTAATTTCTATATTGCATTACTTAATCATGTTTTGTTTCAGAAAATAGCATATGGCTTTGTCCCTTGAAAGGAAACCAGGTTTCTTTTTTTCTCTCCCTGAAGAGAGAACAGGAACATTAGTTAGGATTACCGTATATGGTGTAGTTGCCAGCGGTAGAGTTAGAATTTGTGTAACTTTGGTCTTTTGTGTATCCCCCGTACTCTTGGTGCTGTGTCACATGCCTGAGGCACCCAAGCAAACTCTTGTTCTTCCTATAGATTTTTCTTTTGTTGCTTCTCCCCTGACCAATGTCGCATCATGCTTAGTTATTGGGGATTTTAGTTGTGTCCTAGTTCCATTTCCCCTTCTCCATATTCCTTTCACCAGTCAGCCCATTTATTATGGGTGTATTGTTTATGTGCACACTTCTAGACTGTAGTGATGTATCCCCATGTTATGTAAAATGTTTTTTCAGACTGACTGTCAGGGTAGTGATAGGCTGGTTAACTGACCCAATATTATAGTAAGACAAGTTTTCCATCTCAATAGGAGATACCTTAAGTTTATCCTTTTGAACATGGCGAATTTTCAATGTCTATTTTACATTTTTCAGTTCTCTTTTTGTTCCTGCTGCTTTAATTTTTGGTGGGATCAGATGTGTTCTAATCATGCAAATACCAGGACTTTCTAGTGCTTGTCCTTTGTCTGCACATTTGATCATTAGCCTTTGTATTGCATAGTGCACCTGATGCACAATTTTTAAAGGGACTTTTCTTCATGTCCTTGATAATCTGTATTATGTTATTTCTCTATTTGAAATGTTCTAAGATAAGGAATTTAGGAACACCTAGGCTTAATAATTGAGGGAAATATGTATTTACCCCATTAGACAATGCCACTGTGTGAGGCCATCCATTTAGATTCCTATGGCGTATTGCCTCTCCCTTGCAGATTGCAGGCCACCTGCTTGCAGTCCCCTTTTTAAAACCCATGAACTGTTTTTTGTGCTTGATTTGAAGGAAACTAACAATTGTGTTACATTTCCTATATCACTAGGTTCTGCTGGATCTTCCAGAGTCAAAGGAAGACTGATACCCTGCAGACCTGTGATCGAGACTAAGCCCACTCCCCATCAGTGACCGCTACAGATGAATGACAGATTTCTTGGCTCTACAATTCCTGCAACAAGAAAGTCGCGAAGCTGGACAGCGATCATCAGCGCGACATCAGTGGTACCTCCCAAGCAAGGCATTTGCTTCATCGAAAGGCGTTGCAGAAAAAAGGAGGAGCTGGTTCTTTGTTTGCCACAGAATGAGAGTTTGTTTGTTTGGGCTTTGTACCTGTTATGTGCTGGAAACCTCTGTCAGTGTACAGTCCCTTGAGCCCTTGGCCCGAGTTTTGGCCACACACACACCTCTTTTGCTTTGCTCCAGCGGAAAGGCAGTGCACCCAAGGATCCACGTTTGGAAAAAAGCACTACATTCTGATGCCCATGAGAGAGCAGCTTGAGCGTCCTCTGACACTAAATGATGAGTGTTGGAGTCCGAAAGTGCTGCTGATCCTGAAAGGTTGTTTCTCAGTAGTGCTTGGATCTGCACGAGATGCTTTGTGCCCTTGATCAATGAAGAGCACATCATTTGTAGTGTCTGCCACAAAGAAGAGACACTGGTGCATTGTTTTGAGACATTGAGACTTTCGAGTGAGCTGTGGGTGTTTTGCCAGGAGGGCACTCCAACTAAACAGTATTTTTTTCTTATGAAAAAGCCTGAATTGAAAAGGCTCAACGCGGAAGAAAACAATGGAAGCGGATTTGTAGGCCAAGAACTATGACTATGGACAAATTAAATTTTCTTTTTTACTTTTTATTGTGCAGCTCTCTCATCCAAGAAACTTGTTCATTTTTGATTTTCGAACCGCCATCCGGTTCTGCTGCTAGGGTCGCGGTTGCCACAGTCTTTGGAGTGCAGCTGGAGACGGTTAGGTCGACAGTTCTGGTTGGTCTAAGGGAGTTACCCTGGACTGAACAGAAGCACTCCTTAGCAGAATCAATCTCCCACCGCGGGCAGCAATTTAGAGGATGGAGTTTCCCAAGATAGAGAGACCTGCCAGACCAACGAACTTTGAAATCAGAATATGCACTGTGATGGTGAAAAAACGATTTTTAATAATATGCATTTTTTTTATGTTGTGTAGTATAATGATGTTTTTAATAGGCTATGCTTTATTCACCTTTCGAGTATCATTTGTACACACTACACAGCCCATACCTCCTCCTACTGTTTCCTCACATTTTTTCCACCCTCTGCCGTCTGCTAGAAGATTGGAGTTTGTCAATAATTCATTCGTTCAGCTTTTACTCCAACACCAGTTAGTGATGAATATAGACCTGGACTCAGATTAGCATAAGTATAGGTTATTGCCTATGTAAGGGCAAAAGGATGGTCTGTGGTACTGAAAATTCTGAACCTGTGTTTTAAATATCATGATTCTGTTATGAATTTGGTATCAGCAAACCACAAATGACGAATACGGTATGCATGAGTGTTTTCATCATGTTACACCAATGGATTCACTGTGTATTTGAAGGTTTTGTTTTGTACCTTCGGGTTCCATCTTGTGAATAGCAGCCATTTTCTGCATTGCCCTTACAGTAGGCTCTCACCGTGGCAGAACAAGTATTTAAGGACATAACCTTAGCATGGGTTTGTGCTGACTCCTGCATGACCTGACGAAAGCTGACCCTGTTGCTTGAGGCTAACCTTGCCAAGCCAGTTACTGCCCTTTAGCTGATCAAGATTAGCCTTAGAGCACAGGACATTGTAAAGATTTACTACACACAAACGTGCCTATCTTACTTCCATCTGTTTCTGTTCCTGCCTCCACGAGCTATTTATGACATGGGCTGTGATCTTACTGTTTTAGGTTTATCCGGCCTTGTCAGCTAGAGAATGTACGCATTATGTGGACATTGTTTATGGCCTGGACTTATCTTGAAAGTGGGTTTGTCATCATACAGTGCTTTGTGTGCACGTCCTGGGAGTGACCAACAATAATGTACTTCAAAGAGAAAATGTGTGCCTAGGGCATAATAAATTGTTTAAAAAGGTCTGTGCGAAGACCATTCAGGCAGGCTAGCTCATTCGGTTGCTTTAGGTGTGACTGGGCGACGTAGCCTCACAATTAATTGTAATAAAGATGTCTTTTCATATTTCAGATTCTCTGTTGATTTCTTTGCTGCTTTTGAATGGACTACTTATTGGTAAGACCCCTGAGAAGGAGTATGAGGATTTTTAGGTACATCACAACCTGGTTGTTAACTAAACAAAGCCATACTGAGTACCGGTTGCCCGGAGGGAGGCCTTTAAAACCAAGATAGATACATTACAGATGGTGTCATCAAACCTCTACAAAGTAATTGGTCTTCACCTATTGTCCTAGTTCCCAAACCAGATGGATCTATAAGGTTTTGTATTGATTTCTGGGCAGTGAAATCTATCTCCAAATTCGATGCATGCCCTTTTCCTAGGACAGATGAGCTTCTGGAAAAATTAGGAAAAGCATATTACATATCCACACTTGACTTAACAAAAGGATACTGGCAAGTACCCCTTATGCCAGGAGACCAGGAAAAGACAGCCTTCTCCACGCCAGATGGTATTATATGAGTTCACAGTTCTTCCCTTTGGTTTGCATGGATCCCCCGCCAACCTTTCAATGACCAATGAACCAAGTTCTTAGGGAACATAAATCATATTCCTCAGCATATCTGCACGACATTGTAATTTTCAGCCCTTCGTGGGTAGACCATCTTATACATTGTTGTAAGATACTCCAGGCGTTATATGACTCCAATCTCCATATTAATGCCAAGAAATCCAAAATGGGATTCCTTAAAGTTAAATATATAGGATACCTACTTGGAAATGGGATGATAGAACCACAGGTGGAAAAAGTAAAAGCCATCTTAAACACCCCCTTCCCCACTACAAAAAAGAAATAAGGGCCTTTTTAGGACTATTAGGATATTATAGGCAAATTATACTACAGTATTCGGAAATCGCAGAGCCTTTAATGGATCTCCTAAAAAAGGGGTTTGTGAAACAGGTTCTGCTTCATCCCTTGCCCAGAGCTTGTGAGGCCTTCCACCTCCTAAAACAAGCTATAAACCACTAGTCCAGTATTAGCCTCCCCAGATTTTGATAGACCCTTCATCCTACAGACTGACGCCTCTGAGATAGGGGTGGAGGCTGTCGTATCTCAGATATTCAAAGAAGGTTTAGAACAACCCATCCTTTAAATCAGTCGCCAGTTAGTCCCTCATGAACAATACTATCCTATTGTAGAAAAGGAATGCCTGGCCATTTAATGGGCAATAGAAAAACGTTGTTATTACTTAGAAGGTTGACCTTCCACACTTTATACAAATCATGCTCCATTGACCTGGATGAGCTGTACTAAAAGAAACAATCCTTGCATTCATAGGTGGTTTCTATCTCTTCAACCTTTCCAATTCGAGGTTCAACATCGAAAGGGTTCTACCAATGGCAATGCTGACTTTCTTTCTAGAATCCCACTTTTTTTCCCCAAACAGAAAATGCTTAGGGGGGAGGACTGTCACACAAACCGCGACCCCGAACTGGGAGGGGAGGACATTTTAGAGGATGAACCATGGAATGTTCCCCATATGTCTAATAAAAACAATGGCCTTCTCTATTCGCAGCCTGTACCTGCCAGTCCAGTTCCCGGCTACATGTCGGACCATTTGTCTTTTTTAGGATAATGAAACTCGTCAAGTACTAACTGAACGGGATTCACTGGACGACAGCCCCTTTAAGTGGGACAAACAAACCAGCTGGAAGCATGATGATGAAGACATAAATATGGAGGAAGAACCAAT
Source organism: Lissotriton vulgaris (assembly GCF_964263255.1). Lineage (NCBI taxonomy): Eukaryota > Metazoa > Chordata > Amphibia > Caudata > Salamandridae > Lissotriton > Lissotriton vulgaris. The sequence continues at coordinate 1,249,082,666 of NC_141689.1, read as the reverse complement.
GAAGTGGGCTAAAAGGAGAAGCGTATTTGACAGAGGCACGTAAGCAGGACTAGAAGGCGATGGACAAGGGGACAGAAGGAAAAGCCCCACGAAAATGGACAGAGGGCAAGACGCTGAGTTCCACGTCCCAGAACCTGCAAAATGACCATGAAGAGGCACAGAGGCATTCCGGAGACCCAGGACCCTCCATATCGCCCCAACATGTTCCTGGAGGAGCCTGGCTGGTCCAGATCAATACCCGTATATGAAGGCTTGGGAGCTGGTGAAAGGGAAAGTACGGCCATCCCAATAGCAGGGATGCTGGATTCTAACAAAAGGATGGACCCAAAAATCCTCTCCACATTGAAGTATGCGTGAGCAAGACAGAAAGTGGGTCTAATACAGTTGTTATTCACCAGATTTAGCAAATGTGATTTATAATGAGAGTACCTAAATATCTAAATGATTCATTAATACATTGATATTTTGGTGGATAGAAGAAACACCAAGTGATTATCCTTCCCCATACTAGTCAAGAATGTTAATTGCAAAGAAAGCTTTATTTCTTTTGTACCACTGGGTGTCAGGTTAGGTTTGTTGGTGTTGCCCTCACACCCTTTCCCCTAAAAAGAAAACCTATTAAACAACAACCTACTTACCTGTGGCACTCTCTTTGTCCCGAGAGGTTCCTGATCTTCCTGGTGGTCCTGGACGCTGGCTCTCTGCAGAAATAAGGAAAGATAGAATTACTTCACTTTGATTGGGACTGTATGCCACAATAAACCCATACGTTATAATTACAAGTGACTTTGTCTGATGTATCCCGCCAATTACTAACACCTCCCTTTGCAGTGTTTTCTATATCTCAAAATGCTTTTTTGTATGCCGCTAGTTGTGTGCTATGAGTGAACTGTAAAGACTTCACACTTCAAACACCTAGATACCCATATTCAGCAGTAGGGATACATACATGTATATGCATTCTGGGTGTTTTTCATGCACTCCATACTCTCTTGTATCTGCTCTTGTTGGGTGTGAAGATGCAGGCATTAGAACAAAGTCAGGAAAAGCATATCCAAGAAGCACTAATGGGATCAGGGTCCTGGATAAGGAGAAAAGAGTCCTGAAAACGACTTGACCATGGAATTTTCCACTTGGGTCTACCAAGGGAGAAGCATATGGAGGGTTTCATAGTTGCTGGGGCTACATCATCAGCAAAGAGCAGGCAAGCTTATTATTAGCAATCAGTGGGTCTCATTATAAGTGTCCCGGTAATCCTTCCAACACTCTGTCCCCCCGAGCTACCAATACTGTGGTACTGGGGAAACAAATTAATCCATGGGGATCGAGTTATACAAGGGGGGTGTTACAAGTGGAACCCTGGGAGTCCCCTTAGAAATCAAGAATTACTTGGTCTAATTCCCCCAGTAATTCCTCATTCTGCCCTGAGTTCCACCAGGAGCTTTCAACTGCTTTCAGCCACCAAAATTTCCAGCTGAAACCAAACAGATCTGTGGTGTTCCATCAGATCTCATATTTCCGATGGGGCTGGTTCTTATCCATGTCATCGTAACTAAAAGGGTTGTCTGAAGCCAACTGTCTCAGCAAGGTTGTATTTGTCTACTGAATACAAAAGATACATGAACATTGTGTTTGGCACAAGCTAACTACAACAGGGTCAGAGGATATTATAGTAGTGCTCTGACTGATTTATAAATAAGGCTCCCTGTTTTCCGTTTTTACGGATTTTTACAGATAAATACAGACAGAAAATAATGTGTTTTCTGACTGCTTTTTTTTTAAGTCGATAAACACAGAAAATTGTGCTCTTTTTAAGTTACTCTCCGTGCTGTCTTTGATGAATTGTAGGCCAGCAGCTGAGAATATGGATAGCATGGGAAATTAAAAAACAGGATGAAATCTCTTTAATTAATGACATATGTCATTATACATTAATGGTATAATCATGGTATTTACCAGTGGATGTATTGGTATGTAATATTTGACAGCTTAACTAGCTAAAAAACAACAGACATCAAATCAGGAGTGCGCATCTATCAGTTAAATAAATATGTAAATGTACAGTTCTACAACTTCATTTATATGCAAAACACAAAATAAATATGGATAAATGCATATAAAATGGCCAAAAATAAATATGGATAAATACAGAAGGAAATGTTGAAAAAATTAATTCCATAAAACAGGGATCCCTATTTATAACCCAGAAAAGTCTTTCAATGTCCCCAAACAAAAATACTGTTTCCTCTAACTTTGCATGCAGATTTGTTTCTCTATGCAAACAGTTGTGGTTCCTGCCACTATAGAGTGGTGGGGCGGCAGGGCAGCAGGAGCGTCGGGGGAAAGGGGGGGGGGTTGGGGGGGATGGTGTTAAAAGAAAAAGTACAAAACAATACATTTACCTGTTCCTGTGGATACCTCGTGCTTCAGCGCTCCTCCATTCTGCTGCTCCCGGCAGTCCCTGGGACAACAGACTCCCTATCCAATCTAGGCATTGCTCTCATATTATGAGAGCAGTGTGGCAATCGGCCTGAGCGGACCAGTTTTACGTTCCGCTCAGGGAGTCTGTGACTTTCTCTAACACGGCTGGATTACAGACACCTATGGGCGCAACAATCCTCCCCCTCCCTCCCAAGGCCCGGCACCGCCCCTCCTTGTGCTCGCTTGCTCAGAGCCAGCAGCTGAAAAATAAAACAATAGTAAAATATTGTTTTATTTTTTAGCTGCCGGCTCTGGGCTAGTGGGGTGATGCGCCTCTATTGCGGAGGAGCTGCCGCTGTATGCAAATGATAGTTTCAAATATTTGCACTGCCCAATATCTTTTTAAGTAATCACGTTTTTTCAACTCATTTCACTATATGCATGCTTCCAATCATAAATCCAACTAAAGCTAACGATTAATTGTTTCTTTGACATTACAAGAGTATTTGTTTGATAGTAAACTAGAGGTTTGCCCAAATCAATTTAGATGGGCAACATTAGTTAACTTTTGAACAAGTAGATGTCACAAGTGTTAATGTTCCATCTGATGAGCATCCAGGCCTTTCCATTAGCTCCCCCAATGATATGCTGCCTTTGGCTGAGCATGTTTACCTGCACTCTGTGTTTAGGGTAAGTGTGAAGCATGGTAATGGAAAACAAAAGAGCAGTTAGCTTATTTGTTTCACTGTGTTAAATGAGATTATGTATATTAACAGCTCCTAAAGGTCATTTCTGTATTTGGAGGTGGGCAATTAACAGTGGTCAAAGCTCTCTGCAGCCGGCAACAGGGCCTAATTATGTCATCTCTGGCAGTACCTAGAGATGTTTGTCTGACACTAATACAATTAAGAATGAAAAGGTGAGTCTTAATGAAGCTGTAAGAATTCTTTATTTATAGCATTCTTTCAGAATGAATGGGATGCCTATGTTTGTCCACGTAAATACTGTCCATGTTGAATATTGTGCGAGAGGCCAAAGAGCAAGTTGATGCAAGCTAGCCGTCAAATGTCAGATTTAAAGGTGGCTCGCTCAGGTAGTTCTGCAGCAGAACTGAGCTTTCCTATATATCGAGGCCTCTTTGTCACTGGAGTCCCTTCATGATTACTCTGGATGGGGGCCCCAGGTGCTATCTTTCTATAGAAGCCTGCAGGGCCGGCTCTAGGCTCATGGTGGCCCTGTGCAGGGAGCGTAGGTGGGGGCCCCGGAAGAGGGGGGTCCGGACGGGGCGGAGCTCAGGAAGGTGTTTTAATAATACGTCCAGAAAAGTCGTTAGATGACCAGTACCTGCGGGCCTCCCTCTCTATGTATCTCACATGTGTCTACGGGACGCCCCAGCTGAGGAGTGAGATGCTCTGGCAGAGCTGGGTGAGTCCAAGTAACGGACAGCAGGACTGCTAGAGAGAGAGATAGCAGCAAGTTCCTTCCCCTGGAGTAACCATAGGTGCTCTCCGCGCTCCACCGGGTCCCGCGCCTGGCTGTGTCAAACTGAAAGCTCCCCTGCCCCCGAGCTCTAGGGGCCCCCAGGAGTCGCTGGGACTTGGAACCATATTTCAACTGTTTGCCGCTTAATAGTGCAGAAATACCCTTTCTCTCCGCCTTTATTGGCACAGGCGGAGCAGGGGGCCTAAAGAAATCAATCACCACCAGTTTACATGGGAGGCCGCTCCTGCTGCCAGTGCCACTGACTGGAAGACAGACAGCGGCCTACGAGTCGATGGATGCGGCACCGGCAAATTGAATGCGGCGGGCCCCCTGCCCCTCGGAGAAAGTGTCAGTGATTCCGAAATGTAATACTCTGCAATGATTAGGCCTTCCGCTGGCTGGGACTCGAGCCATATACTGCCGCTTAATTTAATGCAAAATAGTACCCCCGACTCCACCTTTATTATAGACCCTGCAGGCACACAGGCGGAGAGGGGTCTAAAGGAAATCAGTGGCCGGCGCTGCCACTGGAAGACAGACAGCGGGCGGCCTACCTCAATGCGGCAAAACTCCCAGCTGCAGTGCAGTAAATTCGCCCCTCCAACCTCAAGCATTAACAGCTACACTCACGCCTGGCTACCTATCTTCATATGACTCGCTTGCTTGCCATGACGCGTCGCGATAGTCAGTCAGTGCCACAAAAAGTGTGCAGAAATATCATTATCAATCATCTGAGAGAATGGATATATTCTGCCCTTACCCGGCAGGTGCGTTCACACTTCTTCACTTTATTCTCAGTCTGAGCTCAGGGGCCGCTCAGCTTTTGTCCGACTCCGACGTCGACGACCACCAAATGGCTGGGCTGTGCAGAGAGAGTCATACGCCACCAGTCCCACAAGTTAGTTACGCACGCGGGGAAGTCAAGCAGCAGGTTAGGTTGAGTCTGCGCGCTGCCGCAGATCACTCTATCCTGGCTTCCGGCGTCTGTGCCAGCCAGCCGGGTGACAGTCATGATGATTTGAAACACCCCGGCGCCCCTGCTGCCCAATCAGGAACGAGGTTGGTGCGGACTCGGAGCCAGAGGCCAGGGAAGTTAAAGGGAGGAGGGGGGGTGACTCACTGTTTCAGGGCTTGGAACTGTGACTGTCGGACTCGGAACTTAGTATTGGAAGCCGGGGTCGGAGCCGGAGGCCGCCAAATCCTGCCAGGGGGCCGCCAGTGCCACAATGTATCATTGATCCTTCTGATCCGTTCCTCGTCATGGCGGCCCCTGGGGTTTGGCGGCCCTGTGCAGGTGCACACTTTGCACATGCCTAGGGCCGGCCCTGAAGCCTGTGCCCACCATGAAGCTGAAGGATGTTTGTGAAGTAGACCCCAGAATAATATCATTGCGGAGTAAACATCAGCACTCCCTTTTGTCCCTGTTGGTATCATTGTGGCATTTACAGTTGACTGTTTTGAAGTCAAGGAGCAGGAATGTGCATTGCATTCACAGGGCTAGAAGATGGTGTGTTGATTCTGTGGCCAAGCACCTAATCTAGTATTGTTAGAATCTATTTTCAGAACTTGTTGACATTTGTTTGATTCCCCCTAGAGCTGTAAGGAATGGGAGGGTGTGCTGCATAGTAAATATAGTAACTTCTATGTTTGCTGCAGGGAACCCTATCAACTTTAAAAGAGCCTAGTGGTAATTAGACTATGTTGTTAGCAACAAGCTAGTACAGTAAGTTCTCGGTACGCATTTATGGCATAGTAAAGTTGGGCTGCTTGACATGAATAGAAAGTATCACCATGCACTCAGAGGATGAGGATTTCATTGGCAGCAGTGAGGAGAGAGAACCTTTTTGAGCTGATGGTTTCTGAACAACAAAACAAAGAGATGCAGTGTAGTTTGTTTGTGAGACAGCCCCTTCAATGACATGAAGGTAATGCAGAGCACAGCTAGCATACCAAGGGCCTGATGTACCATTTCCATTCACAGACCTTGGTTGTGCAATTTGCAAACCAAATGGTTTCTAAATAACAATGGAATTTGAGATGTGATCTATGTACAAATAGGACACATGGCAAATTGCCCATTCGCAGCAGGCCACAAAATGCTGAATATTTATTAGACAGGGCTCAATTAGCAACCCCCTGTGATTGGCTGCACGTGCAGGGATGGAGGGCTGCAAGGAACAGCAAACCCCTATCTCTCTACTTGTACTCCGAAAAAAAATGTTTGTTTTCCATTAGGGCAGACATTGTCTGGTAGTGGGCCTATCACCCCATCACCCCTCTGCTCCCGAGGTCACCTCCACAATTCCCAAATTAGGAACTGTCCGATAGGGGACAGCTTCCCCCATCAGATGCCTCAAATGTTTAGGTCTTGCCTTCGCAGCGCGCATGCGCTGCAAGGCAAAAAGACTGTTTCCAGTCGCTTTGGCTTTTCAGCCAAGCACGTGCACGTGTTCCATTGCCATCAATGGCAATGCGTGCGCATCAGGAGATTCACTCGCAGGAGCGCGCCACCATCTGGCAGCAATTATCGCTCCCGAGAGTGAATCGCGCCCGCACCCCTCTTCTCCCCCTGACCGCGCAAGGTGCGCGTGTTTGTGCTTGTTTGTTTTTTCTTTGAATGCCACGTGCATCGATTGCACTTCCTAGAGAGGCAGCAGAGCAGCCCCCCCACCCTCCATGGTGCAAGCTCCCCTTCGTGCTAACAGACTAAAATGTTGACCATGCTACCCCGACCAGGGGAAAGCCATGTTTTAACATGCCGTCATCTAATGGGCCTGGATATTCACGCAATGATACTCTGCATATTCATTTCTTTTTCTTTAATTTCTTTCATGGTAGTTCTGCCCATCTGTCCCAGAGTTCCTTTCAAAACAGGTGTCTGAGGTATTTTCGTGCCAGCCCTTCATCCAAGGCTGGCAAGTTCACAGACACCACGTGCCATATACCATAAACCAAGCACTTGCTGCCTGGAAAAGTGAGCATTCAGAAACTGACACACCGGAATAGAGGGAGGAAATAATCTGTCTCCACAAACCGCTCCGTCGCGTGGCCCGCTCGGCGCCTTTGCTCGAGCCCTAAATACTCTTACGTCACTCAACTCATCAAGAGACCAAAGCGTCCCAGACACGTTTTTCCAGCCACCGGGAAAAAAGTGCCTAGGATTTGTTTCAGGGCTAATGATAAACGCCCTGCTGTCATGACAGAAGGACAGATTGGCCGCAATTAATGATGTTGTTGCATTCGTTCATACGCAGTGGTCACCCGCATTCTGCCCATCATTGACCACAGCGTGCGGTGTAATGTCCGCCCTTAACTGCAATTGCAGGCTCGCATCCTGCCCAGGGTGAGGACATTCTCTCTACCAGTCACCGGGTCAGGCTGCTGTCTTCAACCTTCAGCTGAAGCCGTGTTAGCCTTGGATATCTGTTAAGTATGAGTTTATTTATTGTGCATGATATTGTCAGCATGCTAAAACCGGACGTTCGCTCTCTTAAAGGGTATTCTCTTAATTTGTCCATTGTTATGGAGTCTTCACTGTGTTTTATGTAGCGATAGTGACTCATTACAGAAAATGGTGAGGCTCTGTCTGTATCTTGTTATTTGCGGGTGCTCGCTAACAGCTGGACCAGAAATATAAGCTCTAGGGTGAGATAGTTGTGATGTATACCAGTCTTAGGATAAAGATGTTATTTGCAGCTTATAATAGTATATCTCTAGATCCACTGTACATGGTCTCTCATACCTACCAGAAGGACTGACTCACAGCAGGATCCTGGGATGAGTTCCAGCTGACAGAAGTGGTGTCCACGAGTGACGTCCACGTGTGTACTTTCTAAGTAGACTAGGACATCACTGTAGGACTTCATACCAGGCTGCAACATCACTATAGGAACTATATAATACTAAAAGTCTGCACGTTCAAACCCTTTTTTAGTTTTGGCTTTAGTGCTGGTTTGGTGTTATAGGGGTGGCTCATTGCTTTAGCAGCACCACATAGTAAGCAAGTGAAGCTGTACACAATCCTGCATTCTGGTGTGTGCTTCAGTGAAACTGGTGCGTTATTATTGCTTGATTTATGGGGGGACTTCAAGAGTGAGCATATAGCTGTGAGTCATATTAATGTCCTAATTAATTTCTACTAGTTTTCATTACTGAAAGACATGCTCTTCCTCCTCACAATGGTGCTAGTATGTTGGTGGTCCACTGAAGAAAACAAAACAATTGATAAGTGGAATGCTTGAATTAATCCCAACCACTTTGTAATTACTCAGGCCGCATCCGATCCATCAGTTTTTTCCCAGCATGCCACCTCACACAGACCGTACACCAGTCAACTTTGATACAGCTCCAATAGAAACAGTGCAGCCCAAACTGACAGAATATGTAACATCTGAACGGGAGTACAAACAACCCAGTGCCTTTTTTGGCCTATTTGGGGCTCTTCAGTAGGGTTGGAAAGCTACCCAGGGCGATTGGCAGTGGTTTCGCTTTTTGCAAGTCTTCCTCTCATCACCTTTTGTGCAGGTCACCAACTCCTCAAGAAAAGCATGTTGCTAACTCACACATAAGGAAATAAACCCTGAACACTGTTTCCCCGCTATGTTTTTCTTTCTTTCTTTTCCTTTACTACTCTCCGTCCTGGTTATATTTACCTGCACCACAGTCAACATTTAATTAGCTTTGCTTTTTTCCAGTTTTGGGGGCATGCTGTCCACTAGATACTTGGGGGTCGATTAGGATCGCGGACGGGCTTGCGTCCGTCCGCGACCCCAGAGCAGGAGGGAACCTCCGCATGGCATGCGGAGTTCCCTCCTGTGCAATTAGGATGTGACCGCCACCCTGGCGGTCACATCCTCTATTTTTAACATTGCCGCGGGTGCAGCTTCAAGCTGCACCCGCGGCAATGTTAAAAATGCACGCATTGCATTTGCATGCAGAAAGAGGCAGGCACTGCGCGGTGCCTGCCGCTTTCTGCATGCAAATGCAGGGGGGTACCATAGGTACCCCCCATGTGCACCCCCCACCCCCCCTTCACCTAAGGGGCCCGCAACGGGCCCCCGCAGTGAAGTTCCGTATGCTTTTCCACGGCGGAAAACCCGCCGCGGAAAAGCATACTTTACTGGCCATCCTAATATGGTGGACGGTGTCTGGAAGACACCGTCACCATATTAGAGCTTTTCCGCCGCGGTTGTAATCCGACCGCGGCGGAAAAGCTGCGGACGGAAACCAGGACCCACCAGCCATCCTAATCTGGCGGTGGGTCTTTGGTCAGTCCGCTGCGGATTTTCCGCATCCTCGGGGCCGGCGGTGGCTTCCGCCGGCCCCGAGGATGCGGAAAATCCGCAATCATAATGACCCCCATAGTGTACATCTACTATGTCCTGATGACACAATCTAAATAATTTATGGGGTGGAAATGTCAACAGTAATCCTAGATTAGGACTGCATTCACAATATTCAGAACTGCACATGGAAAATCCAGTTTATTCATAATGCTGTTCTTGAGTGCTTTGCGCTGGCAACCAGTAACTAATTTGTCAATGAGTTGTTGTATATTGTTCTTTTTCACTAGACCCAACTCAGGTGCACTGCACTGAATCATGTATTCTATGGAACGCTATTTGCCTATTTTGTTGTCATTTGCCATAAACTATTTGACATTTGATTATATTTCTCACTGTGAGTGCTTTTACTGCCATTAATTTGTGTGGGCACACTGTCAAGGATCCCAAATACATATTAATGATATTGAGTGATTCTTCCTAGAGATGCAACTTTTATTTGACACTGTATAGATTACCCAGGTTCTTAGGATCACAGGGTTGCCCCACAGTTAATATTTTGCATGCACTGTCATGGGCATGTATTTTCCCTTGATAACAACATATTGCAACTATGCTAGTTTACATGTAATTATAATTATTATGGTCAATGGATGTATCCACAAAATGTGTTTATTTTTGGTATGTAGTGCTAGTTCCGTCATGTCACAGCACAACCAAAAAGACACAGAGACGTAAGGGGATAAGCAATAGTCTTATGAGCCGACAAAAAGATAATATTGACAATAGGTCACATGACTTCATAGCTTCATAGCTCTGATAAAGTCTAAAAGCATCTGTGAGCATTTATGGTTTCCAGGCCTTTTTGTGCCGTTAAAAATTATGTTCAGTAAGAAAGCGTTTGTGTCTCAACAGATAAATGAAGGATTTGTTTAAATTGATCGATCTTGGGCGTCTTGTTCGCTGGTATGGTACTACCTGGTTGGGAAACCTCCTAGTTGACTCTCGATAAAGGGCCTTGTGAACCTGACATAAGATCTTAAATGAAGCCCTCCGATTGGTCAGCCATAGTGTTCATTATGTTTGAAGCCATTTATAGAATGGACCTTATGGTCTTGTACTCTTTAGAGTTTGGTCATAGTCTTTAAACGAAGACCCCATATATTCTACTACAATTCTTTTAGAGGACCTCCCCGACTAGCACAAGGGCAGCCATTCAGGGCAATAGCAATAACAAGATTCCAAGAAGGGGTCAGGCAGTGTAATGCAGTTTTGGTGACGCTGTTGTCCTGAGGATTCAGTAATAAATTGGCATCAGTTTGAAGGGGAATAATGTCAACCCCATGAAAGGAAGCCAGACAAAAGGAAGCATGGCATGATCATTAGCTTAGAGGAGAAGGTTTCAGTTTGTCAGGTTATAACGTGGAGCAAATTTTGTTTCATTCTGTTTTCTACACTTGTAGTACTGTCCATCGCTTTCTGATCATCACATTGGATCTTCAGAGAATTTGATTAGCAATAATCTGTCATCTGTCTACATGTGGTATCGTATATTAAGTCTCTGAAAAAAGTTTCTGAGAGGTATCGTGTGGACATTGAACTACAAAGTAGACAGTGCCTACCCCTACTATAAGGCAGAACAAGCCTTGGCATAACTAATAGGTCTCGCCTTTGGGATCTTATGCGTTTAGCCATGCAACAGTTGATGTTGTTGCACCAAGGATATTGTGCTGCATAACTAAATGCTTATAATGTCCCAAAAGCAAGACCTAATCCCTATGCCAATGCTTGTTAATTGTTGGTATCTGTTTTATGGTTTGCGACAACCCATAGCAAATCACAAATAGGAATGGAAATGCCCCTCTTATTTGCAATCCAGAAAATTTTGCAAAAGCCCTTTTATGAGTTGAAAATACTTTTCCATTTTTGGAAATAGTAAAACGATATTTTAAGGCTGCAAATGCGGGATCACAGGCTTATAAGACCACAAAACACCTTTATATATCAGAATCCTGTCTAGGAGTGGGTTCAGATACATTTTTGCTAGTGTATTATTTATGTAGAACAGCCCAACCATGCACTGGCAAGATATTTCAGTGAATTAAACACTCGTTGTTGAGATCTGTGTCAAACTTGGTAGTCACAAGTTTGAATCCCAAAAGGATGGGCGTTGATGAGAAAGCAATAAGTAGAAACGCGACTTGCTGTTACTATTGCTGCATAGCACACACCACAGCCCACCGCTGGTATTGCAACTCAGAAGTAATTAAATACCCCTGTAAATGCACCTCTATCTTTCTGCATCATCCAGTGAGTTACTACCAGGGCACAAACAGTCATGACCAAGCACCTCAATCCTGACCTAGATAACTCTGTAATCCCAATACTAGGACTCAGCTCTATCCGAGCCCCTTAATGCTGACCTACAGCACTTCCTGCTATTCAAATACTAGGACAGCCAACACAGCTCTATCAAAACACCTCATCCTGACTAACGGCACTCTCCGACACACAACGGAAGGACACTCAACACAGCAGTTTCAGTGCACTTACATGGTAGCCTACACTACTCCGATAACCTTTTTAGTGCACCTCAAAAGTGACAGCTTCCCTCTCACCTTTACCATTCTGCTATGCCACACAGGCCCTCATCAGGAGAGATCTGCAATTCCTGGTGGGGCTGGTAATTTGTTTAGCCAGCCTGTCACGGTTCCCCGTAGATTTTGACTGTTGAATACATCGGAAATCTCTGGAAAAAACTGAGGATGAGAAAGAGGAAATACTTAAGGAGATCAGACCCAGATTTCTAGATTCCCCCTGTAATTCCTCATTCCGAATGACCTTCCCCTACACCTCCAGACTGCCTCATCGCTCCAGGAATTCAGGTAAGGACTCGAGATTTGGCTGTTCAAATGAACAGATCACCTCGAAGCAGCTTGCAACTCCAGCGCCTTGAGACTCTCAGTGGTGATTTGCTGAGCTTTATAAATCCTGAATTATTGATTGATTTTCCTTGGAGTTAATGAGACCTGTTTGGAGGTGTAGAGGGAGGTCGTTCCGAATGAGGAATTACTGGGGGAATCTAGAATTCTGGGTCTGATCTCCCTGAGTATTTCCTCTTTCTCACCCTCCGTTTTTCAACACTGGGGGTAAGGAATTAAACCTTCGCCTTCGCCATTTCTGATTTCTGTCTTTCTCTCTCGTACTGACGCCAAGAGCTCTCCTAGTGAAACTGAATCTTGAGCACACCTTGCTAAAATCTCCTCATAATTTGAAATCACTGAAACAATGTGAAAAAGGCTGTTGAATTATGAGTAGGATGACAACATTAAAATTCATATTTCAATTGCTGCTTCAGTGCTTGCACAGAAAATTGAGGCTAAATCTTAACTTTATCCCACTTGAAATGTACATTTCTTTTTCTACATGTAAGGAGATTAAAAGCATGCCATTGAAGAAGAAGCAACTTCAGTGTTTGATATCAAATGTGGTCAAAAATGAAGAAAACAAATATGTCATAGTGGTGGGAACCTTCGCCCACCTCTGCTTTGGGTGGGAATGTAGTACCTTACCTGCAAACTTCCTTCGATATTTCTTTTTCGGGCTTGAGGGAAAGAATCCAAGTACCTTTGAAAAAAGCAAAAGATTGCAGAGTTTAGTCAGACTTCTAGCATGAGAAGAATTCAGAGGTGAACACTATATTGGCTAAAGTACCATATGAGAGTGATTCGGGCCTCTCACTTGGGAGAGGGTAGCCTAGTGTTGTGATTGTTAATGGTAATTTCAAACCAAGAGATGTCTCATCCAGGGTCGAAATGGACACTAAGGCAGTGGCAAATAGGCCAGTCTGAGCCAGTTTTATGGCTGTGTGAGCTGGTTTTATGATGTGGTGGGTTTGTTTCGTGACCGTTTGTGGGCTGGCGCTGTAAACAGGTTTAAATAAAATCTAGACTGCAATAGGTAGCAGCAGTGTGCAGCAGGCTGTGGATGCTGTTATCTCAACGCATGCAACGTGGATAGACCAATTGAGCTTTGTGGGTAAAAGATCAGGGGGGTGTCAATGTACACATCTTTCTGATAGAGAAGGAACACAGTGAATTTCACTGTCACATTTCTCTAATATTTCCCACACATTGGCTATAGCCAGGCACAAATACCTGCAGCTCCCCACCACTCAAAGACCACCCAAACAGCATGCTTTAACAAATTCCTAAGTTGCTCGATTTACAAATGCTGGACTCTGTGTTTTTTACTACCCAGCTCATAAATGTGGGCCACTTTCATTCCGGTGTGTGGCCTATCTTGTACCCCAGCCCTACCCTGTCCACTTACACTGAATCAGTTACTAATGTATTCACTATTTGGTATGGCAGCTGGACAGCGTCCCAGATTCCAGCCTCACAACTCTGAAGAGTGACCTTCCTGCAGAGGCCCATCTTGTTACAACCTTTTATTAACACAGCAGCATCATATATCACTGACAGAACTCCAATGGCTACCTCTGCCCAGACACATCATATTCAAGACCTGCTACATCCTCTACATGGCAGGCAATGGCAGCACTCCAGCATAACTGACAATCAACACCTAGCATGGCATTACCAGCCTGGACAGAAGCAAAAGCATGAAGGAAAAGAGAAGATACCAAGTCCTCTCCTGTTATGAATCCAGAGCTTAGAATGACATCTCATTCAGAAAGACATTTCTCTTCTCCATTTTCAGAATAAGCTGACGACCGATGTTTTCAAACAGCACTATGCCGCAATTTACCCACACGTGGTGCTGTGCACTCTAAGGAGCTCTCCACTATCAGACCCTTGTCGTTCAAATCCACCCAATGCCCGTCTCTGCCTACCTCACCTTCTCCCACTCTACCCCTTGAACATGGTGCCTTCTGGATATCACTTCCTAACAGCTCTCTTCATCTGTCCTCCTCCCATTTACTTACTGTGCCCACCTGCTTCCTGTATTGTACACTGTCTCTCATTTTATTTATTTAATATTTTTGTAAACCCCTTAAACCTTAAATTGCCCTGTCAGAGCAATGCTGTATAGCTTTCACTGCTTTGTAAAATGCAAAAGGACGAATGGAGGGGTATGGTATGCGCTAAGTTGTAAGGAAATCAAACAGTAAACAGTAATATAAGAATAAAATGTTCAAAGGATATAGGGTAACAACCACTCTACGTTGCCAACTATGTAGACAAAAGTCCATATATATACAAAACTCAACAATCAATATCCTGAGCAAAGAAAGCGTCCATAATAAATTGATGAGTCCACATTGTCTTTCTTCATAGAAGTCTTCTTAGATCTTGTTTATTCCAAACTCGGTTCCAAAGTGGTTACTTTGGCTATCAGCAAAACAATATTTATCCAATTACTTCAGCAAACAGCAAGACAACTCTTAGCCAAAACGTGTTTCGTCTCAGTGGAAGTATCCACTGACTTCTTCAGGGCTAAAATTAAACAGGTGAGCCCACATTATAACCAATATGGCCACAACAAAGGTTGTCTGTATATTCAATAGTTACATAAAAAAGGGCAAAGGCAAAAGGCCACATGACTCGAGTATGTATTATACACAAAAGAGAAAGTAAAGCAACAGATACAGAAAAGGGTATATCACCCAGAAACACCAAGAATACTACCTCAGAAAGACACCCAGTGAGTGCCTGAAATAACAGAGATGGTGCTCTGTATAAACTAATAACCGAGAAGGAACCAATAAACTAGTGCACACAAACAAGAATCTTAGGAGTATCACACTCCACGCAACTCACCAACTTCTGCATATAGTCTGGCAACATCAAGAGTAAACTTGTGTCCTCATATTCAATAGTAAAAGTCCCACAATGTCATCTAAGCGAAATCCTGTAATATAATACGCTCAATCATAAGCTATAAGCCTATCTTAAAAACACAAGCCATTGGGTATATAAATCATCACGAAATTCGGGAAATACTAGCTATATAAGCAAAGTGTAATAGCAATTTTATGGGTAAATCAAGCACCGAAAAAAATGAGTATCCAAGTGTGACAGCATATCCCACCAAGCCGTCATAGTAATTCCTCCCAATCAGAAAAAAATAAACTGAGAAGGCAACCCGCCCTCAAAGACATCATAATTGCTGTTACCTTGAAAGCTCCGGTCTGTAAGAAGAGTACTCCTCGTGTAATGGTGGCATCTGGCACTCGCGCCATCTTTAAATGTCTTTAAATACCCATTGGAATTAGGGTAAAAACAAAAGAGGGACTGGACGCAAAACTAGAGTAAGGTGTAATCAGTAAAAGCGCTTTGTAGTTAGGTTTGCACCATACAAGTCTAATACCTACATATGCAGTGCATAATTTGGAAAAGAATGAGTGCTGGTACCCAAAGCTTTGTCCAGAAGCCTGTGCCGAAGCCATGAAATTTCAGCACACCTAATACCAATGCTGCATAGTATTGATTCCATTTCATGCATCTTTAATCCATCACCAGGCAGTCTGTACTCCTTTATCTCATTCTTGCATGTTCCTCCTATCTCCTCTTGTGATTTTTTTTTTCAGTCTTTCACTTTGTTCTTCTTTTCCCTTTAGTGTGTTTTCCTTCTCTTTCTCTCAGTAAATTTCTAATGAGGAAAAATAGGAGCCATTCCTCAAAAATGAGGCTGACAGGCTTATTGGCATCCACCGGCTCCAATTAAGCACTGTACATACATATCCATTTATTTATATTGTTTATATCTCTACGTACAGTGAACCAGCATTCTCACCTCACGCTACAGCATCAAAGGTCACAGATGCAACAGGCAAGATAGCATACTTTACATCAGGCGCACGCCGACCTGATCACCTGAAGACGACTGTAAGAAAACAGGCCATTTTGCAGAGGCCTCCCACTTTTTGCCCCATTTGGATTTCTAGATGCTCATTTTTGACTTTGGCAGTGCACTGAAGCCTGATAACCAGGCCCCAGTGCTAGTGCTCTTTCCCTAAAACTGATATGTATGCATTGGTAACCCCAATTGGCAAAGGACTTTAACCTCCTTATATGTACCTAGGGATCACTTAGGCCTGAAGCGTTGGGTGTGCTACCCTGAGTTACCCAAAAAAACTACTGACAGCGGGCCTGCAATTGCAGACTGCAGGAGCAGTGTAAACTGTTGAACTCAACTTTTCCCTCACCATGTGCGGCAAAGTCAAAGTACTATTTTTAATATATGCCAGTCATCCCTAGGGAAGGCCTCTTAAAGCCCAAGAGGAAGGGGGCCTTATATTAAAGACGTGGACATGTAAGTGCAAGCTTATATGTCCCTCCAGTGGCCTTTACCATTATAGGACACTATAGGTGATAGACGGTCCATAAAATAACATGGGCTGGCACCATGGCAAACCCGAGGTTGGCAGCTCCATTATGGTACCACCTAAATATGTTGTGTTTGCTAACAAACAATGTGCCTCCTCACCCCAACACGAATCTTGTGTTGAGGACGATGCAACATGCACCCAGATCGCTACCTTATTGGTTGCCCACCAGATTAACCCAAACTCCCTGTGCTCTGGCAGACAGCTTGCTCTTGCTGCCACCAAGACAGGAACTTGACACCCTGGTAGGAGGTATGAATTCTCACAGGAAACAATGGACAGGCTCGCTAGTGAAGTGGCACATCAAGGCGGTGAGTTTCAAAGGCTGAAACACCTGTGATAAGCAACCGGGCTGCCTCCCAAAGGAGGAAATAGTCCCCATGCATATTTGCACCCGGGCAGGTGAGAAAATTAGGTATTCCGGAGGTGTACACCCCCAGAAGGCTAGCCACACCTCTAGGGTGGGCTCTCTGGTCTGTACAGCTAAGGAAGACTTCTGAAATTTTTAATAGTGGGTTCTGAATAGAAAAGGTGACCTAAAACCCTGGATGTGGTCACCTCAGGGGTGGATTAGCCATCGGGGTTAGTAGCCCATTGGCCACTTGCACCCACACCTCTAACACCCATAAGTCTAGGATTTAAGGGCTACCTCTGACACCAGAACCTCAGTTTTGAACCAACCTGCATCGAAGAGGACAAAGAGGAGACCCGAGGCTACAACAACAGGACTTTCACAAACCAAAAGGCGGATACTCTGCACCTGTGGTAACACTCCTGGAACTGCACAACTGAGACTAATCCTAGTTAAAAGCTCAGTTCCCCCAGACAGAGGGACCCCTGTGAGATCCAGAAGCAACCTCACGCTCCTGTGGACTAGTGGCACTAGTCTTCTGCAAACTGCAGGTAAAACAACGCATCAGATCCGAAGAATCGCTGGCCATCGGGCCCTTCAAGCGATCACCCAAATCCAGATATCTAGTGCATTGTGATAACTGTAGTCATTCCCTCCATGAAGTTTCAGGCAGCTACTGTGTTACCCGGGACGTCTGGATGTCGAAGTAGCCATATGCTGTGCTTACCGCTGCCAAGGCTTGTTGGTCACCAGTCAGGCAAATGACTCCTCTTGATGCTGAATCCATCACTAACTCCAGAAAAATGTGTCCAATGTCAGCAGCTGCCCCTTTGATGAGATTTTGCACCCTGTTTTCCGCAGCAATGTGTGAGCGGTAAAAGCAGCTGCCCCACAGCTCCCATTCAGCATCAGGAACAGCCAGGACAACTTTGCACCCGGGCTCTACAGGCCAGGTAAAATTTAACTGACTGCCGTGGCTTGGTCCTGGGACTCGCATCATCTTCACCCTCCTTGGGTTCCACACAGCTCGACCTGCAAGTGACCAATTTTTACTACCACTTTTTCCCATTGACCGCAGTGCAAACATTCTGCCGTACTGAATTGTTGTGATTTATGTTTTCTTCTAAAATCCATAACTCCAGTTATGTCTATCAAATAACATTTATTTTGGGGTCTAAATTAATATAAAAATCTGCTTTATTTTTATACATTGGTGTCAGATTTCTTTCAAGTCGTGTTAATTACTTGTTGTCCCTGTTATTATTCTTAAATGCTTAACACTTGTTCCTATAGTACTGCCAGACAGCTCTTTGCCACTCTACCAGGACTGAGCTAAAGATTTATTTTTCTGACTAAAAGGACCATCTTTGGGGTTTGTGAAAGTACTGCATGGGGAAGCATAGCCAGCATCACCACATAATACTCCACCTGCCTACAGAGACTGAATCTTATACCTTGTGAAAACTGCTGGTCAGAGCACACTGTGTCTATCCATGTGCCCTAATCCTCCTTAGGAGAGTACGATTACAATGCAAATGATGACTGATACAATCAGGCCAGAATATATTTACTCATCTAATAACTAAAAATATGGGAAGTACGTTATTCTTCCAATCTCTATACTGAATGGACCAATATCCATTCAGGGTTTTGAAAATACATAGGACATTGGTGGCATCCTCAGAAAGCTTTTGTTTTATTTTTTTGGGTGGTGGACTTGGGGACGGGAGGAAGGAGAGATGCCTCTAGTTAGTTCTTGACACAGAGCCCCACCCCCTCAATTGCTCCACCCCATTTGCACACAGTGACCTAAAGAAACACAGAGGCATGACAGACTTGTGTGATCATGTGACGGGGGAGTACACAGGGTCTGTGACTGGTGTCACTTGGAAACCATATACTGCAATCACAAAGTATAAGCATGCATTCTCTTTCTATAATGTCTCAAGCAGAATGTCTAATGAAAGCTAAGCAAAATACAGATGCCTTTCTGAGCAGATTTGGTTTGTGTGTGTAAAGATGCTTTTACATGATGGAGCGGGGCCCTTATATTGTAATCCCCTAATAAAATCATCATACAGAATCCCACACTAGTCGTACAAGCCTTTGATTGTCAACTTAAAGCATGTGGAAGGAGCTAACGTTAGCAGTACATTTCGATTAATTGTGAAACCTGTAAGGCTCCACAAAAATGAAGATGATATCCAAGCCATGAAGGTTTATTAGCAGATTAGTGAAGTCACGAGTCAAATTAGTTGGAAATATGTCATTGCAACATTTACATTGAAATTATCTAGCAATCTGAATCTAAGTATTATAAAGAATAAAAGATTAACTACAAAGAGAAAGCAGAATACACAAAGTAAGTGTTGCAGAAAGAATTTCCCTATTCTAATTAAAGCCATTAGAGGAACTGGGGATTTCTAAAGGTCAGAAAAAGGAAGAAGGTGCCAATATCATATGAACATTAAGCTTCAAGGGAAATGAAAAAGTGTTTGAACATAACGTTTTCCACTCAGAGTGGGGAATTCAGCAGAGTACAGAAACAATCTTCTCTCCCAAAACACTGAACATGGTCTGTCTAAACTAACATATGGAACACAAATTAAAGCAACAGAAAACTTCTAGAAACTGCCAGGTACAGAAAATTCTTCTCATCATCTCCACATCCGCAGCTAAAATTTCCTTACTGCACCTCACTATCAGTATAATAGAAAACAAAGAACTTTTCTTTAAATAACAAAGAATCTGATAGCATATATGCAGAGGAGGTAGAAAGCAACTACTGACAAGTATTTGCAAAAGTGCAACGCATGCACTTTGGACCTAATCACAGGCTAGGTTAATATTAAAAATCAAAATAAATGTTAAATGAATACAGTTAGTGTAAGTGAATACTGAGTACATTAAAGGGAGATATACATTTCTAATTGAAATGTATGTGTGGATTACAATTTGATTATATGCATGGCCCTTAACTAAAGGTAAATGCGGCCACCTAATATTATTCGATTTGTATAGTGCACACATATCAATGGTTTTAACCCATGTTAAGTATATATCTTGCGTGTATATGATAAAGGGTGGAGCTCTAACCTAATGCTGTTCCAATACCCCTTCTGATGGCTAGGATAGCCATCACATAAATCAAGAGAACCTTTCCAGAGACCATCTCACAATGAAGTTGATTTTTCAACATCTTACGCCTTGCCATGTCCAACACCTTCATTTCATCATAGGCTCTACACTGTCCTTCCTCTTTTTCCAAATCTCTCTGGCATTTAACACACTTTCCTGCATTCACCACTTTCTTTGATTTCATGTAAGTAAATTATTTAAACATAGCAAACAGACAAATCACAAAAATCAAAATAGGGCTCAATATAGCACCTAAAAGTCCACTACTTATCTTAATAAATCAACTACCAACAGTAGCGAGTGCCTTTCCAATTGCGTGCCATGCGTCTGGTGCTACCAGATCTTTCAAATCTTGCTTCTATCCAGTAATATTCTTTCCAAACCCATGTATGTCTCTACTCTTATCTGGTATGATTTTGCAAAGCCATAGACCTGATAGCTAGCAGTCAGTCTTCTGTCAAATAATCTTTATTCAGATGCACAAGGTATCCATAAAAACACAATGTATATCATAGAGCATATTGATACATAATAAAAATGACAGCAATAAAATCCAAACCAGTTCAATGGTTTCTTTAATCAATACAGTACGTTCTGAACTATGGTGCAAATGTATTCTGTAAGCACGGGGCTTCGAGCCAGGACAGCCATTCTAAAAAATCACCAACATGAAAACGTATCTCATCATCAGGGAGTTGTGACAAAAGATTAAAAGCTACCCTAAAGTCTCTGATGTAACAGATTGTAATGGGTGAAAGCAGGCAATGCTTCATGTACCCGATATCAAAATTACAAAAAAATGTAAAGTGCTACATAGTCTGCCTAGATCTCCCATCACAAAGGCAGGGGCTTAAATCAAGATTCTTCCGGAAGACCAGTGGGAAGCCCAGTAAATATCTAACTGAGCCAGCATAAAACTGAACATTAAGCTGCGTTCCCTGTAACACATCGCTCTAGCAAGATCTCTGAGGGGAGGGGGGCTTCTGAAACTATATGCATGTAGGCAGCTCACTGGCCTTCCCCTTTTCTGCAATCACTCCAGGACCGGAGTGGCCGTAGCAGGCACCAGGCAATCCCCCGGCGTGCCGCACAGGTGGGGGCCCGGTTTTGCGCCCCTGGGGACTGTTTTTGTTACGGGGCCGTTTTTGCAGCTTAGCTGCAAAATCGGTCCTCTAACAAAATCGGCCGAATACAGGCCCCGGCAAAGAGCTCAGCAGCACCCACAACCCCCCCAGTAGGGGAAGGGGGGGGGGGGGGGGGGTTGCAGACAAGCACTCTTTGCCAGTGCCGGTTTTGGTTCCCAGTCGGCCCTGAAGCACTCTTGTGGTATAATCAACACTGTATAGGGCTTGCTGTACATGTTTTTTTGTGTATATTGGTATTACGCTCAGGATTTCAGGGAGTCCATAATTATATCACTGGTCAAGTTTGCATACTTTTTTTTCCAAACTCCTGGTCATAATAAAGTGGGGCGTGCTCTAATATATTCTTCTACATATGGGACACCCAGTTCTTCATGACAAATTACGTGGAAGGACAATATAGGGGCCAACAGGATCAGTCTACAAAACCAGTTTTCTTCATGCTGGATGGCATCTCTCTTAGAGATTCCCCACACCCCTCTCTCCGTATGTGGCAGCCAGAATACACTGCATTTTATAAATATGCAACAGGGGGATAAGAGCACCCACTCCAAATTGTAGGGGCACATTTATGAGTGACCCAATGGCTCTTGACAATTTCATCCAACACTGAGTGATATGTGATGACCACTAAGCAAAAGTGACACCTAAATATGAAAAAGTGCTAGTGTATTTTAGGCTGTTTGAACCAACAGACAAGGTTTCAACTGCTGTCTCTTGGGGCCATGTGCCATGATATATAATTTGGTAAAGTTAGTTTGCAAATCCAATATGTCCAGAGTCCACAAAGGCATGCACAAGAAGATGCAGGACTTTTGGTGTTCGTGCATCAGCTCTGCGGCGTCCACATAGAGAAGCAATGAGAATGACAAACCTTTAACTTTTGGAACATAGTGCGTAAAAGACATTAAAAAAAGGGTGCAGCTTATTCACATATAGAATAAATAATAGAGGTGCTAAAACACACCCTTGCCTCACTCCATAATTAAAATCAGCATCACCCGATACATCTCCATGAGTGCTAATTCAAATTCTCGCTTTCGTGTCCCTGTGTAAATAATCTAAAAAGTGCACCAGTGCCTCACCCATCCCACAGGAAACAAGATTAGCCCATAGCTTTGAGCGATTACACAATTGAATGCTTAAGTCAGGTCCATTAAAAGCCAGGCATAAATGAAATTATTTGGGTACAGTATATTTCCCAATGACCAGATTCAGGTTCACACAGTGCTCTACTGTCCCATCCCAGTTCCTAAACCCGTATTGATATGCATACAGCATGGATTTGTCCTGTGCCCAATCCTTAATTCTGTTATATAGTACTGTGAAATAGGAGATAAATCAGGACACTCCAGAAGAAGTTGTATGAACGCCAGTCTTTTATTAGTCTTCAAGTGTCAGGAACATGACCCCAGCCACAGCTGGTCCGTAAGGTCGTCTCTCTCACCGCCAAGGCGCTTCCCATGGAACGTTCACCACTGCGGCATTCTAAGTGATGTCACAGTGGTGCCAACCAAGGTGATTGCAAAACAGGGGGTGGGGAAAAGGGTAAAGGTTCCCCCTAGGGCAGAGGATACCACAAGTACCCTTCCTAAAATGTTACTTTTAGTGTCAATTAGGGATATAGGCATGCAGCAACCCGGCTGGGAACGGTCTCCCTAACTCCCTTCTGAAAAATTGGAACCAAGATAGAAGTTGTCCATTATTTTGGAAATGGAAAGTTAACAATATTATGAAAAACATTTGCTAGCAGGTGTGCCCAAAAGTTGGGGCTGCACTTTATAAGATCAATTGGAATACCATCAGGGATGGGGGCCTTACCACAAATAATCTAGTTTATAGCATCTTCTACCTCACTCAGAGGTACCCGGATACTTGCGCATTTATTAGGAACTGCGGGACAGGTGTGGGGGGGGGGGGGGATTTCAATCATGGCAGCTGCAGCACCACAAATATTTGTAAAATGCACCTCCCATATCTCACTAGGGATATGCCAACTAATTGTGGAGACTATTTGATTCCTTCATCTCATTTCTGTTACTGCAGACCAAAAGAATGTACCATCCTTCTGATTTGCTACAGATACTAAGGTTTTCTGCTGTTGAGTTAGCACCTCCCCACTCTGCCTGGTAGTGACCTCCTTATACTGTCTTCACAGGGAAGCCACCCTCATGGCTGCCCTAGGTTTCATTGTGAGACCCCTGCGTAGTGACAAATTAACTGCAGAGCACTTGTGGTAAAACCACCTAGGTTCATTGTTTGCGGGCCGGGGTGGTTTTAATAAAATCTTCCTAATGTTGATACAGGGTTTATTAAAAACACCAACCACCTGATGATCCATATCTTCTTCCACTAGGCAAGGCTCTACCAGTTCCATATTTTCCTTAATTCCTTTATTGAAAACTTTGAATGGATCCTGAAACCTCCAAACCAACCGTAACCCATCTGTAGATGGCTCACGGTTACAGGCTACTCGGTACACTCTGAATTGTTACTTTGGGCACATTAAGAAGGCTACCGCAATGGGATTATGATTCCCAAAGTTTGAGGGAACCATTTTCCAATACATCAAAGGCTCTGTCAACTTGGTCGATATAAAAAAGTAATCAATTGTAGAGGAGCAACCTCTTCCCCTCTAAGTGGGTATTAATACATCACCTGCTGTGTCCATTACGGTATTCAAATCATGGGAAGCCAAGTATGACATCAGCTCTAAGCCTCTAGTGTCAGCGCAAGTCAAGGGGTTTACAGAGATATTTGCCACAACTCCTTTGACAGAACTCACAAAATTAGTCTGAGGAATGAGCCTTGCATTAAAATCTCCTGCCAAACAAAGCTCAACAGAGTGCCCTTTATGTACAACATTGCTCAGCAGAGAGGTGATGTAATCAAATAAATTTGGAATTTGCTGTTGGAGGTATTGATAAAATCATTATTAGAAAAGGTGATTAGATACAAAGTTGTACCCTTCATATTTCAAGACCTGAAAGCTATTATTCGAAATCTCGATTGATTCTAGCACAACCCTCAGCAGAGAGGTTCACCCATGTGGCTAAATCGCCAACGTACCAAATCAAGAGGTAGTTGCCACAATCCTGTAGCACTGAAAGCCATCAGTTATCAAATTCTGAGTGGCCCAAGTTTCTTGAAGCATGATAATATCATATTGTCTTATAAAGATTGGCCATGCAGACAACACTATTTTTGATTAAAGCCCTGACACATCCCAACTTAATTTCTTCAATACAGTATCACACAGGCCCCTGGCGCTGCCAGAAAGTGGGGAGGTAACAACTTTGGGCACTTTCCCTATCAAGATTACCGCTGCTTTCTTCCTAGTAGCAGATATATGTTCCAGCCATTGTACCTCATCAAGCTAACCTAGGGCAAGGAACCTGTTCTGACAAACTAATAGAGACCCAGGATTATGTCGTACAGGAAGCTGATCATACTTGGTTTATAAAAGTAACCAAAGAGGAGTACACACATTCTGGTGCCAAATACAAGCTATATCCTTTTGTGACTTCTGTATTTTTGTAAATTTTTCACACAGGATGGTTTACGAAAATGTACTGATTCTGTCCCCATCAACATTCTTGCTTGATCGGCCTACCCAGCCAGCTCTCCGCACACTTATGATTTCATTCATCCACTTTGGGTTAAAATGTCTGTGCTTGACAAACCAGTCACTGGTTTAATTTCGTAGCTCCTCCCTTGATTCCTATTGGTCAGGCCTGAGAGGGGGAACACCTGCCAACAGTGAGACATAGGGGCATGCTGCGGGGGCAGATTCAATGTCTCTTTATTGGGATTGAGGCAATCTACAGTTAGATCTTGATTAAACACTCTGTCCCCAGATGGTCTAAAATTCGTTGACCTTATATGGTCAGTACTAGATTTTACATAATTCTTACAAGGATTCTGTGTTAATCCAGAGGGTTATGGAGGTTCAATATCATTAACTGTCACTTTGTGACAGGTGAAACCTTCTGTTTGTAATGATGATGAACCTCTGTTTACAAAGGCATTTAGCTGGTTAGGTACTTCTATCAAATTGCTCTCAATGTGGTCTAAACACTCTCTAATTGGCTTCAATTTCTACTCTAAGATGGCACAAAATTTGTAACATTGGGTATCGGGGTCAAAGGAGTTGGGAGTTACAAGGGTTGCAGAGTCCGACGTCTGAGTTGACTGTGAACGGTCCTGTACCTGAAGCCAAGGGGGGAGTTGTCACTGATGCTGGGCATTATTTTTGCCTTTTGCTGTTGGGAGTCTTTCCTGTAAGCTTTTTCCTCTTAACAAGAGGCCCCAACTGTGGTAAAGTATTGGGAGGATTATGAGGTTCCTTGTCTGACCCTTCATTGCCATTCAAAGGGCAATTCACGGGACCATGGATGTCATGTGTAGTACCAATATTTGTCGGGGACCCAGAATCAGAAGACCTCGGTACACTGCCAGTGGTAGGGAAGCACCGTCAGATTCTGGTAATGTAGGACAATGTTCTAATGATAGCCTGCCCAGTGTTCTCTCTCTGTCTCAAACACCCTCGCCCATTTGGCCACTCGTTTCCTTCTCGGCCCGTCTAATCAGACCGCTTAGCCCTTCGCCAGGATCAGGATCAGCAACCACTTGTGCATGTCGCTGGTCCTGTTTAGGGACTTCAGACTCACTCGCTAGAGGCTCAGGACTCACAATAATTTCACTCAATTTAGGATCTTGAACCACAAATGGAATCTGAGGCTCTCGAGCACTCTCTTCACCCCCCTCTGCTCCTTTGGGGTGACCTAAAAGCTGTTTTTGTGGATCAGAGACAGGCGTTGTCACTTTCTCCAGCAGATATCTCACTCGCTGAGTATGCGATGCATGCTTCCAGGTAGGCAGTCCTCCACACTTCAGAGCTGTGTTAGACACAAGGATCACCTGGAAGGGTCCCTTCCAGTGGGACTCTAGGGACGACTTCCAAACATGCTTTTTGATGACCACCCAGTGTCCTGAACTGAGGTCATGACACTACTCCTGGTATGGGAGAGCAGCGACAGCTCCCACCTGATGAGAGGTAGAGCTCACCACATCAGCAAGCTCTTTGCAGTAGTCAAGATTCATATAATCTATGATATTCACAAGTGCATAAACAGGCACAGCAGGCAGCCTTATGGCTCGGCCCATGATGATTTCATGGGACGATAATCACGTTTGCTGGTCAGGAGTACTTCAAAGACTCAACAACACCAATAGCAACGCTAGCGGCTGCTTCATAGAGGTAGACACAGACACCTTCACCAGCCGAGATTTTAGCATTTCCCACTTTCACAGAAGATAGAAAGTGCAATCTTCCATTCCCAACAAAACAGTTTCAGCAGGGAAGACTAATACAAGTTTTATTTAGCTGTTTGTGGGCCTGTTTTGTGGTCTATTGGAATGTTTTTAGGTTGCAGCCTACAAGACAGCTGTGTGTTATGTGTAAGACATCTTGGGGAGTTTCAAAAAGTTGAACTTTGGATGCATTCTGCCCTTTGCTTTGCGGTTTGTAACTTATGTTTTTGTGCTTTCAATTTGCTGGCTTTGTTTTCTTTAAGTTGTCCAGATTGAGTTTGTACTTCCCTACACCAAAGCTGTGTTTACAGTATTCTTCCATGAACTTGTTTTCTGTAAGAAACAGGCCTATGATTTTTTTTTTTTAAACAGTTTTTATTAAACAGTTTGCAGAGTATTTCAATGACAATGACAATGAACTTTACTCATCTTGTAAATACATTGTTGCCAGAAGCAAGTCTCTGACATTGTATAAGGACCAACACCTTCAACACATTTCCCCTTCTCACCCCTCCCTCTCCTGCGGGGGCACATTGCAGAGGATTATATATCATGTTTTGCTCAATCACTGACATCGGATTCTGAATCTTCAGGCGGAGGGGGTTCACATATCCCTCCTCGGTAGGTGTTCCACCCCCCCCCCCCACACCCTCTCCCACTTTTTCGGGCATCCCCTATGAATATAGGCTGACCGCTCTGCAACCATGGCTAGGTCCATATCTCTGCACCACTGAGTGAGAGTGGGCCCAATCCTAGAACCCCAGCGCTGCGCGATGTAACTTTTGGCGAGTGTCATACCTAACGTCACCCAGTCCTGGGCCGTCGTGTTTAAGTCTGTTGGGTCCCAGATATTGAGTAGGCAGCACCTCGGACTTGGCAACACAGTGATCTTCGTCACCTAGGAGAGCGTCCTCATTACTGCCATCCAGTATCCCACCAAATTAGTCCAACTCCAAATGGTATGATAGAAAGTTCCTGTTTCCCCACATTCTCTAAGACAGTGCGGCGCATCCGCCCTACCTATCCTGTGGAGAAGTACTCTTGTATAATACGCGTGATGCAATATTTTGAGCTGCACTAATCGTAGCTTGGAAGCAATGGCAGCTTCCTTAGGGGAAGCGAGCGCCTCTCTCCATTCCCCCTCATCGATTTCTCCTACCTCTTGCTCCCACTTAACTTTCAGGGTCACTGTAATATCTGGTCTATTGTTTATTATTTTCTTATATGTTAGTGAAATTGCTTTTTTCTGTAGGTGATCAGTCAGGAGTCTGTCATCCAGTGGCGAGGATTCTTCCGGGTTCGAGTCTGGTGGTATCAGTGTCTGTAATGCATGTTTAATATGTATATATCGGAACTTCTCAGTTTCCGCCAGATCATATGTGGCTTGTAGGTGAGTGAACGTGACCACCCTTCCTTTCTGCCATAGGTCCCCCACCGTCGACATACCTATGGAGTCCCAGGCTCGGAATCCTTTCGTATTTCCTAGCATCCCCAGTCTCTTCGTGTCCCACAGTGGCGCGGCCTTCGCGACCATCCCCTCCCATCCTAGTTTTCGCTGTGCCTCGAACCACACACGTACGGTGTGTAGTGTCGGTCCCATGATCGTTTGTTTCCGTTTTTTATTGTATAAGGCGCTCATAATCCCTGTCGGCCCCAGGAGATGTCTGTGCAGCCTAAACGCCGGGTATTCCTGAGGAACATGTAGCCAGGAATTAATCGCAATTAATTGGGAAGCCCAATAGTATGCTTTAACATCTGGCAGGGCAATCCCGCCATCGTACCAGCTTCTGGTGAGTTTTTGGAGTGCTATACGCGGAGCCCTCCCGTCCCAGAGTAACGTTGTTAGCGTTGCAATTATTGCTCCAAAGTAAGCCGAGAGGACCGGGAATGGCGTATTTTGTACCGCGTAGAGAAATCTTGGAAGCGCTACCATTTTAAAGAGTGCCGCTTGGCCCAGAAGTGTCAACGGCAGCGTGCCCCAGTGTTTAACGTCTTTTTTTAATCTCGTCAGGGGTTGCATTAGATTTAATTCAACGAAGTGCTCGTGATCGTGCGTTATAAATACCCCCAGGTACTTAGGCCCAGTGGTGACTATCTGCAGTTCGCATCCTCTCGGCAGTCTCGGCTGGGGACCCTTCAGAACATACAGCAACGACATGTCCCAATTAATGGTGTATCCAGACACCCGCCCATAGGCCTGTGATTCTTGTTCTTATTTCATCACATTTGCTGGGCATTCAAAGACTGCAGTGAAATGTTAAGCTGTGTCTTGGAGAGAGCCTGATGTTTATTTTGCTTTCGACTGATTTCAAAGTGAGATCGTTTACAGGAAAGAGGAATGTAGAGTACTTTCTCTATGGAGCCTGTTTGTGCCCTTTTTAAAAAAAAATATTTTAGACATAGCCATCTCAAAAGGTATCTTGGTATTCAGCTAGACAAAACATTTGCTTTTCATTTGTGGGGCATGAAGTTCACTATTGGCATTGTCAGGGTGGGTGGAAGCATGAAAGTTTCTAAAATCATGTTTGAAAAGAATTACTTATATAAAAAACTTGAACTGATTTAGTCTGATGTACTAGTTACTTGCTTTCTTTCAAGTGGGTTAACTTGTAAATAAATGCTTGACTGTTTTCAACAGGGGACCACATGAAAAGTTCAGGAGGGCATTTTCAAACCGCACAGATTTAGCCTGAGTACTAGTACTACTAAGATAAAACAGTTCTGCATTTTAATGAAATACATTTTGGGAATATTTGCAGAGACTTTTTCACATTTAGCACACTTTTTGCAAAATTCCTCTTCTTTGGCGAGTTTATTTAATTTATTAAACTGCCTTTTTAGGAACAAAATACAAAACTGCATTTCAATTTCAGTTTCAGCCTAACATACTGTTGAAAAATAATCGACAAGCATGAACATTACTGGCGCCATCTTGCCTAACAAGAAGCCACTGTCCACACGTAAACGGCATCCATTTTAGATGCCGTGGCCATCTCGCACTTTGCAAGGCACCTATGATTCACCCTGACCCTGCAACCCTCCCCCGGTGCCCTGATTCAGCATGACCAAACACACTAAGATCATAAAACCTTGTCAGCCTGACAAGGCCCCGGAGCCACTTTCTACCATAAAACACATTTGTCCTTTCATCCCCTACACATGAGCCGGGCCTTCTGATAACCCCCAACTGCACCTGGCCACTTGATCCGGTCCCAGACTGTAAACCAAGCCCTGTGGACGTACTTTATTGCCCCCACACAGCAAGACTTGTCACACGAACAGAAATGCTTGATCTTATCACTTGCACAACCTTTAGATCTGACCGATCCCACGCACTTTTATGTCCTATTGGAATGTCCAGCTGCAAGATGGCAATCATCTGTTAGATTTGGGAGGGGGAACGGCAGCTGGTGGGTCTGTGTGGGAACTGGCTGGAGGCAAGAATTCCAAGGATCTTTGACCACCAATAAAATCACTGTAAATCGTATAAAAGGACAGGCAGCAGTGAAATTGTCAGAGCATCTCCTGAGAAATTCTGTGTGTCTGAAGCGACGTGCTCTTCTCTAGAGTTAATAAATCTGTTCTTTACTTTTCAGCTTCCAGCGCCTGCCTCTTTATTTTATTAATTAATAATCGAGTGGATTAGAGGCGATTAACGCCAAGCAGTGCTTGAGGATATCTAGGGAAAAACTGCTTTTCTACAATTGGCGTCCCAACGCGGGGCCCATCAGCGACACGTGGGTCCGGTAGAGAGGTCCTAACGACGGGGTGAACATCTAAAACAATTGGAGTATACCTGCCTTGAGAGGACCCTCGTCTGGCTGCCGATCGAATGAACTTCACCGATTCTGAACGGACCTCTCTCGAGTGACCTGCGGTCCTGACTGGGATCCCATAGGAGTGCTGCGGTAAAATTGGAGTAAGAGGACAATCGGGCGCTGGAAGGGGAAGGCGAAGAACTGTCCACGTGGTCCGGGTAAGGTCGTGATACACAACTATTGAATTGTTTGATTGATTGATTGATTGATTGTTTGGTTCGGAAAATACTAGTATTACTCATTGATTGGTTCGTTTAGCCTCGTTCGCTACTCGATATATTGGTTCTATTTGAGATATTCTCTGTTTGCAAACAGTGACGAATAGAAATATTTTCTCCCTCTTTGCAAACAGCGAAGGATAGGTAGTGCGGACCTTTGTCCACAATTATTTGAGATCTTCACTTGTCCGATTATACGTCACGCCTATCTTCTCCCCACTGATTGGTAATTGGTTCTTTGGTTATTTGGTTATTTAGTTCTTAGGATATTTAGTTCTTTTTGAGATATTCCCTGTTTGCAAACAACGAAGAATAGGAACATTCTCTCTTTGCAGACAGCGAAAGATAGGTAGTGCGGACCTTTGTCCACAATTATTTGAGATCTTCACTTGTCCGATTAAACGTCATGCCTATCTTCTCTCCACTGATTAGTAATTGGTTTAACCCGGACCATTTATTAGAAGTAGATCATCCGGCTCCACCAGAGGGCACCCCTAATAAAAAGGACACGTATGTCAAATACGGATTAGCCGCTGTAGCTTTTAGCAAACTATGGCATAAAACTCACTAGGAAAAATCGAGTAAAATCAGTAGGCCACTGATGGGATCTTTTTACCCCGCTAAAATAGAAATGCTAGGAATAGCCCTTCACGAGAAATATGGAACTAGCATCATAAAAGCTGCTTAAATTGGTAGGTTTTGAATAATGGTTACTATTTGCAAATAGTAAAGGACAGGTAATGCAGACTCCTTGTCTGAATTTAGGATTGATTGAGATTTTTATCCATCATGCCTGTCTTTTCTGAAGTCATTAGAAAAACGGTTGTTTTAGCTTGAATTGTTTGTTGAATAAAAGGTATGGTACTTGTCCCATAATGTATGACTCATTGAGGAACAAATACGTAAAGAAGGAACTCGAATTTAAAAGAGCAAGTAAAATGAAGTAACTCGATTATAAAAAGTTAAAAAGATGCAGTACGCAGAAACAATGTCGAAAGAATAGTCAAGATCTGTTGTATTTTACACCCCTACAATGTAAGCAATCTGTAAAGATCGTGATATTTAGATACATCAATAAAGAGGACAGTAGATCGAACCTCTTTTACTTAGCAGATCCTTCGGAGGAGCAATAGCGTGTTTTTTTTCAAACTAGAAATTTTTAGTTTCATTACAGCTGTAAACTTCCCAAAGAAGTACCTTAACCCGAAATATTGTTAGTTATGAACCCCAAGTGCATTCTGGTCTTTGGAGTCCAAAACCTCGTAATCTTTGTTTTACACACCACGTGTTTCAGAGGAGTTTTTCAAATGCCTCTAAGCTTCACCAAAGGAACGCCATCCAGTCTAACATTAGGCAGGAGTAAGTTATAGACGTATTCAGTAAAAAGGAGAGAAACATCTTACCTAAAACATATTTGCCTGCATGGCCAAAGCCAGGGCTCGAAAAACATTGCAAGAAAGCCCGGTTTAAATGTTAGCTTTTGATGTCCTTGCACAAGTCATATGATTAGAATGAAATTTTTTTTAGGAAAGTCCTGCTTTGTTTTCAACCTCTCGTAACCTCCTAACGTAACAGTCATCCGTTTAGATTATATTTGACAACATTTCTAGGCACTGTATTTTAGCAGTCGTGCACAAATGCATATTACCGGTTTTTAGAAAGGCACAGTTTCTTTTGCGTGTTATAGATTGGTATGCCTTGCACAAACATTTCAGGCATGGCCTAGTCTGTGTTTATGGACCCCATGAATAGGTCTGCCATAGGTCTGCCAGCCTTGGCAAATACGAATCTGTGATTTTCTGGCACAACTGTGCTACCACGCTAGAACTGCACCGTGTCCTCCACCCGCCTGAAAAACTGATCTCCATGCAGACATCACACAAGTCTGTGAGTGGTCTTACCGTGTAGCAAAAATACATACCATTAAAAACACGAATGCACCCAGCGAAACTCGCTACCCCATATAGTTTCCCTGCTCTACGAATAGGAACGGCCCCAGGCCGCTGTAGATCGTTTTTCTCCAAATAAAAACATGGATCCATCACCCCTCACCTTATACTGAGTACCTCTGGCTTCTGACCCTTTCCTACATACGGTCTGTTATACCGTACTCGGACGATCTATGTAGTGAGCATCCTATCATTGGTTATCCCAGCCGCACTAACAGTTCCTCTGGGCTTCTATGCAGAGATGCCAAGGACTGCATCCCAAGAGATAAGTCAGGTACATGGTAAGTATAAATATTCTCGTTATAATGCGCGCTGGCATGCGTTGAATGCTGCCCCCTCTTCTCTTTTTCTTTAGGTTACATCGAAGGTTCCGCTGAAGAATGGAGAAGGCCTAAACGCACCGTGTTCCACGCGAAAAATAGGCCAGTACTGTGAGATGGTACGTTGTATGCAGAGACTATCTCTGGGAGCGTGAAAAATTGTATAGTATGAATGCGTCTGTGTGCTGATTTGTATGGTATGAATGCGTATGTGTGTTGTACACCTGGGTCGATAAGAGAATGTTTTTTGTATGGCTGAAGTGTCGATCGAACGGTTAATGGGATGAGAAAAATAGGCCCGAACATGGTACCTACATGCGAAAGACGAATAGAAGTATAGCACATTCCTTACTTAGAAAGGAGTCTCTCTCTGAAGCCAGTGATTGTGAGGGTAACCCACATCAGGAGCTTGAAGGATTATTACAACCCGACGAGCCCGACTCCAACCGATATCCCAAATGTGCGACCAAAGTAATGCGCACCTGTGAGTTGATTTATGTGCTGACCAAATAGAGAAATGCAGAGTACACAGGGTTGGGGCTCATTCAAATCCTCCTCCACCCAGAAGTTAGA
The DNA here is from genome assembly GCF_964263255.1 of Lissotriton vulgaris. Lineage (NCBI taxonomy): Eukaryota > Metazoa > Chordata > Amphibia > Caudata > Salamandridae > Lissotriton > Lissotriton vulgaris. The sequence continues at coordinate 1,249,049,307 of NC_141689.1, read as the reverse complement.
GATATTGCCATGTTTTAGATTTACCCCTTCTTCCATCCACGTAGAAAAATAAGAATTGTGCTGTCACACGTCCGACTGACATCCCTTCTTTACCTCAGCTTGGATCATCATTGCTAGATGTTGGGGGACCCCACCGTGAGTATAAGTACGACTGGACTAGTGTCCGACCAATTAAAAGGTAGTAAGAATTTTCAAATTAGGCCACCAGCTAAAATTGTCAACTATTAGGAAGAAAGGAAAGTAAAGAGCCTGACCACCGAATGAATTATGTAAAGTACTGAGAATGTGCAACATGCATGAAAAAGTCTTTGTGTCCCAAAATAACTTTGTGTTTCGTCTTCGGTTTTTGTACTTGATGTATGTACTGTCACGCCCTATTTGATATTTGTGTGTACCTAAACTATGAATTTGTTTTCCCTCAGCTTGTGTGTTTTATATGTAAAACCGACCCGTACTGTTCTATGTTGTGTGTGCACTGAATGGCCTATTATTGTATACGTTCTCTCTCTCTCTATGTTGTACGTGTACTGAATAGCCTATATATTGCGCACGACCCTCTCTCCCTCTGAGAGCTCACTTTTGAATAAATGACGACGCTGTACCTCACCGGTACACGTCTAATTGGCTTTAAACACGACAGTGTTTCAATAAATTGACAGAAACGAAATATCATACTTTGCCATTTTACTACCTCTCCTTTCTGTAAAATGATGGAACTTAATTGGCTGAGAAGGAAAGGACAGGTAAGACGACTGATGTCCCCTAATTCAGACCTTAAAAAAGAACGATATGTCAATGGCTTTTTTGTTTTAGTACCTTAGTACTACAACCTTCATTGTTCATATTACCCCGCCCATTGCACAAAAGTAGAGTGACCAAACGTCCCCGTTTTTCCAGAATGGCCCCAGTTTTGTACCAGCTATCCCAGAAAATCTTAAGAAATGTAGCTCATGACCAGGTTTTCAAAAAGATAAATTGTCTAAAACTGATAGAAGTTAGCCGTTGTTTCCAGAAAAGATTTAATTGAGAAGTAAGCCGCCTCGTTTAAAAACTTGCAATTTATGTAAGTTCTTACTGACCGTTCTGTAGCTCTCTGCTAAGGAACGCACTCGTAGCCTGAAGTAAGATTGTAGTCCTTCTCCAAATTTTGTGAAATGTCCCTAGTTGTTTTAACTTTTGGATTCCAGTCACCCTAGATATAAGTTGTACGGATATCGCCAGTTCCTCGATAACTAATGAAGTAACCAGATTGTAAAAGTTGATGCAGAAATTAGAATAATGTTTATAAAAATTTATTTGAACCAAAGTAAAAGGCATGTTGTAGTAAACCCTGCTGAAAGAGTACTGAAACCAAAATGTTTAGCTAAAAAGTAGGAAACATTGACAGGATGGAACAATGCTTAGCCTGTGTCCTTTCTAGGAAGAGTACCTATAAGCCCATGATAGCAGCACTTCCCACTTTTCGTAGTTAGCAGACCCTGAAGAAAAATATAGCTCAACAGGAATTGTTTTAGAAAGACGAGTCTCTGCCGGAGGAGCCGGTTTGAATTTGATAGACCATGTAATTGATAGATATCAGATTTCTTGCCACAACTGCGAAATCTAACAGGAATGAACACCAAAGAGAAAAATTATGATGGAAATTCATAGAAATGCTTGCAAACTTGCACCACAGCAATGATTTATGAGTTAATAGCATACCCCGATGTAAGGATTAAAAAGTATCCACCCTATCGTCGTTTTGAGCAACCGATAAACGTTTGCCCAGTTACTTGGGGTTGGGGGAGAAATTGACTTGTGTAAACGTCTTCCCCTGCCAGTTCTCTAAAAATTGTTTTTTACTTATTTGAAGATATCATGCAGTTGTCCGAGGAGAGGGACCGGACGTGACGCACAGCCTTGCTGCAGATCGTGGAACACCCATGACATCGACCAAGGCGGAGCCGTAGAGCAAAGAGATGCTGGACAAGGCACAACTCCCAACAAGGTAAATGAAAGAAAGAAGGGCTGTCCAGGAGCCCCCAGCTTGTTGATCCGCCCGTGCCGAAAGTCCCAGCCCATTGAGCCTGATTGATAGGCCCACTTGCGTGAAATTTCTGCCCCCCTTTGGTCCATTTTAGATCTGACCCCACTCCGCCCTCTCTTCCTTCGACCTTCCAAAGCACACTACCTTTTTCATATGGAGTTTTTTTTTTAATTGACTTAACGAAGAAACACAGCACACAGATAGAATAAGGTTAGTAGGGATGGACTTCATGGATAAAAAATAGAGTGTGGGTACCCTGTCTAAGGTACCTATGATAGATTAGTTAGGTAACAGGGCAGAAAGAACTGTGGTCCAAAAGCAAGAACGGCCATGCCCTGCAACGTGAAATCTGGATCCGAGCTGAACGCATAGCTCCACCGCCGGTGCTCAACAGCGCCAACGACAGAAGAAGGACAATAAGAGCCTACCAGGGATGGATCGTTGTAAAAAGACACTGGAAAGAAAAACCTTTTTTAAAATTTCCACCCCCCTGACCATCACTTATATTAGGTTGAATTTCTCTCCCAACCACTTTGTATTGATTATGCCCCAAATTGGACAAGATAAAGATTTTCCTTTGTAACCTTGCATCGGACACTTTTACTGTATATGAATAACCAAGAAAACGTTAACCATGCAAATTGATAATCATAGAACACCAGTTGTCCTCATGAATATATATATATTTTTTTTGTCTGGATCCCCATGGAGTCTAGACCTCAAGTAATGTACTTAATAGCCCTTATCCTGCCAGAACATTTTTGATGATATAATGTTTGTATTTGAATGTACTCTCTGCATCATCTAAGAAATACGCTCATCTCCAGATCTAAACGTATAATACAACAAATGTAATTTCGTATGCACTACCTCCACGCCTATCACATTGACTACATATGGTTGTTCCCGATTCTGTACGCATTGGTATCAGGATTGTCTTCATCTGCCCGTAATACAAATAGGCCCCCAAAGACCGCAATAGACAGCCCAATTGCACACCGCCTGTAGGAAGGTGGATACCGTACTATGGTTACCCCAGATTTTTTTTTGCCTTGTGTTTAGCTGGTTTTCGACTTAGTTGGCCTGGTTCCCTGCTATTCAGGGTCCCAGGCTATCTGCTCTCCCTTAAAATGGACTCCATGTACTTTAGGTACATAACCAATTTGGTACTGGACACCTTGTCAGCCCCTATACAGTGCACTATAGGTGCCAAGGGAATAGGTGCATCCAAGGCCTACCAGGGGCTGCAGCATATCTTTTGCCACCCCTGGCTGGTTCTTAAATTGACACAACTGGCTGATCACTCAGCTGGGGCAAGGTGGTGTAATCACCCCTTGCTTAGATATAGTATAACTATATCTAAACCTATATCTGGACACATATATACCTATAAGTCACTCCTATGGCAGGCCTTAACAATCCTGGAGGCAGAGTGCTTGGTTTTATGTGAGATGGTGCTCTAGCATGATCTGAGCCTGTCTGCAGCTGTCGGGACCAACTCCCTTAGCTGTTCCGGGATATTGCCATACCATATACTCTTAAGTGCATTATAATCCATCGCGGTTATGTGCTAACTTTGGTGTGGCTTTATCAAAACATGTCGTGTAAGGTGTCATACAATTTGGAATACTAACCCCTCGCCAGTCCTGGTGACGGGGGTAGCATTCCACTCTTCTAGAGGGAGAAGACATGTTACTTTGCTAAAACGCGGTTAATTCTAACCAGAGCCTCAGCATCACAAAATGGATGCTGCTGCCACCGACACAAGTCTGACCTCCTGCTGCTAACCGAAACTTGCCAGAGGAGGCCTGGACAAAGGGTTTCCTGCCGCGGGGAGGTGCTACACCACCCCAGACAGGAGATAGTGTATTGGGGCAGGGAGGGCTGAAAGAAACTAGACAGTGCCTGGGGCGCACAAGGCTTCCCCTTGCATAATTCGGTCAAACCAGTTCTGGGGCACACCAGCCCCAGTCCCAGCGTGACCCTGGACAAAGGGAAAGGGGTGTAACCACCCCCTTCCTGGGTCCCACCCACAGGAGGGACCTAGCAGGTAATCCAGCCCCCTAGATTGGTATAAGAATGGGAGCAGTGCCAACGCACTCATATTATCCTGACTGAAACTTATGAAATGAAACTCTGGACCCTTTGACATCCTACTCGACGTAGAAGACTGAAGAATCTCCCTTGTGGTCAAGGAGTGACCACCCTGTGCAAACAGGCACCATCCAGCACCTCGACGTTTGCTTTGTTGCAGTTCCCGCTGGAACCGAGCAACAGAGATTGACAAGACCCAGAGTGCCTGCCTTCTAACAGCCCGATCCACAGTCCCTGCAGAGCTGAGACCCGTGGAGGCGACCTGAAGCGTGGGGCCGGCCATCTTGGAAAGACCACGAGGCGCTGACCGCGCAGCTTCCGAGGCACCCTCGAAGCTGTGCATTGGGGTTTGAGAAGCCCCAGCCCTGTGCCACTCTTGCACCGAAGCTCACCCCTCTACACTCACCGAGTGCTGCGTGGGGCCCTTCTGCATCTTTTGGCTCAACGCGTTGGTCCGGTCGCTTGCCCGTTGGCTAGCGGCCCCAGTACAGACGAACCTTTGAATTTGACCTACCAGTCCGGTTGATCTGGACTGGCCCTCACTCCCCTGAAAAGGAGCACCCGCTCTGACCTTCCTGGTCCGAGTAAGAAGCGATATTCGAATCCTGCATGGGTTGCGCTTGCCAAGGTTTGTTTGCTCCAATCCGGAAGCCGACACCGCCGACAGCGAGAGCCTGTGTGGGACAGCTCGTGATCCACTCCTGGACATCCTCGGTGCCCCAGAGTCCATGTGGCAGCGGAGACAAGCTTCTCGACAACTACCTGATTGCTCCCGACATTGCCTGGTTCCTTCCTGGTTCCACCCTGGTCACTGCTGAGTGACCCAGACTCTGTCCCCTCTGCTTTCAGGTTCTCTTCAGCTTCGATCCACCCTTGGATCGCACCAGACACTTCTCTTCTGGCCGCCTGCAGCATCTTCATCTCCAGGCTCCATAGATCTACATGACAAAAGCCGACACTACTTTGCATCTGTGCACCCGCTTCCTGTGGGTGAGGTAACTCTTGAACGCCGGTGCTCCTGTAAAGGTATACACCTCTAGTGTCTAAGTCTAAAGTTTTGTCCTTCTAGGTCAGTCGGAAGACTCTTAAAACAGTAACTCGATAATTTTTACGCACCATTGACTTTGCATTGGTGCATGAGTGTGCTTTAAGCGCTGCACCCGAATCCCGCGGGCTTTTCCCGACTTCAGCATTGCTAGTCCCGATTGCTCCCAGCGATTCCCCAGGCCCTAGGCCTGACCACTGTTCGATTAGTGATACTTATACCACTATTTTAGTATATGGTTTGAGTGGCCCCTGGGCCTCATCCATAATTGTGCAACTTTTATATGTTTAACTGTGCTTTTGTTTAAACGCTTGTGCCTCTAGACTCATAAAGAGAATAGAGGATTATTCTAGTAATAAATACATATATTTTTATAATATATAACTTGTGTGGTGTCCTTTCATTTGATATTACAGGATTGCGATTGGTAAAACAGCTTGCTTCAAGTTCAAGTTAAAGATTTGTATAGCGCACTACTCACCCAGAGGGTCTCAAGGCGCTTGAGGGAGGGGGTACTTTACTTATCGAATATCCAGGTTTTTAGTTGTTTTCTGAAGGAGAGGTGGTTCTGTGTAAGGCAGAGGTGGGTCGGGAGAGAATTCCAGGTTTTGGCCGCTAAGTAGGAGAAGGATCTTCCCCCCATGGTGGATCTTTGGATGCTTGGAATCGCGGCGAGGGCTTGATTGGACGATCGTAATTGGCGGGTGGGGGTGTAAAAATGTTCAAAGAGGGAGCATATCCACTATGTTGGAAACAAGTTTCAATAGCTCCTCTGCTGAAAAAATCTAATCTAGACATTTATGACCCTAGTAGCTATCGGCCTATATCCAGACTCCCTCTACCGGCCAAGCTTATTGAAAGGATCATGAACGTTCAGCTCTGTGACTTCCTCCGATCCTCTGGGGGCTTGGACCCTGCTCAACATGGGTTTAGGGAAGGTCACAGCACCGAGTCCGCCCTCATTAAATCCACTGAGGAAATCAGGAAGGTGATGGATGCTGGAGGACGGGCAGTCCTGGTGCTCCTGGACCTATCCGCAGCCTTTGATACGGTCCACCATGACATTCTATTGGACCGTCTTGAGGGCTGCGGAATCCAAGGAGTCGCATTGACCATGCTGAAATCCTTCCTAGCAGACAGGATACAAGTGGTGGCCATGGGAGATTTTGAATCGAGCCCTTTTACCCTTCCAGGAGGGGTTCCTCAGGGCTCCTCCCTGAGCCCTACCCTATTTAATGTTTATGTTACCTCCCTCGCCCCGGTGATTCGTTCTTTTGGCTTCGAATTAACATCGTATGCAGATGATACTCAAATTGTGGTATCTCTGCTCCCGGGGCGAGAGGAAGGAATTGCGGCCAGATTCCAGGATTGCATGATGGCAGTAAGTTCATGGATGGCTAAGAACTGCCTTAAATTGAATTCCTCTAAAACTGAGGTTCTTCTCTTTGGAAATGTGACCAATCTCTGGACCCCTGACTGGTGGCCTCACGAAATGGGAGCCCTACCCATTCCAGCCACTACAGTAAAAAACCTGGGGGTAATTATTGACTCCCAACTCTCCTTTAAAGCACAGGCTAATGCCTTATCATCCTCCATTCACTGGATAATAAAAACTATTAGGAAAATTCTTCCTTTCCTCTCCAGTGATAGCAGGAAAACGGTGGTGACAGCACTTGTGCTGTCTCGCCTTGACTACTGCAATAGCATGTATCTGGAGGCCCAGCAGGGAGTTCTGAACAAATTGCAAACGCTACAAAATGCTGCTGCCCGACTGATTACCGGTCTACCTAAGTTTGCATCGGTAGCTCAGGAATTAAAAAATCTACACTGGCTTCCAATACGGAAACGTATAATGTTTAAGGCTCTTTGTATGGTATTCAAGGCAGTAAATGGAATAGGTCCATCCTTCCTTCAAGAACACCTCCAACTGTACAAACCAGGGCGACAACTAAGATCTGCTAATAAAAGCCTGGTCATGACTAACCGTATTAGGAAAGCCCGTTGGGGAGGCCGTAGCTTCTTCCACGGAGCATCTAACATCTGGAATGAATTGCCTCTCGCCCTAAAACAAAGCAATGATCTCCTGACCTTCAGGAAAAATATCAAAACATGGCTTTTTAACCTCCAGTAACTTTCTTTGCCTCTTGGAGATAATGTATCGTTTCAGCGCCAGGACACCGCCCGGTAACAGCGCGCTCAACAAATGGTAAAAATAAATAAATAAATAAATAAATAAATAAAAGGTCAGGCGCGTGTTGAGGTATTCGGGTCCTAGGTCGTAAAGGGCTTTGTGTGCGTGGGTGAGGAGACGGAACGTTATTCTCTTGTTGACGGGGAGCCAGAGGAGGTCTTTCAGGTGACCGGAAATGTGAGCTTGGCGGGGAATGTCTAGGATGAGTCTGGCTGAGGCGTTCTGGATGCGTTGGAGTTTTTTCTATAGTTTGGCTGTGGTTCCGGCGTAAAGGGTGTTTCCGTAGTCCAGTCGGCTTGTGACTAGTGCATGGGTGACCGTCTTTCTTGTTTCGGTGGGGATCCAACGGAAGATTTTTTTGAGCATACGTAGGATGTTGAAGCATGATGATGTGACGGCGTTGACTTGTCTGGTCATCGAGAGGGAGGAGTCCAGGATGAAGCCCAGGTTACGTGCATGGTCCGTTGGTTTGGGTGCATTTCCCAGGGCCGGTGGCCACCATGAGTCATCCCAAGCGGAGGGGGATGATCCTAAGATGAGGACTTCCGTTTTGTCCGAGTTCAGTTATAAACGGCTGTTCTTCATCCACTCGGCCACTTCTTTCATCTCGTCGTGTAGGTTGGTTTTGGCGGAGTTTGGATCTTTGGTGAGGGAGAGGATCAGCTGGGTGTCGTCTGCGTAGGAGATGATGTTGAGGTTGTGTTGGCGCGCGATGGATGCGAGGGGACTCATGTATACGTTGAAGAGGGTGGGACTGAGTGATGAACCTTGTGGAACGCCGCAGCAGACTTCAGTGGCTTCCGGTTTGAAAGGGGGGAGGCGGACTGTCTGGGTTCTTCCAGCGAGGAACGAGATGATCCAGTCCAATGCTTTTCCTTGTATTCTGACGTTGCTGAGGCGTTGTATAAGGGTGCTATGACAGACTGTGTCGAAGGCTGCGGAGAGGTCAAGTAGGATGAGGGCAGCTGTTTCTCCGTTGTCCAGTAGAGTTCGAATGTCGTCTGTTGCTGCGATGAGGGCGGTCTCGGTGCTGTGTTTGGCTCGGAAGCCGGACTGTGATGGGCCGAGGGAGCCGTTGGATTCGAGGAAGGCGGCGAGCTGACTGTTGACGGTTTTCTCAATGACTTTGGCAGGGAAAGGGAGGAGCGAAATGGGGCGGTAGTTCTTAAGTTCAGTGGGGTCTGCTGTGGGTTTCTTCAGGAGGGCGCTGAGTTTGGCATGTTTCCAGCTTTCCGGGAAGGTAGCGGAATTGATGGAGCAGTTGATGACATCTCGGAGATGGGGTGCGATAATGGAGTCTGCCTTGTTGAAAATGTGGTGGGGACATGGGTCGGTTGGCGATCCTGAGTGGATGGAGTTCATCAAGCGGATGGTGTCTTCAGTGGTGATTGGGTTCCAGGGTCAAAGGTTGTTAGTGGGGGGGTTTTGTTCGGAGGTAGGTGGGGTGGATTGGTCGCCAAAGCTGTTATGTATGTCAGCGATCTTGTTGTGGAAGAACGAGGCTAGAGAGTCGCAGAGGTCTTGAGAGGGATTGATGTCGTTGGTGCCGGCAGTGGGGTTGGTAAACTCTTTGACGATGTTGAATAGTTCCTTGCTGTTGTGGGCGTTGTTGTCGAGTCGATCCTTGAATGCTGATTTCTTGGTGGTTCTGATCAGTTGGTGGTGTTTGCGGGTGGCGTTCTTGAAGGTGGCCAAGTTGTCAGTGGTTGGGTTTTTTCGCCATGCTTTCTCGAGGGTGCGCTGGAGAAGGATGATCTTGAGAAAGCTAGTGTAGCTCCCTTAGGGTCAGGAAATGGAGTGAATCCCCCAGAGAATGAGAACACCCCAGAAGATGAGGTGGACCCTGAATCAGAAGAGGAAGAGTCAGATCAGAATCCAGGGGATATCCAGGTACAAGTGGGGAGGCTTAACCAAGATAACTTGGACCTACTTGGAAATGGAGAGGGCCAGCACCTCCCCAGAGTACATACTAGAATTGTTCCAGGCAATAGAAGATTGAGATCTCCCTCAAGGGATTCTCACATTTCTAGTGCCTCAAGAGAATCTCAAAGGGGGATGACTTCCACCCAGAGAAGAGAGCATAAGGCCATAATGAGGGCTGTCCAACTCCAGATAGAGAGGGAAGAGGTAGCCTTGGCCCAAGTTAAACTTGCTTTAGCAAGGGAACAAAAATTGAGTGGATTAGATTCCACTGGTGGCAGCAACATAATTCCTAGAAAGAATGACAGGGCCTATGATACTAGAAACCTGACAAAGAGTGTGCCCCCCTACAAGGAAGGGGATGACATCCACAAATGGATGACTGCTCTGGAGAGAGCCTGCATGGTACAGCAGGTTCCCCAAGATCAGTGAGCTGCAATTTTATGGTACTCCTTTTCTAAGAAAGGGAGAGATAAGCTCCTCACAGTTAGACCTGAGGATGCTAAAAATTACACTGTCCTGAAGAGTGCTCTAATAGATGGGTTTGGCCTAACCACTGAACAATACAGGTTAAAGTTCAGAGATACCCAGAAGACACAGACACAGGACTGGACTGATTTTGTAGATTGTGCTACTAAGGCTCTGGAAGGTTGGCTACATGGCAGCAAAGTGCATGACTTTACAGGATTGTATAATTTGATTATGAGGGAGCAGATCCTAAGTAATTGTCAGAACCAGCTTTTACACCAGTACCTGGTGGACTCAGATCTGACCTCTCCACAAGAATTGGGTAAGAGGGCAGACAAATGGGTCAGAACCAGGATTAGGCCTAGGAATCAGGGGAATGACCAGAAGAAGGAGTCTACCAAACCTCAAGATACGGGTGGGGATAAATCTAAAGAAAAGACTTCCCCAGGGCCCCAAAACTCCAAGGATGGGGGTGGGTCCCAAGACACTTTCTCTACTCAGAAAAAGCCTTATTGCCATGCCTGTAAACAGGTTGGCCATGGGAAAACAGACAGCTGTTGTCCAAAGAATAGTAATAAGGAAAATACACCTCCAAGTAAAGCTCCAACACCTCCTGTCACTGTTAGCAGTGGTCCCCCAGGTGGTGGGAGCACCCCCAAGAATTTGGCTGGGTTTACTTTTGGGACACAGGTGGATTCTGGCCTAACCAGGTCCCCTAACTTAGCTACTCTTGTTTGTGATAATGGCATGGGGTTTGCCAATTTCACTGCTTGACCAAACACTTTGAGCAAGTACAGACAGGAGCCCCTCATCAATGGTCTAAAGATTGAGCCCTTTAGAGACTCAGGGGCTAGCATCACCATGGTGGCTGAATAACGCAACTCATACCTGGTGCCACATACCAGGTGACCAATATTGATGGCATAGAAACCAATCATCCCATGGCAGTAGTAAGTCTCAGCTGGGGAGGTGTCATTGGCCCAGAGAGATTGGCAGTGTCACGAAACTTGCCTGTGGACTGTCTACTAGGAAATGATTTGGAAATCTCAGCCTGGGCTGAGGTTGAACAGGAAATCCATTCTAGAATGGTAAATGTCCATGGAAAGGTTAGTGGGGCTGTGTTGGCCACAGCCCCAATCCAAGATGTCCTTCCTGAAAAGGTTGGTAGGGCTGTACAAAGCTCAGCCCCATCTTTAGCAGAAGTCCTTCCTGAACAAGTTAGCAGAGCTGTTATGATAACAGCCCATACCCAAACTGAGTCTCCTCCTGAAAAGGTTGGTGAGGCTGTGATGGCCACAGCCCAAACTCAAACTGATTCATGTGTTGTGACGCCTGAAATGATGGATCACTCCACACCAACAGAGAGCATTGAGGAGGAAGAGAAATCTCCCTCCCACCAGACATTAGGACAGGATCAGCCTCCTCAGGGAACTGAACTTACCCCTGATGAAGGAACTGTCCCAGAGGTTGTTAGGCCTAGCCTGACAGAGCCCCTGATGGCAGTGGACCCTTCTCAGGTGGGACCCAGTCTGGAGCAGGTAACCTGCCCCTCTCTGCCTTGCCTTAGTCAGCCCAGGGCTGCAGAGGACAAGAAGGACAGTGAGCCCCAGAGGGCCCCCTGTCAGATAAAGCACCCCCATCAGCAGATTAGGGGCACCAAAGCTAGCAGCCCTAGCCAGGTGAACACTTTAAAAACTCCTGAGGGATACCCCTTAAAAGTAGTTAGGGACCTCCCACAGATGGATACTGTTGGGCACAGCCAAACCTGGGACCAAAAGGGCCCAAACCTGAACTGTCCCTCCAGTAAGCCAACAAAAGGGACCCAGCCTCCAGCTTTAGATAGCCAGAGGTTGACCCTGAGAGCACAGCGCAACTCAGTTGATGAAAGAAAGGCACACATGGTGGAAGATAATTGGAGGAAGCTGAGCCCTACATTAGTGGAGCCTCACTTCAGTACTCCATATCAACACCAGCCTTTTACTTTGCAAAAACTCACCCAAGGTAGTGATTTCCTATGGTGGAGTCCCTCTAATACCCCAAGGGTGAGGGATTGCTTAGTGGACCATGAGGCAGGGGGTAACCATGCTAGTGCAGGTACTTCCTTATATGGCCACTCAGGCAACATAGGCTTACCTGGTCAAGGATAGCCTTATCTCCTTTCATTTGGGGGGGGGGGTTGTGTAGGAAGGTGGAAACCTGACTATGGTTATCACAGATTTTTTTTGCCTTGTGTTTAGCTGGTTTTCGACTTAGTTGGCCTAGTTCCCTGCTATTCAGGGCCCCAGGCTATCTGCTCTCCCTTAAAATGGAGTCCATGTACTTTAGGTACATAACCAATTTGGTACTGGACACCTTGTCAGCCCCTATACAGTGCACTATAGGTGCCAAGGGCATAGGTGCATCCAAGGCCTACCGGGGGCTGCAGCATATCTTTTGCCACCCCTGGCTGGTTCTTAAATTGACACAACTGGCTGATCACTCAGCTGGGGCATGGTGGTGTAATCACCCCTTGCTTAGATATAGTATAACTATATCTAAACCTATATCTGGACACATATATACCTATAAGTCACTCCTATGGCAGGCCTTAACAATCCTGGAGGCAGAGTGCTTGGTTTTATGTGAAATGGTGCTCTAGCATGAGCTGAGCCTGTCTGCAGCTGTCGGGACCAACTCCCTTAGCTGTTCCGGGATATTGCCATACCATATACTCTTAAGTGCATTATAATCCATCGCGGGTATGTGCTAACTTTAGTTTGGCTTTATCAAAACATGTCGTGTAAGGTGTCATACGATTTGGAATACTACCCCCTCGCCAGTCCTGGCGACAGGGTAGCATTTCACCCTTCTAGAGGGAGAAGACATGTTACTTTGCTAAAACGCGGTTAATTCTAACCAGAGCCTCAGCATCACAAAATGGATGCTGCTGCCACCGACACGAGTCTGACCTCCTGTTGCTGACCAAAACTTGGCAGAGGAGGCCTGGACAAAGGGTTTCCTGTCGCTGGGAGGTGCTACACCACCCCAGACAGGAGATAGTGTATTGGGGCAGGGAGGGCTGAAAGAAACTAAACAGTGCCTGGGGCACACAAGGCTTCCCCTTGCATAATCCGGTCAAACCGGTTCTGGGGCACACCAGCCCCAGTCCCAGCGCGACCCTGGACAAAGGGAAAGGGGTGTAACGACCCCCTTCCTGGGTCCCACCCACAGGAGGGACCTAGCAGGTAATCCAGCCCCCTAGATTGGTATAAGAATGGGAGCAGTGCCAACGCACTCATACTATCCTGACTGAAACTTATGAAACAAAACTCTGGACCCTTCGACATCCTACTCGACGTAGAAGACTGAAGAATCTCCCTTGTGGTCAAGGAGTGACCACCCTGTGCAAACAGGCACCATCCAGCACCTCGACGTTTGCTTTGTTGCAGTTCCCGCCAGAACTCGAGCGACAGAGATCGACAAGACCCAGCGTGCCTGCCTTCTAACTGCCCGATCCACAGTCCCTGCAGAGCTGAGACCCGTGGAGGTGACCTGAAGCGTGGGGCCAGCCATCTTGGAAAGACCACGAGGCGCTGACCGTGCAGCTCCAGAGGCACCCTCGAAGCTGTGCATTGGGGTTTGAGAAGCCCCAGTCCTGAGCCACTCTTGCACCGAAGCTCACCCCTCTACACTCACCGAGTGCTGCGCGGGCCCTTCTGCATCTTTTGGCTCAACACGTTGGTCCGGTCACTTGCCCGTTGGCTAGCCGCCCCAGTACTGACGAACCTTTGAATTTGACCTGCCAGTCCGGTTGCTCTGGACTGGCCCTCGCTCCCCTGAAAAGGAGCACCAGCTCTGACCTTCCTGGTCCGAGTAAGAAGTGATCTTCGAATCCTGCGTGGGTTGCGCTTGCCAAGTTTTGTTTGCTCCAATCCGGAAGCCGACACCGCCGACAGCGAGAGCCTGCGTGGGACAGCTTGTGATCCACTCCTGGACATCCTCGGTGCCCCAGAGTCCACGTGGCAGCGGAGACAAGCTTTTCGACAACTACCTGATTGCTCCCGACATTGCCTGGTTCCTTCCTGGTTCCACCCTGGTCACTGCTGAGTGACCCAGACTCTGTCCCCTCTGCTTTCAGGTTCCTTTCAGCTTTGATCCACCCTTGGATCGCACCGGACACTTCTCTTCTGGCCGCCTGCAGCATCTTCATCTCCAGGCTCCATAGATCTACACGACGAAAGCCGACACTAATTTGCTTCTGTGCACCCGCTTCCTGTGGGTGAGGTAACTCTTGAACGCTGGTGCTCCTGTAAAGGTATACACCTCTAGTGTCCAAGTCTAAAGTTTTGTCCTTCTAGGTCAGTCGGAAGACTTTTAAAACAGTAACTCGATAACTTTTACGCACCATTGACTTTGCATTGATGCATGTATGTGCTTTAAGTGCTGCACCCGAATCCCTCGGGCTTTTCCCGACTTCAGCATTGCTAGTCCCCGATTGCTCCCAGCAATTCCCCAGGCCCTAGGCCTGACCACTGTTCGATTAGTGATACTTATACCACTATTTTAGTATATGGTTTGAGTGGCCCCTGGGCCTCATCCATAATTGTGCAACTTTTATATGTTTAACTGTGCTTTTGTTTAAACGCTTGTGCCTCTAGACTCATAAAGAGTATAGAGGATTATTCTAGTAATAAATGCATATATTTTTATAATATATAACTTGTGTGGTGTCCTTTCATTTGATATTACAGGATTGTGATTGGTAAAACAGCTTGCTTAACACGACCTCTTGAGTTAAGCCTTTAAGGCTGCTTAGTCCATGCTACCCTTAGGATAGCTTGTCTATAAGGTTGACGTACAACCAGACACCATAAGGGATTGTTTGGACTGATACAAGGTGCCCCCAGTATTGGAGACATCATATATCAGGCCAACTTCTCACACCGCCCTTGTGTTCCCTATGTCGAAACCCTTTGTGCACCTAAGACTGAAGACACGGATAAAAATAGAATAGCAAGATGTCTTGGGAATGTTCAAAGGGGCGACTGTTGAAAAATAATCGACAAGCATGAACATCACCGGCGCCATCTTGCCTAACAAGAAGCCACTGTCCACACGTAAACGGCCTCCATTTTAGATGCCGTGGCCATCTCGCCCTTTGCAAAGCACCTATGATTCACACTGACCCTGCAACCCTCCCCCGGTGCCCTGATTCAGCATGACCAAATGCACTAAGATCGTAAAACCTTGTCAGCCTGACAAAGCCCCGGAGCCACTTCCCACCCTAAAACAAATTTGTCCTTTTATCCCCTACACATGAGCTGGGCCTTCTGATAACCCCCAACTGCACCTGGCCACTTGATCCGGTCCCAGACTGTAAACCAAGCCCTGTGGACGTACTTTATTGCCCCCACACAGCAAGACTTGTCACACGAACAGAAATGCTTGATCTTATCACTTGCACAACCTTTAGATCTGACCGATCCCACACACTTTTATGTCCTATTGGAATGTCCAGCTGCAAGATGGCAATCATCTGTAAGATTTGGGAGGGGGAACGGCAGCTGGGGGGTCTGTAAGGGAACTGGCTGGAGGCAGCAATTCCAAGGATGTTTGACCACCAATAAAATCACTGTAATACATATAAAAGGACAGGCAGCAGAGAAATTGTCAGAGCATCTCCTGAAGACATTCTGTGTGTCTGAAGCGACGTGCTCTCCTTTGGAGTTAATAAATCTGTTCTTTACTTTTCAGCTTCCAGCGCCTGCCTCTTTATTTTATTAATTAATAATCGAGTGGATTAGAGGCGATTAACGCCAAGCAGTGCTTGAAGATATCTAGGGAAAAACTGCTTTTCTACAATATGGTGATCTTGGGCAATTTACACTGTTTATGGCACATTCACTGTCAAGCACAGAATAAGATTTTTTCACAGGAAAGAACCAGCCAAATTGTAACACAATTTAACAATGCTTGGTTTTCACTTTATGTTTAATCATAGGCTTTTTTATGACATCTGTGGCAACTCATTTTGGAGAGTTGGAGAAGATTAAAGGCACTTTTTATTAAAGCTATTGTGTTTATATTTAGCTACACAATAATTATGTATTCTGTCTGCAACTGTGCCTTTTTCGGAACACATATGTTACTGGATATAAACAGTTGTCTCATTCCTCCATGCAGGCGCTAGGGTCATGGTTTGAATGGTGCAGCAGGTGCAGTGACACAGGGGCCAAAAGATCTAGGAAACCCACTGAACATATGCCATATTTTACTATTAAACAAGCAGTTACAAGTTCAATTATCTTGCAGGCACTAGGGCATGATTTGAATGCTGATGCAGGTGCAGTTACACATGGGCTGAAAGATCGTGAAAACCCACTGAATACCAATTATTGCTGTATTTTATTACTAAACAAGCAGTCACAAGCACAGTTTCCTTACAGGAACTAGGGTCAGGGGGTGAATAGAGGAGCAGGTGCAGAGGTCCTGTGACCAAAAGATCTAGGAAATCCCCTGAACACCGATTCGTGCTATATTTTACCACTACCCCCAATTCGAAACCAGCTTTAGCCGATATCTCCCCTCTCCCTACCGATAGTCTGCGGTCCCAGTGCTCCCTGTGGTGCAGTGTGAGCACCACCTCCTCTATCGCCACCACTGCTGCACTTCCTGACGCTTCCTCGCTCCCTTCACAGGCTTACTCCCTCGCAGTCTTCCTCTTCTCCTCACCTAGGACACTGGCATGCCTTAAGAGTGTAGGGATCACCTTTCTTCACAGTACCGGCAGCTTTTATAAAAAGCACTTAAAAGTTCTATAAAGTATTTCAGCGCTGTTTAAAAGCACCGGTTATATTGCACAAAGACACTTTTTTATGGCACTGGAGGAATTACATGATTTGGTCAGGATCACAGGACGTTGAGCTGATACCGAGACTCAAACTTGGTTCCCCAAGTCAACAACTCTTTCCGTTATCTCATATCTTTATTATAGTTATCTGCAACATGTACAAAAAACATTGACAAAGACAAAAGATTTCACATAGCTGAAAACTATTGGCTTTGCCAATGCTTGTTCTTTATTATTACATATAATATGATTACGAAAGTGACTTCAACATTTGATTTCATTCTAATGCTGTCCATGTAGAATAGCAACCCAGGCCATCCAAAGGGTGCACATAACTGACTTGCCTCCTAGTTCACTATTGACATTGTCATTGTGGGTAGAAGCATGAACATTTAAGGATTCATGTTTGAAAAGTGTTCCAAAAAAATAATAATACTTGCACTGATTTAGTGCCTGATTTAGATATCGGCCGATGGGTTACTCTGTCACAAAGGAGACGGATAACCCGTCGGTCGAAATCTAAATCCCATAATGTCCTGTGGGATTCAATTTCAGCAGACAGGATATCCGTATCCGTTGTGACGGAGTGACCCATCTAACAATATCTAAATCAGGCCATTAGTTTGATGTACTACTACTACTAAGATGAAACAGTTCTGCATGTGAATAAAATATTTTTTTTTAATTTTTCAAGAGGCTTTTTTCATATTTTACACGTTTGTTGCAGAATGTCTTTAAAAAGGAAGGTGGTCCAAAAGGTAACTGTGCAGTACACTTTTGCTACTTGCTTTCTTTCACATTGATTAACTTGTAAATAAATGCTTGCCCGTTTGAAACAAGGGGCCACATGCAAAGGTCAGGAGTGCACTTGCGGCCTCCCGACTCTAGATCTACAGGGACGTTATAGTATAGATTATACATAAGGCTCCCTGTTTTCAATTTTTTGGGATTTTTACAGATAAATACAGACAAAAAACAATGTGTTTTCTGTCTGCATTTATTTTTAAAAGTGGATAAATACAGAAAATAGTGTTTCGTTTAAGTGACTTTCCGTGCTGTCTCTTATGAATTATAAATTGTTTCTACCTTTCCGGGTGAATTTATAGAAGTGATACGGGGCTCAATAGACCAGTGTGATATTATTGTAATTCTGTAAAGTGCGTTGCAGTGCTTAGAGGCTGGGAGATCACCCTCCTTCCTAATAGGTGACCTAAGTCAACAATTTAACCGTTTCTGCCCTCCCGCACACGCTAGTGTCCTCATATAGTTATTAAGCAGTGATTACATAAAATTGTCCAAACTCTTTCGTTCATCTGTTCTTAATTTTCTTGTTATGTTCTTTAGCCTTGGGCAACACGTGTTTCGTAGCTTCGGGCAATCAATATCGCAACTTCATCAGGGCTAAAATACATGGAAATGTAAACTTATGCGATATGATGTATTGCTTATCATATAGTCTCATTTATATTAAGGTGACATTCATGTCGGTTTGTACCTCTATTGATATGTTGAGTAACATGATTGGCTTGAGTAAAATCATTCTATAGCAGATGTGTCAAAATTGTCTGGTGGCAACCCATGCATCAGATCTATTGAGAATTGTACTTGTCAATTGTTTGCGCTGCTTCAGAGAACCCTGCCTGCTTTGCTTGGTCCGCGCTACAGGAGTAACAGAAATCACCCCTTGGCTGGCTGTACGATCGGCTTGGAAGCCGGAAACCACCGCGTGTGAGCTGAGGAGTGAGAGGCGCTGGCCCCGGGACTGCGAGGACCAGCATACCACATCTCCAGCTGGTCCTCTTCCCGCGAGTGCCGCGCCCCCCCTCCGTGACACGCCCCTATACCTCAAAAGAGATCTATTGCACGCGCATCGCGGGACGCGCGCGGGTCGGAGCCCGGGGCGAAGCCCAGGCAAAGGGCGGGCCGTCTGTGGCCGTCCGGGGACGCACGAGGACGGGACGGGCCCCCCCTCTTTCATCTCGCCCATCTTTACAGAAATAATCTCTTTACGGTAAGAAACTAGGGCAAACCCAAATAACCTACAAACTACAGCAGAATATACATTTGTTTGCTCGTGGCAACATATATAAAAAAATCAATTAACGTTTATAGGTTAATAAATGGGCTTCAAAAAACTGCGCTCCCGTACGATATTTATGAAAAGAATGGGGACTGAGAATGCGGTACGGAAATCCACTGACAAAGCCATAAAACCTGGTCGTATAACTCAAACGCCGGCAATCAGTACATACTTCACTTCACTTACAGCTAAAGTCACTCAAGAATTGAATACATCAGGCCAAGAAACCTCTCTTAACGCTTCCGTAAACACAAGGGAAACTGAAAGCACTTCAATGATACCTAATTCACAATCTAAATTGGGTCATCCGGATCCCGATTTAAGTAACAAATTACTTTGTACTCCAAAAGATCTACAAAACCTTGAACAGGAACCGTCTACTCTAAAAACCTCAACACCTATAAAAAATAGAGGGAGCTCAATGTTATTTGGAGACTCAAATGTTAACAAATCAAACCTAGGACCACAAAATTCGGAGCATAGAACAAGCCATAACATTCAGGAAAAAACATCTCCTCCAATCACCTTACTTGATCTTTCATCGGATCCTTTCAACTTTAATACAAACAATAATATCATTAATACAACTTCACCTATATCTAAAGCCTTGTTCTCTCTGCAAGAGATTTTGGAATCAGTTCTCTCTTTTCTGGGAAACATTCTAGAAAATTCCAACCAAACTTTGGACGTTCAGATAGGGATATTAAACATCTAGTTGATGAGAAAAAGAAAAAAGATTTCTTCATAGTAGAGGAAAATAAAAAACCAGTGACAATTAAACCTGAGCAACATGACATATTAAAAGAATATAATAAAGACCAGAAGAAAAGAACACGCAATTTTGGTACTCAAACTTCTAAGACTCAAACACAACAAAAACAAAAGACGGATAATTCAAACGATTCAACAATATACTCCCTAAAAAAACTTTTCAAAGAAAAACATCAGCAAAAAATCAAACATTTCCCAATATTTACAAAAAGAAGTGAAACAAACACTCTCGTAAATGATTCTGCACTCGATACTCAGGAAATACATACCCCTAATATAACAAATCAAGAAAATGGAGAAATGACAGCTAAAAAGAAACAGGAAAATAACTTAGAAGGAAGGAAAAGAAGGAGGAAAAAACCATTAAGAAGGATTCAGAAAAAGAAAACTTACAAACTAAAATTTCGAAAATCAGTTATAATACAAAACCTAGAAGAGGAACAAGCCGATCATATAATAGCATCTGAAAACACTGAAAAGTTAGCAATCAGTAAAAACTTTGAAGAAAAGACACCACAATTGGATCCAAGAGCAAAAGAATATGTCCCTATCAGACACCTAGAGGAACCAGATCAAACCAATAACAAAAAAATCAGGGAAGTCATAAACAGGTACAATCAAAGAGAGAAAGAGCCTTCTTCCAAAATTCTACAATTTGAGGAACTTTTTCCTAGCGATTCAGCTCCACTTAACAGAGGAAGGATAATACACCTATTACGACATATTAAGCCTCTACAATCATTGAGCAGTAATGAACTTGATTTAGTAATCTTTCCCAATAAAGACAATACTAAACTAGTAAGGGTAACATTCTGGTCGTCTGTTCTTCCAGAGATTATACTTAATGAAAAGGAGACACTACACAAACACGGCTACGATGTAGTGGAAAGAATGGAACAAATGGTCAGTAAAGCTACAATCGGGTATAACGCTCAAATACGTGCACTCTCTAATTCACAAGGGAAACAATTCCAAAGAAATTTCGAGGTGACAGAAGATCAAGAAATCACGTATTCAGATATACACTCTGTAGGGCAAGAAAAACTAAAAATTTTGGTGAACAAAGGTCAACGGGCAGTATGGTACCAAGCTCCAAAAAAACCTGACAATGACAACAGCACAAAATCCTGGGCCTGGGTGTCAGAGACTCTGAATAGTAATAAAATCAAGAGCACTCAACAACAATCTGTTTAGCACCGGCATAAAAATAACCTCCTGGAATATCGCAGGTGGAATTAAGAACAAACTGTCCACAGCTACGAGAAGTCAACCGGATATCTTGTTCTTACAAGAAACGTGGGCAACTGAATCCATCACTTTCAAAAATTATTATGTTTACGAAATTCCAGCAACAAATACTCATCGAGGTCATGCTAAAGGCGGTTTGGCCATTCTACTGAGTGAAGAATTTCTGTGGGCACAGGAACTATTAGAAACTAACCTAGAAAACCTACAGTGCATTAAAATCTCCGCTAAAACATACAGCACGGCCCACCCTAATACAATTCTCCTCTTTAACGTATACGCTCCTCCGGGTAAAAAGCATGATACAACATTCTTAAAAATCATGGAAAAGATTGAGACTATAACAGAAAACCATCTTCATTCATCCTTTTTAATTGTCGGCGACTTCAATAGTAAAATCTCGAACTCAGAAATTAATAAGTGGGCAAAACAACACTCAGAAGAAGGCAAGGATATCATAACCCCGCAATTCCCGGAGGGCATACTAACTGACAAAAGAGGGAAACTGTTATTATCAACATTGACTAATCTTAATGGAGTAATAGTGAATGGTAACATGGAAGGGGACATTCCAGCAAACTACACCAGGCGGGGCAATGGGACTCCATCTATTATAGACTACATAATTAGTAGTACGGATCTGCTAGATACAGTCACACATCTGCTTAACAAGTTTTGCCAAGAAAGTGACCACGCTCTAATGCATTTGACAACAGATTGGTTACCTAAATCTTCTGCAGCCTGTAACATTATCTACCATAAAAGCAATATAGTGATAAACAGCGAAAAGAGACGTATTTTCTGGAACTCTTCGACCATTGACAAAATCACCTCACTGATTGATCATTCTCAAATTTTAACGAAAATATTCTCTGAAAATCCTGTTGAAAACTTTGAATTTATTATAAAAGATTTCAGAACTCTTATCTTAAATATGACAGCAAAGGACGCAGCAGGTACCAGTAAGAAGAAAGACAAAAATAGGCGCACTTTTAAGAACTCTGAAGTAAAGAAAAAGTTAAATAAATACATACGCGCCCAATATATGAATCCTACACCATACATAAAAAAGGAAATAAATAAACTGAAAAATCAACTGAGACGTGAGAATCAAAGAAATAAAAAAACTCTACAAGATCGTAATTGGGTCGACATCCAGATTGCAGCGAAAAAGAACAACCAGCGCAAATATTGGTATCTAATAGGAAAACTTACTGGATCAAAAAAGAATTTACAACCAATACCGGTCCCTCCGAACGACTGGGAAATTTTCCTGACAGATCTTTATAAATCAAACTCAATTGTCCCATCTGAAAGTAGTGAGGTTAATAATAAAGGAAAAGACAAATGTTCAATAAATAAAACGACAGCAATATCGGTTGAACTAAACATACGTAATGCAAGAACAACGGGTGCTTCTGGCCCTGACCAGATCCCAATCAAAGCATTACAAATTGCCCCGAAGGAATGGAGTCAGTTGCTATATCCCCTTTTTAATTATATTTTAGATACTGGCCAAGTCCCAAAATCATGGCAGGGAAGCATTATCATCCCCATTCACAAAAAGGGAAGCAAAACCCAAGCAAGCAATTATCGTCAAATAGCACTTATAGATGCCGTGGGCAAAGTATTTGCAGCAGAAATTTTACACCGTCTGAAAGAATGGGCTTTCACAACAGGCCAGATTCCGATGTTCCAAGCAGGCTTCAGACCTAAACATTCGGTAACAGATAATATCGCAGTTATCCAGGTCATTCTCGACAAATACGTAACCCAAAAAAGCCAGGTTGTTTACGCTGCTTTCATAGATTATTCTACAGCGTTTGATCGGGTAGACCGACCAACACTATGGAAAAAATTAAGGCAGCTTGGTATACATGAACAACTGTTACAATCTATTGTAAGCTTACATACCAACACTTGGTGTCAAGTCCAAATGGGGGGAGAAAAAGGTTATACGAAAAGAATTAAAACCGAAAATGGATTAAAGCAAGGGTGCCTTTTAGCCCCAATCCTATTCTCCCTCTACTTAAGTGACTTGTGTCACTACCTGCAGTTGGGCTCCAACCTGCCTCCAAAAATAGCTAATCAAAAAATAAATGCTCTGCTATATGCTGACGACATAGTGTTGTTGGACCTCACCCCTTTTGGACTACAAATATCACTGGATATCCTGCACAACTACTCCAAAGAAAATTATTTAGTCCCAAACATCAAGAAAACAAAAGTGCTAGCCTTCTCGGGGAGGAAACAAAGCGCCAAATATTCCTGGAATTTAGGAGGAGAAAAGATAGAAGAAGTTAAGGACTATCCCTACCTCGGCAGGATCCTTTCTAAAAATCTAACCAACACAACGCAGTTGAATAATTTACTAAGGAAAACAGATATACATGCCGCGGCCCTTCAGAGACTCTATAGCGCAACAGGGAACAGACATTTTTCTTCACTGATAAACACCTACAGAGCAAAAATACCACCTGTACTATCCTACGCGACGGAGTATATACCCATAAAACAATGGGCTTTTATGGATCGCAAAGAGGGAAAGATTTTAAGAAAAATTATGAAACTGTCAGATGCAGTACCTGTTCAAGCACTGAGATTGGAACTATCAGTCACAAGCTCCTATGCCGTAGCAATTGCAAATGTCATTAGGTGGGCCTACAATCTATTGCATGCAAAAGAGAACACATTAAGGTCACTGCTGAAAAAAGAAACTTTTGGGTCTGACGCTAAAAAGCAAGTCTTCCTAGAGAACATGACTGAAGCATTTCGCATAGCAAATATTAGCACTGAAGTGTTGCTTACTTGGTCACCAGCACAACTAAAACTGTTTTTAAAATGCTTCACCCCAAAACTAAGCTACGAAGTGGACTCTCAACACTGCAATAAATTACCTACCTATAAACCCTTTGTTGACCTACTAGAATACAAACAAAGCCGGTCCTACATCGGGCTAACCTTGACTCATGGCGCAAGGAGAACAATTGCTATGCTTCGATTGGGCATCCTTCCCGTACTATCATATACCTCAAGATGGCTTCCGGGAGGATCTCCTTTATGTACACTGTGCGCAGGGGGTGATCAGACTTTGGAGCATGTCTTATTTGTATGTCCGAACCAGAATGTAATTTTAGCCCGTACTAGATTCCTAGAACCTATTTATCGTTCCTGTAGAATCCTGACGGTGAGAGAACTTATAAGTCTGTGCAAACAACCTCCGAATGAATTAGTTTGTTATAATTTGTATAAATTTTTGAAATCGTTTTTATCTTTGTATTGATAAAATTGAATCTCTTTTAAATATGTAACATGTAGAAAATATTTGTGGTCCTCTGTCGAGTACCAGTACAAATAAACTTTTTGACTTTGTGCTTATTATTAATTTTTGACTCTGTAGACAAATTATAAAGAACTATTATATCGTTCTTGTGGACACAATGTCCATCGAGATTGTTGTTTGATGTGGCTGTGCATATACAGATTCTGCTCATGCAATTATCAATTTATTAATGTTTCATCTGGCCCTGTAGTAGTTTGACAGCGATTAGATTAAGCATTAGCAGAAGACATCTCAGTTTTAGCTATTATCGTGACATTTAGCGGACTCCATTTTGTATTCATGGCAGCCATTTTGTTTGCTACATGCTGCCGCGTGTCAACCATGTGCTTTGTCCTATCTTCCTGTTAACAGCACTTGAAATCTGCCCGGCAACGAGTTATATTTAGCATCCCCCACTTTTCCGCATGCCCAGTAGGGTCTACAGCTGTTACTGATTAGTACCAGACAGGAATGTGTTTACTAGTTCCCAAAACCGTTAGCTCCTCCCACTGATCGATTGTGCCTTTCTATATTACCTTATATGTACATAAAACTTGCTTCTGTGTTTGTAACGCCTTCCTTTGAGCCCCTGTGTGGGTATAAATGGACCATGCTCTTTTAGTTCGTGGTGCTACTTCTTGCAATACCGAAGGGTACTGTTTGAACCATAGCACCACCTCATGAGGTGTAATAAATGTTATCTTTTCTATTCTAGTTTCTGTGCCAACTTCTTCCTATTGGCCTGAGGACTTTGTGCAGAGAAGGGCGAACCCCTTGCACTGGTGGGCCTTGCTGAGGCTCGCTACTACAGCCCCAAATTATCCAAAAGTGCAACCATAACACGGTTTCCCCGAAATGACGAAACATGTGTTGGCCAAGGTTAAAGAACATAACAAGAAAATAAAGAACAGATGAATGTAAGAGTTTGGGCAATTTGGAGCAATCAATGCTAAACAACTATTTGAGGACACTGTCATGAATTATGGGCCTGGTGCTGAGCATATGGACAGCATGGGAAATTAAAAAAAGAATGACATTTCTTTAAATAAAGTCATATGTCAACATACATTTACGGTATAATGCTAGTATTTACCAGTGGATGTATTGTTATGTAATATTTGACAGCTTAAATAACTAAAACACGACAGGCATCAAAGTATGAGTGCACGTCTATCAGTTAAATAAATACGGAGGCGTCGTTTTCCAAATTCATTTATATGCAAAACACAAAATAAATATGGATGAATACAGATAAAATGGCCACAAAACAATATGCATAAATACAGACAGAAATGTTAAAAAATTAAATACCATAAAACCGGGAGTCCTAATTATACAGCAGTGCTAGCTTTAGTGCAGCATAGCTGCAAGTAAAGAAAGAATCACTATAATGCAGTCCATGCTGCTGGCTGTGTCATAAAGTTTTTTTATTTACTTTCAGCCATTTGCAACATGGCTAAAAAACATTAGCAAAGCCACTACATCGCACATAGGCAAGACCTAATGGCTTTGCCAATGCTTGTTTTCTCTGGTATTGCAGCAAAATTGACTGCAAAAAGCACAAATGTATTCAGTTGCCTAAACACATATTCAGCTTGTCTTTACAAGCTCAAAAGTACACTGATTTGCAAATGTGGGCCACTTGTTAACCCGTTCGATGCTGATGACGGAACCGCTCCGTCATCAGCTGCGGTTGGGCTGTGCTGATGACAGAGCGGTTCCGTCATGGCCCGGCCGCCGCGCCTGCGCGGCGCGTTCTATTGAGCGGGGTGGGCCATGACGGAACCGCTCCGTCACGAGCACAGCCCAACCGCGGCTGGTGACGGATCGGTTCTGTCACCAGCATGCGGCCTCCGTGCGCCCGCCCCGCCCTGTTAGCGCTGCGGCAGAATAGCCGCCGCAGCGCACGAGTTAAGCTACCTGATCAGCAATTGGGGACCACTTTTATTGTGGTTCCCGGACTAATTTCTTTCCCAGTTTGACCATGGCTGCTCTGAAACCCAATCCTTGGTGTTGCACTTGTTCAAAATGTTGAAGGCTGCCGGTGCTATCGATCAAAAAACTCTTGAAACAGTAAGCATTTCAATATTAAGGTAATGACACATTACAACACCTGTATTTAACAATCTTTCCATGACGAGGGCAGGCTGTAGCTTCCAAATACATGAAATGCGTCAAAAGTTATATTTATAAGCTGAATATATGCCAATTTCCACCTTCTTTCTCACACCCCAAAATATCGTATTGCACAACCGAACTATTATCACCTATCATGGAAATGCAGTATTACATCTTCAACTTTAAGATTTGGCCAAAGTCAATAATTGAATTAATAGAAGGGTTTGGAATTAAGTGGCATTGCTGCAAAGTGTGCACGTGCACAGCGCAAGGTTGTCTCTCTGCAAAGCAGCCGTCTACAGCGCCCCCTGGAGGTGGGTGCTGTATAGGCGGGCGTTGAACCGAGGTCTAGCTGCCTGGGGCCAAAGGGTGGGGTGATGCTAAAATGTCTAGGACGCTAAAAAATATCCCGAGACAGCCCTGCGCACGTGAGACCAATTTAAAATGCAAACCGCTGTTGTTTATCTGGGATTGTGTCCTTACGGACATGAGAGGTTGTCTGCTGGGGAAGTCCTCCCTGGAGACAGGTTCAAGAACGGTAAACATTCCACTCAGACCACGCGCTGTTCAAGCTGCGCAGGGCAGGCGCTAGGAAGCTGAATGGATAAGAACCACACCCCCCTGCCTAAACTTTGTTATTACTGTCTATTGAAATTAGACACATACATTACGAAATTGTGCAGGTAGGCAGTTCGATAACGTGTGCTAAGATGCGTTAAGGTCGCGCATCTATTATAAATGTTTGATATATGTCTTTCAGACCAGCAACTTTGGTTTTGAGATGTAACCTAGTTTTGCCTTGATTGTTTTGTATGCACCCACAACTGTTGTGTAATGTTTAAAGCATTCGTGTTAAGCAAAGGACAAATTCCCTCATGAGAACACAGTAGCAGTTCTTCATAGAAGACACATTTCGGAGAGGTGGCCTTGGTTTCTTCCCATCAGTACTTCTGTGCGCGCGACGGGTCGGCGCCACGCGTGCCTGATCTGCAGCGACTCTAGAGAGATGAAAACATGGGAGTGCGTCCTTAGGGAGGGGGATACTGCCTGTGGACTCAACCCATTTCCCCCCCACAGGAGACATGTTGTAGGCTCGCCTGCTGTCGGAAGCACCGCTCTTCTGGCAGGACGCCCCTGTGCCGAGACAGAGAGCGTTACAGAGCACAAAACCAAGGACCAGGGAATTACTCAAGACAGTTAGACTGATACGTTCTCTGGAGGTGTTACGAATCTAAACACCAGGACAGGAAGGGGCAAGCAGGAAAGCGGCGTAGACTGAGGATGCGTCGTGCTCACAGAGGCAGAAGAGCAGTCTATGATCATTGTGTTCCCATGAGGCTCTGACAGCTATGACATCCAGCTGAGGCCCCATCCACACTCCCCACAAAGGAATGGAGACCGTTGACTCCCTGAGAGGCCCAGTGTATGAAAGGGGCAGGCCAACATTAAAGTGAAAGCGCGTATGGTGCACTTTCACCCAAAAGCGAAAACAATAATTAATTTAAAAAGGTTCTGTAGCGTGACCGCTAAAGTGAAAGTGGGCAGCGCTGTTAATTAAATAAACAAGCATTGGAAATGCAATAGGGCTCGCATTAGGAAAGTTTGAGCTATTGGTCTTATAAATGATTTTTTTTTTATTCATGTGTTTTTTTTAAAATAGTTAATTAATAGCTTTGTCATTTACAATGCCAATAGTTATAACTTTCGCAAATGTGACATGTATAGCATTTGTAATGCAACATGTTTTGTATTTACGTGACTTAGATGTATTGATATTACAAATAACAATGGCTTTTATTTTTTAAAATAATTAATACTTAAATAATTTATTTAATTTGTAATGGCAATAGCTAAAACTTTTGTAAATAACTTTTGTGAAGATTATGTTCAGTGTTTTTTATTGTGACGAAAATCCAAGAACAGAAGTGAAATATTAACGTCTTTTTGTGATTTGTAATAAAGTGTGAAAGCTTGAAAACAGCTTGAAACATTGAAAGAACATATTTGAACCAGTGATGCTGTGGTTGCGCTGAGTGATGCTGTGGTGGTGCTGAGTGATGCTGTGGTTGCGCTGAGTGATGCTGTGGTTGCACTGAGTGGTGTGTGCATCGGTGGAGCTTAGTGGGTGCATTGGTGGAGCTGTTTGGTGGGTGCATTGGTGAAGCTTAGTTGGAGCATCGGTGGAGCTGTGTGGTGGGTGCATCGGCGGAGCTGTGTGGTGGGTGCATCGGCGGAGCTGTGTGGTGGGTGCATCGGCGGAGCTGTGTGGTGGGTGCATCGGCGGAGGTGTGTGGTGGGTGCATCGGTGGAGCTGTGTGGTGGGTGCATCTGTGGAGCTGTGTGGTGGGTGCATCTGTGGAGCTGTGTGGTGGGTGCCTCAGTGGAGCTGTGTGCATCGGTGGAGCTTTGTGGTGGGTGCCTTGGTGGAGCTGTATGGTGGGTGCCTCCATGGATCTGTGTGGTGGGTGCATCGGTGGAGCTGTGTGGTGGGTGCATCGGTGGAGCTGTGTCAGTGGAGCTGTGTGGTGGGTGCATCGGTGGAGCTGTGTCGGTGGAGCTGTGTGGTGGCTGCATCGGTGGAGCTGTGTGGTGGGTGCATCGGTGAGCTGTGTGGTGGGTGCCTCGGTGGAGCTGTGTGGTGGGTGCCTCGGTGGAGCTCTGTGGTGGGTGCATAGGTGAAGCTGTGTGGTGGGTGCATCGGTGGAGCTTAGTGGGTGCATTGGTGGAGCTGTGTGGTGGGTGAATTGGTGGAGCTTAGTTGGAGCATCGGTGGAGCTGTGTGGTGGGTGCATCGGTGGAGCTCTGTGGTGGGTGCCTCGGTGGAGGGTGTGTGGTGGGTGCATCGGCTGAGCTGTGTGGTGGGTGCATCGACGGAGCTGTGTGGTGGGTGCATCGGTGGAGCTGTGTGGTGGGTGCATCGGTGGAGCTGTGTGGTGGGTGCATCTGTGGAGCTGTGTGGTGGGTGCATCTGTGGAGCTGTGTGGTGGGTGCCTCAGTGGAGCTGTGTGCATCGGTGGAGCTTTGTGGTGGGTGCCTTGGTGGAGCTGTATGGTGGGTGCATCGGTGGAGCTGTGTGGTGGGTGCATCGGTGGAGCTGTGTCGTGGAGATGTGTGGTGGGTGCATCGGTGTAGCTGTGTCGGTGGAGCTGTGTGGTGGGTGCATCGGTGGAGCTGTGTGGTGGGTGCATCGGTGGACCTGTGTGGTGGGTGCCTCAGTGGAGCTGTGTGGTGGGTGCATAGGTGGAGCTGTGTGGTGGGTGCATAGGTGGAGCTGTGTGGTGGGTGCATCGGTGGAGCTGTGTAGGTGGAGCTGTGTGGTGGGTGCATCGGTGGAGCTGTGTGGTGGGTGCCTCGGTGGAGCTCTGTGGTGGGTGCATCAGTGAAACTGTGTGGTGGGTGCATCGGTGGAGCTTAGTGGGTTCATTGGTGGAGCTGTGTGGTGGGTGCATTGGTGGAGCTTAGTTGGAGCATCGCTGGAGCTGTGTGGTGGGTGCATCGGTGGAGCTCTGTGGTGGGTGCATAAATGGAGCTGTGTGGTGGGTGCATCGGTGGAGCTGTGTCGGTGGAGCTGTGTGGTGGGTGCATTGGTGGAGCTGGGTGGTGGGTGCATCGGTGGAGCTGGGTGGAGCTGGGTGGTGGGTGCATCAGTGGAGCTGTGTGGTTGGTGCATCAGTGGAGCTGTGTGGTGGGTGCATCGGTGGAGCTTAGTGGGTGCGTTGGTGGAGCTGTGTGGCGGGTGCATCGGTGGAGCTTAGTTGGTGCATCAGTGGAGCTGTGTGGTGGGTGCATCAGTGGAGCTGTGTGGTGGGTGCCTCGGCAGAGCTGTGTGGTGGGTGCATCGGTGGAGCTGTGTCGGTGGAGCTGTGTGGTGGGTGCATCAGTGGAGCTGGGTGGTGGGTGCATCGGTGGAGCTGTGTAGGTGGAGCTGTGTGGTGGGTGCATCGGTGGAGCTGTGTGGTGGGTGCATCGGTGGAGCTGGGTGGTGGGTGCATCGGTGGAGCTGGGTGGTGGGTGCATCGGTGGAGCTGTGTGGTGGGTGCATCAGAGGAGCTTAGAGGGTGCATTGGTGGAGCTGTGTGGTGGGTGCATCGGTGGAGCTTAGTTGGTGCCTCAGTGGAGCTGTGTGGTGGGTGCATCAGTGGAGCTGTGTGGTGGGTGCCTCTGCGAAGCTGTGTGGTGGGTACCTGTAACGACCGGATTTTCCGCTTAGATGGAATCAGCCCCTAGGGGCCCCTCTAACCCAGCCGGAACGTAATCACCTCCCACCTTAGACCGTATTTACAATGGGTATGGACGTATATGTATGCACATCCCGTACCTAAGGATGGGGAAATAGCAATAAACATGCATAGGTTTTCTACAATATCCTATTTGTACCAACTAGTCTCGCGGCCACTTAGGCCCAGACTAATCTACCCTGGGGCAGATCTGATTATATACCCTTACACACTGATTATTATCAGTGCTCACTCGACACACAATCCGGCGTGTCTACACACATGGGTCTGCAGCCCCAGTGCTCTCATTTACACACGGTTCACAATCTGGCGAACCTAAACACCGTGTCCCCCCGGTGCTCTCATTTACACACGGTTCACAATCCGGCGAACCTAAACACCGTGTCCCTCCGGTGCTCTCATTAACGCCGTGTATTCACGACGATCACTTTCCTATGAATACTTAGGAAGGAAATCTCTCGGTTGTCTACTCGGGATAAAACTACAATAATAGAAATCAGTACGACTTTCCGAATTGATATATATATATATATGTACCTTCTGCTCTTGGCATCAAATGTTCCCTTCCTCCCTCATTGTTCATTCATTCCTTACCTGATCGGGAATCACATCCGTTCATGCAAACAATGCCTGACTAGAAGGTGCGGTTGCCTCGATTGAACAAGAATACAAGGCACATGTTGGTTCACTAAGAACTGGGGTATTTATTTGCAATAAACATAAACACAATACTATGCAATGTATATTCTGCAAAGAAAAGGCAAAAGGTTAGAATGCGCGCTCAATATGGGAAAGGGCGGAGGTCACCTGGTTCATATGAAGTCGGGGCTCAGCAGTCATCTAGGTTCCCTTCTCGTCTCTGTGTCTTGGCTCGTCTCGAATCACACCTCAGCCGTCACAGGTACACGTCTGCACCGCTAGACTCAATCTCCTCTGCTTCCCTCCAAGTCACTGGAACCTTGCTCGCTGTTAGCTACCGTCTCTCTCTCTCTGTCTCTGTGCGCTCCGCGCTATTTCTCCTTCAGTCTTTCTCAGAGAGTCTCGGTTTTAAAATCTTTCTCGGACTTCAAAATGGCGACTGACCGCCTCGGAAATAATTAATAGCATAGATGCTAACGGCTAGCTGCCGCCTACGAACTAACTGACTCATTGCCTAACACTTTCGCTAATATCAAAGCCTGTCCCTTCATGGAAAGTTACGGCCAGTAACCTGCCGCCCACCAAATTCTTGTACCTCCCCGTACCAAGGACACGTTCCCAGCCGGCCGGCCTGAAGTTGTGTCTTCGGAGTGGAGAAAAATACAGTCTTTCGATAAGGGCCAGCCTGAACCGGTTCTCTCCAAGCGAACAACACCTTGAAACTAAAACATCACACTTGACCTAGAAAGCCTCTCAAGCTACCGGGCAGAGGGCAAGATGGAGTCTGTCCCGTTTAAGGCCTACGAGGCCCAAAATACACATAACTCCATGGAAAATATACTAACACTCTTGCAAAAGGATGGATCATCACTAATACTTATATATTTATCCCCTAGCTTAAGTTCATAAGCCTTGATCTAAGGAAAAGGGTACGAAAATGCACTACTGTGCCTCATGGATAGGTCCTACTTATAGTCCTGATCCCTATACTATAAGGGTAATAGGCTGGAGTCATTCTCCATCATCCTCCCTCTAAAAAGGGCCGGAAAAAGTCGGTTATTACATTACCTCGGCGGAACTGTGTGGTCGGTGTCTCGGCGGAGCTGTGTTGTGGGTGCATCGGCGGAGCTGTGTGGTGGGTGCATCGGCGGAGGTGTGTGGTGGGTGCTTCTGTGGAGCTGTGTGGTGGGTGCATCTGTGGAGCTGTGTGGTGGATGCATCTGTGGAGCTGTGTGGTGGATGTATCTGTGGAGCTGTGTGGTGGGTGCCTCGGTGGAGCTGTGTGGTGGGTCATCGGTGGAGCTGTGTGGTGGGTGCCTTGGTGGAGCTGTATAGTGGGTGCCTCGGTGGAGCTGTGTGGTGAGTGCATCGGTGGAGCTGTGTGGTGGGTGCATCAGTGGAGCTGTGTGGTGGGTGCCTCAGTGGAGCTGTGTGGTGGTTGCCTCGGTGGAGCTGTGTGGTGGGTGCATCTGTGGAGCTGTGTGGTGGGTGCATCGGTGGAGCTGTGTGGTGGGTGCATCGACGGAGCTGTGTGGTGGGTGCATCGGTGGAGCTGTGTGGTGGGTGAATCGGTGGAGCTGTGTGGTGGGTGCATCAGTGGAGCTGTGTGGTGGGTGCATCGGTGGAGCTGTGTGGTGGGTGCCTCGGTGGAGCTGTGTGGTGGTTGCCTCGGTGGAGCTGTGTGGTGGGTGCATCGGTGGAGCTGTGTGGTGGGTGCATCGGTGGAGCTGTGTGGTGGGTGCATCGACGGAGCTGTGTGGTGGGTGCATCGACGGAGCTGTGTGGTGGGTGCATCGACGGAGCTGTGTGGTGGGTGCATCGGTGGAGCTCTATGGTGGGTGCCTCGGTGGAGCTGTGTGGTGGGTGCATCGGTGGAGCTGTGGGGTGGGTGCCTCGGTGGAGCTGTGTGGTGGGTGCATCAGTGGAGCTGTGTGGTGGCTGCATTGGTGGAGGTGTGTCGGTGGAGCTGTGTGGTGGCTGCATCGCTGGAGCTGTGTGGTGGGTGCATCGGTGAAGCTATGTGGTGGGTGCATCGGTGGAGCTGTGTGGTGGGTGCATTGGTGGAGCTGTGTGGTGGGTGCATCGGTGGAGCTGTGTGGTGGGTGCTTCGGTGGAGCTGTGTGGTGGGTGCATCTGTGGAGCTGTGTGGTGGGTGCCTCTGTGGAGCTGTGTGTTGGGTGCATCTGTTGAGCTGTGTGGTGGGTGCCTCGGTGGAGCTGTGTGGTGGGTGCATAGGTGGAGCTGTGTGGTGGGTGCATCAGTGGAGCTGTGTGGTGGGTGCATCGGTGGAGCTGTGTGGTGGGTGCCTCGGTGGAGCTGTGTCTTGGGTGCATCAGTGGAGCTGTGTGGTGGGTTCATCTGTGGAGCTCTGTGGTGGGTGCATCGGTGGAGCTGTGTCGGTGGAGCTGTGTGGTGGTTGCATCAGTGGAGCTGTGTGGTGGATGCATCGGTGGAGCTGTGTTGGTGGAGCTGTGTGGTGGTTGCATCAGTGGAGCTGTGTGGTGGGTGCATCGGTGGAGCTGTGTGGTGGGTGCCTCGGTGGAACTGTGTGGTGGGTGTTTCGGCGGAGCTGCGTGGTGGTTGCCTCGGCGGAGCTATGTGGTGAGTGCATCGGTGGAGCTGTGTGGTGGGTGCCTTGGTGGAGCTGTGTCGGTGGGTGCCTCGGCGGAGCTGTGTGGTGGGTGCATCGGTGAAGCTGTGTGGTGGGTGCATCGGTGGAGCTGTGTGGTGGGTGCATCGGTGGAGCAGTGTGGTGGGGCATCTGTGGAGCTCTGTGGTGGGTGCATCGGTGGAGCTGTATCGGTGGAGCTGTGTGGTGGTTGCATCAATGGAGCTGGGTGGTGGGTGCCTCGATGGAGCTGTGTGGTGGGTGCCTCGGTGGAGCTGTGTGGTGGGTGCCTCGGTGGAGCTGTGTGGTGGGTGCATCGGTGGAGCTGTGTGGTGGGTGCATCGGTGGAGCTGTGTGGTGGTGGCATCTGTGGAGCTGTGTGGTGGGTGCATTTGTGGAGCTGTATGGTGGGTGCATCGGTGGAGCTGTGTGGTGGGTGCATCGGTGGAGCTGTGTGGTGGGTGCATCGGTGGAGCTTTATGGTGGGTGCATCGGTGGAGCTGTGTGGTAGGTGCCTCGGTGGAGCTGTGTGGTGGATGCATCGGTGGAGCTGTGTGGTGGGTGCATTGGTGGAGCTGTGTCGGTGGAGCTGTGTGGTGGGTGCATCTCTGGAGCTGTGTGGTGGGTGCATCTCTGGAGCTGTGTGGTGGGTGCCTCGGTGGAGCTGTATGGTGGGTGCATCGGTGGAGCTGTATGGTGGGTGCATCGGTGGAGCTGTGTGCATCGGTGGAACTGTGTTGTGGGTGCATCGGTGGAGCTGTGTAGGGGGAGCTGTGTGGTGGGTGGCACTTTTTATAAATCATTAGTAAAAGAGATCAATGAAATTAAACTAAAACCCATATATAGCAGAAGAGGAGAAATCTCTACTAACGGGATTCAGGATAAATGTATTCCTTTGAAGCAAATCGCCAGCATGTGAAAGGTGTAAAATAGCAATCCCCATAAAACGAAAATGCCAGCAAAAGACTTTATAAAATTCTGTGTGGCCCTGATAAAATAATTAGAGCGTTTAATTATATCATGACCAACAACGGTTATTGTTTCAAGAGAAGCGTGCAAGATGGTTAGGCTGCATTATAAACAAGCCCTCATATTGCTGTGGTGGGAAGGGGGGGCAGGGAGAGGCAAGAAGGGAAGAATAGGGGCCGGGAGCAGCAGCCTTTGATGTGCCGGCCAGCCGGCCGTGCAGTGAATAATTAGGGGAGGAGAAATGCCGGCTGGGGGAAACTTGAGATGCCTGAGGAGGCTGGTGGCTTTGATGTGCACGCGCTCTCGGGCACTGCAACAAATCGCCGAGATGGTTAAGCTCTGTTTAAAAAAAAAAAAAAAACACTACGGTGGAGGAGGACCTAGGGGAAGTTTAAAGACCAAGCTCTGGGTACTATCCCCAACAGAACTGATAAACAACAGAGGTACCAGAGGGTCTCAGATTAATGTGCCCACAAGTAAAGAAAACCAACTGAGAACCCACCCTTGCTCACAGGTTATGTCACAGAGAGCTCTCCACGGATGAGGAAAAATACCCATCAGTCACCATTCGGATCCGCCCGTCATCATTTGGGATTTCATCCGTACCACCCGTCAGAGGTTACTAGTACTCTACTCGGAGGTCAACCCGGTGGTAGGGGGTATCCTCAGTGAGTATAAGAGACGACAGTGTGGTATACCACTCGATGTAGGTGAGTGGCAGAAAAAGTGGGACTGGGGTGTGCAGTGCAAAAGAAGGTGTGAAAAGGAAGAAACCAAGAAAAGGTGTGTTTAAAATTGGTTTAGAAAAAGCACTAGACAAAAATTTATTCCAGGTGTGCTTAACATACCAATGTTAAAAACAGTGCACCCGCAAACTGTCTGTTTATGTAGACAGCCTCAGGTCAATATGGTCGACTAGTTTCAGCAATTAAAGGACTATTTTTGTCCTTGCTTTCATCAGGACCAGAAATAAAACAAATGCTACTACACCAGGTGAAGAAGTAAATCAAAAGCAAAAAGTGACACCAAAGAAACATAAACAAGTGCACATGGTCACCTGAATGCTCCGGGTGCCCTTACAGTCTGTGCAAGTCACTCAATCTGTAAGGTAGGCTGGCCTCACCCCACCTGGCAGAGGCTCAGGGGAAAATGAAGCACCGCTCTAACCGTCGGTACTCCTGGCCGGCGTCCTGGCCGTCTGGGGAGGTAAGCTCTGTTTAAGCCACAATATAGCTCGCCAGCTATGCGCATGCGCATCAGCAGGCGAGCCCTAATAAATAAGTGTGGCCTCTAAAGTGAAAGTGGCCAGCGCTGTAAAATGAAATAATTAAATAAGTGCAGCTGCTTTAGTTAAAGCAGACCATGCTATAATTTAAATAAAAAATAATATAAAAGCAGGCAGCCTGCTGCGATGTAGTGGGTGAAGTAGGGGAAGATCATTAAATAAAATAGTGCTCATCGACTTGTAAAGCAGACCGTGCAACAACACAGGTAACAAGTCCAGTTGTTATGTTGAGTTTACAAATGCAGACGAGGCGGTGACACAGAGAAACTATTAAGCTTATTCACAAATGAAAAGCAACACTTTTGCAAGGACAGTAACAGGAGCCACTTGAAAAGATGAGCGGCAAATGGGCGGAACTTCTATGCCATACCTCAATACAACATGCCTCGCAGAGCAGCACATGCATATGCGCAGCCCAGGCTCAGCCTAAAACGGGCAGTGCACTCTTCTGGGAATAGGTGAAACGTTTTGAGCTCCACTTTCAGACTAAATGGAAACAAGGCGGCAGAGACCAACAAGACAGCACATGCTGTGAAAGCTGCAAAGGAGAATTGGAGGGTCTCACTGGCAGACTGCAAGTTTTTTTTTTGTTGTTTTTTATTTTAGGTTAAAAAAAGAAAGAAAAAGAGTGCAAAGTAACAGCAGCATAAAACTCACTACTGGGGAAAAAACATATGTGAGGGAAGGCACAAAAGGGGTATGTTGATGAATGGATAGAAAAATGTAGGGAGCACTACCATCTTCATAAGCCCTTTGCGATCAGCCAGAGAGCAGTTGCAGAATCCATCGCAAGGCTTGGGCAGCGAAAGCCTCAAGGACGACCCCGCAGTTCACCCTTATCACTGCCTCTCTGTCATGATGTATCCAAATCCCCAAGTATTTGAGCTCCTATGTACATCAACGGAGCGGATAATCTGGGACAGATTCTGGTGTCTTGGCTGTTAACAGAAATATCCATGATTTTCCCCAGTTGATATGGATGCCTGAGAGTGATGCAAATTTGATAAATTCACGAAGTCTGATGTTAAGACTCGCGCTTGCCTTGTGCACTTAAAGGGTGATATCATCTGCACATAGAGATTTCAATATATGCCCGTTTCTATGGCAAGAGTATGTTTGTTGTATATCTGCCGGACCCTGGCAGCCAGTGGCTTCGCAGCAAGCGCACACAAGAATGGGGAGAGAGGGCACTCTTGTTTGATGCCGCACCGAAGTGCAAATGGTCTTGACAACTCCCCATTGATCCTGACTTTTGCTATAGGGTTTGTATGTAGGTGACGTATCCATCCCATGAAGGGTTCAGTGAGCCCCATTCTCCCAAGGATGCAAAAAATATAATTCTACTCCAGAGAGTCAAATACCTTAGTGGCATCTAGAAATATTGCTGCTGCTTCTAGGTCCAGATTGAGTGTCTGCAGAATTGTAAACAGGGTATGCAAATTATACTCTGTGGAGCACCCTGATATTAATCCAGACTTATGTGGTCTGACCAAGTGAGTCATAAGCAGCGCAAGTCAGTTGGCAACTAATTTAGCTAATATTGTGTCATCACTATTAAGAAGCGATAATAGCCTATACAAATTGCATAGGGTCAGGTCTTTATTGGGTTTCAATGGTGCAATAATCACTGCATCCCAAATAGTTTGGGAGAGGGAGCCCCTCAGCCGGGCCTCCAAAAAGACCATCAATAGCCTTGGACCCAGGAGCCCACTGTAGCGCTTATAAAATTCTGCTTACAGGCCATCTAGGCCTGGCGTCTTACATGTGGGCAAGGAGCAGAGGAAAGGTCCAGCAATAGGTGCTCCTCACTGGGACTCCCTGCAGAAGCATAAAATGTTTTGTAGTATTGTAAGGAGGCATCTCTAATACAGACAGGTCCTGACAGGACCCATCCCTCTCATTCAGTATTTCTGGTTTGTCATTAGCAGCTCTTGGGTGTCTCATCAGCGTGGCCAATGATTTTTCCACCTCACCATACCTCCTAGCTCACACATATTCGCCTCTAAATTTGCATCCTTGTGTGGCTGTCTTATTGTATTCAGTGATTTTAGTTCTGATTTGCTCTAGTGTTCCATTCCGTCTATCCTCCTCAAGTGTCCTCTCGAGTATCTTTAGCACATCCTCCAGCTGTGTGAGGTGTCTAGCAAGGGCATGGAGGATTTCGCTGAGTTTAGCTATACAGTTACCTCGAATAGTAACCTTGAAGGACTCCCAGACCATGCCATAGGAGGCAACTTTGCCTTCATTGCGCATAAAGAAATCAGCTATTTCCCCTGAAGTTTATCTGCAAAGACCAGGTCAAGTAGGACCACTGGGGCAAGGCACCACTCATGCCACATTCAGGATACACAATAGACCTATAAGCTCAACAACACAAGCAAATGGTCAGAGAGCATGTGCGCAGTGTGATGTACATTGCGCACCCACATGGCTATCCCCCCGTTAGCAACCAATAGTCAATACATGACCATCCCCATGTACCCAGGAGTAAAATGTGCCTTCATGTACAGTGGGGTGCCTGAACCTCCAAATATTGTACAAATGGTGCTCTTTTATTGTCTCTTTTAAATGCCGGGATGCTAAGCTACGGTATCTAAGGAGGATCACTCAAGACCTTCATGGGGCACACAGTTGATGCCCCCCTCCGCCCAAGATCAATGAGAGCGGGTTAGTGGAGTGAATATTTCCTCATAAGCCATCAAAGAAACATGGGTCATCAGCATTCAGGCCATTGCAAGTGCCAATCATAGCTCTTCATGTGCCTGACCTACCCCATGTCATGGCACAGTGCCCCCAAGTCATCTATGAGAGATCCCAGTTCCCACTATGTAATCCTTTGTATGATTATTATGGCCCTCCCCTGGGAGAATGATGAATACAATGACAGCTGTCTATATGATGCCCATCCAGTATCAAAGCTATTCACTGTGGCCGCTGTTAAGTGCATATACTTTAGGCGTGCTGTCTGTACCGGGTGTCTATCCAAATATGATAGTACTTGCCTCATTTTACACGGATTATTCAATCCCATAATGTTCCAGGATATACATGTCAGTGGCCTAGGAGAAACCTATGTTTGTGCAAATTTATGGTATGAGCTGCAGATGGGCTGCAGGGTGTCAACAACTATGTATGATCTTTATTGCATGTACTGCGCCCAAAATAAGTGTCATGCAGGAAAACATCTATGGACAATTGATTTACCTCTCCGTCAGGCCTTCCCCCAAACCTCAACCTCCCTCACCCACAGTGGCAGCCCAATCCCAAAGGACAAAACTCTCACCCCATCATACCAACCATGCAACCTACATATAAATCGTAATCTTCACTTTGGAACGGACAACGTAACCATAATGTGATGTTAACACAATGGGGATCACCAAAGAGTCAGTAAACAACCCTAAATCCATGTTGGAGTCATCAGAGGAATCTATAGAGCCTCATGAGTCAGCCATGGCATGCCATCAATGTCTACAGGGCTGCCTTTCGAGTGAGACTTTAATGTCAAGCATCCCACCACCTCTGCTGGACTGCATCTCAGGAGCTCCATTGCAGTATGTCTCTCCATTCTCTCACCCTAGAGGGCAGAAATATTTCTATTACAGCATCAAGCAAATTGGGCAGGATCCTCACTTCTCCACTACACTACAAGTAACCATATCTAAGCCATGCTTAATCCAGATTAGCAAACA
This sequence comes from Lissotriton vulgaris, assembly GCF_964263255.1. Taxonomy (NCBI): domain Eukaryota; kingdom Metazoa; phylum Chordata; class Amphibia; order Caudata; family Salamandridae; genus Lissotriton; species Lissotriton vulgaris. The sequence goes on along the minus strand of NC_141689.1, from coordinate 1,249,009,767 downwards.
GGGACGAGGCCCAGGACCCAGCCGGTGAGTGGGCTACCCAGCAATCACCCCGCAACAGCTTATGCAAATAGTCTGTAGCCTCCTGAAGGGTTTGAAATATCTTTTGTTTCTCCTGGTGCATGACACACAGCCAAGCCGGGTGTAGCATCACATATTGTATGTTTGCTTTTTGAAGCTGCTGTTTGACAGTGGTGAATTTCCATCTCACCTCCTGTACTACAATAGTAAAGGCAGGGAAGAGGGACACCATATCCCCATCAAAGTTCAATGTATGTTTCTCTCTAGCAATATGAAGGGCAGTGTTGCACAACGGGCAGTGATCTACTGGCCAAAGATCTATATGCTGTTTCCAGGAGCAGGGCAAAAACATCTGAGCCAGAGTGATCAACATCTTTTACACATACTCTTCCATTTTGCCCATGGTTGTTGATTCTGGTGCTCTCAGTATGTGAATGTTGTTTTGGCATGATCTGGCCTCTAAGTCTTCATTTTTGCAGCTATCAACTCTGGTACTTTTCCCACATTAAGAAGAGACTCACCCTTCATTCTAATCTCATATTCTGTGTTGGGTATACGCTACTTAGTTTCCTGCAGCTGGGTGTCATGCTGTTCCAGTTCATAGGAAATCAAGTACATTGTAGAACCCAGCGCATTCACTTTGGATTCTATTAAGGCCAGACTGCCCTGCATCACGCGTAGGGGAGTTTTCACATCCACCTCATCATCTCTCCCATTATCCTGCATAGCGGCCTGAGGTAGCAGACCTCAGGGGCATGAACAGACAAATCTCTAGTACGATGGGCTTGGGGCCAATCGCAGTAATAGGAGCTGCGCCAGATGCAGTAAAGTGCAGACCTCAAGCTGCCAGAGATTTGAGGGAGATTGTCTTCTAATATGCAGTTATGAGTGTAGGCCGCCCCTCAAGTAGTCCAGCTGTACCACGTTGTGTTGTGGTAGCAATGGAGGAGTCCTTTGACCACCAGTAGTATGTCTCACCACAGTGTGTGTGTCCAGTCTCGCACAAAGGACACAGGATGAACAAGTCCTCCACGGCTTAGTCCCGGCCTGAGCTCAGCCATCTCCAGCATCTGGCGCTTCCTCCCAGGAACTGCCAGGACAGGTCCCACATTGAGCGGCCTCACCTCCAGCAGAGGTGGTCCCAGCAATCCAGTGCGCAGTGCGGCTCCACCTTCCAGAGCTAGGCTGTAGGGCCTGCTACAGTAGAGAAGGCCTGCCACTCGCTCAGCCGCATAATCTGACTAGTAATGTTTTTAGTCAGCAGGTTGACTCTCATCCCAGTGGGTTCAACACAATGTTCCCCTCAGGATGGCTCTCCAGCATATCAAGGATATATGTGAGACCAATTGCATTGCCGGGGTGGGGTCATTTTCGGAGCGGCCATCTTGGAATGGTGTTGTTTGCCCGGACGCCAGCATCCTCGAGCGCTCTAGTGCGCAGGATCTTGTGAGGGATGCCTACTTAATGCTCACTGCCAAGCGCAGCGGGCACGCCTTCGCTTAGCCTGAGTAGTGCCAGAGTCCTGCCCGTCTGCGCCCGTCCGCGTTACGGGCCGGTCGGGCCGGTCATGTCCGAGTTACATCCTGCCAGTATCGCGGTGAGTACGGCGATATGCTATTCTAGAGATGATTTACTATCTATTAGACATCAGGTCGCCAGTTGTGATGCGGTTCCTGTGAGCCCACTGTGTGGCCCCTACCAGTGTGCTTGTGGGAGATGGGCGCTTTGTACTCCCGTTCTCCCTTGCTCTATTGGTAAATTGACTGCACCCAGGAGCAAATGCCTCCCACGCAAGCTTAGTATTTGGAACCTGAATGTCAGGTCGCTGGTGAATCATTACCAGGCTATCTATGACCTGATTAAGGATGAGTCTCCTGACATTTTTTGCATCACCGAGACTTGGTTGCAGGATGCCGATACCGCTATCCTCAACCTGGCTTTCCCGCCGGAATATTCGGTGTATACGCTTAATCGCCCTACTAGAGGTGGGGGTATAGCGCTTGCTGTCAAATCATGCTATTCCTGTGACTGGAGAGGTTTAAAAATTGCGGGTTGTGAAAGTGCTTCTTTCCAGATTTCCATCAGCCCCCAGTTCTCCTTCTCCGGCATGCTAATCTACCGTCCTCCGGGTAGTGACGTGGCGTTTAGGGAGGCCCTCCCAGATGCTATAGGTATGCTGGCAGTGGGATGTGCTAATTTCTCCATTTTAGGGGATTTGAATCTCCATTTTGAGAGTCTGACCACCCCTGTTGTCAGTAGTACGCTGGCGGATCTCGAAGCCTATCAATTGTCCCAACGAGTTACCTACCCCACCCATGTGGGAGGGCATACTTTGGACCCTTTTTTCACCAACCTCATAGAGGCTAGGGTTCTTACTTTTACCCCTCTTGCCTGGACTGACCATTTTTTGGTTAGGATCCAGTGCCCATTGTATGAGCTCCCCCCTAAACCCATGGCCAGAGTCGTCCCCAGACGACACTGGAATAAACTTAGATTAGAGGACCTGTACCGCACTCTGTCTGAGGACCCACTTGGCCCGTTTGTTAACGTGGATATGGGCTACAACCTCTTCTGCGAGTGGATCACTTGTGCCTTGGATTCTATCATCCCGGTTACCCAGAGCAAATGTAGCGTAAGGGACCCTAGTCCCTGGTACGATGATTCTCTACATACACTGAAGAGGGCGTGCAGACGCGCTGAACGGGACTGGCGGAAAGCTTATGACACTAGTAAAAAAAGTGTCATATCTTGCCACTATTAAAGCTTACCATCGCGCGGTCTGCAGAGCGCGTGCGGCTTTTTATTCTCTTGAGTTTCGCAACAGCTCTAACCCCTCCAAAGCTATTTTTAAGGCCCTTAAAGATCTAATGGCAAAAAAGGCCCCTACTAATGACACTGGCTCCATTCTACATTGTGAGGCATTGGCAAACTTCTTTTTGGAGAAGGTCCAAGCCATTCGTCGTTCATTTTCTATTTCTATTCAGGACGCTGGACCGTCTCTTAGGCCCGAGAAAAACACGGTCCTGCATACCTTCCCCTGATTATCGCCTGAGGGTTTTAATCAATTGGCCCACCATACTAAGTCCGGTTCTCTGGCAGATCCACTGAGACCGGCTCTTTTTAGGGACCCGTTGTCTTTGGACTTTCTACCGGTGAGCTCTTTGATCAACTTTTCGCACTCCACCGGCACGGTTCCTGCCAGTTGGAAGCATGCGGTGGTTACGCCGATCTTGAAGAAGCCGGGTTTAGATTCTCTTAAACCAGAGAACCACCGGCCGATATCACTTCTTCCGTGGCCAACGAAAGTAGCGGAGGCACACGTGAATAGAGTCCTCTCAGATCACCTTTTGCGGGCAAATATTTTAGACCCTACGCAGAACGGTTTCCGCGCTGATCACAGCACGGAGACAGCCCTTCTCTACATGGTGGAACATCTGCGCATGGGGTTAGATTCGGGTCAAACGGCGGCGCTTGTGTTATTAGATCTTAGCGCCGCCTTTGACACCGTCTCCCATAAAATCCTTCTCCAGTCAAGAGATGGGGCTTGACTATGGTCTCATACGCTGACGACATTCAGCTGGCGGTCTCGCTCAGCGGGGACTCTGATCTGGACGCCCCTAGGTTCCAGAATGGGCTGAGGGGGCTCGCCAGCTGGATGAATTCCAACTATCTCCAGCTGAACGCAAAAAAAACTGAGATAATGATCATCGGCAAGAAACCGGAACTCTGGGGTGACACATGGTGGCCTCCGGAACTGGGGCCTACCCCGACTCCGGTAACGGAGACAAAAAATCTTGGAGTTTGGTTAGATCCTGCCCTTAGTTTTGTCTCCCATACCAAGAGAACTGCCGCCAGTTGTTTTGGCATTTTGCGAGGACTAAGGCCAGCACTGAAATTTTTTGATGCCTCTACCAGGCAGCTGGTGTTGCAGGCGACGGTGATCTCTCGGCTTGACTACGCCAGCTCTCTTTTGGTAGGGGTGAACCAAGCTGAAATTACACGTTTGCAACGTGTCCAGAACGCGGCAGCCAGAGCTGTGGTCTTGCCCAGGTTCTGTTCCGTTGCCAACATTGGCTTTTCTTTTTGGTAGAGTAAATATGGGGGTTGTCCTCACACTCTTGATAAAGAGTCGGCCTCCCTGCTCCTATTATAATGGCGTTTCGGGGGTTCTATTTTCTTCCGAAATGCTGTTATAATAGGAGCAGGGAGGCCAAGTCTTTGTCAAGAGTGTGAGGACAACCCCCATATTTACTCTACCAAAAAGAAAAGCCAATTAAAAGGGCTACGAGTACAGCGATTTGCCATTCAATGAAGTCTTGTAATAAGCTACTAGATACATAAGCAGACATCGGTGGCTCCTATTATAATAGCGTGATTGTCATCAGTATCGCCAAAAGATACCAGAACTCCTCAAATATATCCAGACTCTATAAGCGTGAAGTTTGCCCAACCCGGATCATTTAATCGGGCCGTTTGTCTTCCATGATTAATCTGGATGAATTAACAGACCTCAGAACTGGTCCTGAAGAAGGTTTTTTAATTGACATTTTCAACCGAAAAGCTGCGTCGACCCCTGTTCTTGTGAACATTTTAACCATCGTCGTATATTATATGTTTTCTATTGACCTTGTTTTTAGCCAAAAATGTATTTTTTATAAATGAATGTATTTTGCCAGTCTTTGTGATTATAATTATATAACAATGTTCTTGAATAAATGCACAAATGTATAACTTAAAACATTTCTCTCTCTTTGCTTAAATTTTCCAACAAGAGGCTTTATATGTATTGTTACTTGCGTGACTATTAGTCACATAGTTGTGTTGATTTAATCACAATTTTATCTTTTTCTATACTTGGAGGTTCTCGATTATTGTGAGATTGGTATTGCTGAGAAAAGCAGGGCATTCTTATATAGGTAAGACCACCTTTGTGGTTACCCTTAGGGACCTTTTGTGCTTTCTCCTAAGACTCCCCTGGTCCCAGACCCATAAGATAAGGGGGCCTCCTTCACTTTATATGATTAATATTCAGAATGGCCTGAGCAGAGGTTCCTGGGCAGGTGACAGGATTTCATGAAATTATAAGATTAATGAAGACAGCAGCATAATGTATAGTTCTTTTTACGCACTCGTAAATATTGCACCGACGGCACAGCTGTGTAGTAGCGAATTACTGTTTTGTGAGATGCTGTTTTCTTCGAAAACATTGTGAACACCTCCTGAGAGGCATTATTCATGTCCCGCTCCTCCTTCTAAACATTTAAACTCATTGCAGGGGGCATGTTCCAGTAGCTTAAGAAATGTGCAAGAAATACTAATGTGATACTTAGCCCAAGTGCAGACAAATATCCGCAATAAAGCGACCTGTTGGGAAGCAGTACTCAAAATCTAAAGTGTTTGGAGGGAGGTAGCTTCCTGCCATGCTGGTGAGGTAACATCGGCATGGGGTTCATATATGAGCAAAATATGAAATCCTTACAGAATCACTGTGTACAAGCCTTCAATGTGTGAATGTGGGCAATGGGTCTTCAGTTATAATAAAATAACCACATTACTTTGGGGGTAGAGAAGCAAAATTGATTTTTTTGCCTTAACTACCCTAAAAAGAGAAAGGACGGGGTAGAAGGACTTTTGTTGGGGCACAATTGAGAGGGAGGCACAGAGTAAAGTGTAAGAGGGCTGGGGTGAGGTGACAGAAAAAGAATGGAGGAATGCCACGAGAAAATGTTGCCAAAAAATAAAGAACAAGCATTGCCAGAGCCAATAGGTTTGTCTTTTTAACAGCACTAGTACACACTGCACAGAAACCCACAACGACCATATACACTGTGAAATTGATCACGTATTCATACACATATGCAGCCAAAACACGCATAAATAAATCCATTCACACACAGAGGAACCGAAAAACAAAGAAGCTTAAATCATAGGACATACAGGAACCATGCCACAGATACACCCAGGCATACACCCATCACACGGAGGCGCACAACATCAAGTGGTTGGTGAATATTCTGAGCACGCCCTGACAGCTACTTAGTGGTAAGTGGCACATGGTGCTGCCATTGAAGAATGCTGACTGATGGAGGACACATCTGGGTACCAACCGACTATTATTACTGAGCGATTCTCACTGTAATGAAAACTGCATATTTAATTACTGGAAGTGCACTCCAAGAAGTAGACAGCACCATATGGAAGGGTAGGTGAGAAGCTCATATGAAACACTGGAACGTATATCAAGGAAAGTCAGGCAAATTGTGTATTACCTTGTCCCAGTCACAGTGGTAGAAAAAGCATAACATAATTCAGAAAGGTCCTGTATAAAAAAAAGAGAAATAAGTAGGGAATAGTAATTAGAAAAAAATAAGTCAAGCTTGCGACTAAGGAGAGCTTTTGAGTCATTTGCAGGCAGGAAATGAGCACAGCAGGTGGGAGTAGTAGTCTTTGAGTTACATTATTCAAAAAGTGCATGCCTAAATAAAAATGTGAATAATGACTGAGAAAGAAAAGGTAAAACTGGAACCAAGCAGGGTCCATCATACGAAAAGTCAAGTTAACTGGCGAACGTGATGGCACCAGCCGTCTTTCTCTGCTGCCGTAGTCTATATACTTTTATTAGTACCTCTCAGTTCTTCGGAAGATTGACCTATTTGCATGTTCTTTCTGTATTTGGCCTCTTTGCTGTACTTATTTGTACATAAATAGCCCTGCAATTTATGCTTTCGCTTCCGAATGAACATATATCAGTCAGTCAGTAATACGCTTATTTCGGGTAACAACCCGTAAAACCATATTGAAATACAATAACGCAAACATTTAAAAGACATCGCAAACATGGAGAAGGCAAAAATGCAATTTGATCAAGAACCAATGGATTCGGTCTATCATCTCCTTGTGTTTGCTTTGTTCACCCAAAGTTGGCAGGGTATGCCCAGATGTGGGTCCCTTGCTCACTTTGCCACTGGATTCAAGCTAGCCTGGCAGATGAGGGGTGTTACCCCGAAACCGGTCCCAGGATGCTTGTTTTTGGTCCAGGGGAGACCTGGCTTGGCAGTTTGTCTGGACTGTTCCCATGAGGCACAGGGTCAAGACTGATTTGCATATGTCTGGGTCTGAACTGGGGTGGCAAAGTGAGCTAAAGAACAATGATGGATTCAACCCAGATCTGTGACTGGGGGTGAGTGTCTGAAAAGTTTCAGCACTCTGTCCATCATCTCCTTGTGTTTGATTTTACCACACATACCTTTACAACGAAATTCGTTGTAAAGGCATGCGTGTTAAAAGCACATGCATTGTAAAAAAATGCATAGAAATGAATATGCGTTGTTACAACGCATGCATGGTAACGCTTGCGTTGTACTGGTATGCGGGAAAACAGATGCGTTGTAATGGCTGTTTCCCTGTCTGGGATAGCCACATCCACATTCTGAATGCCCCAATATGTCAAAAATCAGCATCCTAAGTTCATGGCCTTCATGCCAGAGACAAAGTTAACTCAATTGTGCCCTCAGTAGGTTAAGGAGGGCACCATTATGCCAGAGCCACCATTGTAGGCCATGGAAAGGAGAGGTGGAACTAAAGGAAGAGCAAGAATTAAGCCAGATAGCACTGGCTCTCCTCACAAACACTACTGCTAGCCATTTACTCAAACACAGACACGCATGCCGGCACACATATACACAAGCATGTGAACACACAAAAAACATACACTCATGCAGACACACAGATTCTTTGCTGTCTCCCACACCTGTAGTTTACCTGCAGACACCAGTCAGCATGTGTCCTGCTAGGGCACCACTAGCAGCTCCACTTCTTATTTGGGATCCAGAACAACACAGCAGCACAAACCGGCTGGATCTGTCATGCCCGAGAGATCCTACTCCGGTACAAACGTCACTGAAGGGTAATGATGGACCGCCTTAGTTTGTCGATGTAAAGGTTTTGTCAATGCATTTTTGTACAAATTTAATTTCTCGTTATTGATTATTTCTGCACAGTGTGTAACCTGGAGGCAGCTTTCCAGTGCCTGAGCAAGTGTGAGCTCTGTATCCCAAAGGAAGGCACTGCGCTTGAAGGCATTGGCTTTTACATTGTGTGTAACCTGGGACAGAACTTTTGTGACCACTGAGTTTTTAGGAGATCTGTGGACTGAAGGGTAGGTCATCTGTCTGAGGTTCTGAGATCTGAGTACACTGATAAATATTTTTTGTCTGAGACTTAAGGACCTGATTGTGAGTTTGGTGAGCGCGTTATTCCATCACAAATGTGGCAAATATCCCGTCCACCTTGCTATAAGTTCTATAGGATATGATGTACTTGTAATACGCTAAACGGTATATCCGTTATGCTAGTGGCAGAGTACCCGTCTCCTAAACTCTAAATCAGGCTCTTAGTCTGTAATATCTCTGCCACGTGAGGAATAGGGCTGTTGTCCAAGAACTGAATGATTTCTGTATGATGCGTGTCGGCTCCTTGTCAGCATACTGAGACTGCCCAAACTCGTCAACTTGAGAAAATGTTTGAGATCTGAGCATATAAGATCCCTTGATACTGTTGGATTGGCTCTTGAGCCTGTAAGAAAACTGTATCCTCAGAGAAGCTCTTCCTACAAGAAGATAAAGTCTAGCCTGCTTGAAGGCATCTATTTAACCTGAGGAATTGCACTGCTGTCAATAGATTTTGTTTTGTTCAACCTGATGAAGAGATCTGTTGTCTAAAATCAGAGGCTGTGGCATGCGTTGAGATCCGAACAAACTCTCCCCTCAGAGCAGGCAGGAACTGGTATGCATCTCATTACTTTAATGTAAATCTACACAAGCATGCACCGCCTCAGCACATCACTTAACTCTGAGGCTTCCTCGGCTGCAATGTCAAGAAGCAATCGAGTTATCTCACATAACAAAGTGCCTAGAAGTAAACACAACAGCGCTATAATTTTTTCGAGTATTCTGTATAGTTAATTTTAAAAAATTTCACTGAATGGGCATAAATGTGCCGTGCTATTTGCAATTAAACATGTCCACTACATCTCTGCCATTCCAGCCAGCCGTTCTTCTGTGTATGAGGCCTGGGATTCAGGCACAGCCGGTACAGGTAAGAGTGGTGAGGCAGGGTGGGGCGGTGGTGCTAGTCAACATATGGCGGGATCGGAAAAATAAAATAAATAAATAAAACCACTTACCTTGTTGCTCCCTGCATCGCAGGCTCTGCGATCTGGCGAGCGGAAGGTAGGTGGTTTTATTTATTTATTTGTTTTGTTGTTCCTAGCCCGTCGTATGCAGTAGCAGCTGCTACTGACCAAGGATGGTGGGGCGGGGTACTGAGGGAGGGGAGGGAGGTTATAATTTAAAAGAATGGACTTACTTTTTCTCCACCGACCACAGCCACCGCCTCTTCATTCTCCCTCCTCCTCTCCACTTAGCAGGAAGCACCCATTCTGCCAGAATCCCCTGACCAATCACAACGCTGCCTTAGCAGCATTGTGATTGGTCTGAGCGCCATGGTTCAGTGCTCAGACAGGGACTGGCAGGCTCTGCATGTTCTTACCCCGGGCTGTTATGTAGCCTTGGTGGAGAACATGCAAAATGCGCATGATGCATTCACCAGCCCGAGAGGGCCGGTCAAAGCGGCATGCAGCCGCGGTCGGCAGTAGGAGTTTCTGCAGGGCGGTGACGTGGGGAGGGGGAGAGGCAGGGTGGGGGGTAGTAATGTATGGATAACGGAGTTTACCAGGTAAGAAAACATATAAATAAATAAAACTAATTTCGTTGCGCGCACTGCATCGCATTTGGTGATGCAGTGCACGCAACGAAATTCGTTTTATTCATTTATATGTTTACTCACCTGTTAAACCGTAATCCAGACATTACTACCCCCCACCGTGCCCCTCCCCCTCCCCACGTCACCGCCCTGCAGAAACTCCTACTGCCGACCGCGGCTGCCGGCATGCGCTCTTTAGGTGCAGCCAGCACTCCTTCCTCTGGGATGCGCGGGGAGCTCAGCCCCCCCCCCCTTCAGCTACAAGCTGAATACAAAAAACAAAATGATAATGACGACCGTGATTATCATTTTATTTTTTACATTCAGCTTGCAGCTGAAGCAGTGGGGGGACGCTCCTCCGCCTTAGTGGAGAAGCCGCCACTGGTCGTATGTCGACTTCCCTGCCTCACCCCACCACTCTTACCTGTACCGACTGCATCTTCTGGAAATCCAGCCATGTATGTATTGTTTCGAACACTGCTAAATCTAAATGTTCACATAGGAGGGGCCAAAACATGCTTTGGCCATAGACACCATAATCTTTAGGCCATGTACTAAGCAGATGTGTTGACAATGTAAGCCATGCAATTGCACCTGCTAACCTCATTCACTGTTTTCATCGCCTCTCATCTAAAGCCGAGCGGATTACTAATTAATCGCCAAGGGATGTTGCATTGACTGTCAGTGCATTAGTACTATGTTGCGGAGTTATTCTTATAGCAAAATGTCAAGTAAGGACAAGGAAACCCCCACCTGATAAAAGAGAAGCAACAAATGACAAAGGTTAGTACATGTGCGCGTGATGTGTTGTCTTTTCTTTAACCCTTTGCATCACAGTCCCCTCTGTTCTTTTCTAGAGGTGCATCACCAAAGTGCTTCACTTCTGGAGACATTTTATAATCAGTTAGTCCCAGACTCTGTAAATAACAGTCTGTACTATTATCCGACGTAATAATATCTATTTACCTTCCTTAGAAAGATAAAAGGCTGACTTGATGTGTTAGTGTTTCAACTCATGATATTCCAATGACTGCAGATGTCAGCACTGAGCATTTAATTCTCTGAGCCATATTGCTTCCATGTGAACACGTCTGTTTAAAAAGACATGTTAGAAGCTGAAGGAATGATGCACACAAATAATATTACTAAACCACTGATTCGTAGAACGTGACTGGATGAAACAATTGCAAAAAAACTACTTGATCTATGTAAAACAAACCAAAGTCTGGATCTAGCAGATACAAACCAGAAAGGGTTGTGAGAATCTGGAATTACAAAGCAGTTTCATACCCAAAATCACAAGCAGAAATAAAAAAACTCTGATATGCAATTACAAAAAAAATACACGACTAAGGACATGCGTATCCTATTGGTGAAAGTTTGACAAAAGGACATGGGTGACATCTTGGATGTGTTACCAGTGCTTAATTTGAGTGGTGGTTTCCGTGGCTCAGCACAGACAATTAATTGTCAACACCAGCACTTATGACAGTCGGCCACATAGTGGCGCTGTCTGTCTAATTTAGAAATGAGCAGAACAGTAGTTTATCAATTCAATATACATTCAAAGGGACTAATACCCACCCCCTACGCCATTCTTGCAGTGTTGGGCACCTGGGATAGTCAGGCATCTCACACGTGTATGAGTGCGATGGCCAGCAGTTGTGTTTTTATTTTTATTTATTTTATTTTATTTAATGCGATTTTATATAGCGCGAACATTACCCAAAGATGTCAGAGCGCTTTACATAGGAACCAGTTGCGAAACATAAGGACTTAGGATTACATGCGTTACATAAAAGATACACACAGAAAAAAATTGCAAATGTACAAGTTATAGAGTCACACAAGGAAGAGATACAAAAAACATTGCAAATGTAAAGGTAGTAAAGTCATTCAAGGAAGGGATACAAATGGATATACTCTAAGAGTCACCTGGGAATGGTAAATAGTACAAAGGTCTACTGCATGTACTAGTGATTAGACTTATCTCTATATACATAGGGAAGGGGTACAAATGGATATACTCTAAGAGTCACATAGGAATGGTAGATATTACAAAGGTCTACTGCATGTACTAGTGATTAGAGTCATCTCTATATACATAGGGAAGGGGTACGAATGGATACACTCTAAGAGTCACATAGGAATGGTAGATATTGCAAAGGTCTACTGCATGTACTAGTGATTAGAGTTATCTCTATATACATAAGGAAGGGATACAAATGGATACACTTTAAGAGTCACCTAGGAATGGTAGATATTACAAAGGTCTACTGCATATACTAGTGATTAGAGTTATCTCTATATACATAGCGAACGGATACAAATGGATATACTCTAAGAGTCACATAGGAATGGTAGAGTACAAAGGTCTACTGCACATACTAGTGATTAGAGTTAACTCTATATACATAGGGAAGGGGTACGAATGGATATACTCTAAGAGTCACATAGGAATGGTAGAGTACAAAGGTCTACTGCATGTACTAGTGATTGGAGTTATCTCTGTATACATAAGGAAGGGATACAAATGGATATACTTTAAGAGTCACATAGGAATGGTAGATATTACAAAGGTCTACTGCATGTACTAGTGATTAGAGTTATCTCTATATACATAAGGAAGGGATACAAATGGATATACTTTAATAGTCACATAGGAATGGTAGAGAGTACAAAGGTATACTGCATATACAATGCAATACTGCCTAATGACTATTGTAATTGGCAGTGCTGGCATGAAAACTGGTGGTGCGAATTGCAGTGGTCTCATGACGAGGGTCCTGGTTCTTATTTTCGTTTACAAATTAAGCACTTGTTAATGTATCGACAAAGGAAACCCTATTTTCAGATCTATGCCTTCATAGCAATTATTCGATGTAAACTTCTTTAACAATGTACAATTCTAGTAGCATGAACTTTTAGGAATGTTCTCGCCTCCAAATTTTGGACAAGTTTAATACAAGTAACAATTTCAAAACCAACCCATTGGATTTACCAGCAGAGAACTTTCTTTTTGGTTTACTCCTGTGTAGAATTCTCTACTCCACATATTATTCGCATCTTATCTACTCCCCTCATTTCTTTTTATGTGGGCCTCCTCCCCGAAAAGATCTTCTTCTGTTTAAATCGAACCGAGACAGACCATGATTATTCTACTACATGGCAGAGATTAGAAGGAGCATATTTTCTTCATCTGCACACTTGCAGACAAGGTGATAGAAGCATTTTTTTACATTATCAAAATTACAAAGAGGTTATTTTGTATGTGCAAAACGCCACGCATGTACCAATTGCTCAGAAAAAAATGCATCTTGCCTCTTTGCAAATTGTATTTATATCTCGGTCACAGACAGATGCACACAGATCTGCACGGGTGCATCTCCAATTCCACGAAGAGAGAGGCCTGACTTTCATGAACTTCGATTCACCAAAATGCCAGGGTTAGGTGCAGTGACATCACATGCCCTTTGACCTGTGACGACATCGTAGGAAGTGACACCACTAAGCATTACCCCTGGTAGCATTACAGGAAGGGAAGTGAATGAAATGAAATGAATGAAATGAAATGAAATGAAAAGGAATTTATAAAGCGCATGGCTGCCCTCGAGCGTCCCAGCGCTAAAACGAAACACAGGACCACCACCAAATGTAACTGAAGAGAAAGCCTACAGGGGGAAAAGGTGAGTCTTCAATGCTTTGCGGAATCTCGCTAGGTTAGGTTCTTTCCGCAGGGCCAGCGGTAGAGCATTCCATAATTGGCCTGCGTTAATGGAGAACCGGCGGCCGCCGGACCTCACCTTTTTTGCTCTGGGTATCACCACAAAGTTACCATCATCCGAGCGAAGGGCTCGCGTTGGTTTATAAGGGCGAACCAGGTCCCTAAGAATTGGAGGGCCCGATCCTTGCAAAGCTTTAAACACAATGCAGAGGGATTTGAATTTTATGCGAGCTCGGATTGGAAGCCAGTGCAAGGCCTTAAGTGCAGGCTTGGCTGAGGATCTTTAGGCAGTACCAGTGAGCATTCGTGCTGCCGCATTCTGAGCTCTTTGGAGCACATTCAAAGTGGATTCTGGTGAAGCAAGGAATAGGGCATTGCTATAATCCAGCCTTGATAAAACTAATCCTTGCACCAGTAATTTCCGGGAATTTTCAGGGAGTAGCAGGAGGATCTTCCGCACCGACCGGAGCAGTCCGTAGCAGGTCCCTACCACTCGTTTAGCTTGAGTACTCATTGACAGCTCATGTTCCAGCCAAACCCCAAGACTTTTTATTGCTTCTTTGGGAGCTGGGGGGGCACCTAGACTGGCCGGCCACATGGATTTAGGAAGTGTCGTACACAGGTTGCCAAGGAGCATCAGCTCCGTTTTAGTCCCATTTAGTTTAAGCCGGGAATCCGACATCCATGACATGTTAGTTAAACAAGATGCAAACTTTTCCCCCTGGCTTTCCAAAAGGGACAGCGAGACGATCAGTTGGGTGTCATCTGCATAGGTTGCGATTTTCACCCCGAAGGGTGAAACCACCAAGTGATGTGACCTTCGACCCGGATGATATCCTAGGTAGAAACACGTTTTTTTTAAAGTACAATAAGAGTGAAATTAAAACCAGGGCTAAAAAAATAACAAAAAAAGTGATAGAGGAAGTACACATCTGTTTTAAGAAGTACACATCTGTTTTAAGAAGTGCACATCTGTTTTAAGAAGTACACATCTGTTTTAAGAAGTGCACATCTGTTTTAAGAAGTACACATCTGTTTTAGTTATTACACATATTTGAACAGGGCTGCAACCATACCAGGGATAAAGCCATCACATACACAGGGGAACCCATCCTTTGTCAGATGGCCATTCTATGCTGCCCAATTACAGTCACCAGCGTCCAGTTACTTTCCACAATGCCAGCTGTATCGGGCATGAAAAAGAAACAACTATGGCTGAAAAGCACAAAGACCAGGAACAGAGTTGGCTGTAGCAGTGCAGGCTTTAATCACGCTAATACACTTCGCTAGGAGGGCATGGGGGGTTGGAGGAGGGGAGAGATTATGCCCTGAGAAGATGTGGTCAGATTTCACACAAATTGGCTCAGAAGGCAAGGGTGTGCCAAGCCAATGTAGCATGACGTGACCCAGAAGTTGACTCTGTTTTTTCAAAATATGCAGTGGTAGCCCCCTGTATGTCAATGAGTAGACCCTATATGAAATGGGTGCACCCCCTTATAGCAACAATTACAGACAGTATGCCAGTGTAAGTCTTTTGCCAAGAATGAAATACAATATGCCGGTGGCGGAATGGTCATTTTCACTTACACACCTGCTCACATGCTCTCACACACACACACGCACACTCAAGATAAAGTTAACTGCTAAATAGAATCACAGTCCCGAAACGATTATATTAACATTTTCAAATGTTTCTCTACGGGGACTCCCTCCGTCGTCATTGCATGTTCCATGAAGCTGTTTCGCTCTCAGGTGAGTTCAGTTGATGTGACACACGGTGTCCATGGCCGCCACGAATGGTTGCACTGCAGTGAAGCTACTGTGCACCCTGGGCCTAGACGGTGGGCTGCTCTGGCACCTAAATTGTAACCGTTGCTGTGCAGCTGTTTACAATCTTAGGGATCTAAGCCACAGTCTGCTCTTCTTTTAAAAGAAGTGCACCCTGTAAATAGATTTCTCTTTTCCAGGTGCAGCTTGGTCACTCCAGAGGTCAAGGGTCACAAGGGCAATGCCAGTGGTTGCAAGGGAGAGCCCAGGGTCGCAACTGCAAACTCTTGGGACCCATAAATGATGTCCATGCTGACTTTACTGAAAGGTAGGCGCAATGAAGGGAGAGACAGAAATGTTGCTTGCCTGTATGCATTCCCCATACACCACCATTCAGCCTGAATCTGAGAGCTACTGCACGGGATTAGATTCTTATCCCCGGAACACGCAATCATTCTATTGCCTTGTACACAGGGGCGGTGGGTGACATTTGAAAGTGGTGGGGCGGCAAGTCACTTGCATACAGCACTGTAGCGAGCGAGCCCGGACCCCAAAAGGGGGGGTTGGGGGGATAACCCCCCCCCCAAGAAAATTTTGAGAAAAAAGAAGAAAAATCAAGCATTTTCAAGCAAATTTGAGAAAGCAGGAAGGTTAATAAAGCAATTGTGAAAGTGCAATTATTACATTAATAGATGGCATAACATAGGTAGCTGCTTATTCAGTATAATCACAGAGCTTCATACATTCCGTCCTATTATGCTCAGGTGCTGAATTCAGACTATAAGACTTTAAATACCAGCTTGAAATACCATGTTTTAACAGTGTGGCTCATGCTCGCACCATGCACAGCTTGAGGCAATTAAATAAAGGCATCTCAGTCGCAATGATTTAGATTATCAGCTTTCACAAAGTGCTAAAACAAATGCTGTCCTGCCGTCCTTAGCAGTGACCACCACATATAGTGCCCAGTAACCACCTAATGTGCGCAGTTTTAAATGTGATCATTTATTGCCCACTTAGTAAAAATAGGCAAGTGGATAATAACAAAGTTTAATCTGATTTACAGTTCCTGTAAGCAAAACAACTCTGCATTACACACCTATAATGAGTGCCCCCGTTGTATTCTTCGCCTTCTCTTATACACAATAATATTAGTTGTTAGGACGAGAAAAGTTAACGTTAAAAGAATTGCTCTTCCTGTATTGTCAAAGGAAGCCAACCTCAAACTGCATCCGGACTGCATTTATCATGCCTTTTCCTTGTACAATTCAAAAACGGCATAATATTGCATGTCTTTTTGCCAGAAATACACATGGACATGCCTAAAGCTGAATCAAACAGTGGAATTAACAGTGAAGGCTCCTGTATTTAATAATCAGACTTGTTTTTAAAGTGTGGATTCCATCCGGTTCCTGTTCAATAGTGGCAGGTCATGTTTTACATCTAGTTAGAGCGCATCCTTTCGAAGGTGATATTACCAGATTAAAAGTGATGTTTGGAACAGCACATCAGACAGGGCAGCAGTTGGATAGTACACGTTGCCACTGTTAAGATCCTTGTACCTCTAGTAGCAAAGGTTTGAATCAGTGGGTTATTGGACACACCTTTATGTGATGTGTTTTTGGTTGACTCGCTGCACCTCTGAGAAGTGTGCAATGACTGCTTGGGCATTAGTATTCCTCCTGCTTCACACCTCATACTACCAATGATTCAGTCCATATGGCACATTATTTGGTACATATCTCAATGAAAGCCCTGGTTCACTGAATTAAACACCATTCTTACACTTAAGAGACAAACCATTTCCGGGTCTCCAAAGTAGAGACGTTAAGGCAATTTGTAACCCTGGTGAAATCCAGGATAACAATTTCAACTGCATCTGTTATGTTTCTGTATACACATTTTTATGTGTAATTGTATATAAATGTAGCTAATAGTTAGAAATGCTAGATAACTCCAAAACCCTCTATTGGACACTGGTAATTAGCTCCATGATGTACCTGAAATGAACAGGAATGCTGCTCAGAACCTTCCAGAACTTGTTCAAACCCATGTATGATGGCAGAGCATGATGGCAGAGAATTTGGAAAAGCTAAACCTTCGGTAAACAATCAACTTTCAATGAGGAGGGGGACTCTCGTAGTTGTCTTTGGAAAAGTCGAAAAAACACTCCAATGACACTGGAGGAGCTTCCACGAATCAAAAATCACGATCTGGTGTGTCCTTATGGAACACCAAACCCTAATAATACTTTAAAGTACATAAAATAGAAAAGGAATTTCCCATGATCACCTGCACAAGCACCCACACCAGCTAGCCAGGATATTTTAACCTGTATAATTATTTTTACAAAAATACAACCTGTTTGCACGTGGTACTAATAAGTAGC
The DNA here is from genome assembly GCF_964263255.1 of Lissotriton vulgaris. Lineage (NCBI taxonomy): Eukaryota > Metazoa > Chordata > Amphibia > Caudata > Salamandridae > Lissotriton > Lissotriton vulgaris. The sequence continues at coordinate 1,248,992,107 of NC_141689.1, read as the reverse complement.
TGTTTTAATGGAAAAGGGTGCAATTGATCACACAAAGCAGAGAAAGGGGGAAACCACGTAGGCTACCTTCATTTTGGGAAAGATCTTACTTCATTTTCTGAAATAATGTTCTGCTTTGCTCTGTTGACAAAGCAGCAGGAGTAGATTGCAGAACTGCATGCAGTAATCACCGATATTGTAATTACCTTGAGTACATTATGTTTGCTGTAGGCAAAAGCCCTAAAACATTTAATAATCCGATATACTGTATTCAAACTTCCAGGTATATTTCTACAAAATAAACCAATTCGTTGTTTTCAGTGATATCGGGGTTCTGATAACTTAATTTAAAGGAAATGTAAACACTACATACTACTTAGAACGCTTTTACTTAAACCGTCTACTTTGAAAGGATGATCTGCTGCAACTTGAACCTGTGACCTGCAAGTATACAGGTATAGGCCCACTCGCTCCTGAAGTCACTGACCTGATTTCATTATTTGTGGACAAAGTATATTAATAAGTGATTATCAATGTCACTGCCATAGTAGATGCCTTAAGTGGTTTGCCTATCATAGTCCTGTCGACTTGGGGCCATTTCATGGTAACTTCTAGAACTAGAGATGCGTCAGGCACTGACAATCACTCTTAGAGTACAGCTGGCATAGATAAGTGTACATCAGGGGGAGTTGGTTCTGAGGCACTGTTAGCCGGAGGGGCTCGAATATCGCCCACTGCTGTCCCCACATGAGCGAGATATCACACATTTGTGCTCCAAGTGCACCTCTGGAAGTGCAAATATTGTGCATATGTTTTTAGGAGGAGCAAGAGATCCACACAAAAAATTCACACGGTCAATCGACCTATTTAGGCTTGAATAACGTTGTATAATGTTTGCCAAACAGTAAAGGAGAACAGTTTCAATTCCTTAACGTGCACACTGCCTACTCACATTTGTTTGAAATGCCTAGACAGCAAAGGAGAAACTGTGAACACATTAACACTGCGCTGTGCGGGTCCTGCCTAAGAAATTCAGCACATCAATGGAAATAGTTAGGCAACTAAATTTAAACTTTTTGGGCGCATACTCTGGGATATTCAACTCGGGAAAGTTAGTCATTTAATTAACCCAAGCAAACATCTATTGGACACGGCAATATGACACTGCAAACCACCAAGTGATCTGCAACATGAAAAATACACCCATCATCAATATGTATGGCAGTGAAATAAAACTGGCCAATAAAATAGGTACATTCGGGCAGAGTGTAATTACAACAACAATATTACGTGTCAGAGCTCATATTAAAATGCCTCGCTTATTTTTAGCTTTGGTGTTTACCCAAATAAGTAGATGTGCTCAAACCATATAGAAATTATGTTCTCACAAAACTTTGGTTGAACACCCATTTTTAGAGCTTTCCCACACAATGTGCAAGCTGCAGTTTCCATTTTCGGTATCAGCGTTTTGCAGTCGGACAAAAACAAATGTACCACATCATGTCAAAGTATATACATGTTTTACCAAGTGATGGAATATAGGCAGATGCATGGGTATCTACATTATTGCTATGGTTACCGTATTACAGATAACAGGCATCGTCAGTGTAATGCCCTCTAATTTAATTCTTCCTCAAGAAATCAAATGTCTGTTTGCACAGTATGGATGCGCATCCGAAGAGTTGAAAGTACATACTCTAAGGCTGTGGGGTGTGTGGGGGTGTTTGTACTTCAAAAACACAAGACCTCTCCCCCCAGCGAGCCCCCTCATGCGTACATACCATGCGCCTTTCTCAAGTAGGGTGCCGGCAGGAGGCAGACAACATTTCTTTTTGGTGATTACTCCATCAGTCTCTCAATCCCTATTCTAATCACACAGCCGGAAGCCCCTCACAAACACGGAGCTGTCTGCGTTAATGCTGGGCAGCTCTGGAGGCAGGCACACAATAACAGGCGCCAAACATATCAATTCCTCCCTGCCTCCGGTCCCCTATCCCAGCATCCCTGTCACTGCCGGACTCAACATTACCTGCAACCAAAACTCCAGTAAGCACAATCAGCACTGCACCTCCTGACCTATATTACACAACAGGGTCGCACTGGCCTGTAGGACAATCTGGCAGTACATTAAGGGCTGGTGCGACAGGTCAGCGTATAGGTAATTTATTTTTGGGATTGACGTGGACCTATTTTACGGTGTGGTAGGTCGGTTTTTACAGTTGATTTCTCTGATATTACCACAAACGTTGGCTGCAGCAAGCACAGATGGATAGTCTCCGACACCTTGCAAAACACCTATACTTAATGTCTTTACAAAGTTAAACAAGTCCTGATTTGCAAATGTGGGCCACTTGTTTAGCTATCTGATGGGGGCGGGGGGGGGGGGGGGGGGGGGGGGGGGGGTTCTACAGTTTCACCGCATATTTAATTTGGTGGCCGGGCCTATTTTTTGTCCCAATTGGACACTGCTACAGAGGTGTGTATAATTACCAACCCACGCCAAACACATGGCCACTTGTTTTTCCCCTCTGTTGTGCCCCATTTTTGCCCTCTTTGCCACTGTTTTTCCCCCTCCTTTGTGCCCCGTTTTTGCTCCCTGTGCCACTCGTTTTTCCCCTCTGTTGTGCCCCATTTTTGCCCTCTGTGCCACTGTTTTCCCCCTCCTTTGTGACCTGCTTTTGCTTTCTTTGGCACTCGTTTTTCCCCTCTGTTGTGCCCCGTTTTTGCCCTCTGTGACACTGTTTTTTCCCCTCTGTGTGCCCCGTTTTTGCTTTCTCAGGGAGCAAAAACGGGGTTACAAAAGCGTCCATAGTTAACAAATCACAGTTAATCTGCACATATTATTTGCAGCAAAAAATACAGCAACTAGCACTACAACTACTAGCCTATTTTACAACATGATCTATGGTTTTAAACAATAACGAAGAAGAGCAGTTACATTATTGAACAAAACTCTGCCGAATATGATCAAATGTTCTTTAATAATAAGCGATGACGGCAGGCAACTGAACAAAGCTACACAACAAAAATTGTAGAGAACGCACTCTTGAAGTTAATTCAATTTAACTATCTACACAGAGCACAACTCACCCCATGAAAAATAATCAAGATGTATCAGACCTCGGGCCCCGGGGCCTCCTATTCTAATGCTGCCTCAAAAAGGAGTCTTTCCAATATATTCTCTGCTAATGTCCAATAATAGCAGAATGTTGGGGAAAAGTCAAGAGGTACTTTCCGAAGGAATGGACAGAAAGGAGTTGATAGATCCTGAAGCCTCCTTACTGGACTTAATACCACGCCCAAGAAATAAGAGTCTGCAATGCGCGTTAACACCTCAATTAGTGCGAAGAGCATCCGAGTGGAGCACTAATGAGCGCGCAGAGAGGGCCTCAAAGATTGCACCACATATTTTAAACACTGAACATAGCGTCACTGCTACTGCAATGCAAGAGCCTCTGAACCAAGCACTTCACATCTCAACTAGCGCACACATCTCAAGCAGTACAGACCCAGATGTTCTCTGCTGGGAATCGAGTAAAGCAGAACATTCCAAGGGAAACGACTAAGAGGAATGTACGAGCCGAGGATGAGATAACTCCGGTCTGGGACGAACTACTATACTACTCACGCGCCCTGAAAAACACGAGGCTATGGAAGAGAAGACAGACAGCCATGGCTCGCACTGACGTCACTGAGGCAAGCATGCACTTGTTGTCCCCGAAATGGATGCATCGCACTACAACATACCAAATACGGCATCATGTTATTGTTGGTCTCCACTAATACCCTCAGACACTGCACGCGCCATATTGTTCTGGTTCTGTACATGATTGAAATGCAGTTACAGGGTGTGCATGTACTTTGCATCACTCGCGCCCCCCTCCCCTCCCTACTCCCAACCCTCCATTACAATGTTTAAAGCTTCCTTATCCTGACTTACCTGAAGGGCATCTCCCACTGCTGCAATTAGCTGCCAAGGTTTCATTGTCGGCTGCAAAGTGCCTCCTGTTCCCCCGCCGGAAGGACGGTAGACGAGAAGTAGAGAAGTCAAGTGAGGGGAAACCGAGACCCGGGCCCACGTGCTGGCAATGTAAATGACCGGACGGCATCCAATAATGGTCGTTGCGTGGTGGCAGCCAATCCTGGCGCTGCATGCAGCGCCAGGATTGGCTAGGATGGCACATGGACTGCTCGCCCTGGGCAGCCTTTAGAACCCGGCCCGGCTGAAGCCTCACCCCCGGCCCCTTCTCTATGCCTAAGGGCATCAGCGCATGCGCGGGCAAGTCTCAGCCTGGCAGTATCATGCGTACAATGCTGGCCTGCTGCAGACTGTCACTCAAGCAGCTGCAGCAGGCCAGCAGCCCCGCCCCCCCCACCCCCACCCCCTGCGCACTCCGGCAGGCATTGACAAAATGATCTGTGTCTCTCTCACTCCCGGGCTGCGTTTTACTGAATTTGAGCAGCTATATTTATTAAGCTTAGCAGTGCCACGGTGCGTCCAGGGCTTAGTGGGGCTACGCCCCTACACCCCAATGGACACACCGCTGCTGCTTGTACAGGCTTTTTAAGATCTGTGACGGGACTATGGTGGATATTCACATGAGTAAATCTACACATGTAAGTTTACTCTTACACTTTTGAGTACCCTACGTACTCTGGCTATTCACCATTAACGAGTTTACAGTTACTCAAAGTGTAGACTTGAATGTCCCACTCCCTAAATTCAGAGGTTGGAGCCTAATTTAAGAGTGTAAAGTTACTACTTGTAACTTTTCACATATAGGCAGAGGTCTCTGCCAACTAGGCAGAGATCTCCTTGTGGTTAAGTTTATGCAAAAGTTTAAAAGTTTATTAAACTTAAAAAAGATAGTCAAATATGTTATTGTTAAATATTAATGCACATTAATTTAAAATATGTATGTTAAATGTAGAACAAAATTCAAAATTGCTAGAGAATTATTAACATAATTTGAATAAAATGCTAAATTATATTTAATATATTTAATTACAATTATTTTTCAAATAAAAAAATCCCATCTAAAGTTTAAAATATATATATATATATATATATATATATATATATATATATATATATATATATATATGTATTATGTAATACAAAAATTAAAGTTAACTACAGAATTAATTTAAATTAATATAATTTTATTTTTTTTAAACTTAACCCTTTCCATGCTGGTGACGAACCCCAGCCGTCATGCACTACGGTGCTCGTGTGCTGATGACGGCTGGGGTTCGTCATGGCCCGCCCGTGTTCGGCCGGCGGCCGCACACGGGAAAAATCGCGGCCGCATCGAAGGGGTTAAAGAAACACTAATGTTTACTTTTACAAAAAGTCCATTATTATTATGTTTTATTTATATATATTGTTAATATCAAATATAATATATTTATATGTTTAAAACGTTAAGCTAAGTAAATATGATTTAAAATTAGTTCCCATGTGTTTTAAAATGTTAAGTCGCTGCCTCTATTACTTTCTATGGACTTGCATTTGTTGCTGCCTTCTTCAATGTATTCCTTCCTTCATTTCTTCCTTTCTTTTAAACAGCTCAGTACAAGCACATTCTCTTAAGTTTGCAAAGCTGCCTCAAGTCCTCAAATGACCTTTCCTAAAACTGCATTTTGGCACTGGCGTAAAGAAAAGAGAGGGGGCCTCCCTGCACGGTACTTAGAGGGGCCCCCTCCGGGCTCAATCAGTAGCTCTTCGGCCAGAGTGCAGTGCCGAGGGGGCCCCTTTGAGCTAGAGGCCCCCCCGCACTGCAGGGGCTGCGGGGGCCTGTGTTACGCCCCTGAGATTTACACACATTCTGTGGGCGGAGTCGGTGAAGTGGGTGTGGCCTCCTAAAAAATAAATGTGAGCACCTGCACTTAATATTTTGCAAATTAGACACTGAGGGCCAGATGCATCAACCGAAATGCGCTCGCAAAAGGGCCAGATTCTCAGAATCTGGCCCTTTGCGAGTGCAATTTTTGCATTTGGGATGCATCATCCCAAATGCAAAAATCGCAAATAGAGAATTCGCTAAATTGCGATTGTTTGCATTTAAGGAATCTCTAATTGAGATTCCTTAAATGCAATGCATGAAAGTATCAAAAATAGCAAATTCGCTAATAGGGCACGCAAATTACCACGAAGTACAACTTCATGGTAATTTGCAAAAACTTTGAAAAATGCACTTTTGTGCATTTTTCAAAGTTTAATGTTGCGCACACACATGCCCTAAGGGCATGTGTGTGCGCAACATATGTACACAGATCACATTCAGGGGTGTAACAGGGTGTCCTTTGGACACCCCTGCACCCTTGAACTCGCAATCTCAATTTGCGAATCGCTAATTGCGATTCGCAAATTGAGATTGTCTTCCCATTCATTCCTATGGGCCTCTAGGCCCATAGGAATGAATGGGGAGGTATTCATTAATTGCGACTCGCAATTTGCGAGTCGCAATTAAGGAATCGCTATTTTTTTTGAGATTGCTTGATGCATTCCATTTTGCTATTCCTTATTAGCGATTACTTAATTTTCGCTAATAAGGAATCGCAAAATGGATGCTTGATGCATCTGGCCCTGAGTGCTTAATTTGATCCGGTGGTTTCCAGTGCTTCGTACCACACGTATTTGTCAACACCGGCGCTATGGGAAGTCTGCAGCATGATGGTGTGGTTAGCCTAATTTAGAGATAAGCACAACAACAATTATTTATTAAGTCATTAGACATTAAAATGACTAATACTTGCCGCCCAAACCATTGTTATAGCTTTGGGGACCTGGAATAGCCCTATTTGTCACCCTTGTAGGAGTGCGATGGTTACACAGGCAATGATTGGTGCAAACTGCAGTGCCTCCTGACGAGGGCCCTGGAACTTATTTATTTACAAATTAAGCACTGTAATATAATCCACCACTGACGTCACTTTTGCCTCTCACTTAGGGTACCCCGTGAGACCCTCCAAGAGAGGAACAAAGGTATAGTGCGTTTCGGTATTGTGTACCAACGAATATCCGACTCTCCCCACTTGTCACATTAGTGAAATGCTTTTGAAAAACTACACCTTTTAAGTGTGCGGCTACATTGTTGCTGTGAGAGGTTTGCCACAAAGCAATGAACCATCAGCCTGATTCATCATACTCCCATTTTGCGAAGCCCTAATAGCGATTAATAGCGATTCGCTATTAAGGACTTGCAAAACGGGATTCATGTAGAAATTGCATGAAGAAATGCGATTCCTACATATTCCTTATTTGCGATTAGCAAATTGCTAATCGCAAATAAGGAATAACTCGCCATTCATTCCTATGGGCCAAAAGGCCCATAGGAATGAATGGGGAGTATTCCTTATTTGCGATTAGCAATTTGCTAATCGCAAATAAGATAGCGATTTGAAGGGTGCCAGGGGTGTCCAAAGGACACCCAGTAGCACCCCTCAAATGAAATTTTACACAGGTGTTGCACACATGTGTGTGTGTGTAACATGCAACTCAGAAAAATGCATTTAAATGCATTTTTCTGAGTTTTCGCAATTTACCACGAGGTCTGACCTCGCGGTAAATTGCGGCAAGAAATTGCGAATTCGCAATATTAAATTGGATGTTGAATTGCATTTAAGGAATCTCAAATAGAGATTCCTTAAATGTCATTCCTCGCAAAATTGCGAGATCGCAATTAGCGATTTTTACATCTGGGATGCTGAATCCCAAATGCAAAAATCGCTCTCGCAAAGGGCCAGATTCTCAGAATCTGGCCCTTTGCGGGCGCTATTTTCTTTGATGAATCGGGCGGCATGCTCCTTGCTTTTGCAAATAGTATGACAAAGTCAATGCGATCTCTCTGTGTGTGTAAACTTCAAACATTCTATTATATCCGTGAACTGAGGGCGACCCCTAGCGGACGTGTATAAAGTTGCCGTGGAGCATCAAGTCGAAGCGTGCAGTGGGGACTGTGGGGAACGATTTGCATTGTTCTTGCACTTCGAGAAATGACGGAACACCTCCCCTGGAGGGTCCCTCGAGGGAGAAATAATTAAAGCAACGCCCCACGAAACCAGAACAACAAGACAACAAGCAAACTACGAATCCAAGACTCCCACCAGCAATGTATACACTTGAAAAGCGACTGTGTTTTTTTCTTAATTTGTAAAAGTCGGACACTGCATGTCTTTTGCAGTTTTATATAGAGCGAACTCGATCCAAAGGTATTGTAGCGCTTTACATGAGCGCCAGTTTTATTACACAAGGACAGAATCATGTTTTGGATTTTAAGGCCCTGGAAGGTTAAGTGATTTGCCCAGAATCACAGGATTTTTAACCCACGCCAAACCTAGAACCCGGTTCCTCCGGTTCCAAAGTCGGCAGCTCTGGACGTTACGCCACATATGCTCTATTTTTTTTTTTATCATTGTTCGGCAATGTGCCCTGCACTGCAGTGAGCCAAACTATTGCCCCAAACTGACGTGTTGTTTCTGTCTGTTGGTCACTGGCCCTTCATGGAAACTAAAGTGGCAGAAGAAGGAGAGATGAGACAAGGTTGAGTGACCAGTGCAACGTGGTCAATGAAATACTTCCAGAAGTGACACATGCTATTCTTGGGGCCCTAACAATTGTCATATCACAGTGCCCCCTCTGCCATTCACTGGTGTCAGGAAGAACTATAAGAAAAACGTAAGCTTTCCGCCTCTCTGTTTCACCTGGAGCATGGATGCATTTGGCGTATTCCATTCTGGACACTATTTATTGAGAGATCTGTGCGAGCACGGGGGCGTGGCTTCCATGGTGCAGCAGGTGCAGTGGCAATGGTCCCATAGTTCCGAAGGACCCACTGAACCCAGTTGTATGCTGTATTTCACAGTTCAACCAACAGTCAGGGGGGCTGTTTCCCTCCTTGCACAGGGGCCCATGACACTCGGGACATTCCACTGGCGACCATACCCGAGTGCCGCAAAAATTATCATTATTAGTTTTCAAAAAGCATTCTTCTTTGCACTTTTTACGTATTCTTTACTCGAGGTTGTTTATATCAACAGTACAGTACACTCACTTCCAAATGTACAGCGTTCACTATCAGTACATTGTTATTCGCCTTTTTGCCCTAACGTTCTGTCTCGATAGTTGCTAGCCGAACCGCTGCTCTACCAAAGGAAACCGTTAGATGTGGACATTTTTTTCTAACACAATCCAAGCACCCTGGGCCAGAAAGAATAACTGGCACTTGCTTTATCTTTCTTCGTGTGGAATGGGTTACTGTTTTCGATGTACTACGGTGTTTTGTACCCACCCTTTTCATAGGCATTGGCGCTTCTATATAGGCGAACTGAAAGCTGTACAATACACATCAAACTGACACAATGTCTCCAAAAATGCAAATACGGGAATAGATGAGGGTTTTTTTCTGTTAAAGGAGGTGTAACTTTATTTTCATTAGTCGGACCTTGCTTGTGTGTGCCAAATGTAGGAAACACATGGTGTCCCTATGTTTGTGTGTATATGTATATATATATATATATATATATATATATATATATATATATATATATATATATATATATATATATATATATATATATATATATATATATATATATATATATATAATATATATATAATATATATATATTTTTCATTTATATTTAGCACCTATGCGCATTTTAGTTAACATAAGTTCCCCAGACGCAGTACCAGCCTTCAGTGGCTTACCTTTGAAGGTAGGAGTTGACGTCCCTAGGGGTCGGGAAGTCTGTCCCTCCATCAGGTATCCACTTGATGGACGTGTCAACCCCAACGCCCACATGCCCTTCAGCCCCGGAGGAAATCGGCATCCCTCAAGCGCAGCTGGCACAGCAGACGATACGGAACTCAGTGACAGCCCTAGCCGGAACCTGCCGCTCGTTCCCCCATGTGACGCTGGTCTTGGGTGCAGTACCTGACTGCAGCCACCCGGCCTCCCGCCGCGCGCTTTTGTTTCCCCAGGCTCGCATTCCTACGGCGGCCGAGATGCCTATTGTTTGTTGCTGTTGCCATGGGCGCAGGGAAAGCCCAGCTTGGATCAAAACAAATACACTGAAAACCCTGCAGGCTACAAGAAGTACAAAACGCATGAGTTACTGGGGACTGGAAGCCACTAAGAGGCCACTTGTTCATTTGTAATCCCGATAAGCAAAAGTGTTCTTTGCTAGGTGGCATGGTACACATGTAGGGAATTAATTACTTATGAAAAGGATTTAAGACTGACTGATTCAAGACTGGCGTTCTGTATTTGCCCTTCCCATGCACGCATACGTTCTGTACTTGCCGCCCGTAATAAGGACTCAACTGAAAATTCCCAATTCACCTTCTGTCTATATTTTGCCTTCTTTACGTGGCCCGACTGGTCACTTCGGACTGGTCACTTTGCAATTTTACCGGTTGGCTGCAGGCCTGCGTCTACTTTCAGAGTAGGATTGGCTGTCAATCAATCAATCAATCAGGCATTTATATAGCGCGCTACTCACCCGGAGGGTCTCAAGGCGCTTGGGGGAGGGGGGTCCGCTACTGCTCGAACAGCCAGGTCTTGAGTTGCTTCCTGAAGGCGAGGTGGTCTTTGGTCAGGCAGAGGTGGATGGGGAGGGTGTTCCACGTCTTGGCAGCCAGGTAGGAGAAGGATCTTCCTCCCGTTGTGGCTCTTCGGATGCGGGGGACGGCGGCGAGGGAGTGGCTGGTCGATCGCAGCTGGCATGTGGGGGTGTAGAAGGTCAGGCGGTCGTTGAGGTATTTTGGGCCTTGGTTGTGGAGAGCTTTGTGTGCGTGGGTGAGGAGTCGGAACGTGATTCTCTTGCTGACGGGGAGCCAATGCTGGTTTCTCAGGTGTGCGGAGATGTGGCTGTGTCGGGGAATGTCCAGGATGAGGCGTGCTGAGGTGTTCTGAATGCGCTGGAGTCTTTTCTGGAGTTTTGCTGTGGTTCCGGCGTAGAGGGAGTTGCCGTAGTCCAGTCGGCTGGTGACGAGGGCCTGGGTGACCGTCTTCCTGGTTTCAGTGGGGATCCACCGGAAGATCTTACGTAGCATGCGTAGGATGTTGAAGCATGACGAGGAGACGGCGTTGACTTGTCTGGTCATGGAGAGGGAGGCGTCTAGGATGAAGCCCAGGTTGCGTGCGTTGTCTGTCGGTTTGGGTGCGCTGCCCATGGCGCCACCAGGAGTCATCCCAGGCGGAGGGCATAGATCCCAGGATGAGGACTTCCGTCTTATCTGAGTTCAGTTTCAGGCGGCTGTTCCTCATCCACTCGGCTACGTCTTTCATCCCTTCGTGTAGGTTGGTTCTGGCGGTGGCGGGGTCGTTGGTGAGGGAGAAGATTAGCTGAGTGTCATCGGCGTAGGAGATGATGTTGAGGTTGTGTTGGCGTGCGATGGCCGCAAGGGGGCTCATGTAGATGTTGAACAGCGTGGGGCTGAGTGATGATCCTTGTGGTACGCCGCAGATGACTTCGGTGGCCTCTGATCTGAACAGGGGGAGGCGGACTCTCTGTGTTCTTACGGTGAGGAAGGATATGATCCATTCCAGTGCCTTCTCCTGGATTCCGATGTTGTTGAGGCGCAGCACTAGGGTGCGGTGGCAGACTGTGTCGAACGCCGCGGAGAGGTCCAGGAGAATGAGGGCCGCTGTTTCCCCTTTGTCGAGCAGGGTTCGGATGTCGTCAGTGGCTGCGATGAGGGCGGTCTCGGTGCTGTGGTTGGCCCGGAAGCCGGATTGCGAGTGGTTGAGGGATCTGTTCATCTCGAGGAAGGCGGCCAGCTGCCTGTTGACGGTCTTCTCGATGACTTTGGCGGGAAAAGGGAGTAGCGAGATGGGGCGGTAGTTCTTGAGGTCGGTGGGGTCTGCTGATGGTTTCTTCAGTAGGGCACTGAGTTCGGCGTTCTTCCAGCTCTCTGGGAAGGTGGCGGTGTCGAAGGAGGCGTTGATGATGTCCCGTAGATGGGGTGCGATGACGGAGTCGGCCTTGTTGAAGACGTGGTGTTTGAATAAATGAATATGTCTATATGCACTCTAAAACATGAAGTAAATAAAAATAAAAATGATATATTTTTTTATAAATTTGAATGTGTTCTTGTCTGAATCTAATGTGGCACTGATACATTGGTGAGCGCTAAATGGGTGACTATTGGGAAAAAAAACTGGACTCTTGAAGAGCCTATTATTGATTGAAAACGGGGCAGATCTATCTTTTTCTTCGCCTATTCTGAAGACGTGGTGAGGGCAGGGGTCGGTTGGTGATCCGGAGTGGATGGAGTTCATTGTGCGGATGGTGTCTTCGGTGTTGATCGGGGTCCAGGCGCGGACGGTGGTGGTGGGGGGCGTTGGTGTGGTCGTAGGGAGCGTCGGCTGTGTGCTGAAACTGTTGTGTATGTCTGCGATCTTGCTGTGGAAGAACGAGGCGAGCGAGTTGCAGAGGTCTTGCGAGGGAGTGATGTCGTTGTTTCCGGCGCTGGGGTTCGAGAGCTCTTTGACGATGTTGAAGAGTTCCTTGCTGTTGTGGGCGTTGTTGTCCAGTCGTTACTTGAATGCGGTTTTCTTGGTGGCGTGGATCAGTTGGTGATGTTTTCGAGTGGCGAGCTTGAGGGTGGTCATGTTGTCTGTAGTGGGGTCTCTGCGCCAGGCTTTCTCGAGGGCCCGGTAGTTCTTCTTGGAGCTCTTGAGTTCGTCGGTGAACCAGGATGCTTTCTTGGTGCTGGGTCTGGCGGGGGGGGGGTCTTCAGTGGAGCGAGGTCGTCTGCGCAGTTGGTGATCCACCTCGTGAGGTTGTTGGCGGCTTGGTTGGGGTTCGCTGAGCTGGCGGAGGGTTCTGGCTCAGGGCTGTGGTGAGCTGGTCGGCTGTGATCTTGTTCCAGCTTCTGCGGGGGTCCTGTTGCGGGTGGTGGTGGAGCGTGGTCTTTCTGAAGTTGAAGTGGACGCAGCTGTGGTCTGTCCAGTGGAGTCTGGTGGTGTGGCTGAAGGAGATGTCCTTGCTGGAGGAGAAGACGGGGTCAAGCGTGTGGCCGGCGTAGTGGGTGGGGGTGGTCACCAGTTGCTTGAGTCCGAGGTTGGCGAGGTTCTCCAGTAGGGTGGTGGTGTTGCGGTCGTTGTTGTTCTCCAGGTGGAAGTTGAGGTCCCAGAGGAGGATGTAGTCGGCGGAGGGGAAAGCGTGCGGGCTGATGAAGTTGGCAATGTCTTCGCTAAATTGTGTGCGTGGTCCCGGGGGTCTGTAGATGAGGGTGCCTCTGAGGGTGGTCTTGGGGTCAGTGTGGATCTGGAAGTACAGGTGTTCGGCGACTGTGAGGGTGTCGTCGGAGTTGGTCGTGATGCAGATGGTGTTCTTGTGGACGATGGCGATGCCTCCTCCAGTCTGGTTGACGCGGTCCCTTCGGGTGATCTTGTATCCGTCCGGGATGGCGATGGCGATGTTGGGTGCTGAGGAGGCGTTCATCCAGGTTTCCGTGAGGAAGGCGACGTCTGGAGCTGTGGTGTCGAGCAGGTTCCATAGTTCCACGGCGTGTCTGTGGACGGAGCGAGTGTTAAGCAGGATGCACTTCAAGTGGTTGCTGCTGGTGTTCGGCTTGGCGGGTGCAGGTGCAGTGCAGGTCCGGATGCAGGAGAACTTGCAGGATTGGCAGGTGAAGGGTCCGTGGGTGCGTCCTGGGGTGGCTCGGTGGCAGCCGGGGATACGGCCGCTGTTGAGTGCGTTGAGGGTGGCGTAGTCGTAAGTCCGGCGGGTGGGCTGGCATCTGTTGAGGCCAGGGGGTCTGGGGCTGGGCGCGGTCCAGGCGCGGACGGGCGCAGATGGGCTTGCCTTTGGCGCGCCTTCGGCGCACAATCGGCGTGCCCGCTGCGCGTGAACGCTGCGTGTACGTGCGGACACCGACATATCTGGCGATGTGGGGGGGCGGAGTGGGAGGGAGGAGCAGCTGGGAGGCGGGAGCGGGGAGGGGATCGGGTACTCGGCAGCAGGGGGGGTGGGGGCCGCAGGGGAGCAGTGTCAGGGAGCGGGGAGGGCGAGGAGACGGCGAGAAGCCCAGGGAGACCAAGGCAAAACAAAGAGGAACCAGAAGGCTAGAAAACAAGCTCAGGGACAGAGGCACTGGGAGCGAGCAGGGACAGGCAGCTGGGGGCACTGAACCAAGGCAAAACAAAGAAGCCCAGGGAGAACTAAGGCAAACAAAGAAGAACCAGAAGGCTAGAAGCAGGCTCAGGGACAGAAGCACTGGGAGCGAGCAGGGACAGGCAGGTGGGGGCACCGGGCACACTCACGGGGAGGCGCGCGGCGGGTGGAGCGACCGTCACCGACCACAGTCAGGTCAGGTCACAGCTCCCCGTCGCGCTGGCTGCCACTTAAGTAATCCAGAGGGAGGGAGGAGCAGCTGGGAGGCGGGAGCGGGGTGGCGCGGGGAGGGGATAGGGTACTCGGCAGCAGGGGGGCGGGGGCCGCAGGGGAGCAGCAGCAGGGAGCGGGGAGGGCGAGGAGAAGGCGAGAAGCCCAGGGAGACCAAGGCAAAACAAAGAGGAACCAGAAGGCTAGAAAACAAGCTCAGGGACAGAGGCACTGGAAGCGAGTAGGGACAGGCAGGTGGGGGCACAGAACCAAGGCAAAACAAAGAAGCCCAGGGAGAACTAAGGCAAACAAAGAGGAACCAGAAGGCTAGAAGCAGGCTCAGGGACAGAAGCAATGGGAGCGAGCAGGGACAGGCAGGTGGGGGCACCGGGCACACTCACGGGGAGGCGCGCGGCGGGTGGATCGACCGTCACCGACCACAGTCAGGTCAGGTCACACGCAATTAAGCCCCCATTCCAGTCGCTGCCTCCTGCATCATGAGGCTGACAGTGTTTTTGTAAACCATTTTTGACAGGATTGGTTGCAGTAGGAATGATGTAAGATCGCACCTTACAGATTGAGTGATCTGATGAATGCACTTTGCCTGTTGGGTACTTCATTATATGGAAGGTGAAAATGAGCGGAGTGCCTACATTTGTTGATCCCCTTAGGTGGCAATGCTGTACATGGCTCTACGTTTGGGATTGCTACACATCAGATGTTATTTTTAGGTTTCGCCTGGCGAAAGTTGCGCAAGCAGCATTTCGCGCAGGTGAAATCTAATGTTATAACAGTATGGGGGACTTGAACACGCCCCTTCTTCCATTGGCTAGCTCCATGGAGGCTAGCCATTGGAAGACATGGTTGTCCATCACTGTTTCCCCCGTCAGGACGCGAATCGTGGGCGTTTCTGACTCTTTTTTTAAATCCCGCCCCTTGTTGCCTGGGCCGCGCTGTGATTGGCTGCCGGCCCGGGACACCCCTGGGACGTCATTCCCCGGGCCGCGCTGTGATTGGCTGCCGGCCCGGGACCTGACTTGTTTCTTGTCTACGAAAGTGTTTGTGTTTTCATTGTCTCCCTGTGTACATGTCACCTTTTATGCTCCTCCCCTAGCCCCTTCCGGCCATCCTCCATTGTCCATGTGTTTGTCCTCAGCCCTTCCACCCCACCCTCCATCAGTTTGGCCCCAGACTTTCTTCTCCACCCGTTGCTTTCCGCCAGCTTCAAAAAAAAATGCATTAGCGCTAGCTGCATCATTCATAGCGCTTTTAAAAAACATTTTTTAGCAATGATACACAGTAGCAGCGCTGCTACACAGACTGGTTACAAAACATTTGCAAACTCAATAGCTCCCATAGGCGAGACCCATTGGCTCTGACAATGTTGTTTTTTTGTATTTTCCACTGCAGAAGTCTTTTTTATGGTTTAGCCAAGATTCACAATTTAAACCAGACCTACCGGCTTCGCCAACTCTTGTGTTATTTATGCTGGTGGTGATGTCCATTAAATCGTTTTGTTACAAACATGAACTGCCGTCAAACCAAAAATTCTTAGTCTCTGTCTCGTCCATGTCAGGAAGAGAGAAGGCAGTTGCGGACTTCAGCCACGCGTTCTAAATGGTTCTGAGCCGTAAAACAAAGGATAAAACGTCCATTTGCAGTTACTCAAATTCCAGCGCCGTGCGTTATAGTGCTTTTAACACGAAAACCAATTTGTAAAACAATGCTTAGAAGAGGGATTCAGGCCAGGTAGGCCCTCTCGGACTCTCATGATATTTGGGCTCTGTAATAATTTGTGGAATCTTCAGGTTTCCTAGCTTGCAGGAAACCTGGCAGCTCATCCCGTAGGAGTGAGGGATGGCCGCCTCTCACCCCTCTTGACCCAGGGCTCATTTACAAGGAGTCGGGCCCTGGAGATCTCTGCGGGAGCACGGCCTGAGGGGGAGTTGCTGCAGCACGAGCAGAGCAGGATGGGGAAGGGGGAAGGTTAAGCGGCAGCAGGCGAGGGCTTCTTTTTGATCTGTATCGTAGCCATCAAATGATATAATCGCTTGTTTTATAGTACTTGCTACCACAGAGTTGCAGAGGCGCAGGGCTGTGATAACACGTGTTAAGAGCCTGTAAATCCGTATTACACGAGTAATAGATAGATTAGGGGTGCAAAGGATGAGTAGTCACTTTCCCAATACTATTACGCAAGCCAAACACTGCACAGCTGGTTTATGTATAGATTGATCTAAAATGCTAGCACAACCATAGTTACAATAATCTTTATGTTGCATAGTGGAATAACTGATTACCTGGGCCGTACTAGAATATATGCAAGAATTCTTGGATATCCAAACCCCAGTAGTGGCATAATCCAACCCCATGCAGCAATCAATCAATCAATCAATCAATCTATCAATCAATCAATCAGAGTTCTTGTAAAGTGTGACTGCTCAACCATAAGGGTCTCAAGGCGCTAAGAGGAAAGGGGCGGGGGAGGGGCTAAGCTGCAGTTCAGTCGAAGAGCCAGGTCTTGTGGTCCTTCCTGAATTGTGGCTGGGATGGTGATTGCCTGAGATGTAGAGGCAGGGCGTTCCAGGTCTTCCCAGTGAGGTAGGAGAAGGTTCTTCCACCATCTGTGGACTTGCGGATCCGTGGGATGGTGGCCAGGGCCAGTTGGGCAGAGTGGAGATGTCTGATGGGAGTGTAGAAGGAGAGGCTTTGGTTGAGGTATGCAGCTGCCTGCAAAGAGGTTTGAGCTCCACCATCTCACACGCAATACCACTAAGGTAGAAATTGATCAGCTCTGCTCTAGGAAACTCCAGGATGGGCAGGTTAGAGGTTACTCCCACGAGAAAACCAGTGGTCTTGGACTTTGACATTAGAAGGTGTGGTTTGTAGAAAACATCATTTGTTGCTCTTTGTTGGTGTCTCCAGTTGGTTGCTGTCCAGAGGCCGCAACAGGCCAATGAGCTGTGCAGTGGATGCTGGACCCCAGACACTAAGGCCAACTCTGCTATGTTTCTTTTAATTTGGGCCTTATTTAGAGCTGGGCAGATACAAGGCATAATCATATAATCACGTAGACATAATTTCACATCAACAGTATGTCACAGCCAGTGCATCTCATAAACCACTCCAATCCACTTACATTGCAACATAAATGGATTATCTAGCAAAATTGCAATATTTGCCAACTTTGGTAAAAAACAAAGGCCCTTTTAAGATTTCGCCTGTCAAAAGCTGCACAAGCAGCTTTTCGCGCAGGCGAAATCTTTTGTTTAGAGTATGTGAGTGTAGTCCCGCCCCTCTGTTCCATTGGCTAGCTCCATAAATGGAGGCTAGCCATTGGAACAGAGATCTGTCCGTCAAAGCCGGAGCAGATTCGTGGGCGTTCCCGAGGCTTTTAGGCTTTTGCCTACGTCATGCGGCTGTGGGCGGTGCTTTTTTTTGGGGGGGGGGGGTTGTTTTGGTCATTTCTCCTGGAAGGCACCGCAACGAGGGACGTCTGCCTGGCATCGGCTAGCAGGTAAGCGGCATATTTACTCCTGTTTCAGCCCCCCCTCCCGCTGTCCGTGAGCCCGTCCCCCCCTCCCGCTGTCCGTGAGCCCATCGCGCCTCCTGCTGTCCGTGTGCCCGTCCCCCCTCCTGCTGTCTGTGAGCCCGTGTGTAAATGCATCGTAAATGCTTGTTTCTGATTATCAAACAGAATCAAACATTTTTCTTACTATATTAGGATATTGTTTGGATGTTCAGGGCTTCGGCGTGCACTCTGGTGTACATCTTGCATGCGTCTCTCTTGTTTCGGATCTGTCTCCCTCGTCACATTTTTTTTGTTAAATGTTCATTCTGGTGGAATTTCGTGTCAGCATTCCAGACGAGGTTACTGAGCCGAAACTCACAGACCGTGTTCCTAGAAAGGAGAGCTTGTGCCTCTCTGCATGGGGAGTTCTTGGCACATGAATGAATGATGCATTTTATTGTGTCACTTCTTACTCAAGTGAATGTCTCCAACATCTTTACAGTGACAACAAGACCGCACTTGGAGGAGATCTACCCGCCGTCCCATTCGCGGATAAGTAACTTGCTTTAAGTACAATGACTGTGGCTTTCGGCGGGTTTAGTAGCCTCTAAGCGCTGTGGCAAAGTGGTATTTGTCGCCAGGTGCGGACCGTCCTGCCGTAAAGGATTGTGGGTGTCGCCCAGGCTAACCAACCAGCGGCAGCCATCACCATCCGTGAGGTGCTCGTCTCCCTGAGACCCGAGTCATGGTGCTCGTGATGTGGCCATAATCCAGCGTGCATGGCGCTGAGGCTTGTGTACCAATGGGAGGGCGTGCCAGGGGCTGTAGCGCATAGAGGCCTGCGAGGGCCCGGGAGTGTGCGTAACCTAAAGAGCAGAAGCAGCAGTGACGTATGTTATTCTGATATGGTATTGGTGAGCATTAAGGTTAATGGGATCCCTGAGGTTCAGTTTGATCCTAAGGTTTATGTGGGGATTATGTTGTGTGCAAGAATGTTTGCACCACATTCAAATTTGAAAAGGGTTTTATGGTTTGAAGTGTTTGCTCAACGCTAAACGTGCCGGTGAATCTGTGGAAGGCAATATTGAAACACCTTAAAAACATTTACGTAGTGGTTGAGCACAACCTGCTGGGCCACTTCTAGGCATATTCCACTCGTGGATGACCACAAGGGGGTACACCCATGTGTGGATGTATGAAGGACCCTGACCCGTCCCCCCTCCCGCTGTCCGTGTGCCCGTCCCCCCTCCCGCTGTCCGTGAGCCCGTGCGTCAATGCTTGTTTCTGATTATCAAACAGAATCAAACATTTTTCTTACTATATTAAGATATTGTTTGGATGTTCAGGGCTTCGGCGTGCACTCTGGTGTACATCTCGCGTGCCTCTCTCTTGTTTCGGATCCGTCTCCCTCGTCACATTTTTTTTGTTAAATGTTCATTCTGGTGGAATTTCGTGTCAGCATTCCAGACAAGGTTACTGAGACGAAACTCACAGACCGTGTTCCTAGAAAGGAGAGCTTGTGCCTCTCTGCATGGGGAGTTCTTGGCACATGAATGAATGATGCATTTTATTGTGTCACTTCGTACTCACGTGAATGTCTCCATCATCTTTACAGTGACAACAAGACCGCACTTGGAGGAGGGATCACTGACATAATATAGAATGACAAAATATAGACTTACCAAAATATAGTCACCAAAATATAGAATGCCAAAATATCGAATTCCTATCTACAAACAGGTAAGTACAAAAATATCGAATCCAAAATATAGTCTGTAAAAAATATAGTCAGTCAAAATATCGATTTTTTTTAAATGTCTTAAAAGTAATTTAAAATTAATGAAATAATAAATATAATTAACTAAAACATACTTAAAAATACTCAAATAACCTTAAAATTAAGATATAATTAATTTAAGTTATTAATAAAAAATGTACAATATTTTACCGTAGGATAGCAGGAGGGTAACATTTAATATTACCACTCCAGTGAGTGCAACAGTAGGGAAAGCGTTGGATAGCGTAGGGGTAAAAAATACTATTCCCACTCCAGTGAGTGCAACAGTAGGGAAATCGTTGGATAGCGGGAGGGTAAAAAATACTATTCCCACTCCAGTGAGTGCAACAGTAGGGAAAGCGTTGGATAGTGTAGGGGTAAAAAATACTATTCCCACTCCAGAAAGTGCAACAGTAGGGAATGCGTTGGATAGCGTAGGGGTAAAAATTAATATTCCCACTCCAGAGAGTGCAACAGTAGGGAAAGCGTTGGATAGCGTAGGGGTAAAAAATACTATTCCCACTCCAGTGAGTGCAACAGTAGGGAAAGCGTTGGATAGCATAAGGGTAAAAATTACTATTCCCACTCCAGAGAGTGCAACAGTAGGGAAAGCGTTGGATAGCGGGAGGGTAAAAATTACTATTCCAACTCCAGAGCGTGCAACAGTAGGGAAAGCGTTGGATAGCGTAGGGGTAAAAATGACTATTCCCACTCCAGAGAGTGCAACAGTAGGGAAAGCGTTGGATATTCGAAGGGTAAAAATTACTATTTCCACTCCAGAGAGTATAACAGTAGGGAAAGCATTGGATAGCGTAGGGGTAAAAATTACTATTCCCACTCCAGAGAGTGCAACAGTAGGGAAAGCGTTGGATAGCGGGAGGGTGAAAATTACTATTCCCACTCCAGTGAGTTTAACAGTAGGGAAAGTAATGATTTAATATATTATTAAAAATAAATTAAATATCAATCCCAATAAAACATTAATTGAAATTAATAACCAATTTAATATTATGTAATAATTAATTAGAAATACAACTACATATTAGTTATTAAAAATTAATAACCTATTCATAATTATTTAACAACTAATTAATTTTCAATAACAAAAACTAATTAATAATACAAATTAATACCAGTTAAAAATTAACAGTAAATTAATTATCAATACACAAAAAGTATTTTTAACATGTAATTAATTACAATTACATTACTTCCCACCCTATTCCCCTATGAACCACATCCCACTACAGAAAACACATTAATATAATTATCATAATTATCAAATATTTAATTATTACAAAATTATTACCAATTAATAAAAAGTAATTGCCAATTAATAGAAATTAATGACCAATTAAAAATTAATTAACAATACATTTAAAATCAATACCAATGAATGAAAAAAATTATTTACTTAATTACAATTAAATTACTTCCCACGCTATTCCCCTATAAACCCACAACCCGCTACAGAAAATAAATTTAGAAAATTAACATAATTAACAATTAATCAATTAATACAAATCAATTGGCAAATAATAAAAATTAATTACCAATTAAAAAATAACAATAAATTCAAAATGAATACCAATAAATAAATAAAAATATTTAATTAATTACAATTAAATTACTTCCCACCCTATTCCCCTATAAACCCACAACCCGCTATAGAACTAAAAAGCTAAATTTAATTAAAAATTAATAATAATTGCTAACAATTAATATTTAATTTAATATAATTAAATTACTTCCCACCCTATTCCCCTATAAACCCACTTCCCGCTACAGAATTAAATTACTCAAAAATTAAATAACATAAAATTCATTACTTAAAATACATTAAACATACATTACAAAAATTAATATACACCTTTCACACATATACTAACATACAAAACACTTAAAAAAAATTATATTATTAAAAAATCGATATATTTAATGCCTATATTGTATATTTCGATATTTTGACTTCTATATTTTGAAAATCGATATTACTTACCTTAAATTCGATATTTTTAACCACTATATTGTGTCCATTCGATATTTTGTCCATTCTATATTTTTACTTCGATATTATGTCCATTCTATATTTTGGAATCGATATTATGACTGTTTACCTTGGAGGAGATCTACCCGCCGTCCCATTCGCGTATAAGTAACTTGCTTTAAGTACAATGACTGTGGCTTTCGGCGGGTTTAGTAGCCTCTAGGCGCTGTGGCAAAGTTGAATGTGTCGCCAGGTGTGGACCGTCCTGCCGTGAAGAATTGTGGGTGTCGCCCAGGCTAACCAACCAGCGGCAGCCATCACCATCCGTGAGGCGCTCGTCTCCCTGAGACCCGAGTCATGGTGCTCGTGGTGTGGCCATATCCCAGCGTGCATGGCGCTGAGGCTTGTGTACCAATGGGAGGGCGTGCCAGGGGCTGTAGCGCATAGAGGCCTGCGAGGGCCCAGGAGTGTGCGGAACCTAAAGAGCAGAAGCAGCAGTGACGTATGTTATTCTGATATGGTATTGGTGAGCATTAAGGTTAATGGGATCCCTGAGGTTCAGTTTGATCCTAAGGTTTATGGTGGGGATTATGTTGTGTAAAAGAATGTTTGCACCACATTCAAATTTGAAAAGGGTTTTATGTTTTGCAGTGTTTGCTCAACGCTAAACGTGCCGGTGAATCTGTGGAAGGCAATATTGAAACACCTTAAAAACATTTACCATGTGGTTGAACACAAACTGCTGGGCCACTTCTAGGCATATCCCACTCGTGGACGACAGAAAGACCACAGGGGGGTACACCCATGTGTGGATGTATGGAGGACCCTGAATACGGCCAAACCACACTTTCGAGCAGAGGATTGCTGAATGGAGGGTCACTGTGCACAGCTGTTCCGACGCCATGCTGCGGCCAATCACCCGTTGTGTGTTCATCATTTCACCTCCAGGGAGTTTACTTTACATATTATGACAAGGGCGTCGCCTACTTGGAGCACAAGTGAAACCCTCTCCCTCTGGTAAGCCATTCTTTTCTGCCTGTGCCATACACATACTGCACCATTTCTTGAGTATATATTTATATATATTTTGTGGGATTCGCAGCGAGATCGGCAGAGCCGTTGTGGATTTCCATACACAAACTAAACAAAGCAGAAAAAAATATCCAGAAGTGGGTTCTGAATATTTCACAAAATGGCTCCTCACTGGATTCGAATCTCCTCCAAAATTACAACCAGGGCTTGAGTTGGGGTACCATGCGGGTGGACGGCGTCCCCCCCACTTATTTCACCGGGAGCTCGATAACTGGAGCAAATGGAGCCACACATTCACTCTTTGGCCTTGCTGGTGCGAGATCGAAGCTTATCCAGAACGCCGCTCACGTGCTGGCTTCTCTGATGCAATCGCATCTATGGGGTGAGCGAGGGGAGGCAATGAGTCTGATGGTGTAAGCCGCAGGGCTCGTCTTCTCAATACTATTAATTATCAGGTGCGTCTCCCGCTGTCCGTGAGTGCTTTGTGTGGTCAGGCGATCCTCTGTTTGTATCTGCGAATCTTCCCTGACCTCCCAATAAAATGTTTTTTTTACGAATAGGCGTTAATTAGGCCTCGAGTGAGAAAGAATGGTAGCCCGCTTCTCCCAGACGGCCTCCATTTTGGAAGTGTGTCTTTTGCTGCGGTGCAGAAAGAGGAAAGGATGTAAGTTAATGGCCGATGGGACTGAAATAACGAATATGACAGGAATGGCGCCCAGGGGAGGGGGCAAATCAGCGCAGCTCTTCTCCTCCTGTTGGAGGTGACGGACCATCTCACCTCCAACAGAGCTGTCTCGGTGCTGTAGTTGGCCCTAAAACTGGATTGCATGGGATGCATGACAGATTCTCCGTAAACTCAATGAGTTCTTTGTTAACATGTTTCTCCAATACTTTGGAGACGGCAGGAAAGAGGGAAATGGGTCTATAGTTCGTAGGAACATTAGGGTCCGCATTTGTTTTTTTTGGGAGGGGCAGAATCTTTGCCTGCTTCCAGAGTGGTGGCACAAGGGCCGTACCTTATTGACTGGTGGGTTTAAGGTGGCTGCTAGAGCAGGTAACAGTTTAGCTGGGCACTCATCGGTTGGGAATCCCGACTTGAGGCCCATGACATATGTAAGTGAATCCTCAAGTTCTAAGGCTGGGATCTGTAACAATTTTCGCCATTGTAAAAGTGCTGGAGAAGGTATGTGTTGAATGATGATTCCCTTGTGGGTTCGAGGAGAAGAGCTGTCCTCCCCCGCCTCCGGGGAGAGGGACTGCTTGATCATCGTTATCTTTTCATGAAAGGAATGGGCCACCTGGCTTGTCCAATCTGCAGATAACGGACCTTCCTTGCTCACTGCCTTAGGAGCCGTAAACGACTTTCCGACATAAAAAATGTCTCTGCCCCTGTTGCTGGTTTTTGCAATTTTATTCTCCAGTTAGTTTATTTTGGTCATTCTCACTATTTTGTAGGATGATTTTAGAGCTGCCTTATAAATATTCATATCCTCCGAGAGATAACGCCTACGCCACTTTCTTTCAAGGCCTTTGTATTTGCTTTTGCTGACTCTCAAGGATTCATTGAACCATGGCGCCAAATGGCCGGTCCTCCTAGAGGTGCCCGAGGTCAGAGGGGCGACTGCATCGATGTTAGTCCTCAGCTGTGCTTCTAAAGTACAAGCCTCCACTGAGGAATCGCCCACGAAAGAGGGCACTGAGGAGTCAAATGCCCTCTGAAGAGAAGGCACAGATATTTTATTGAGGGCTCTGAAATTGCTTTCAGCCTTTTTCTCCCCTGATGGGACATGCTTTCATGTAACTGGTATCCGAAAGTTAACAAGGAAGTGGTCTGACCCTGTTAGCGGGATTGGAGGATCCACCTCCACTTTCATATCGCAAAAGATTTGGTACAAAATGTTTCCCAGTTTATGAGTAGGAGCTGTGACAAAATAATTAAGATTACAGACTGCAGTGATTTCAGACAGGGCCATCACAAGTGGCTCAGAGGGCTTTTCTAAATGCAGATTCAAGTCCCCCAAAATGAAAAGATGCTATATCTTAGAACAAGCGGTGTGATGCATTCCTGTAGAAAGTTAATGAAGTTTCTAGGTGCACCTGATGGGCTATAGATTACCACCCCAGCAATGCATTGGTGCGGTGCATTGGTGCGGTGAAAGAGTGCAGCGGAACCCCATGCACTCTGCACCTTCCAACTGGTCCAGTAAGATAGAGCAGCACTATAGCTCCTGGTTGAAAACAATGGCAACTCCCCCTCCTATGCAGATTCAAATCCCCAAAAATGAAAAGATGCTATATCCTAGAACAAGCGGGGTGATGCATTCCTGTAGAAAGTTAATGATGTTTCTAGGTGCACCTGATGGGCTATAGATTAGCATCCCAGCAATGCATTGGTGCGGTGCATTGGTGCGGTGAAAGAGTGCAGCGGAACCCCATGCATTCTGCACCTTCCACCTGGTCCAGTAAGATAGAGCAGCACTACAGCTCCTGGTTGAAAACAATGGCAACTCCCCCTCCTATCACAGCCTGTCGGTCTTTCCTCATGATTTTATAGCCTGCGGGAATGGCAGATGCAATGGTAGGGTTAGAGGAGTCTGATAGCCATGTTTCAGTAAGAAACATGAGGTCGGGGTTCTCGTCTAATAAAAGGTCATAGATTTGTGCCTCATACTTTTGCAAGGAGCGAGTATTAAGCAATATAGCTTTAAAATACTTCCCCTGTCTTCCTGAGCTAGTTACTTTTTTTCTCTGGACTGGCCCCATCGGAGAATCCTCCCGACCCTGACCGGAGACCAGTTACAGTGAGAGCAGTGAGATATGACTCCATTGTCAGTGCTTACCACAGTATTCTGGCATTTATGGAGGTTGCCTAAGTTAAGTATCAACGAATAACGGTGTTCAATTATGCAGACCGGTTGCAGCTGATCATTTCAATTGACAACAACCTGTTATCTTCATGTAATAAATCATCTTGGAATAATACCTTCCTGAGTGGACCTTCATCATTACAAACTCCAAAGCATCGATCTTCAATTTCCAGTCAACTATGAGGTTCATCCAAGCCTGGATGGACCAGAACCATCGAAAACTGAATCCGGGAAAAACTGAGCTGGTTCTTACTGGAGACAGCGCTAGGTACTGGGGCCCACACTACTGGCCCTCTGATCTAGGCCAAACCCCCATCCCCTCCTCCTCGGTAAAGACACTTGGAGTCACCTTGAACAGCGACCTTTCACTAAAAACCCAAGTAGGCCAGGTGGTCTCCAAGTGCTTTTTCCAACGTAGGAAAATTCAGAAACTGCGGCGACTCCTAACATCGGAAGCCATTACCCAAGTGGTAATCGCAACTGTGATCTCCCACCTGGATTACGCAAATTCTGTCTACCTGGGCCTACCCCTTTTCCTTCAGAAACGTCTTCAGATGGTACAGAATTATGCGGCCAGACTGATCTTGAATCAACCCAGATGGCAACCGGCTACCCCTTTACTGATGAAACTTCACTGGCTCCCTGTGGGTCAGCGATGCACCTTCAAGACAGGTTGCATAATTTTCAAATCCCTTCATTGTAAGAGCCCAAAGTTTATTGACAAACTGATCATCAAGCATGTCCCGTCTCGGAATTTGCGCTCTGCCCACCTGGGCCTCTTACAGATACCGTCGTTTAAGCGTAAACGTTCCGGTGGCTGCAGATTTGGAACACTGGCTCCCCGTCTGTGGAACACTCTCCCCTTGGAAATTCGGTCCTGCTCGGACCTATTGACATTCAGGAAAGCATTAAAAACCTGGCTCTATACACAAGCATATCAATAAAATTTCGGTTAACTCCTCGGTCAGTCACATCCATTGTCTCTGTTAACTCCAGGAAACCAATCGGTGTTAGCGCGCTTTACAAATCATTTATTAACATAACATAACATTATTAACATAAGTAGTACAACACGTCCATAGCTAATAATGTGCGTCATCCCTGCGGTTCGACAGGCAGCATGGCTGGCGCGGGCCGCCTCCGGGATGCTGACGGGCATAGACAGACTTGCCTTTGGTGCGCCGGCGGCAGGCCAGCATTGCGCCCTTTCCGTTCATCTGCTGCGTGTCGGCACCATCCCGTGTTAAATGCCCGGTGGCAGAAGGAACAGGGAGAAGACTAGACTATCTCCCTCCCAAGATGTCAGCCGCTAAAAGGCCTAACGGAAGTGGAAAACCCAAGGAGTAACCCTTCCTCCACGCAAACAGTTTGAAGCTGGGGTGGACCGGGGAGGATTATCGGGGAGAGGTGGCAACGCTAGAGACTCGGTGAGTGTCCAGGCGTAAATTGATAAGAACAAACAATACTCGCAAAAAATTTTTTAAAACAAGCAGTTTAACAAAACGATTAGCAGTTTAAGTAAAATCACACAATTTAAAATAAAGTGCCTCTTAAGTGCAAGGATTCTTTAAAACAGACGGGCAGCCCGGTGTCAGCAGGGCCGGACTGGCCGTAGCGGGCACCCGGCAATCCCCCGGTGCGCCGCAGGGGTGGGGGACCGGTTTTGCGCCTGTTTTGGCACCCCATAAACAGGCTAAAGCCTCCTTCTCTATGACAGAATACGAAGCCTCAGCACCTTTCAATGTGCCGGAAGCAAATGCAATCGGCCATTCCAACTTACCAGTTTTCTGCCTTAACACTACACCTAAACCATACGCATTAGCATCTACCATTATGATTGACTTTTTGTCGGGATCAAACGGCCTGAAAGTCACAGCATTGATGATGTCTTTCTTAATGTTGTCAAAAACCGATTGACAATAAGGATCCTAAGCAAAAGTTACACCCTTTTTCATGAATGCCCTCAAGCAAAATACCTTAGATGCAAAATGAGATACAAACTTTGAATAGTATTTAGCTAACCCAAGAAAAGATCACATTTGTTAAGAGATTCCCACATATTTTTATCAATAATGGTAAACGGTGAGCATGAATCGGCATATAAAATCATGTCACAATTATTGATGGAAACTTTGCATTTAGGTGATTGACTTTCACAAGAGATTTCATCAACCTCATTAGACCAAATAGCCATGACTTCAACCTCACTGTAACTGCTATGTTCATTAAATTCACCAAAAGCATGAACAGATCTGTTTAAGAACATTATATCAAATAACCCACTCAACATTGATTGAGACAAAAAGGCAGAATTGTAAAGAACAATCTATATTGTGCATATGATGTATTCTAAATTATAGAATGTGTATATTTTTTCTTAAAATCAATATATATGTTCTGAAAAAAAATCTTTTTTCTTAGACTGACTGTGGGCCTGCTTTTGTCTTTGGTCAACACCGACTATCACTAAGATCTGTGATCTTACTTACATTTTTTCCAGTGAGTACAAACATTATTACGGTCTTAGAGAACCCCTTTAGAGTCTTTCTAGCCATATAGTGTAATGACATGACAACTGACAGCGTTTGGATTATTACAATTCTGCCTTTTTGTCTCAATCATTGTTGAGTGGGTTATTTGATATAATGTTCTTAAACAGATCTGATATGCACATAACTGGGACTTGGTCCATAATTTCACTATGTATTATGTAATTTGGGGATTACCACTTAAATATGCTGTGGTGATTTTGTTAACAGATATAAAAAAGAAACTCAATGAAAGCCTGACCGAGACGGATGTGAAAAGTGTATCAGACAGATTATTTTGAAGGTATTTCTCAGATACATGTGTAATTTTCTACAATATTGTTGTGAAATTTTAGAGCCAGCCCTACAAAATGCAAGTCCATTTTCTCTTGTTCATACCAACTATAGATATTGGTTTCTAAAAATAAACTAGCTAGGGTACTCAATGTCATATATTGCGATGACAGGAACATGTCTTGACTGCTTTATAAAATTGATTGTATCCTTGCTATCCTGTTGTGTGTTTTTTAATATGAAATATAAATGTTTTCCCGTGTTTGATAGTAAGTTGTTTTTAATGACTGGACCCCTTGACCAATTCCTGGTTCTGCTATCTTCTTTTGGTTTAGGGTGCCAATGTATAGACAAACTGTGCAATGTAATATCAATTTTTGTAATATATGTTTTTTGTATGTGTTTTGTATAGCCCTGAAGAAGTCCGGCAACGGACGAAACGCGTCGGCTATTCGCAACTATCAAAAACAGAAAATAAAGAATAAAAACTGAATAAAAGAAAGAAAATCAAAATCACAATTTCTGTGTGTTTCATCTGAATATTTGGGAAAACCTATATTTTGTTTATTTGCATGTTCATCTTTAACAATTGTTCTGTAATGGTGTATAACTCTTGAAGGGTGCTGTCCTGTTTCCAAAAGTAGATTTCTTGGGTGGTAGGTTTCCTATCTTCCTTAAGGCCCGTGTGGGAATCACATGTCTGGACATAGCACCTTCTATTTCTATATAGCATATGGTATTTCAACAGTGGTGCAGATTTTTTCCTCAAATTCCCAGTTCTCTTGCCTCATTTGTATTTGTTGATGTAAGGTTTTGGTTTTGAGTTTGTTAATACACTTACTTCACTCTGATCTTTGTTACACAATTCATTATGATCTTTACTATGTTCTTTACCAAGTTCTTTTACATAACGAGAATTAATTTCTACTCTTCTAGCTATGCTAATAGTTTTTTGAGGAGAAGGATCTTTCAAGTCTAATAATTTTTCTTGAATTCTTAAATTACATGTTCTGTTAATGAACTGATCCCTAATAATTTCATCATGTAAATCTTTAAATTTGCATGTAGCAGCTAGTCTTCTTAACACAGCTATATATTGTTCTACAGTTTCACCAGATAATTGTGCTCTAGACAAAAATGTATGCCTTTCCACAACAATACTTGTTTTCTTTCCGTAATTTTCTTCAAGTGCCTTTAACGCTTCCAAATACTCATCAATCATGCACTGTTCAGTCTTGGTGCTGTCAAAAACAACATCCTCATCACTAGAATCACAATTACCACCATTATTAACTAATATAGTAGAATTATTTGAGATAGATGGTTTAGGTAGTGTCTTAAATACCTTTTTACCCTCTACACCGAGGTTGTGTTTCAATAAAGCTAATTTGCGAGAAGGTAAAAATATTTCACCACCTATAACTTCTAAGTAAGTTTCAAATGATTCCCGCAAATACTCCCATACCATTGGAGGAAGACCAGGATCTTGTAAAAATTTGGGTGGAGCTAAAACTGTATTTGACTCCATGTTTAAATAAAAATATATTTTATATATAATTAAATTAGTCAAATAAAACAATTAAGATGCAATTTTAAAGAAACAAATTAACAAAACAAAAGTAGTCACTGATGTCAGAATGTTGAGTAGAATAGAATAAATATCCTACTCATGTATTTCAGTAGCAGTTCCTCAAAATGCTGAAAATTTTCTTCTTTTCTTTATGAAGAAATAATCATCCAGAAAAATGTCGTAGATCCAATGAAAAACGATGAAGATTTCACTACATATTCAGTTCCCAACGATTTTGTTAAAGGTTGCTAAGCAACGCGCCCCATAATGCATTGCGTCATCCCAGAATGCATTGCGTCATCCACAATGCATTGCAATATACACGGCATAACGGCAAAGGCTTGCGCGGTGAAACTGGAAGCTTAAAAGATGCAGGTGAGTCAATGAATATTCCTTAATCACTAAATGAACTGCAAGCCACAAAACGAAAAAACACTTTAAACGTTACTAAGCACTTGGATTCTAACATCTAATTGGGCGCGCCACAGTTATTATCAGGGAAACTGTAATGTATTCACAATGAAAATCAATGGGTGGTGCATCTAGAGGGAGGGTGCGCATCCAATACCCAACATTTCTGTAACAACAGAAGCCAAAATATGTAACACCCCCTGAGCACACAAATGAGTAACTGAAACTGATCTCAACTATATTATAGTTGCACAAAGAAGATTAAATAGCTGGCAATCCACTGCCAGCTATTTAATCTTCTGTGCGCAACTATAATATAGTTGAGATCATTTTCAGTTACTCATTTGTGTGCTCAGGGGGTGATACACACTTTAAACGTTGCCCAAATAACCGGTCTGATGCATCGATCAAAGGTATTGGATGAATTAAATACAGTCAGTCACACGAAATAACAAATACCTTAAAAATCTTAATAAACTAAACGGATTTCCAAGTCAAATAATGAATCCAACGACAAATTCTTCATTAGAAGATAATTATACTTCTTGAATTAAGCAGAGTCAATTTTCAATGCTGAAATGTAAACATCTTCGAATTCAGCGTTTCTTCTGAAATCCTCGAATTCAGCATTTCTTCCGAAAACGGGTGCGTTTCTCCTTCGTCGCCACTTTTATAAAGTGGGATCCACACACATTAAGTACGATTTTGATGCTTTAATAAAAGTATTTGCACAGCCAACAAAGTACGTCTGCTCAGCTTGAGATCAGATCACAAAGTGTCGTTGTCCCCTTCTAGAATCTCGCTCCCTCGCACCAGCTATCTTTCAGTTCATAACAACCTGTGGCACGCACCTCGGCACGCGACTGTATTATTAATTAAATTGCTAAACTAAGATGTAACAACTTTCACTCAGAGAAGAGAGCATGAGGCTAGGATGAGAGCTGTCCAACTTCAGATAGAAAAAGAGGAAACAGCCCTGGCCCAAGCTAAACTTGCTTTAGCAAGGGAACAAAGATTAAGTGGATTAGATTCCACTGGTGGCAGCAATATCCCTAAGGATAAAGACAGGTCCTATGATCATAGAAACCTGAGTAAGATTGTGCCCCCTACAAAGATGGGGATGACATCCACAAATGGATGACTGCTCTCGAGAGAGCCTGCATGGTACAGCAGGTTCCCCAAGATCAGTGGGCAGCAATCTTGTGGCTCTCCTTCTCAGAGAAAGGAAGAGACAAACTCCTCACTGTTAGCCCCGAGGATGCTAAAAACTACACTGTCCTGAAGAGTGCTCTTATTGATGGGTTTGGCCTAACCACTGAGCAATACAGGTTGTTGTTCAGAGATACCCACAAAGCTCAGACTCAGGACTGGACTGATTTTGTAGATTGTGCTACTACGGCTCTGGAAGGTTGGTTATTGGGCAGCAAAGTACATGACTATACAGGATTGTATACTTTGATTATGAGGGAGCAGATCCTTAGTAATTGTCAAAACCAGCTTCTACACCAGCACCTGGTGGACTCAGATCTGACCTCTCCACAAGAATTGGGTAAGAGGGCAGACAAATGGATCAGAACCAGGATTAGGCCTAGAAATCAGGGTAATGACCAGAAGAAAGATTCTACCAAGCCTCAAGAGAAAGGTGGGGATAAATCTAAAGACAAGACTTCCCCATGGCACCAAAACTCCAAGGATGGGGGTGGGTCCCAAAATCCTTCCTCTACAGTTAAGAAACCTTATTGCCATGCTTGTAAAAAGCCTGGCCACTGGAAGAATGACAGCAGTTGCCCCAAGGCCAGCAATAAGGAAAATATTCCTCCAAGTAATACTCCAACAGCTCCTGTTACTACTAGTAGTAATCCCCCAGGTGGTGGGAGTGCCCCCAAGAATTTGGCTGGGTTTACTTGGGGAACTCAGGTGGACTCTGGCCTAACCAGATCCCCTAACTTAGCTACTCTTGCCTGTGAAAATGGCATGGGGTTTGCCAACTTCACTGCTTGTCCCAACACTTTTGGAAAATACAGACAGGAGCCCCTCATCAATGGCCAGAAAGTTGAAGCCTACAGGGACACAGGGGCTAGCATCACTATGGTGACTAACAGTCTAGTTCCCTCAGGACAACTTTTACCTGGGTTCACCTATCAGGTGATCAACATTGATGGAGTGCAGAAAGATCATCCCATGGCAGTAGTAAATCT
This sequence comes from Lissotriton vulgaris, assembly GCF_964263255.1. NCBI lineage: Eukaryota > Metazoa > Chordata > Amphibia > Caudata > Salamandridae > Lissotriton > Lissotriton vulgaris. The sequence continues at coordinate 1,248,959,616 of NC_141689.1, read as the reverse complement.
CAGCTGGGGAGGTGTCACTGGCCCCAAGAGAGTGGCAGTGTCTTCAAACTGTAGATTGTCTACTGGGGAATGATCTAGAGATCTCATCCTGGGCTGAGGTAGAACAAGAAACCCACTCCAGAATGGTAGGCCTTCCAAAAGAGGTTATTGGGGCTGTGATAGCCACAGCCCCAGCCCAAGCAGAAGTCCTTCCGGAAAAGGTTGGAAGAGCTGTGATGGTCACAGCCCAAGCTCAGGCAGACTTCCCTGAAAAGGTTAGCAGGGCTGTGATGGTCACAGCCCACACCCAAACTGAGTTCCTTCCTGAAAAGGTTGGTGGGGCTGTGATGGTCACAGCCCAAACTCAAACAGATTTTAGTGTTGTGATGCCTGAAACTATGGATCACTCCACTCAAACAGAGAGCATTGGGGAGGAAGAAAAGTCTCCCTCCCACCAGACATAAGGTGAGAGTCAGCCTCCTCAGGGAACTGACCCTACCCCTTGTGAAGGAACTGCCCCAGAGGTAGTCAGGACTGGCAGAGCCCCTGATGTCAGTGGACCCTTCCAAGGTGAGACCCAGTCTGGAGCAGGTAACCTGCCCCTCCCTACCCTGCCTCAGTCAGCCCAGGGCTGCAGGGGTCTGGGAGGCCAGTGGTGGATCCCAAAGGGCCCCCTGTCCACAAGAACCACCCCATCAGCAAATTTAGGGGCACCAAAGCTAGCAGCCCTAGCAAGGTGAACATTTCAAAAACTCCTGAGGGATCTCCCTTACAATTAGTTAGGAACCTCCCCCAGAAGGATTCTGTTGGGCACAGCCAAACCTGGGACCCAAATTCCCCAAACCTGACCTGTCCCTCCAGTAAGCCAACAAAAGGGACCCAACCTCCAGCTTTAGGTAGGCAGAGGTTGACCCTGAGAGCGCAGTGCAACTCAGTCAAGGAAAGAAAGGCCTATATGATGGAAAGTGATTGGAGGAAGCTGAGCCCTAATATAGAGGAGCCTCACTTCAGTACTCCATCTCAACACCAGCCTTTTACTTTGCCAAAACACACCACAGGTAGAAATTCCCCTTGGTGGAGACCCTATGATACCCTTAGGGTAAGGGATTGCTTGGTGGAGCATGAGACAGGGGTAACCATGCTAGTGAAGGTACTTCCTTATATGTCCACTTAGGCAATAGAGGCTTACCTGGTCAATGATAGCCTTATCTCCTTTCGTTTGGTGGGGTTGTGTAGGAAGGTGGATACCTGACTATGGTTACCCCAGATTTTTTGCCAAGTGTTTAGCTGGTTTTCGACTTAGTTGGCCGGGGATCCTGCTAATCAGGACCCCAGGCTATCTGCTCTCTATGTAAAATGGACTCCATGTACCTTAGGTACATCTCCAATTAGATATTGGATCACCTTATGAGCCCCTGTACAGTGTACTATAGGCAGCATATCTTTTGCCACCCCTGGCTGGCCATCCAAATTGACACAACTGGCTGATCACTCAGCCTGGGCAAGGTGCTGTAATCACTCCTTGTTTAGATATAGTATTCCTATATCTAACCTTATATCTAGACACATAAATACCTATAAGTCACTCCTATGGCAGGCCTTAACAACCCTGGGGGCAGAGTGCTTGGTTTTATGTGGGTTGGTGCTCTAGCATCAGCAAAGCCTGTCTGCAGCTTTCAAAACCATGTCCTTATAGGTGTTCTAGGATATTGCCATACCATATACTCTTAAGTGCATTATGAACCTCGCGGTTAAATGCTATGTTTGGTTTGGCTTTATCAAAACATGTTGTGTATGGTGTCATACGCTTTAGGATACTACCCCCTCGCCAGTCCTGGCGACAGGGGTAGCATTCCACCCTTCTAGAGGGAGAAGACATGTTACTTTCCTTAAACGCAGTTAAAATCAACCAGAGCCTCAGCATCACAAAATGGATGCTGCTGCCCCAGACACAAGTCCGGCCTCCTGCTGCTGACCGAAACTCCGGCAGGGGAGGCCTGGACAAAAGGTTTCCTGTCACAGGGAGGTGCTAGCACCACCCCAGACAGGAGATAGTGAATTGGGGCAGGGAGGGCTGAATGAAACTAGACACTGCCTGGGGCACACAAGGTGTCCCATGCATAGTCCAGTTCAAACCGGTGCTGGGGCACTCCAGCCCCAGCTCTGGCGCGAAACTGTACAAAGGGAAAGGGGTGTAACCACCCCCTTCCTGGGTCCCACCCATAGGAGGGACCTAGCAGGTGATCCAGCCCCTTGATTTGGAATAAAGGTAGGAGCTGTGCCCTTAGACTTTAGATCATCCTGACTGAAACTTTGATACAGAACTCTGGACCCTTCGACATCCTACTCGACGTAGAAGACTGAAGAATCTCCCTTGTGGTCAAGGAGTGACCACCCTGCACAAGCAGGCACCATCAGCGCTCAAAGGTTTTCTTTGTCGTTGCTCCCGCCAGAGCTCAAGTGACAGAGACCAACAAGAACTGGACTCCCAGACATCCAACAGCCTGATCCACAGTCCCAGCAAAGCTGAGACCCGTCGAGGCGACGTGAGACGTGGGACCGGCCATCTTGGAAAGCCAGCGAAGTGCTTCCTGTGCAGCTCCCAAGGCATCCTCGAAGCTGTGCATTGGGGATTGAGAAGCCCCAGCCCCGAGCAGCTTTTCCACCAAATATCACCTCTCCACACTCACCGAGTCGTGCGTGTGGCCCTTTTGCATTTTCCTGCTCAATGCATCTGTTTGGTCACTTGCACGTGGGTTAGTGGCCTCTGTGATGACGAACCTACACATTTTCACTGCTTGTAGGCATCAAAAGCCTACCAGGGGCTGCAGCATATCTTTTGCCACCCCTGGCTGGCCATCCAAATTGACACAACTGGCTGATCACTCAGCCTGGGCAAGGTGCTGTAATCACACCTTGTTTAGATATAGTATCCCTATATCTAACCTTATATCTAGACACATAAATACCTATAAGTCACTCCTATGGCAGGCCTTAACAACCCTGGAGGCAGAGTGCTTGGTTTTATGTGGGTTGGTGCTCTAGCATGAGCAAAGCCTGTCTGCAGATTTCAAAACCATGTCCTTATAGGTGTTCTAGGATATTGCCATACCATATACTCTTAAGTGCATTATGAACCTCGCGGTTAAATGCTATGTTTGGTTTGGCTTTATCAAAACATGTTGTGTATGGTGTCATACGCTTTAGGATACTACCCCCTCGCCAGTCCTGGCGACGGGGGTAGCATTCCACCCTTCTAGAGGGAGAAGACATGTTACTTTCCTTAAACGCAGTTAAAATCAACCAGAGCCTCAGCATCACAAAATGGATGCTGCTGCCCCAGACACAAGTCCGGCCTCCTGCTGCTGACCGAAACTCCGGCAGGGGAGGCCTGGACAAAAGGTTTCCTGTCACAGGGAGGTGCTAGCACCACCCCAGACAGGAGATAGTGAATTGGGGCAGGGAGGGCTGAATGAAACTAGACACTGCCTGGGGCACACAAGGTGTCCCATGCATAGTCCAGTTCAAACCGGTGCTGGGGCACTCCAGCCCCAGCTCTGGCGCGAAACTGTACAAAGGGAAAGGGGTGTAACCACCCCCTTCCTGGGTCCCACCCATAGGAGGGACCTAGCAGGTGATCCAGCCCCTTGATTTGGAATAAAGGTAGGAGCTGTGCCCTTAGACTTTAGATCATCCTGACTGAAACTTTGATACAGAACTCTGGACCCTTCGACATCCTACTCGACGTAGAAGACTGAAGAATCTCCCTTGTGGTCAAGGAGTGACCACCCGGCACAAGCAGGCACCATCAGCGCTCAAAGGTTTTCTTTGTCGTTGCTCCCGCCAGAGCTCAAGTGACAGAGACCAACAAGAACTGGACTCCCAGACATCCAACAGCCCGATCCACAGTCCCAGCAAAGCTGAGACCCGTCGAGGCGACGTGAGACGTGGGACCGGCCATCTTGGAAAGCCAGCGAAGTGCTTCCTGTGCAGCTCCTAAGGCATCCTCGAAGCTGTGCATTGGGGATTGAGAAGCCCCAGCCCCGAGCAGCTTTTCCACCAAATATCACCTCTCCACACTCACCGAGTTGTGCGTGGGGCTGTCAGACTCCACGCTGCCGGATCCGATTGATGCACATATGACTCCACCTCCCTATCTCACCAACACGCCTGCAATAACAACACAGCGTGTTCGAGCGATAAGGCGAGGGAAAAAACAGGAAACAAACAAGGAGGGGACGGAAGGGGACTGCAGGGAAGGGACAGCTGGAAGACAAGAAAACAATAATACAGGTTATTCGTATTCACCTTGAGTCCCTACACTCTCTCTGTCTTACTATGTAAGTGTAATTGTTCACCTTTGTAAAAAGAAGAATTCACCTCCTCCTCCCTGTATTCCTTAATGTTGATGTTCGCCACACTAGTCCCTAGAGAACACAAACACTATTAGTGTCAAGCCTCTTCCTGATTCAACATACAATACTATTCATGGTGATGAACCTACCCTGCCTTGTATTGAAAAGTGTCCAAATGATAATCCAGTGAAATCCCCAAACCCTATGTGAAATCAGCTACAATCCTGTTCCTCTTTTGAGTCTGTTTACATATGTACAACACTCTCCAATCAATACTTGAAGGACACGGTAAGACGTAGCCTCAATACTACTGTCTTCCGCTCTCTGGTTCTGACCCTGCTTTCCTGGTTATCCAGCTCCAAACACGGAAAGGTGTAGGATCTCCCCCCACTACCTTCCGCTTTGGCACTTGCCTTAAAAAAGCACTAGTGTCTTTCTTCGTAACGGAAGTACGCAGAAAGACCAGACCGCAGTACTCCGTTCTCAAAAGGGGCAAACACAATCCTGTAATTCACTTGCACGTTCAACCGCCTGTGTCAGGTTACAAAACAGCGTGTGACAACTAACGCGTTAACTTCACGCGTTCATTGTCTGAACTCACAGTACTGTAGCAGCAGTGAAATCCTCGAGGTCTCAAGATCTCCGGGAAGCGCCGACCTCGCGCTGCGGGGAAAACAAACAAAAGCGCCGACCTCGCGCTTCGGGGAAAACAAACAAAAGCGCCGACCTCGCGCTTCGAAAATGCAGGACCAATCGCGCTGAACTCTCTTCTTCGCGCTAATCGCCAGCAGAACAATCCATGAACCAAATTCTCCTCCCACAGGTTTAACCTGCAATACTATTCTCCAGTATCTCCCAAACTCGGGAGAAACACAAAATCACGAACAACGTGATGAGGGGCCGTCTTCCTTATATGTTGCCCCGCCCCCACTCTAGAGTTCTGGGAAATGTAGTCCTGAATTAGGTGGCGCTGCTTGGCCAAGCCTGACAGAATGTCCCCCTCTCTAGCGCCTTCTAGGGCCCGGCTTATTTGGAAATCTCCTATGGAAAGAGCGTACCTCCGCAGGAGCATGCACGTCCGTGCTCTGCTCCCAAGAGTCATCTTCAGCAGAATACCCCTTCCAGGACACCAGGTATTTTAGCACCCCCCCGGCACCACTTGGCGTCCCTGATACTCCTTACTTCATACTCCATACCACCATCACACAACACAGGCGGGGGGCTACTCTGCGTGAAGTAAGGGCAGGTTTCAACAACTGCACATGGAACACTGGGTGTATGCGCATCGACCCTGGCAATTTCAACTTATAGGTCACGGGGTTCACCTGTTTCACTATGGTGTATGGGCCTATGAATCTTGGGTGAAACACGCTGCGCAATTTGAACCTGATGTTCTTTGTAGACAGCCAAACCTTATCCCCCACTGCGTACCGGCGACTCTCTATCCTGTGGCGATCCTCCCATCTTTTGTACACCTCCTTCGCTTTGTTCAAATGCACCTGCACCCCCTTATGGACCCTCCTCAGCATCAAAATTCTTTCTTTCACTGCTGGCTGGTCGCTAAGATCAGAGGGTATGTCAACTGGCAGTGTATTAGCATCGAAACCATAGTTGGCCCTGAAAGGTGACATTCCTGTTGAGCTGTGCCATGCGTTGTTATAGGCCAGCTCTGCCATCCATAACAGATCCACCCAAGACTCATGAGCTTCCTTAGCATAGCATCTCAGGTATTTCTTTAGCGTCTGGTTCAAGCGCTCAGTCTGCCCATCAGTCTGAGGGTGGAAACTGGTAGATAAGTTGGACTCTATTTTCAGGGCACTACACCACATGCGCCAGAAACGTGCAATAAACTGCGGTCCTCTGTCAGACACGATTACCCTAGGAATACCGTGTAGTCTGACCACATTACTAGCCAGCAATTGGGCTGTTTGGCTGGCATTCGGGAGAGTCTTACAAGGGATAAAGTGTCCCATCTTGGTGAGACTATCTATCACTACCAACACGGCTGTTGAGCCCTTATCCGTTGGAAGACCTGATACAAAGTCCAAGCTGATATGCTGCCATGGTTGACTTGGGGTAGGCATGGGTATCAGTTTTCCTGCTTTCCTGGTGGTCATCCCCTTGGCTCTAGCACACACCTCACAACGGGCCACCCACTCAGTAACATCCTTACTCAGGGTTGCCCACCAGAAGTGTCTTTTGACAGTATCGAGAGTTTTACGTATACCAGGGTGTCCTGACAGTTCCCCTTCATGACACCAGCCAATAGCTTTCTTCTGCAAAGGGATTGTGGGTAAATACAATTTTCCCTGAAAGAAAGGCAACCCGTCTCTCAATTTGCAATCCAGTCCGTCATGCGCCCATGACCCCCATCCACCCGGATACTGATAGTTCCTCACCTCCTCCAGAAAGGATTCCGCCCTCACCACACACAGGACCTTCCCTGATGGTATAATTGCCTGTTTCTCATCCCCACACTCCACTGGCATTGTTTGTCTAGACAATGCATCGGCCTTCCTATTCTCAGACCCCGGGCGGAAAGTGACCACAAAGTTAAACTCTGCAAAAAAGAGCGTCCATCTCATCTGTCTCGCTGTCAAGTGTCTAGCAGAGGACATAAATTGTAAATTCCTGTGGTCTGTGTACACAGTAATGGTATGCAGGGCCCCCCATAGATAATGCCTCCACTCCTGGAATGCTCTCTTGATTGACAACAATTCCTTTTCGGCTATGGTATAATTGAGTTCAGCCGGACTCAATTTCTTTGACAGGAAGGCCACTGGGTGCAACTGACCTGTATTACTGTCCCTCTGTGACAGTACTGCCCCGATTGCTTCATCCGAAGCATCCGCCTCAACCACAAAAGGGTGTTCTAAATTGGGATGTGACAGCACCGGGGCAGAGATGAAAGAAGATTTTAGAGTTTGGAACGACTCTCCTGCAGCCTCTGTCCACTCGAAAGGAACCCCTTTTTTCAATAGTTTCGTAATGGGCACTGCCAGCAAGGAGAAATGCAAAATGAAGCGCCGGTAGTAGTTAGCGAAGCCCAGAAAACTCTGGACTTTCTTCACGTTCTTCGGTACCGGCCAGTCTCTCACTGCCTCCACCTTGCGCTCAGACATTTGCAACCCCGAGGGACTAATCATCACTCCCAGGAACTCTACACAGTATACTCCAAACTCGCATTTGCTGAGTTTAACAAAAAGGCTATGTTCCCTCAATTTCATCAACACCTGTTTGACCTGTTCCACATGACAACCTTCATCCATTGAGTACACCAGGATGTCATCGATGTACACTACAACAAACAGGTCAATGTACTCCTTCAAAACGTCATTGATCAAAAATTGAAACGCCGCCGGGGCATTACACAGCCCAAAGGGCATGACCAGATATTCATATAGGCCATACCGCGTCTTGAATGCCGTCTTCCACTCATCCCCCTCACGTACCCTGACCAAGTGATAGGCTCCTCGTAAGTCCAAACGAGTATAGATCACTGCCTCCCTCACTTGATCAATCAGTACCGTAATGAGGGGGAGAGGGTAACGGTTCCGAATGGTGTTTCTATTCAAGACGCGGTAGTCCACACATGCCCTCAGATCACCATTAGCTTTCGCTATAAAGAAAAGAGGAGAGGCTGCCGGGGAACGGGATGGTCTTATAAAACCTATCCTTTCATAATGATCGATGTATTCCTTTAGGTGCACAGTCTCAGGAATAGATAAAGCATACACCCGGCACGTAGGAATCACTGCCCCGTCGATCAAATCAATCCGGCAGTCATAAGGTCTATGGGGCGGCAACTCCTCAGCTCTGCTTTCACTAAATACATCCCGGAATGCTTCGTATTCTTTCGGGAGGGTCACCTCCTTCTCAGCGGCTGTAGCCACCACAAACTGTAAAGCCAACACTGCTACAGGGGAATGCACATACGGTACCAGATGTTCCTTGCAAAACCCAGAAGAGAAAAGCACCGTGCGAGATTTCCAGTCGATGGTAGGGTTATGGAATGTAAACCACGGCATCCCTAGGATTATCTCATACTGAGGAGCCTCTATTATGTTCAACTCTACCCTTTCCACATGCCTTCCCTCTGACACCTCAATGGACAACTCCACCTCTGCCGTTTTTTCCGTTATCAGACCTGATTTAATTGGCTGACCATCTACGGCTAAGACCTCCTCTGGATTGCCTCTTGGTATTCTAGGAATCATCAAACGAGCTACCAACCCGTTATCTATAAAATTACCAGTGGCCCCAGAGTCCAGCATGACCATCACTTGATGGGATTTGTGTTCACACTCCAAGGTCATGTCTAATACCAGATGGGACTCGGTCTCCCCTATGCCCGAGGAAGATAGAGATGTAAGCTTCCAATCGGGATTCTCCTCTTTAGTCGGCAACGATACCAAACCCTCCTCACTCTCTCTGGCCGTATTGGACACCGCTACCCTTTGGTTCCTATTCCACGTGTTCGAAGTCTTGGGTTTAGAGGGGCACTCGCGTACATAGTGGCCCTTCTTCCCACAATACATACAAAGTCCTTTCACCCTCCTACTCTCTCTTTCAGTTTTAGACAATGGTGGTCGAATAGCTCCTATCTCCATAGGCTCTGCCCCTGCCTCTGCGGAACCCAGGGCTCTCGTAGGAAAACTCACATTACGGGCGTAACCCCTGTCCCATCTTCTTCGATCCCCACTCCGCTCCGTTAGCCTACCATCCAATCTCATGACCAAATTTACCATATCCACACACGTCGTAGGTTGAGGATCAATGTGTGCTACTGCGTCCTTCAATTCCTCCCTCAACCCCTGATAAAACAGAGTCATTCTTTTGCCCTCTGGCCACTCAGTTTCGGCAATCAGATGATTGAACGTAGTCAGGTAAGTAATCAAATCACTCCTACCCTGCCGCAGGGACAACAGCTCTTTATCCGCACTGAAATTAGTGGCCCTCCTGTCAAAGACTTTTTCGAATTCTTCTCTGAATGCCGTCCAATTGGACAACATGGCATCGTCTCGTTTTATAAGAGGGACTGCCCAATTGGCAGCATCACCCACCAAATAAGATATGGCAAATGCTACCCTAGAATGGTTATTGGGAAAAGAGGCAGGCTTACAAGAGAAATGGAGCATAATTTGCGTCATAAAAGACTGCGTTTTACTAGGATCCCCCCCATACCTCTCAGGGGTGGCTAACGGGATAGGAGGGGGAACTGTAACCTGTATCTGCGCAGGACCTGTAGAAAAAGGGTTCTTGGATAATTGTTCCACCCTATCTTTAAGTAGAACTGCCTCTGCCTTGGATGCGGCCAGTTCCTGTTGAACCAAAACCAAGGCCCTCAACACATCATCCAAGGTGGCCATATGTACTCCAACCCGACCCGGCAGAATGCAATTCGTGGGTTCGTGATTCTGTCAGACTCCACGCTGCCGGATCCGATTGATGCACATATGACTCCACCTCCCTATCTCACCAACACGCCTGCAATAACAACACAGCGTGTTCGAGCGATAAGGTGAGGGAAAAAACAGGAAACAAACAAGGAGGGGACGGAAGGGGACTGCAGGGAAGGGACAGCTGGAAGACAAGAAAACAATAATACAGGTTATTCGTATTCACCTTGAATCCCTACACTCTCTCTGTCTTACTATGTAAGTGTAATTGTTCACCTTTGTAAAAAGAAGAATTCACCTCCTCCTCCCTGTATTCCTTAATGTTGATGTTCGCCACACTAGTCCCTAGAGAACACAAACACTATTAGTGTCAAGCCTCTTCCTGATTCAACATACAATACTATTCATGGTGATGAACCTACCCTGCCTTGTATTGAAAAGTGTCCAAATGATAATCCAGTGAAATCCCCAAACCCTATGTGAAATCAGCTACAATCCTGTTCCTCTTTTGAGTCTGTTTACATATGTACAACACTCTCCAATCAATACTTGAAGGACACGGTAAGACGTAGCCTCAATACTACTGTCTTCCGCTCTCTGGTTCTGACCCTGCTTTCCTGGTTATCCAGCTCCAAACACGGAAAGGTGTAGGATCTCCCCCCACTACCTTCCGCTTTGGCACTTGCCTTAAAAAAGCACTAGTGTCTTTCTTCGTAACGGAAGTACGCAGAAAGACCAGACCGCAGTACTCCGTTCTCAAAAGGGGCAAACACAATCCTGTAATTCACTTGCACGTTCAACCGCCTGTGTCAGGTTACAAAACAGCGTGTGACAACTAACGCGTTAACTTCACGCGTTCATTGTCTGAACTCACAGTACTGTAGCAGCAGTGAAATCCTCGAGGTCTCAAGATCTCCGGGAAGCGCCGACCTCGCGCTGCGGGGAAAACAAACAAAAGCGCCGACCTCGCGCTTCGGGGAAAACAAACAAAAGCGCCGACCTCGCGCTTCGAAAATGCAGGACCAATCGCGCTGAACTCTCTTCTTCGCGCTAATCGCCAGCAGAACAATCCATGAACCAAATTCTCCTCCCACAGGTTTAACCTGCAATACTATTCTCCAGTATCTCCCAAACTCGGGAGAAACACAAAATCACGAACAACGTGATGAGGGGCCGTCTTCCTTATATGTTGCCCCGCCCCCACTCTAGAGTTCTGGGAAATGTAGTCCTGAATTAGGTGGCGCTGCTTGGCCAAGCCTGACAGGGGCCCTTTTGCATTTTCCTGCTCGATGCATCTGTTTGGTCACTTGCACGTGGGTTAGTGGCCTCTGTGATGACGAACCTACACATTTTAACTGCTGGTCTGGTTGCTCCAGACTGGCCCTTGCTCCCCTGAAAAGGAGCAGCCCATCAGACCTTACTGATCTGATCCAGAAGCCATCTCCGATTCCTGCATGGGTTGCATTTGCCAAGGCCTGTTGATTCCAAATCGAGAACCGACACCGCAGACAGCGAGAGCTTTGTGGGACAGTCCGTGTCCACCTCCTGGTTGTCGTCGATACTTTCTGGTCTACAGGGCAGCGGAGACAAACTTCATGACAGCACCTGATCGCAACCCAACATCGCCTGGTTCCTTCCTGGTTCCTTCCTGGTCACTGGCTAGTGACCCAGACTCTGTCCCCTCTGCTTTCAGGTACTCTACATCTTCGATCCACCCTTGGATCCAACCGGACTCTTCTCTCCTGGTCGCCTGCAGCATCTTTTCATCAAGGCTCCATAGAACTCCACAACGAAACCCGACTCACTTTGACACCTATGCACCCGCTTCCTGTGGGTGAGGTAACGAGGGTACTCTGGTGCTCCTGTAGAGATTTACATCCCTAGTGTCCTAGTTTTAAGTGGTTAAGTTCTAGTCCACTTGGAAGACTTCCAAATCCGCAACTTTCTAACTTTTACGCACCATTGACTTCTATTGGTAAACGCGTGTGCCTATAGACACTGCACCCGCATCCTGTGGGCCTCCTATGTCCTAACTTCTGTTAGTCCAGTGTAGCCCCATCGATTCTAAAGGCCCTAGGCCTTACCATTGTTTGTGACATGGTTCTTATACTACTATTTTAGTTTATGGTTTTAGGGGCCACCCGGGCCTATCCATATTTGTGCAACTTTTGTATGTTATATGAAGTTCTTTGTTTAACGCTTGTGCTTCTGCCCTCATAAAGAGTACAGAGGATTATTCTAGTAATAAATACATATATTTTATAATATATAACTTGTGTGGTGTCCTTTCATTTGGTATTAAAGGGATTGCATATGGTAAAACAGCTGGCTTCACATGCCCTCTTGAGTTTAGCCTAAGAATGCTTTTGTCCATGCTACCACTAGGATAGCTGGTCTATAAGGTTGACTTACAACCAATCACCATAAGGGTCGTTTGGACTGGTGCAAGGTGCTCACTAGAATAGTGAACATCACATACCAGGCCAACTTCTCACAGGCGGCAGCTAAATTACTTCACGGAAGTGGGAAACCCAAGGGGTAACCCTCCCTCCATGCAAACAGCGTGAAGCTGCGGTAGACCAGGGAGGATTAGCGGGGAGAGGTGGCAAAGCTAGAGACTTGGTGAGTGTCCAGGCGTTAACTGATAAGAACAAACAATACTCGCTAAGAAAATTTAAAAACAAGCAGTTTAACAAAACGATTAGCAGTGTAAGTAACATTACACAATTTAAAACAAATTGCCTCTAAAGTGCAAGGATTCTTTAAAACAGATAGGCAGCCCGAGTATCAGACAGCAGCTTATCCACTGCAGAACTGCAGAAGTCACAAACAAGGGAAGGAACAGGGGGTAGTAGCCCCCAAAATATTTTAACAGTAGAAGACAATGTTAATTTGAAAATAAAATATTAAGATCCACAACAGTCACTCGAGCCCCCTCCCTCCTTCCATAGTGCCTGGGCAACATATTTCATTATTATTACAGAAATGGAGCACGGAACATGAAGCCACTGTGTATTTGACATGTTCTGCATGAAAAAAGTGTGCTTCCATGGATACTGAAGTATGTCTGACATATTCCTACCTTTTTAGTAAGATTGAGGTTCACACTGTGCTTCAGGACAGAGCTATGATTGTATGTCCACCTACCGCACTACCAACACACAACCTATGCTCCTCACCCATGTCATCTTTACCATACACTCTATACCACCACTTACACCCTATACCAGCACTGACACCCTACAGCACCACACTACACATTACACCAATAGCACCACCCACATCTTCTCTTTACACCTGCATCACCACCCTCACCCTACACCTACCACAACACCTACACTTATAGCATCACCTGTATCTTTTCGACATTTCCCTTATAAACATTTCTTCTGCCCAATGATGCATGCATTTTGTGGTTATATTACGTATGCCAAAGCCTATATCCCATGCACTCAATAAATTAAAAAATGACCATTGTTTTTTCCTAATTTGGACTGCTGCCAGTTTTCAATAACAATTAGTCAAACCCCCAATTGTCACTTTATGTAGTGGGATTGAGAATGTGCTCTTTTAGTCTGTGATTAATCAATGGTTCAAGTTTTTTCTTCAGATGTTGGTAAGCGATACATTCCCATTGAGCTCCAGCGCGTGCTTCGCGAATACTCAATTGTCAATGTGATTACTTTGCCTGAGATGCCCCGAACACGCTCCTCATGCTCGTGCACATCATCACGAGGCTGTGAGAGACATGGTCCTCAAAGCCTGGAGCTGAATATTCAGGACAGACTCCCTGTGGGCCAGAAACGTCAAGGTACTTGTTACATCAATAAGATAGTTACTGTACATTGTACTGAGAAAGAGGAACAAGAGACAAGCATAACATTGTTTAATCTTCAGCGGAGCCAAGTCAGTACTGGTTGTCCATGATGGAATCACAAGTAGGGCCAAAGTTGACAATAAGTCTCATTTTCTTGTTCCATCAGTTGTACTTTGAGAGCATGATTGAAAATCAGCAGGGTGGGTGAGGCTCTAAGTTGGACAATTTGTTTTCCAAAGTCCGTTGTTCCAAAGTAGTAGTCCCAGTTACTAAAACACCCTGAATGCAGAGGAGGCACTTGGGTCTTTGGATCTGATGGGATATACCGATGCTATCCTAGGCAAGCTTTTCCACAGACTCATTTGCTGAGGTTGCAGAAGGGTCCTTACTACAGGCAATGACAATCCCCAGCACACGTTTTATGATTTACAAACACTGGACAGCAGTAGCACACGTAAGTCTACTTGAAAACACAATCAACAGCGCAATAAGGTTCCTTGTTTCTTAATTTCTTTTCTTCAGGTTCCTTTTTATTCAAACAAGATCTTAGCCAGCCAACACGTGTTTCGTCACCACAGTGGGAATATCAATCAGCGACTTTTTCAAGGTGTTAATGTCTCTTGTTCTCAACTATTTCAAGTGTGGTGATAGTTCCAACCCACACGATCTTCCGGCGTGGGCAAACGTACTTAGGTAACTTCCAAAATGTTCATAACCTGACCTCGAAAATATGGGTGGGTCGTTGTGTATGTTCTTATCAGATCGTATCAATGTCCTATGCCAGTTCCTCGGTGGTCAGTTTATGAACCTTTTGAAAGTTACCTAAGTACGTTTGCCCAGGCTGGAGGATTGTGTCGGTTGGGATTATCACCACACTTCAAATGGTTGCGAACAACAGACATTAGAACCTTGAAAAAGTCGTGGGTTGATATTCCCACTGTGGCGACGAAACAAGTGTTGGCTGGCTAAGAGCTGGTTTGAATAAAAAGGAACCCGAAGAAAAGAAATTAAGAAACAAGGAACCTTATTGCTCTTTTGATTGTGTTTTCAGGTGGACTTACGTGTGATAATGCTGTCCAGTGTTTGTAAATCATAAAAAATGTGCTGGGGATTGTCATTACGTATATTTGTAGCCTAGGCCACAAGATTTGGGGAGGCTGGTGGTTATCTCCACCCTTCAGCACCGTTCAGCTATATTTAGACCAAGATATTTAGTGACCTCACCCTTGGAGTGCCAGTATCCCTTTATTTATACCACCGATTGTTTGTTCCTTACTACAGGCACCAGTGTTTAAGTTCTGAGAGGCTTATCCTAGTGCATGCCTGCGCTAATGATGGGCATCATGCCAATGGTCTATGATATATGTGGTGGGGGTAGGGTGTACATTGATGTGTTTACACACTTTGGAGGCTAGTCTGGGAAGTGGAATGCGCTTCTTGAATATTTCTATAGGACCTAGTCAAAATTAAAATCAGGAGCAGCAGTATGAATCACCAAGCTTAGACAAAGCTGCATCTGACAAAAATGGAAAAAAAGGTGTCTGGATGGGGTGGAGGAAGGGTCCATGCATGGAACTGAATGTTGACCAAGGTGGTCATTTGCTAGACCAGGGGGGTGTTCAAATCCATAGCTTTGTTGATGAAATGCTGCACCATTGTACTGCAAATCATAGTGAAGCAGGATAATGGTTTCACATTGTGGAATTTAGACTTGATTTTTAAGGAGTCTTTAGATGGATAGTTGGCATTGCAGATACGGTTGAATGATGCTGCTTTTGGTATTTATGATTGCTTTTTAGAAGTAATTCATTTGTTGGTTACATAACAGTTTGTTACCTGAATCAGCGATGCACTTCCAATTCCATTCCAGCATGCAATTCTTTTGTATACCATTTAGGGCCAAGAGCAGTGCTTTAAATGGGCCGGTACTGTCCAGTACGGAGCACCAGCACTTTTTTATTTTGAGGAGGAGAGTACCTGCACTTCTCAAGAGAAATGCAATACCTTTAATTGGAGAGTACTGTCACTTTTCAGAAACAAGCAGGTACTCTTCTACAGAGTACCTGCACTTCTATTTTTCCATTTCAAGCACTGCCAAGAGTGATATGGCTTGAGCCTTGGCAGAACAAAGAGTCAAGATCATAGAGATTCACTGGTAGGAGGTGCTGCCACTGCATGCTCCATTAAAATTAATGCTGGCAGTATTAGAGCTGTAAATTTCATGAGGCATTTTAGGCTGGAGTATCGCAATATGTTTCATGTTTGGGCAAAGATGCAATGTGAGAAACTGTGTTGTTGGTTGAGGGGGGTGCAAGCCCTTATATAACAAAACTCCACTCTCAATTTTGAAACAAGCTATGCAAACAACTGCAGCATTTCTAATATAGAGTGCAGCTCTTTTTCACAACTTGAATTAGAAGATTGCTTTATAAATGTTATCTTTGGGAGGGCAGCTCCTTTTCACAAAATGATTTAGAAGATTGCCTCATAAATATTATCTTCTCTTTGAATGTGTGAATTTACACTTATGTGCATATATTTTGTTTTAGGGAATTTATTTTCTTTACTCTTTCAAAAATAAGAGATCTAATCGATTAATATTTTTGTAAGTATTACTCATACGGCCCAAAAATGTTTTCCACTTTTAAAATATTATCTCAATATATTTACCAAATTTTGAATTTGTTTGCTTTAGGTTCTGTTTTGGTCCTGGAAGATATCTCATTTAGGAATCCTAGTCTTCCCTTCGATTTTTTTATTTAGTAAGTCATAAAAAATCTTTTAAATCGAGGTCTATATAATGCACCCTACCTATTAAGATATAAGTACGCAGATTAATTTGTATTAAACAATATTTGGCTTTTAACCAGTCTTTGGGACTGTGTCCACACTCTTCCACAATCATGTAATATCAATTTATTTCACCTTCAACGGTCTATTATGTAAATAACTTTTTCTTCTTTCACAAAAATACATATATTGTCCCAATTATTGATATTATTGTTATAATCGAGGGGTCAAGAAAGTGCACAAGATTTATGCTTGTCCTGAAGATGGTCTTATTGACTAGATGCAACGAAGACCAAAACATCGACGAGTAATCCATTCTTCTCTTTACTGAATGTTACCAATTGATTTAGTTTAATTCACTTTAAGCTTTTCCAATGAGTGGAGTAATTATCACTGCATACATTTGTATGTGAAATATCGAAAATCATTCTGTTTTTAAATAAATCCCTTGTAAGCATCTTTACCTTTCTAACTTTATTTCCCAAGCACACGTGGGTACATTGGGTTGCCCAATTACCTTGTATTTAAACTTTCTAAAAGTGGCACTTTCAAATTTGTGTCTTAAAATTCAACATTACTATTAAAGAGGGTTTTAAATTACAATTCCTCAAACACAAACTATGACTTTCCTACCTGCTCCCAATAAAAGGGCATGACTTATTAAATGTAACAAGATAACCTAGTGTTATCCTAAGGGAGAGGTAAAGCCTGCAAGAGTAAAAATAGACTCAGAAGGTTTTTCACTACCAGGACATGTGAAACTTAAAAGTACATGTCCAACTTTTTTAATGCAATGCATCTTTCCCCTATGGGCTGTTTAGGGCCTACGCTAGGGATTACTCATATGCATTAAAAAGGAAGGTTTAGGCTTGGCAAAAGGTTTATTTCGCCAGGTTGAAATGGCAACTTAAAACTGGACATGGGCTGCAATGGCAGGCCTGAGACAGGTTTTTAAAGGGTTAATAAAGTGGGTGGCACAATCAGTGCTGCAGGCCCACTAGTATCATTCAATTTACATGTCCTGTGCATATTTAGTACGTTTTCACTAGGGACTTACAAGTAAATTAATTGTGGCAATTGAGTGTAAGCCAGTTTTACTATGTTTAAAGGAGAGAACACAAGTACTTTAGCACGGGTTATCAGTGGTAAAGTGTAGAGAGTCCTAAGGCCAGCTAAATTAATTCAGCAAAACAGGAGAGGGAAGACCACCCTGAGGCTGACAGGTCTAGCATGCAATGAGTCTTGTTGGACACAGTAGTATCTCAAGAAAGAATCCAGGTAAAGAAGAGAATGGCATAGTGTTCCATTAGAATGTTATTCCATGTACATCATTTTATCTTACTTATTTCGGCCCAGTCAGTTTAACTCTCTTTTCTGAGTTTTGGTTGCAAGTGGCACTCAAATACTTAATAAAAATTGATTCTATTTTTGCACTCAGTAGCGCCTTACAGTTCATGTGCAGTGTTCTTCAGAAGGCCTGCTGGAGAGGAGTGGCAGCTGACAGAAGGCTGGAAGTCTGAGGAGGTTGAGTCAAGGTAGAGACAGTTGGATTGGTCGGAGAGGGATAGATAGTAGAAAAAATAGAGTTGTGTGTCGGACATGTGTGGTTGTTGATTATGAGGCAGATAAAGGGTAGGTCAGAGGTTTGGCCATATGGGTCAGAGGAAGAGGAAAAGTGGGTGGGATAAGAGTAGGATTGTGAAGGGGAGGCGCAACAAGGAAAGGGAGCAGGAGAACAAAATAGAAGGGCAGTGCACAGGAGGAAACTTAGGGACAGAGGTGGAGCTCAGGGCCGGCTCCTCCGCTATGGTGAAAGAGCGTCGCACACTGCCCGCAGAGGCAAACTAAAAATAAAATGATAATGCAGATCATTTTATTTTTCGTCCTGTGGCTGAGCCTTGGGGGCGGGGCCACAACACTAAAGTAGGAGAGGAGAAGTGGTGGGCCCTGTTGTCAGTGCCCCTGACAGTTTGGCCAGCCATCTTAGGATGGCCAAACCATTATTCGCGCTGACATCTCCCAACGCAGCTGAGTTGCTGAGTGGAGCAATCAGCAGGCACAGGCTCCTAGATCCCGATGGAGCTCAAAACAAGCCCGCTCCACCCAATCTCATGGTGAGAGCAGCCTCGAGATTGGCTGCAGGGGAAGCTGGGAGCTTCGGCCTGTGCCCAGAGGAGAAGACCGGCGAGCAGAGTGGTGAGCAAAAGACCGACAGGTGAGTTTTTTTTATTATTGTTTCAGCCCCCTCATGCTGCCCCCACCCCATACTGCCCCATACCATTTCCCTTACAACAGCGGCCGCTACTGGTGAAGATAGTGGGTTATGAGGGTAGAGATGGATAGAGGGGTGAGGTATTTGGTGGCAGAGGGTAAGATGAGGAGCTTTGGATTTGGATGCAAGCAAAGGTTGTGGAGGGTGGCTTCAAAAAATGTTGCGCTTGTGTGCACTAAAGATGGAGTAGAGGTATAAGGATGAGTCAGGGAGAGTGAGCAGTGCACAGGAGTGTGTAGATGGTTGAGTAGGCTGGGTTGGAAGATGGGGCAGGGAATGACAGGCAGACTGATAGGTGGGAAAACTGATGGGCATGATAGCAGAGGGAAGGATGAGAGTTTAGTCGTTCCGCTAGAAGTGAGGATACTGATTTGGGTGAAGGCATGCTTGAGAGTCAACCACTCCCTGAGACAATGCTGATTTAAGAGACATTACCCTCAGGCCTTGTCTATTTTTTCATTGGCCTTGAGCTGAATGAAGGCCCCCGGAAGTGATGGAGGCCCCTTGAAGGGTTGAGGACCCCCAAACACTGCAGGTGCTGTAGGGGCCTGCATACATCCCTGTTAGACGGATTCAATTTCAGCAGGTTTGTGACATCCACCAAAGTACAAACTGAAGGCCCAGGGAAAGGGCTGCGGTGGCTGAGTAATTTCTCCTAAATCCTTCACTTAACTGTTTCTCATATGCATACATATACAATTTCTTTGCGGTTGTCTTAGAAGCTGAGTAAGGTGATGCATGTGAATATTAAGTAAATGGGGGCTACAGAATGGAACCCTGAGGAACTCCACAAATGAGAGCTTCTGGGTCAGACTTGCAAGATAATGTGGCTACAACCTGATGGTGACTTGATAGATAAGATGTCAGCCACATCAGAGCCGAGCCTGAACTGCCAATGGACCTGAACATAACAGTTAAGATGACATGGACTAAGGTGTCAAATACAGTCAACATGTTTAATAATATCAAAGCTGTCTGTTAAGGCCGACTGCAATGAATAACACCACAAATGTGGTGCTTCTGCCAGATCTGATACCAGCCTGTACAGATTCCAGGAGGCAATTGTCCTCAGTATAGTTTTGAAGTTGATAGAAAACAGGGTTTTAAAAAACGTTTGTATTGAAAAGATGTCCAATAGTCTAGGGTAGGATATGTAAGATGATTTATAAAGATAGATGTTAAGATCAAGAGCCCCACCAGGAGCAGCCTTCCTGCTGCTCAGGCCATCCTCCAACTGACTCTCACTCACCAACATTCCACCACCAGTCACACATCTCCCTTCTTTACATACAACAACGATAGAAACTATTGCATACATGGTTACACCAATGCAATAAAGGTGCAAGAGAATGACAGGTGGAAAGCAATGCACACATTATGCATAACTAAATAAATAAATAAAATAAAGATAAACTACACTCATCTTCTGCCTTTCTAACGAGAAAACAACATATACTCCACCACACCACAAATCATCTACCAACCCCCTAATGCCACAAACATGCCAGCTGGCAAGGCTGACATATAAGACAGCACACAGGGAACCAACCACCAGAGGTGCATAAGAGAACCGTCCATAGCGACTGAAAAGAAAAAACAGGGGGAAAGGTGAAACACCTTGGCTCAACACTGCCCCTCACCCTACCACATAGTAAGGATTTAACTTCACTATGTTCGCACGACATATGGCATAAACACTGCCCCTCGCCCTAACCCATAGTAAGGGTGGAACAACGCTTCAAGCAGAAAGCATTTTGCTTAAATAATACCCTTCACCCTAACCCAAAGAAACGGTGGAACAAAAAATACCATCACCAGTCGTTTAAACCCTGCCCTTCACCCTTACCCAGCGCTGGAGCACAAGCCAGGCCATTGAGGTGAGAAAGGTTTCCTCATTAATTTTTCCCCACCTTCCCAAGTGTCAACGCTAACCCCACTGAATACACCACAGTGCCGGGGTCCTGCGGTGGAAGGCTACCACACTCCAGGGCTCCTCACCAACCCTTGAAGGTCCAGACAACCAGACTCGTGCCAGCCATCAAGCAAACCAGGCGCGCAAGCAAAAACCATTGAGGTGAGGCGAGCATTCTCCATCATTTTCCCAAATGAAACTAGCGCAATGATTGATCACGGAGATTGCGACTGTCAACAACAAAGTTTGAACTGTAAAACATCACCTGAGAGGGTGTCGATGTTCACTTAATGATAGTCACCATCTGCCAAAATCCCGGTGGCTGGGACCACACGGGAGGCAGCGCCACAATACACAACTTGCCGTGGGTCTCAACAGCTCTCTGCAGTTCACACAAAATTAGGACTAGCTATAGATAGAATCCAAAACAACAGATTCTTGCCCTGGGCTGTCCAGTTGTAAGAGGACATTGGTGGGGCTGGAGGGCATACTATTTTTCTCTGTACTGTTAGTTTGCTTAAGCACCCTTTAACATTTTTGGTTTTTTTTTGTGCTTTCTTCAGGCTTTATCTCTTGAAGTTCCAATAGATTTGTTTCCACTGTTTCTTCTGGTTCGCATAGAAAGGCCAAAATATATTGTGTTGAAAAGATGTCCAGTAGTCCAGGGTAGGATATGCAAGATGATATATTAAGATAGATGTTAAGATCAAGAACCCCACTAGGAGCAGCCTTCGAGCTGCTCAGCCCATTCTCCAACTGTCTCTCTCACTCACCAAACATTCCACAGCATCACACACACCAACATTCCACACCCCAGTCACACTAGCTGCGCAGCAGTCATAACAAAAACTTACACTGATAATAAAGAAGGGAGATAATTCAGAAAATATTCAAGCCGAGGGTCCAAGATGCTTTTGTTTTAGCTAAGATTTTACTATCGCAGCTTTCCAAAAATCTGGGATAATACCTATTGTGCCAAGAATTACGTACTGTATGCTGGCACCAGCATTTTGGATTGGGTGTACCTTATGACAAGAATTACCTTTAGTTTGCCAGTGCCAACATTTTTACACAGGTGGACCTTATACCAAGAATTACCTTGAACATCCCGGCACCAGCATTTTGCTATGGTTGACCCATATGCCAAGAATTATCTATAGTACGCTGCACCAATATTTTGGCAGGGGTGTCCTAAGTGCCAAGAACTACCTTCAGTGTACTTAAAATTTGCCAAAGCTGCCCCTTAGGCGAAGTATTACTCTCCAGAGGCTTGCTCCAGCATTTTGTGATTGCTACCACATGAGCCGAAAATTACCTCCATTATGCCAGGCCAAGTGGCAGATTCGCACTCTTATCGCACTGACACCCAAACACTCCTTCATTCTCACTTACCTTCACTTACATGTACTCACATTCATTTTCACTCATTCACTTGGTTCACTGATAGAATATTGACGCCCAAAATATCCCCATACACAAATATCGAGTCATTAATATTGATGTCAAAGATATCGACATCCTATATTCATAATGGTAATTATAAAAATATCGATAAAAATAAATATAAATATCGATGTACAAAATATCGATTTTTTTATATATGTAAAAAATAATATAAAATATATTAAATATTAAAATTAACTTTAAAATAATTTTTGGGATTTAATATACATTTTAACAAATATAAGAAATAGATTTAATGTAAAAAAAATTAAACATACATATACAAAATGTAATATATATATGTATATTTACTTTAAAACAAATAATAAACTAATGGTGGGTAGTAGGGCCCAAACAATGGAGCGCACTGGAGCGCACTATGGCGGCAGTCTCTGGTTTTATCTAAAAAACTAGCCTTAAAACCCCTAACAACAATAAACAAGATCTACAATGCTAAAACCATCTCAGCAGCGATCTATGGGGCAGGGGTCTGGAGCACAGCACCGACGGTCTCCTTACAGAAGCTGGAGAATGGGTTTTTCAAGAGGATCTCCTCGCTCCCTCTTTCATTTTCCAACCATGTCACTCACTTAGAGCTGGATATGCCCTATGTGTCTGACATGGTGAGAGTAGTCCCAATCATAATTAATTATAAATTAAAGAAATATAACTAATTAAAAAACAAATGAAAACAGATACAAATGGATTTACTCTCCAAACGTTACCCCCTATAAAACCGAAACCCACACAAAAATGTAAATAAACAATTACCATGAATATTTATGAATTGATGAATTAATAATAATGATCAAATAATTATTAATTAATTAAACATAAATAACTTTCCACCCTCTACCCCAATAAACACCACAACCCACACCTAAAATTATTACACAATTTCCATAACTAATTTAACATTAATGAATTAAAATCAATTAACAACATATTCATTAATTTAAAAGATATTACTTCCCACTCTTTACCACTATAAACCCCACAACTCACATCTAAAATTAATAACACTATTGCCATATTTAAATTGTTATTAATTAATTAGCATTCATTAACAAATACATTTTAATTATGAATAAATTACTTCCCACCCCATTCCCCTATAAACACCAACACACTCTCCTAAAAAACATAACACAATTAGCCAAATTAATTACGAATTAATTGATTAATTATTAAGAGTAGAGTAGAAAAGCTTTATTCGAGTTATAGACTCATAAAAGCACAACATGCATATTATAAAAACATCACACTTAATCAGGACATTTCATTCAGTACATTAAAACAGTTGCGCAAGCTTAATCATTGTAAAACAAAACATTATACAAGTAAAACATAATCAAGAAACATTAGGAGAAACAGAAAGGGCTCTCCGCCTAATGGACCAAGCCCACCCCAGGTACTTTGCTATTCCCATAACAATAGGCTCCTCAGAAGTAGTGCAAATAATTCTCTGCGCCTCAGCCGCACTGGATGTCCCAAGGTTCTTGCAGATAGGGGTTAACCAGACCCTTCTTGGGGAGGCATAAGCCTTACAAGCAAATAGGAAGTGTCCCACACTTTCCTTAGTTGCGCCGCATGCTGGGCAGCACTGGGTGTTCAAACTCTTCCACCTGCCTGTTAGATCTCTCAACGGGAGGGAACCAGATCTTAATTGGAAAAACAATTTTCTGTCCATAGGAACAGTTATACTGTCCCAGTAATTTTCTAGAGCAGGACACATTTTACTTTCCAAGAAGCGACCTCCCATTGAGTCAGATTTAACCCTTCTCCAAAGCCTCTCGTCTATCCATTCCCAATATAGTGCTTTAAGTGTATTTTTGCTTGGGAACACTTCCCCCGACGGATTGTCCCAAAGGTTGGAAAGACCTAGTTCGCCTAGCAATACCCTTAGATTTTTCAGCCATGATATTTTATGGAATGTATCACTCTTGATTATTGCCAGGAAGCCTTCCCCATAATGCCTAATTTCAGGGGTGGACCAAAGTCGCCTCCAGTATAAGATGGGACGCAGTCTGGCTCGGTCGGTTACCGATCTTCTTCCCAGGTCAAGACTAAGAGGGATTAATGGTGTACTCTGGGGCAATCCCGTAATACCCCGAAGAAACCTGTTCTCAGCTATCTGTAATGAGGTTAAGTTGTCAAAACCAAACAGCTCCGCCCCATATAAGGCCGATCCTATTGCCTTAGCATCGTATACAGCGAGGACAGGTTTTATGGGTTTTGTTTTGGATCTATTGTGCTCCACCCGTAAGGCCCCCGATATTTGCTGATGTTTCAGGACCGCCTTTTCTATGTGGTGGGACCAACCATAATTACTTGCGATTTGTACCCCTAGGTAGGTGAACTCCCTTACGACCTCAAGCCCAATATTATTCAAGTGTATCCTAGGGCGAGGCTTCTGTCCTTGGGAGAAAACCATCAGCTTGGTCTTGCCTATGTTTACTTCCAGGCCATGCTCCTGGCAAAAGTCATCAAAAACATTCAGGGCCCGTTGCAATCCAGCTGGGGTTTTGGATATTATCAAAGTGTCGTCAGCGAACATCAGGATCGGAACCCTGATGCCCGCCAACGAAGGCGCATCCACACTAGCATCCTGCATCCTGCTGACTATCCCATTGATATATAATGTGAAGAGCAAGGGCGCCATTGCACAACCTTGGCGCACCCCACGCTCCACAGGGAAGTCAGTTGAGGATTGGCCATTTGTCCCCCACTGTACTTTGGCAAAATTGCATTCGTGCAACCTCATAACCAAAGTAAGCAATTCTGCGGGAATGCCTATCTTACTTAACACTGCCCAGAGCTTACCCCTTGGGACTAGGTCGAAGGCAGCCCGCAGGTCGACAAAAGCGACATACAGGCTGCCCCCACCAAGAAGAACCGTCCCCCACCGTAACATAGTGAAGTGAAACACCTGGTCGATGGTACTGGTAGCCCTTCGAAAGCCTGCCTGAAAAGGGGAAAGAGAATCATTTTCATCCACCCAGTCCATAAGTTTGTTTACCACCATCTTCCCAATTACTTTTTGGACGGTGGCAATCAAACTTATGGGCCTGTAGTTAGCTGGAAGGGATCGATCTCCTTTTTTGTGGACGGGTATAATGATGGCTCCCCTCCACTGTTCCGGGACTTGCGCACCCTTTGCAATTGCGTTCCCCAATAGGAGCACATATCTGCCCCACCTATCTTTATCATTTTTAAAAACGTCCGAGGGTATCCCGTCTAATCCCGGGGCCCTACCCCCTTGAACGGAGCTAATTACAGATTCAACTTCCTTGGCGGAAAACAAATCATCCTTAGGAAATACAGCCAAGATTACATCCCCACCACCCCACTCCTTTGTTTCAGCATATTGGGGCCTAAAGTAATTCACCCAATCGGATTCAGCAACATTATTATCCGGTTTGTTTGGGGTACCGCCTCTGCCCCACTTTACTATCTTCCAGAAAAGCCTGGAATCCTTTGCTCCAGAGGCCTCCTTCAGTTCCTCCCAATGCTTCTCATCCCAGTCTTTTTTGGCCAAGAAAATGCTAGTGTTGTATTGCTTCCTGGCAGTTTTGATTGCTACACTGTCCCTGCTTCTGATAGCATTACCCAGTGTTAACCTGGCTGCCCTGCACTGTTTGTTAAACCACCCTGCTGGTTTAGAGGAAGCTGTGCGATTACCCTTACATGTTCTCATAAAGTATGGCTTTAGGGTGGCGAAAAGATTGTTATGGATTTCGGTGATCGCCCTAGATCCTGGCAGTGTTGCACTAGCTAATTCCATGGAAAGAATTGCTTTGTCCACTTCAGACCCAATAAAATCCATGGAGGCTGCATTCGCCAACACCGAGGGCCATTTCAATCTACGCATATTATTCGCCATGTCTGGGAGCAACCCATTACTAGCATGTAGATAAGGCTGAGTGTGCTTCCACCAGGTATGGGTCACACAGAGGGGGTTGTGATCACTTTCTATCCTGCCCTTGACTTCCATGTCACAAACCCCCTGCCAAAGATTAAGACTACAAATAACGTAGTCTATCCTGCTTCTATTATGACCATTATCATATGTGCACATACCTTCCTTATCTCCCTTTGTTCTTCCATTGAGGGCACGCATCCCATATTCTAAACACATAGCATTTAAGGAAAGAATATCTTTAGACCAACGTTTGACAGGGGCAAGATTCAGGGAGGGAACACCCCATAGATTGTCCTCTTCCTGTCCTAATGGGTTTTCGGTACTGTCTAGAGGCTCAAAAGTCCTATTTAAATCCCCAGCTATTACTATTCTGTTCCCAAGGGACTTTGATTGCAGAAAATTAAATAGAGCCTCTAAAGTGGGGGAACTCCCATTATTGCAACCTCTGGCATAGACATTATATAAATCTATCACACCCCACTCTACTGAGGAAATTCGTAGCATTTGAATATCTCTGCAGCCCAAGTCCCACATTTTCACAGTAAGTCCGGAACTCTGTCTAATCCAGACTGTGAGGCCTCCTTTGGGTCTACCCCTAGGGCCTCGACATGCCGGGATTGAAAAATTTAGGTAGCCTTGGAGGTAAATAGGATCACAGGCCCAAGTCTCCTGGAAGAAACACAGTTCAAACCCGTTAATGAAGTCGGCCCACAATTGTAACATCAACTTACTCCCCAATCCTGCAATGTTCCAAGATACAAAGCTTTCCATAGCAGGGCTATCACTACCCATTATATCAGAAATGGGCAATCCCATGGGACTCAATTGTCCACCATCCTCATCTCCCAAATTGTGATCATTGTCCACAATATTCTGTTCCATTAACACCTCACCACTCATATTTTGCATTAAATCCCCGGTATTTTCCTCTACAGATGCAACATTTTCATCGCCTTCTGTTACCTTCAACACAACATCAATACTCATTTCCGGGGTTTCGGGGACCCAACTTGGCTTCTGGTGTGGAAGGCATCCCCTTATATTAAGCTTTGGTCAATATCCCCAGTTCAAACATTGAGTGTCTTCCAGATTATTATGATTTGAACCAATATTTTGGGGTTGCCATTTCAGTAGGGTAGAGGGTGGGGGTGCAATCATTACCAACGGAGGATTGGTGGAACTATTTAGATTCATGGGCCCGCCTTTTAATAAGCATGTTTGTCTTGGGTAGAAAAAAGAAAGATCCACAATACCAATTCCACCACTACTTGTACCCCAACCCTGCCTTGTAATCCAACCAGCCACCCTGGGGTCTTGAAAATTGATGATAATACAGTCACCCCCCAAGTTTTTACTGGTGTACCCAATCCAGTCGATCCTCCTTGCCCCTATTATCAACCCGTCCAGCCCCCCCGGGAGTGGTCTATTTTCCTTCAACCAGTGCATTACTTTATTTTTGAGCATCTGGAAGTTTTCTCTTTGACCGACTAAAAGAGGTGGAACATTAGTGAGAACCGCCACGAAAGGGTGGGAATCCGGGGTAAGATTCACAGGAGGAATCTTTCGGGGTTGTTTCTCCAAATAAGTCGGTGGTGGTCTATTAACCGGGGCACTAGGACAAGGGTTAGGGATATTTGATTTTTGCTGAGGGTTTGTGGATAAAGCTTTAGTTGTCCTGGGGCCATTAAGGCCCTCTGCTCCGATATTTGTGTCGGGATTGGAAATACTTGGCATTGGCTGATGGTTACTTGCAACGGTGTTGCTGTTTTGTGGGCCCGTCTTATTCTTGTCCTTTACCATAGGGTGTTGGACCTTAGATGCTTTTTCCCTTGCACTAGTGCTCGGACAGACCTGCTCTGGTGGAATAAGCGGTTGGCTTGGTCCCTTTGCCTGGGTCTTACTTATAGTGCAGCCTGCTTGGGGGAGTGTTACAACAACAGGCAGATTTTGTGCTTTTTCTGAAATTTCCTCAGCCCTACTAGACTCAGTTATCTTGGGCTGTAATTTAATTAGTGACTTAGTATGGAAAAAATTGTCCAGGGTAGCCTGCTCAAAGTGGTCTAGTCGATCCATTAACTTATTTACTTTGGCCTCAATGGGTGTCAAAAACAACCTTAGTAATTTCTCTAACTCAGGTATCAATGAGTCTATTGGAGGAATGTTCGCAGCCAACCCGTTCCCCTGGGGGTCACTAAATGGTGGATTAGAACTCTCTATAACTACATTGTCCCCCTCATTTGGTAAGTCGCCACTTCCACTTACCCCGTTGTGTGCCTTTTGTGTAAATAAAGGATTTTTTACCACTTTTCTTACCTTGTTAGGGGGTTTGGAAGGATTGGATTTCCTTGGGGCAGTAATCCTTTTCCTTTTTACACATGGTTTTGGGCCTGACATACTAGTTTTAATTATGGTTTTCACTGTAGATGAATGAACAATGGGGTCTAAAGGTAAAGATGTTAACAGAGTGGCATTGTCCAATCTTTGTAGTGGGCCGTCCTCAATCTCCAAAGTAGAGGGAGAAGTGTTTTGTATTTCAATCACCCCAGGCAAAGTTATAGAGGACAGAGGGGTTACCAACGCCGGATAAGCTTGCGGCAACCGTTTTTCCATGGAGCTTTTAAGAAG
The DNA here is from genome assembly GCF_964263255.1 of Lissotriton vulgaris. Classification (NCBI taxonomy): domain Eukaryota; kingdom Metazoa; phylum Chordata; class Amphibia; order Caudata; family Salamandridae; genus Lissotriton; species Lissotriton vulgaris. The sequence goes on along the minus strand of NC_141689.1, from coordinate 1,248,931,102 downwards.
CTCAATGGACAGCCTACGGTCTGCACGTTTCTCTGCCAGTGAGATCTCTTTGTCTATATCTTGGTTGGGACGATTGAAAAAGAATTTGTCCAAGGGGCCTAGAATGGTCGTACCACCCTCAGAATGGGGAGGTGGTAAGCTGGTGGTATTTAACATGTGAGACATTATTGGTAAGATTTACGAGTTCATTAACACAGTGGGGCACACAATATAATGAATCAATGTAGTCCCAAGAATAACAGATTACAGGAAACAGATCTCAAGTCCTACTCGTCAGTGGGGTGGCCCAGCCCGGCCTCCTTCGGCCCCTGACGGCCACAGACGGTCCCGCCCTTGTCCCGGGCTTCTCCCGGCGCCCTCCCGCGCGCTCCCGCGCAGCGGAAGAGCAGGGCCCGTAATATATGCACGAATAGGTGAGAAGGGGGGAGGGGTCGGGGAGAGCGGCCCAGGTGTAGCAAGTCAGGCAGGCAGGCGGGCGCTCCTGGGATATGTAGTCCCAGTGCAGCGCGCGCGCTCGCTCGCAGCCCCTACCAATATCCTTCCCTCAGCGTCCCTCTGTAAACAATGGCAGGCAGCACTCCAAGCGCAGCGGGACCCGCGGAGCGGGTTCCGCAAGAAGTGGGTTGATGGCTGATGGCAAACTCCAAGCTCCCAACTCCAACCAGGTCACAGCAAAAATGCAGAAAGGCGTCCCACTCGCCAGATCCAAAGAACAGCTGATAAATGCTCGGTGAGAGGGGGGAGGGGTCGGGGAGAGCGGCCCAGGTGTAGCAAGTCAGGCAGGCAGGCGGGCGCTCCTGGGATATGTAGTCCCAGTGCAGCGCGCGCGCTCGCTCGCAGCCCCTACCAATATCCTTCCCTCAGCGTCCCTCTGTAAACAATGGCAGGCAGCACTCCAAGCGCAGCGGGACCCGCGGAGCGGGTTCCGCAAGAAGTGGGTTGATGGCTGATGGCAAACTCCAAGCTCCCAACTCCAACCAGGTCACAGCAAAAATGCAGAAAGGCGTCCCACTCGCCAGATCCAAAGAACAGCTGATAAATGCTCGGTGAGAGGGGGGAGGGGTCGGGGAGAGCGGCCCAGGTGTAGCAAGTCAGGCAGGCAGGCGGGCGCTCCTGGGATATGTAGTCCCAGTGCAGCGCGCGCGCTCGCTCGCAGCCCCTACCAATATCCTTCCCTCAGCGTCCCTCTGTAAACAATGGTAGGCAGCACTCCAAGCGCAGCGGGACCCGCGGAGCGGGTTCCGCAAGAAGTGGGTTGATGGCTGATGGCAAACTCCAAGCTCCCAACTCCAACCAGGTCACAGCAAAAATGCAGAAAGGCGTCCCACTCGCCAGATCCAAAGAACAGCTGATAAATGCTCGGTGAGAGGGGGGAGGGGTCGGGGAGAGCGGCCCAGGTGTAGCAAGTCAGGCAGGCAGGCGGGCGCTCCTGGGATATGTAGTCCCAGTGCAGCGCGCGCGCTCGCTCGCAGCCCCTACCAATATCCTTCCCTCAGCGTCCCTCTGTAAACAATGGCAGGCAGCACTCCAAGCGCAGCGGGACCCGCGGAGCGGGTTCCGCAAGAAGTGGGTTGATGGCTGATGGCAAACTCCAAGCTCCCAACTCCAACCAGGTCACAGCAAAAATGCAGAAAGGCGTCCCACTCGCCAGATCCAAAGAACAGCTGATAAATGCTCGGTGAGAGGGGGGAGGGGTCGGGGAGAGCGGCCCAGGTGTAGCAAGTCAGGCAGGCAGGCGGGCGCTCCTGGGATATGTAGTCCCAGTGCAGCGCGCGCGCTCGCTCGCAGCCCCTACCAATATCCTTCCCTCAGCGTCCCTCTGTAAACAATGGCAGGCAGCACTCCAAGCGCAGCGGGACCCGCGGAGCGGGTTCCGCAAGAAGTGGGTTGATGGCTGATGGCAAACTCCAAGCTCCCAACTCCAACCAGGTCACAGCAAAAATGCAGAAAGGCGTATTAATAATGAACAAGCAATTGATAACTAATTAATAGTAAAATAATTCCCACCATTAACACTATAAAATATAAATTACATAAATAAAAATATGAATACATTTATTATAATTAAATTACTTCCCACCCGATTCCCCTATAAACCCACAACCCGCTCCTAAACAAATGACACAATTAACATAATTACCAATTAATTAATTAATAATAATTAACAACCAAATATTACATAATAATAAATTAATTCCCACAGTTAACACTATAAAATGTTAATTAAATAAATATGAATAAATAATAAATATTAATAAATTCATTATAATTAAATTACTTACCATCCTATTCCTTTATAAACCCACAACCGGCTCCTTAAAAATTTACATAATTATCATAATTACTAATTAATTAATTCATAATAATTAACAACCAATCAGTAACTAATTAAACAATAAATTAATTCCCACAATTAACACTATAAAATCTACATTGAATAAATGCTAATAAAAAATAATTAATTTATTATAAATAAATTATTTCCCACCCTATTCCCCTAAAAAACCCACAACCGCTCCTAAACAAATGACACAATTACCATAATTACCAATTCATTAATGAATAATAATTAACAACCAATTCATAAATATTTAATAATAAATTCATCCCCCAATTAACACTATCAAATATTAATTAAATACATATTAATAAATAACAAATATTAATAAATGTATTATAATTAAATTACTTCTCACCCTATTCCTTTATAAACCCACAACCCACTCCTAAATAATTGACATAATTATCATAATTACCAATTAATTAATTATTAATAACTAACAACCAAGTAATAATTAATAATAAATTAATTCCCACAATTAACACTATAAAATCTACATTTAAGAAATACTAATAAATAAAGAATATTAGTTAATTTATTATAATTAAATTACTTCCCACCCTATTCCCCTATAGACCCGCAACATGCTGCAGAACTAAAAAACGCAAAATTTCATTAAAATAAAATTAATAACTACTAAAAATTGTACACATATATTATTTTTAAAAAAGCAATACTTATACAAAAAATTGTTCACATACTTTTAAAATACATACTAAAATACACAAGGCTAATTAAAACATCGACATTTTAAACAACTATATTTTTGTGAAGGATATTTTTTACCTCCAAGTCGATATTCTTGACCACGATATTCTTGTTGTCGATATTGATGCGTCAAAATATTTCCACCTTAATATTAGTGTATATAGACATTTAAAACTCAATATTCTCTCTGTGTACCTCAGCTGTTGGTGCATGGATCCAGGGGGCAGGCACAGCTTCCTCTTCCACCGCAGGCACCGTAAAAGAAACTGAAGGCTGAAGCCTGCACAGTATACGCGGCCGGGCTTTACCATCCAGCCTCGTTTATCACATCACCTTCTCCTGTCTCATCACAAGGTGAGGTCGAGTCAGTGAGCCTCATCACTCCACGTAACCCTGTGATGACGTAGGACAGGGTGAGGTGGCAGGCTGATTTGTGCCCTGGGATCTGTATGGTGTAAACCTAAATTATGAGGAAAAAACAGGGCAACCCAATAGCCCACAGGAGCCAGTAAAGAATATGTCACAAATAACAATGTTCTCTATGGGAAATGTCCTAATATTGACTGTCAGAGGCATTTTTAAATGTATTTAAGACCTATCTCTTCTCACTGTGCCGTATGCACTTTGTCATATTCATCACTTCCCACTATTCATATTTAAATTTGCTTATATAATACATTTTTAACATGAATGATTCAATAAACTAGAATCTTGTAAGAACACATGCCCCCCTCGCCATTTGTAGGTTTACTCTGTAGCGTTACTTCTGATTCGCAGCATTATAACATTTCCTATACTTAACATTGCTATTCATGACATGGTGTAAGCCTAAAGCGCTGGAGGGTACCTCTATCGTTGATGCTGCAGCGCGTCACATATAGGGTGGCACCTAGATGTGTCACACCCCTGAGGCCCAGATTGACATTCTCTGGCTGCTGCACGACCCATGTGGATCAACATTCTTTTTAATTATACCATAGTGAATTATAGACTAATATTCACTATTGGTATAATAAACAAGCATTGGCATAGCCAATAGGTCTCGCCTTTGGGACCTTATAAGTGTTTAGCCATGCAACAGTTTATGTTGTTGCACCAAGGATATTGTGCTGGATAACCAAACACTTATAAGGTCCCAAAGGCGAGACCTATTGGCTATGCCAAAGCTTTTTTTTATAAGCCAGACATTGTGGCTTCGATAATGCTCATTTTACTTGTATTTTGGGAGTATACATCTCTCCAAAGAACAACATGTTCTCAATGTTGCTCAATTGTGCATATTGGTCTAAACATTCCTGGCGTCCACTGCCTTACTACTGTAGGTTATTAATGGAGAGCTGAGCTAAGGAAGAAAGTGTGTGCTTAGAGGCTGCTAAGACCTTAAATGGAAAGGAACAAGTAGCCTGCAAACCCATTACATCCATGATACATTAAGTTGCAAATCATACAGACCATTAGGGAATCCTGTTGTGTCTAAGGTATGAAAATCTAGAAGTCAATAAAGGGAATTACAAAATTAATCCAAACACGAAGCAAAGGCGAGTGCTTATTTTAGTTCTGAAACTTCATTTCAAGCAGGATGATTTACGTATATGTCTGCTCGAAATCAGTGGCATATGAGCAGCCAATATGTCTAGTCAGGTAATACAATAGGTAATGTAAAACATGTGTTTAAACGGTATAGTTAGGATAATTTAGATGAATGCCACACAATTTACAGCGGTTTAAGACCACAGAGGTGGACGATTGTATTTCAGTGTGACGATTGTGTATTTTAAACTTGTAAGGGGCGTGGCCTGGAAACAGGATCTAGATGGTTCTGTGTGGGTCCTCAGATCTTTCTCTAGACTCGTGCTGCCCTCCATTTTCAGGCAGTCAGCCGACCTATCAATCAATCGTATTGGTGTGTGGTGCATGCCCAGGGTTGAAAACACTCAGGGCCAGTCCTGTTTCTATGTTTCTCCCTGGAGGAGAGTCCTAGACACAATGCCACAGGAAGTACGAGCGGACAATATGTAGATTTATGTGGTATATAGTATACTAAGCCAGTAAACAGGTGTTCAAAGGTGGCACATCTTAGTAGTCTGTTCGTACCGTTACAGAGCGGATATCTCCGACTGTGTGCCCCGTCTTAGTTACAATTATACATGTGCTAGACTGTATTTAAAGACGCTTTTGACAGATTCTGTGCCCATGATAATACAAATAATTTAAAAAGCATGGGGTGCACGTTTTCAGGGTCTGCAAACATTTCTTATGAATAGAGGCGGACAAGTGCTCTTGCACCTCCCAGGTCCGGGGACGGTATCTTTCTGAGCACTGCCTTTAGCTACGTAAATAGTACCTAAAATACAAGTGGGAACTGTGTTAAAACAAAGCGCAACAGCCATATTAAAAAATAAAACGTATGTGCTTAGCGACCAATAAAGTTGGTGCCATAGAAATATAAATTTTTAAAAAACAGCAACAAGTGGGTGCCATGCTAAATATAAAGCACAACGCCTGCAAAGAAAGATGAGAGGGGCGCAGTGCTAAAACATTAAGCATTTCTATGAAAACAATGATGAAGGAATGTTGGCGGGAGCGCAGGGTTCTGGGGCGTGTTCCCAGGCTCCATGGAGGCAGTGGCTTGGCACTGACCAGAAGTTGGCGAGTTAGAGTAGGGTGTGAATGAGTAGTGTGTGGTCATAAGAAGGCAGGGGGAGGGCCGGCACACTGAGCTTTTAGCAGAATCTGTCAGTTGGCATTAGCCCCCATGCCCCCACGCTCACCTGTCCTCTCATGCTCGCCGCTTGTGTTCTGACGTGATGTGCAACCCCCGGAGCCTTCTGCGGCAGTCTCTGCAATGGTAGCTCAGGTAGCTAGAATGTATCAGTGAAGGCCACAAGTATAAAACAAACATGTAGATACAAGCTTTGGCCGTGCAGCTGTGAAAGTGATGCAGCCGTGTAATACGCGGCGCGCGGCCGTGAAAGTGAAATTGATCACGCAATGCGCTTAATGAGCATGACGAGGAAAGCCAGATGGCACCTCTGCTCGTAAGCGCGTGCCCTCGTGCGTAACCGCAAGCTTGAGGCCAGCAAAAGCGTGTGGTAGCATTTTCTGAAGCCCACTTACTAAAGGTTTTGCCAGACAGCGCATGCGCTGGCTTAGGCGAGACCTAAAAATGGGGCAGAACACAAAGAGGGTGGAGTCCTGTTGGCCATAAGGGCAGTCTGTCAGTGATTTTGATATAGCTCGGCTCTGAATAACTATTAGTTCTTTAAAAGCCTCTTCATGGCCATCCTCTCTCAGTTTCACTGTAAGTCTACTTATGTATGACTCTGCCCATGGCCTTCCTAGAAGCCACAGTGTTTACAAAGTATTTTATTTAAATACTGGACTAATTTTAGGGAACTGGGTTGTTCGAGTGCCTTCCCAAGAATGTACTACTGGAGTTTCCAGTATTTCACCCCTTTTAATTCATACCTCTGTCTTAGCTGTCAATGCTGCCTTCCCTACACAAAACAAGCACTTGTAAACGTCTCCTCTCACTGCTGTCATACCAGATCTAAGAAAAAAACTTCTGCCCCCACCCTGCACTACATGATACTCAAATTCATGAAAGTGATAATCTACCTTACCGTCTCCCCCTTCCATTACATGCTGTTGCTTGTCATCTTCACTCCTTTTCAGGACTCTGTAGGCCAAGACAAGATCAAGACTGCAGGTCCTGAAGACTTTTTCGGTCATGGAGACAATGACTCCCTTAGCACAAGTGATGAGAGTGGGTCCATCAGGGTGGCGAGGCAAATTTTTAGACAGGCAAAATCCTCAATTGAATTCGCCATAGCATTACAGAACATTGTGTACGGGGTCCAAATTACCCCACTCCCCCTGAGTTTTGTTGCTCAATTCTCTTTGTGGGATGTGTTTTCTGTTGCTTGACATGCATCCATTACAAGGACTGGGTCAGTTGAGGTTGACTCATAGACAAAAATTCAAAACCTGGGAAAAGATATCCGCGGCCATGTGCCTCTTCTCCTAGCCTCAGTGTTCTACCAAAATATTAAGGTTTCTATATTGGCCCGCCTTATATCGATTGCATAGTATGGACTGCCAACATACTGTCTAGTTAAGTACAGTAGAGAAAACCTATACTACCCCAAGTATGCTGACCGTGACAATATTTTGGATATTAACATTGTACTGTCGATATAAGTTCAGGCCAATATTCTTTACCTTGATTTTCACTTACAACCTCAAACCTCAATGGTAAGTCTAAAGGCGAAGCACCACAGGACTCAACAAACATCTCGGATGGAAGACAGGTGATGTTTTGAGACAATTTCCTACAGGATCAATATTGGACAATGTTGTGGCGTGCAGTGTCCATGTTAGGGCTACACTGTGGACCCAGAGGCACATGCAAAAGGGCCCAAAGGAGTGATCCGAGATGCGTTGGGTTAAAAAAATGAAACATACATCAAACACTTATATTGTTTCTTTAGCTCAGTTTTAACAATTTCTTTTATGCCAAGGATTGTCTTATACACTGTCTCTTATCAGTTCCTATTCATCATAGTATTATAAAATTAATTACATTTGTTGACACAAATATTTTTAGAATATTATAGTGCATAGTAGACATATCCGAGGCACTTCCCCACTTAACCTATTGTTGCTGTATCAATTTGTTTCTTATTCTTGCATACAGTCTGAAAAATCAATCTTACCTTGTGTAATTTAATCTAGTGCCCCAATACTCTTAGGACGAGCTCCACCAGTGGAGCAGGCTGGAGCTTTGGGGGCCTTGGGGCTCCACTCGTGGCCTTCAACTTTGAAAAAAAGGTAAAAAATATTAAACAAGCAATAAAATAAATAAATAAAATAAATAACAATTGAGTGACAGACACCACTCATTTATTATTCACTTCTCCAAAGAAGGAACACCTCATAATGCCTTGCAAGGGCTGTTTACTTATATTGTTTGGAGCCTGGTGATGCCGCCAGTGGAGGCAAGGATACCACCAAACTTGTTTTAAGTTGTGGGGGGCTGCAAGGAGCGCAGTAATCCTCCAGAAACCTTAAAATAATACAGTAAGTTTCCTGGGGTAGCGCCCCCCTTTGGAGGGCACTGGGAGCAGTTGTCCAGCGCCCTGTGCAGCCTGGCCCAAAGGACTCAGGAGCAAGTCCAGAGTCCTAAGAAGGGCTGCTGACACAATGTTGTTCATGTGGTGGCAGAAAATCAAATCTCAGCTTGAGATCTGTAGGCCCCACAGATATTCCGAAATGTGAATTATACAAAGTTTTTCAGCCTTAAATGCTCAAAAACTACTGAATGAATTTACACCAAATTACAAAAAGCACCCTTTCTTGACTTAGATCAAAATTTCTGCCACACTTGATGTACATTCGTTCATTTGTTTGGAAGGTAGGTGTATCTAATCATCCTTTGGAAAAATAAATGGGTGAAAAACATGTTTTGGGACCCCCCCTTCTTTCTTAGTCCCCACAACATGGATAACCACAAACATTTCTGAAAAGGAGCTGAGGTGGAAGAACTTTTCTTTTGGACATTTTTGTGTTGATTCGTTAAACTGCACTAAAGTTAATAGGAAACAAAAAAAGCTTTTCCTCTGGAAACATCATCCTTACTATAACTCCGCAGTGGTGATTGCAAATGGGTAATATATATATATATATTTTTAATTTTTTTATTGCTATTCAAAACCAAATACACACAAACGAAAATGATCGTACTTCACGATATCACCATACAAGAATAGTCATGAATAGTATCCACACATAATCTCAACATAAACACTAATCATCAAATTATATCAACAACAAAACCAAAGAGAAAAAGAAAGAAAGAGAAAAGAAAAGACAAAAAACAAAAGAAACATAAACCCCATGATACAATTAGTCAATTACACATTGTCACACTGGGAGACGAAGACACCTCAGTGCCATTGCATATAAACTGGGACTCCTACTAGCCTTGCGCTGGCCCATGCACCAGCTAGTCCAGTTCATACTGCATTTCCGCTGCCGCTCTTTTCTGCAGATATCGCCTCAGTTGCTCCCATATGTCCTTAGGTCTTGATGTCATTGGTAGTTCCTCTGCAAATGTTTCTAAATTTTCCTTACAATACACCAAATCTTTGACCCAATGGTCTACTTTAGGGGAGTGCTTCCTGCCCCATGCAATAGCTACCCTGCGCTTAGCCACGAGCAATGCCAGTCGCAGGAATCTGCCATCCACCCCCTTCACATGTGGGATACAGCACAACTGACAAACAAGTGGGGTACACTGCAGCTCCAGCTCTGACATCTCCACCAAAGCCCCCATCACCAGGGTCCAATATTCAGCTACCTTTCTACAACCCCACGCCAGATGAAAAAAATCAGCGCCATGTTGGCCACATCTTATACAACAGCTTGATTCACGGAGCCCATATCGATGTAGCTTTGTTGGAGAATAGTACACCTGATGTATATATTTAAAATGTATTATACGTAAGTTTCCATTCATAGCAAGAGTGCCAGTTAAACTGCAGATATATTTCCAGTCTTTCTCCGGTATCTGGGAAAGCAGGCAGTCATTCTTTCCCCCCAGCTTTTATAAGTTTCCCTCTCCCTCTCCTCCCATATAAGCTTATATAATCTAGAGATCAGCTTCTTATTAGTAGGGGTAGTAAGTACCATCTGCAACAAGTGTAACATGGGAGGCTCAAGGGGATAGGTATCGTAGTGCGCCCTAACCGCGTGTCTAAGTCTATGCATCGCAAATCAAAACAGTAGTGTGGGATTACTTATGTAGGTCAGGTTTTCCGTTGTTTGAAACGACCCCTCCGGGTACAGATCCTGCATCTGCTGTAGCCCTGCTTCTTTGTTAAGCCGCATCTACCTCGCCTCATGAGTCACTGACAACGCAGGGTGGTATTCTATCTGCATGGCCGGCGCGTATATGGGCAGCTTACTTACCCGTCGTCCTATCGCCTGCCATGCAGCAACCGTTGTGTCCACTGTGTTAATTTCCATTTTCTGGAGTCAACGTTTCGTGTGTGTGAGAATGCTGAGCAGAGGAATGGGATAAACGTCCCCCTCTTCCACTGCAACATGCGGGGTAAATGCGTGCGGCCTTACCCAATAATACGCATACTGGGCTTGGGCACTGAAATAGTAAGCATAGAAGTCTGGAGCCCCAACCCCCTCCCCCCCCTTTTATAATCGCTAGTAAGGACAGACCAGCTCACTCTAGCATGTTTGCCTCCCCAGACCAACTGAAGTAGAGTGCTGCGGAGGGTATCAAAAAACCTCCCCGACAGCACAATCGGGATGTTCACGAAGAGATACAAAAATCGCGGTAGGACCACCATCTTTACCAGTGCAATACGGTCCACCAGAGATAGTGGCAGGTTCACCCAGACATCAACTTGTTGATCTAACTTGGTGCAGGCCCGGCCATAATTTTCGCGTATAACTAAATCCGGATCCCGATGGATCCACACTCCACGATATTTAATAGGTTCTGCGGACCATGCCAACGGGAACTCAACATCAGGCTGAGTCGTAGATTTTGTTAGCGGGATAATGGTGGACTTTTCCCAGTTCACAGTCAAACCCGATACTGTGCTAAATCTAACATATTCCCGCAACGACTGCGTGAAGTACCGAAAGGGCTCCCGAACAAACAACACCATGTCGTCCGCATATAGCGATGTGGCCACTGGGCGATAGTTAAAATTCAATGCCATTTCCCTATGCCTCTGTCTTATAGCGCATGCCAGTGGCTCCACTGCCAGTACTAAGAGCAAAGGGGACAAAGGGCAACCTTGGCAGGTGCCCCGCTCAATGTCGAATGGGTCAGACGTCAGGCCCCCCACCCGTACACGGGCTGATGGCTGCGCGTACAATAACATAACCCATTTTATAAAAATTAAGGGAAACCCCATACGTTGTAAAACAAAGAACATGTATTTCCACTTGACCGAGTCGAAGGCCTTAGCGGCATCCGACAATACCGCCGCAGCCGGTAGCCTCAGCTCCAACACATGGAGCATAGCGAAAATGGTCCGCAAATTGTGCGATGTAGATCGGTCAGGTATAAAACCTGACTGGTCCGGCAATATCAGGCAAGGCATCAGTGGCTGTAGCTTAACGGCCATTATTTTGGCAAGTATCTTTGCCTCTATATTGATCAGTGAAAGCGGTCTGTAGGAGTCACACCTATCAGGAGGTTTATCCTTTTTAAGCAATGTTATAATTAGTGCTTGCCAAAGCGAGTGCTGCAGCACCCCAGAGTCATGTGCTTCGGCATACTCTCGTAGGTATGGGCAAATCAGATCCGCATATTTCTTGTAAAATTCGACTGTGAGACCGTCGGGTCCCAGGGCCTTCGAATTAAGTAGGGCCGAAATTGCAGCTTTAATATCTTCTGCATCTATTGGCTGGCTAAGGTATTCCCTATGAACATCCGACAACCACGCGCATGCCACATCCTCCAGATAGCTCTCCATCTCAGGCGTTGTGGAACCTAGATGTGTTAAGATGAGCATAAAAGGCACGAAACTGCTCAGTAATAGTGAGCAGATGATAATGATCTGTTCTATGGGGTCTGTAATCTTATCAATGTGTGGTTGCTCCTGACGGTCCCTGATTTTGTTCGCAGGTTACGGCCTGGCCTCCCCCCTTCTCCATACCTACGAGCCGTATGTCTGCGTGACACATACCGTATCTCAGATTCAGCCAGGGTATCATATTCCAATATAAGCTCCTGTATGGGGGACAGAGCGTCAGCAGTGGTGCCAATGCACACTCCCTGGATCGTCACCTTGAAGGCCTCCAACAAAGTGGAGGTGCTCTCAACAGAACCTTTATTGATTTCAAAATATTGCTCCATCACCTCACGCACAGTAGCCTCATATATTGGGTCCAGTAGGGCCTCCAACCGCAGACGGCACGTGAAGGGACTGTGTATTGCCGTCGGAATCTCGATATCCAGTTGCACCGGTGTATGATCTGATAACGTGTGTGGTAAATTGACTATCTCTGTAACCCAGTCAATCGCATCCCACCCAGCAGCCAATAATCCAGCCTAGACCAGCTGTTGTGAAGTGGCGTGGCACATGTACCTTCTTTCGCGAGGGCATTGCACACTCTCCATACATCTATCAATCCAAATTCGGACATAGCGCTTCGAACACTGAGCCATCTTGGGAGTGCGATTCGACAGCGGGTTAGATTTATCCAGCTCAGGGTTCAGATAGGTGTTAAACCCCCCCCCACACACACACACACAAAATGTCTGCCTCCGGCCACTCTCTCAACTTGGTATACAGTCTCAAAAAACACTCAGGGTCATCCGCGATGGGACCATATATGTTTACAATCGACAATAAGGAACCGCCTAGTTTCCCTTGCATCATTGCGCAACGCCCCTCTCTATCTACATACGTTCAGAGTGGAGTAAAGGTAATCCCTAGCCTGATCAGAATCAGCACACCACTGGCATAGGATGAAAACGAGGAGGCAGGCCTATATTCGGCCCAGTTGACAGCAATGGTACGTTCCGTGCAGCTGGTCAAGTGCGTTTCCTGTAGTAAAGCGACTTGTACATCATGGCGAGTTAAGTAAGCTAATACCTGACGTAATTTCTTTGGGGAGATCAGTCCTCGTATGTTCCAGGTTAACACCTTGGCTGCTATGGCGTTTCCCCTCCTGTGCTGGAAGTTGCTATATTCCATGGATCATGACGAGCTCAGCTCGTCATAAGCACAGCTCCAGTGTGCCTCATGACGAGTTGAGCTCGTCATGAGCAGCGAAGGGGTTAAGAACCTATAGCGCACACCCATCGAGCCTTCCAACATCTCTATATAACCAAGCTGATAGGTTGGGCCAGAACAGGAGCGCAGCAGTGATATTACATTTTTTAAATCCACAATATTCACCATCACCCAGTCCAGACAGCAATTTTACAATAAACAAAACTGAAAATAGAACAACTCCCAATCCCTCCCTCTTCCCCCACCCACTCCAACCTCCCAATTAGGTCGAGTTCTTCTCCTGCCCCCCGCCCCGCCACCCACCCAATCTTCCATAGAGACTACGAAGTAGGGGAACACCCACTCTGGGGAAGGAATGGCAGCAAACACCCACCATCTGGTGAGGTTGCGTGGCTGTGATTGTATGTCGCACCTTTGCACCATTAAACATAAGCAAGATCATTATCAAGTTTGCTTAACATTCAGTAACAACTTAACATCATACAGAAAATACTTTGCTCCTGACGCAGACACAGAGCCAACTCTGATCTGACTATGACGCATTATTCCATCACAGTGCCATACATAACCACAGAAATATAGATACACCCATTCATTATCCGAGTCTTCTGGATTTGGTAATGACGACGGGCTCCCCGAGCCACCATGACGAGGCTTCAGTTTGCAGATATGTTTTGTGAACTTCAAGGTTGTTTAGAGTCAGTGAAGAAGTGTGCCTGACCTTCGTGTGTTATTTTCAATTTGGCAGGATATAGCATAGCATATGGGACAGATGCCGCCTGAAGGATCATTTTGCCGACACAAACTCTCTGCGAGCTGCTTGCACTGCAGGCGTGTAATCCGGGAAGAATGACAAGGTATTACCTTTATGATTAATAATACTCTTGGCTCTGGCTTCCTTCAGTATCGCATCCCTGTCTGCATAGTTTAGAAGGCATGTGATTATTGACCGCGGCGGTGCTCCCGGCTTCGGTCCGGGGCTCATAGATCGATGACCTCTCTCCACTATTATCACCGCCGACAGAACTGGAGCGAAGAGTTCCCGCAGCAGGCCATCTATTAACGTCTCAATTCTTGAGATAGCGGTAGATTCTGGCAGACCAATTATACGAAGGTTGTTACTTCTGGAGCGCACTTCTAAGTCCTCATTCTTAGCTTTGATGATCTCCAGCACTTTTTCCATTTGCAGAAACGGTGTCCACGACTCCGTCTGCAAGTTCTGCGAATCCGACAGTCTATTTTCCAGGACGTCAAGTCTGTGTTCATGAATGTCTACCTTCTTTTTCGCCGTGTCTAAGCTGGACGTGAGTGCATCAATCTTACTATCAGTGGTTTTCATACCGGATCGCAGTTCCAGTAGGATACTTTGCATGACATCCTCCGGGCTCTCAACAGTGTCCGACGTGCTCTGGGTCATGGCCTGATTCCCCATGTACTCTGTTGCTCGCATGTTACGTTTACTCTCAAATGGGTGTTTCGGTTGCTTGGGATCCGGCTTCCCCATAGTGACAGGACGTAGAGACAATGTACCTGACTGCAGTACTTCAGTGTTCTCCTCACACCCAGACTGGAAAGATGCAGATCACTGCCGCCTGTGATCAAACCACCTTCAAGTGCAGACCGTCAGGCAGACCACCAGATCTAGACGTATCAGCAGATCTCTCAGTGATCCCCCCAGCGGCAGCTATGCAGTTAGTACACACGTCAGCTGGACCTTTCGCTACCACTTCAATTGGCAAGACTCTTCACTCCACTATGTCCCATTTAGTAACTCAACGACTGGTCACCACGCCTGTGTTTGATTGTTCATAGTTTTCCTGATTCACCAGAAGGAGACCTCCACCAGCAGGAGCAGCCACAGCTGCAGACACATCCCACTGTGTCACACTGATCCCTTGGCTCGCCCACAGTGCCCAGCACCAACCCACACCGCAGGCCCGAGGCCCCAGCAGGACCCTAGGCACCCCAGTCCGCCATGGGCAGGCAGGGCTGTGCACCTGGTTAAACCACAGGTATCCCCTCACCCGCGGTCTTAAGACTGGACTAATGGCCCTGCAGAATAGGCAGCAGGCGCGGCTCGCATACTGCGCCAGGAACAGCCAGCCCGCCGCAGCGCGCCCAGACCTCATCCCACGAAAATTGACACGGGAGCCCGGGCCCAGCCGCGCGGGCCCACCCACCCCGACACAGGAAGAAGCCCCCATCCACTTACCGTATTCCCGCTGAGCTCTCAGGCGAACAGTAGGCCAGATGGCAGCGCCTCCTCATCCAGACCCACTGTAGGCAATCACCACTTCACAGTCACGGGCCGGCTCTCAAGGACACTCCTCAGCAGGCAAACCCTGCGGCTCCTGATGTCATCGGGTCAGCCGCCGGGTGTACGTTGGGTCTTAGTCGGTGATTCCAGCTCCGACTGCGATTCCAGGAGCATGCAGCCCGGCACTCCGGGGCTCCATGCCGCACCTCCTTAGAGCCTCAAAGCGCGTCCTTCATCCTGCGCCCGCGGTCGGCCGCCATTGTCTCATCAGCCAGTTCACTGCGTCAGCTCCGGTTTCAGTGAGCTCCCGCTCTCCATTATAATTCAAAGCCACAACGATTGTGCCCTCGGCAGTTACCAGACACTTGAGGATGTGTTCAGCGGTGTCAGTGCATTAAGTCGGTGGTATTTGCCGGATAGTGCAGCCTAGCATACGGAGCTCCCTCAAGAGGCAGCCATCCCGCCTCGTGCCGTAGCCACGCCCCTTGCAAATGGGTAATATGTGTGTGGGTGCGCATGTGTGTGTGTTTGCACGCATGCATGCGTGCATATGTGTGTGTGTGTGTGTGTAATATTCATATCCGTTCACATCATTTTGTTAAATGAGTCATACTGTGCTCATCTTCAAAAGAATAGGTTTGGCTGGGCAGGGGCTCCCGCTCTGCCAAACTCTGAATGACTCCTCGAGTCTGGCAAAGTCTTCCAGCTATTGGAAGCTCTTACCCTGCGATTAAAACATAAAACAAACTATATTTATAACCTGCTTAGGTGCATATTTTTCCAGAATTCCAAACATTTGAAAAAGCAGCACAGAAAATTAAGCTCACAGGGTGGCCACCAGTGGCGGTTCCTCCGCTAAGGCAGAGGAGCGTCGCCCCACTGCTATATAAGCAGTGCAAAAAATAAAATGATAACAACAGGACATTATTATCATTTTGTTTTTCAATGCGAGAGTTGGGGCAGGGCCGGGCTATGTGATGCCAGAGCGCGGGAGGAGTGGTATGCACTCCTCTAAGTGCACATGATGGTTTGGCCTGCCTAACCGTTGTGCGCACATGTCATGTTCTCCATTAGGCTGTGTTGCACAGCCCCGTGAAGTACATGCCCAGTCTCCCAGGCACTGCCTGAGCATCCAAAGAGGATGCTCAGACCATTGTGATTGGCTGGGAGAGTCCGGAAGCCTGGGTGCTTCCAGCACAGCAGACGGAGAGGTGTGCTGCGGCAGGAGAGGTGTGCAGCGGCGCAGCAGAGAGGCGGTGAAAGTACGTTTATTTTATTTTTTTAATCCGCCCCCGCAACACCACCCCTATTCCAAGGTAGCCACCTCAATTCATGTCATCATTACATCAACATTCCAGTGCTTTCATTTGGCTAGCTGATATATTTTGTAAGTTGTAGACTTGGCTTGCTTCAAATAAATCTTCTGCATTAACATACCTGTTTACAATCTTTTTAAAACAAAAGCATAGTTATGTTCAACCTGACATGGAGTAAGGTGAAAACTCTGCATACCTTAAAAAATAAAAAATAAATAATAATAAATAAATATCTGAATAAAAAGGTTATAGAAAAGCATCAATAAATCAAGCGAGGTCTACATATTTTCAAGGTACAGTGTATATGAACTTTTTTTGGTTGAGAACAGTACTTTGCTGTTCCTTACAAAGATTAAGTGCGCGCATATTTCATTTTAGCTGCAATGCTCAGTTGCTGCTAAAAGCCACATCTACATTATTTACAGCTCGAAGCTTTTTTTCCTAATTTTTCAGAGTGACATGCTTCTACCATACTTGAAACACTAGCACTATAACTCTCCCGGAGGAAGCACAATATTTACCCTGGCATCGTATTGCCACAATTTGTGGAAACGCTTTTAAAGTACCAGAAACGTTTGAATAGATGGGGAAGAGATTAAACGGATTCCTCCCCGGGCCAGGAGCGCTGCACACAGAGTGTTTCCTTTTGTGTTCGCTGGAGTGAAACAGCCGCATTCATTTACAAGATGGCGGAGTATCTTCAAAGCTCCCCTCTTGCCTCAATTACTTCCGGGCAACTGCATTTGAAAATTATTTTCTGGATGGGAGGAGGGCAAGAGTGTTTTGGAGAGCTTCAGAGGTCACAGCTCCCTTCGTCATAGGACTTCGGTGAAGCAGGTACTGGACTCAAGCATGATCATTCTTAAAATTAATAAACCAATTTATGTATGTGAATGTTGTATGGCGCGCCCAATGTCGCTGTCAGACACTCAGTACGTGTAAAACAAAGAGATGTTTTCCAATTACAGCTGACCAGGTATAAACGATTCCACAGGATCCAGTCATGGCACGTTTATTTTTCGATCATTAAGCCAGAGAGGACGGAAAAAGCAAACTTCATTTGTTAAAAAGAACTAAAACGAATCTCTTTTGCTCAAACCAGTAGGTCATGATTTCGTCTTACATGAAAGCACATTACCAGTGCTTAATGTGAGCCAGCATATAGTGTTGATATTGGCAATGCCCCCGCTTAGCAATAATTAGTCGCACTGCACAAAAATAAACAGGCCACACAAGTTTTGTAGGAAAAACTGTTTGCTGCAGGTTTATTACATACACAGTATGCCAACTTGATGGGTTAACTTTCGGGCGATGCAAGGGCAGGCAGCGGGGACTAACCTAAGCTGCCCTGCCCGCCTGATGAGCCAAACTGCACTGTGGCCAACCCAATTGGTGCTACCATTTATGTGGGGGTTATCCCACTTACATACCATGGACCCCAAGCCCATCGCTTTTACTCACACCTTTTTTGGGGGCGGAACATATTCAGGCAAGCCCCCGGTTGCTCAAGCTTACAACCGCACAAAGGACTAGCGGGTGATGTCATTTTCAACCAGGGTCCTGCCGTAAAGACTTCTGGGATTTTGGCTTAATGCACCCCTATTATGCTCCTGAAAGGGTACCCCTCATACCAATCAGCCTCGGATCACCCTGTAACTTCGCCAAAGCCCTGGATGTGGTCGCCATCATATCCGGGGGCCCCCCACCATGGCAGGCATCATAACCTCTTTCAACGTGCGGATACCAGTCATTCTAGCTGGACAATTCCCATCTACCTATGACAGGTTACCAGTCCTTCTAGCTGGGCAACTCCCATCTACCTCTGCTATCGGGGAACCTTGTGATGTTTGCACTAAAGAGACCATGCCTTATTTACCAAGCCCTTCTTATATATTTGATTTTGAATTAGAGTTGAATTAAGCCCTCCTGCCTGGTGGGATTGTGCAAGGCTTATTTACCCTACCGTAGGCAAGTTCAATGTCCTCCACTTAAATTGAGAACTACTGTTCCCTATTTAACCACAGCTTTATTTACCCGTCCGTAGGAATGTTCAATGGCCTCCCCGGTAGTTGGGAACATCTGTACTCTACTTTAACCACAGTTCACAGTGAAATCCTTATGGTGCCCTCTGTGCCAATAAGGGCCTTCTTGTTAGGTGTTGCTGAGTCATGTATCTACCCATCACCGCCCAGTCCTTGAATGCAGGATTCGCTGGTAAACATAGTGGAGTTTGCATCCAAGGCCATCAGTATATTTGTTAACAAGTTATTGTTTGTGGCCAACACAATACCCTTATCTCTACCCTCTGACCTCCATTGGTGTGGGAGTACAGTGTCGGCAAGAGATATTACCTATAAAGAGTTAAAACTACCGCTCTCTCCATGACCACAGTTCTGGGTAATATAGTCCATTGTGCACTGTGGGCCATTATGTGCAGTTACATTGCAGGGTTGACTAAGCCCTTGGTTACCCCCCTTGATTGGCAAGTCCACATTTGGGGGTTCAAACTGATAACCATGTTTCGCACTAGCAAGTGAAATATGGACCCCCTGGAGAGGGTCATTGGCCGGGGGCAGGGTGAGTCTTATGACCGATGCTGTGTCGCTATGCTAGTATCCCCAACCTAGTGTAAGTAGCCCATCGACAGCTTTTGCTAAGGTAAACCAGTGTACCAAAAAGGTTTTCCATTGCCTATGGATTTAAGGACATGGTGTAAAATATATGAGCAAATTTACTTGCACCTTCTTAAATATGAATGCAAAATGTGTTCTGGTAGTTGACATAATTTGTGCTTCAAACTCAACTTTTTCAACACTATTGGGTAACAGCATCCTTTTAGGAGTGACAGACTAACCCAACCCCCTGGCTTAATGGCGCTTGTAAATGTATGTATGTAAATGTATTTGAGCTTATATAGCGCACAGCTACCCACAAAGGGTTTCCCGGTGCTTGCTTAGGGAACCTGTCCTGGTATTCCCCTGTGAGATAACCCCGGCAGGGTATCCACAAGGTGAAAGCCAGGCATCCCGCCGCGAGGGGCCGTTGTGGAGATTAAGCAAGCTATTGCCCAGAGTCGCAGAGTGTGAACCCGTGAGTTGAGAAGGCACCAGAGCGAGAATTATCGAGTCCGTGGAATTTTTTGAGCCCAAGACCCGCCGAGGAGGGGAATTGAACCCTGGTCCAGGGCCGATCTCAGCTTCCGGGTCTGCCGCCTCTAACCCCTGAGCCACACTTCTCCACATTCTGTGCTTCTGCATATGTAGCAAATAACCCCACTTTTCCAAATGTATACGAGTGTGCCGAACAGGTGCCACTGCTTTTGGATTGTAAGAACCTGGAGTAAAACACACACACCCATGTGTACCTGCCCCTTCTTGACTGAGACTGCAAATTGTGTTCTGGTGATTGTCAGCATATGTGCTCCAAACCCATATTTCTCAACACTATTAAAGCCACCACGCACTGTTTGGATGACACTAACGCACCCCCCTGGCTGAAGGGCTGCGGGGTTATTAGCTTAATTGCAGGAACCCTTTACCCACACTCATCTTTACAGTATTCTGCTTCATTTCCTGTCATCCTTGCCTACAGCCTGTCACCATCTGACTACGTTCCTTAGATGCCGGATCCCCTGCTGATGTCCCCACTCTAGTGTGAGTGGCCCAGTGCCACAACGTCTGCAAATGCATACCAGAATGCAAACAAGGAATGGAAAAGCTTCTGGGAAGTCAGAGCTGGAGGAGAACAGATGTACAGAATCTC
The DNA here is from genome assembly GCF_964263255.1 of Lissotriton vulgaris. Taxonomy (NCBI): domain Eukaryota; kingdom Metazoa; phylum Chordata; class Amphibia; order Caudata; family Salamandridae; genus Lissotriton; species Lissotriton vulgaris. The sequence continues at coordinate 1,248,910,948 of NC_141689.1, read as the reverse complement.
ATCCCAGTCTAGATGCAGACTTTTGATAGATACGAGCAACCGTCTGATGCACCCACCCTGGCGTGGTTTGCCCAGCACCTGGATTCGGGTACAGATATTGCCAGGATGCAGACAACAATGCATCTTTTAGCTGGAGCAAACAATGGCTAACTGAATGCTCAGATCTTGCCTGCCCTCTCATAAAGTAAGGAGGTGTGATTTGCTTTAATACAGTTTGTCAGCCAATGTCCTCCGAGCAAGTGTTCACCACACCTAAAGACCCCTGCCTTCTTTCCTGGGCAACCACTCCTACACCGCCTGGCTATGCCAGCCACGGGGAAAGCAGTCCCTAAGTGAAGCGTCCTCTGGTATCCACTGGTTTTGCTGAGAGCACTTTCCCGTAACTGACCACTAAGTTTGCACCACGCCCCTTATTGAACCAATCGTGCCATTGCCCACTACCAGAGGATACTTGTCTTTCGCATCACTAAGTCAGTCCCTTGCTTGGTTTAACTATATAAAAATCTTGCTGTTTCTTTACATTTCCTTAACCTCTGCCGGCACCATGAAAGGGGTTTGTGGCACAATTCCCAGTGTTAAAATTCATTGAAATTTAAAGCAGTATTTGTTTGGACATGCCTCCCGTTCGACCTCTACCGCTGAGAAACCTAACTTGATTTGCTGGCTGGGATACCTAATTTCTCCCTCTTAGTGGGAATTGTGGTTGAACCATGATGTTGTCAACAGCGAGGACCATGCTGCTTAAAAAACTCTCATGTGCCCCGGGTTCCACTTTGTGGCACCTCGGCTAGCTGTGCTAACCCGTCTGCTCCTTGTCAGTTGTATTTATTGTGATTCCCGGCGCTGCCCACCGCGTGGATGGGTTATCAATGTTGCCTAGCTGTAGTGCAATACCTGTGCCCAGCACCTCATTAAAATATGCCAGTGAAGGTAGAAGTAATAGTTACATCCAGCCCTCCTTACTTTCAAGTTTTCTGTGCTCCTAAACGAGGGGGCTTGGGCAATGTATGTCTGTAATTTATTCTGACATTTTTTTCCCGAAAGGAATTCTCCAAGTGCAGTTATGCTGTGCAACTGACCATCCTCAAAGGTTGTTTAACTGTTACCAATATAAGTGGTGCAGAGAAATTATGTCATAATCTAAAAGTTGCATTTTAATTTTTGATGCAGTCCCCACTTATGTAGATCCCACCGGAACCCCTCTACCTAATGTGCGTGACCTTGGTACATGGTCCAGCTTGCTTGACACCTGTGCACGTAACTCAGACAAACTAGCACCGGCTGGGCGTGCTGCTGCTAGCCAGGTCTTGCAGCTAAGGGTTAAAGATGCATGTCTATGCCATGGATACTCCCATTGATATAAAGTGTGTGTACATGCCCTGTTCACAAAACGCCCCAAATCCTTTATTTGTTGGTGCCTGTCCTTACCATTGTACATGGCGGCACAACTTCTGATGGGTTGGCCTTTAGTGCTGGATGCCCCTATGCCCTGCAAGGCTAAATGATGTGCTCCCCAGCAATGCCTGCATTTTTTCTTGTACCTTCATTTGACCCGAGGGCACCTTGAAATACATGTGGTCAACTTATCCAATGTATAAACTTTCTCTTGTGTTCTAAATAATGAGCTGTAATGGTGTTCATCTATCGTAACAACCCAGGAGGATCCTGCTTGGTGCCTTCTGAGAGAGACCAGTAATGCCCAACCAGGTGCCATCTTGGGAACCTGTACAGAGCAGCAAATGACGAACACTTGTGGGCACTACTACTCCTATAGTACTTAGCGATGTGTATTTATTAACCCGTCTGAGGCAATGACAATATGAATATTCAATATCCTAGTAATAAAATTGAGGTAAATTCAATACCTGTGCTAGAGGCGGACGGGTGGATTGCTGCGGACCTACTGTCAACTAATCACACATGCTCCCTCTGGGTTTCCTAAGCACCAGTTTCACATACCTTGAAATACCCTGAGAATTTAACAGAATGGCCCACCACCGATAGGTTGAGCTCCACTTTTCCCATCCTCTGCAGTCCTTTTGTCTGTATGAGAAAAGGAGTTTTTAACTTTGCGCTCTTTAATATCACTCAACCATGGTGTTACTTGAAATTCAAATAAAGGTCTGGAAACAGTCTTTCCACCTGTCCTAATCACAAAACCTGACCCAAAATTTGAGAATGATTTAAGCCCTTTGCACTGGGCCAACTGGCCACAGGAAAGTTGCTCTGTTATCTACATTAATGAACAAGTCCATCCAGCTGTTTTATAAAAAATATTGCCATAGGCGAGCGGAACCACAAAACGTGCAAGCTTGCCGCAAACATCTAGAAAGGCATACCAACAACTATCCATCTCCAGAAAATAGAGTCAGGCAGCCACTCCTTGGCCTGATTACTAAACCAGGCTAAGTTTATGGTGTTACATGATGTTGAAAAATCCAAACTCTCGGTGCATGCCTGTAACAAATTCGGATGCATAATAATCTACCCATGCTCCAGATTCACACCCCGTCATACACCCTTGGGTTTAATCGAATTGACACACAAACTGATGGGTTCAGCTCCCCTTTTACTATCATAAGGACTCTGCAGTCCTTTTTGCCTGTATGAGAAAAGTAGTTATTAACTAGTCCTACATATTCTGATCACAAGTCATAGCCCCAACTGTGAGCAAGATTAATCCCTTCTTGCTGAGCCCTCCTGGCCACAGCAGATTGAAGATGCACAAATGTTTTAACCTTGTGTGACGCACAATGTAGGTAGTTGCCTAGACGGAACGGATATTAAAACAGTTACAAACATCCGTCTTCCACGTTTACCTCAGGCATCGTCATATTAAGTCAGTGAAGAGAAAGCAAGTAGACAGCCGAAACAATGAATGTCGTCGGTCTATTCTGGTCACTTCTGGCCTAATATTAGTAAAACCATAAAGTACCCACAAAGGACATTAATTCATTAAAATGTCCCCAGTATTTCACATTCCTTTGGGCTTAGAATGGTAAAACATGGCCGCAGTGCCACTCAGTGGCCTACCTAGCTTATGACGCCATATACTGTGCTTGACCCTTGGAAAAGGAGAACGAACATGTGAGTGGTTCTTACTCGTCTATGTTAATAAACTACTGAAGGACGAATATGGTGACAAGGGGGTGAATCCACCAGCGGAGGCCTTTCGCAAAGCAATTTTCTGCGACCTGAATCGACTCCAGTCTGTCGATGTGACCGAGAAACCTATAACTCACTGGAACTGTTTTTCCCCCCGCTGCTCAGCTGCCCCTTCGAACATTTGAAAGTACTTCTACCTGCCCATGACCTGGTGGCCCCCAGCCTGCCCTAAAATGCAATTCCGATTGACAGCTCGCTCTGATTGAAAAATCCAGCCAGTACCCTGCTGTCCAAACCCTGGCACTCTCGCCCCTCTCTTGCCTTTTATGTTTTTAATTGCCCCTGACATACAGGTATTTCTAACAGTTTTAACAATTATGTTTTACTGCCCGCCTCTGCTCGCATTAAGGCAACATTTCACAGGGCACAAGTCCTAAAAAAAGAAGTGGGGGGACTCTCCAAGGTAGGCGTGGTCACAGGAAGTGACATCACGACAGGAAGTGACATCACAACAGGAAGTGACATCACAACAGGAAGTGACATCACAACAGGAAGTGACATCACATGTAAGGCAGATCTATCATTTGCATATAATGCAAGATTTAACAATTGAAGCTGCTTGGTACTTAAGCCTGTGACTTAAGGTCCCTGTATGGAGGAATTAGCAGCCCAAATGTGGATGAAGTTTGGCGAAGGTGACATCAACACATTTTCAAAACACTACAGGAAAGTTTGACTGCAAGATTTTGTATACATTACAGGTTCCCAGAGAGGCTGCTTCCCACACTCGACAATGACTATTACACACACTAGGGCTCCATATTCACGTTATTCTATCGATGAGTGTTATATGTTATCTCCCCACCTATTGTAAACTAGCGACTCTGTATTACATAGTTTTGTCCCAGCTGCCTCTCTCTAGCTGTGGCTAGATTTATTTATAAAGTTTTATATAGCGCGAACTTGATCCTGAAGGATATCAGAACGCTTTACAATTTGCAGCAAAGGTAACAAATCAGAACATTAGTCTAACAATGGGAATCTTGGTTGAAGACAATGGAGCTGCTGGGCCATTAACTTGGGTCAATGCCTAAATTTTAGATATATTAACTGGCCATTGTATTTATTTTAGCAGATTTATTTATTTCTATTTATTTTAGGAAATGCATTTAGTTTTGGTATATTTTAGTTTGACTTATTTGCCTTCATTTACTTCAGTGCAACAAAATATAAACATTGCTTTACTTTGTATTAATACTGTTTATTTTTGTGATAGTTCCTAAAAAAAGGGCCGATTATGACTCATGATTTGTAATGGTTGTTTCCCCCTTTACAGAGACTACTTACTATAAAATTGGGGTGGGCCTAGCTCATGATGTCATTTTGTGGGGACCCCTTGAAGAAAGCGGGCAGAACCTTTGCAAAACTTTGTGCCCCCCTATCCAGTAGTGCAATTATCCAAACACTGACAGGATTGAGCCTAAATTAAAAATATACTGACATACGTAATGCCAAGTCAGACGTCATCATGGAGTCATGTTTAAATGAACAATCCAGCGCCATCCTACTCCTCCCCATTCCACAAAATTATACAATTCAGACCGACAACACAAACTAGAAGGGGGCGTTGCTGTCATCATTAAACATTCCATGTGGAAACAGCGACACACGGAAGAACACACAAGGGTACACCATCATACTACTTACATTTTGTAGCCTGGTGTCAATTGTTCAATGCAGGGCTTAATTTGTGCTAGTGCTTAGCGCCGGCACTTAATTGGCAGGGCCGGGTCTAGTGGTACTCTGATTCTACACGCACGAGGCGCACAGTGCATGTAAAATGTTTTAGTTTAACTTACAGCACACTTGCTAGTACTAATACTTAATTAACTCCTCAAGTCTCGTGCAGCCGCATCGCATTATGTTTAGTTTTTCACATCTCAGTTTACCCTTAATTGTTCACGATCACTTGAATAATGAAATATTCTGAGTGGGAGAGCTCTTTGGCAGCACTCTGCCAGGTTTCTCTCTCGTCACTCTCATGCTGCTGTGTTAAAGAGCCTCGGTTCTACCGCACAAAGAATTAGGGTGACCAACTGGCATTGGTGCAAATTCAGGACGGTGAGTGTAAAAATTCAGGACAAAGGATCAAAATTCAGGACACAAATTCAGGACAGGAGGTCAAAATTTAGGACAAAACTTCAGGACAATAGGTACGTTTTACAGACACATCAGAGGTCGCGCAATAGTATATAAGTAAGCCCAGCCATTTCCAAAAGTATTCAACCATTTGCAAACCTATCCATCATGTATCCTTCCATGTATCATTTCACTCATCCATCCCTTCATCCATCCCCTCATCCATCCTTTCACTCATCTCCATTATCCACCCATCTATCCACCCTTTCACCCTATCCATCTGTACACTTATCCATCCACTCTTCATCCCATCCATCCATTCACTCATCCATTCAGCCATTCACCAATCCAGCCATTCTTTCACTTACTGATCCTTCCACCCATCCACTCTTTTAGTCATCCATCCATCCTCCCTTTCTCTCTCCATCGACCCTTTCACTTAGCCTTCCTTCCATCCATCCACCAACCCACCCATCCATCCATCTACTCATCCACTCATGAATCCATCCATTGCCCCTATCACTCATCCATCTATCATTTCACTCCTTCACACATCTATTCATCCTTTTGTCCATCTACCCTCCCTTTCACTCACTCATCCATCCTTACACCCACCCTTTCACTCATATGTCCATTCATTCACCCTTGCACTTATCAATCCATCAATCCATCCATCATTTCACTCATCCACCTACCCTCATCATCCACCCACCATCCACGCACCCACTCATCCATCCTTTCACCCACCCACCATCCAATCCATTGATCCATCCTTTCACCCATCCACCATCCACCCACCCACTCATCCATCCATCCTTTCACCCACCCACTCATCATCCATCCATCCATCCTTTCACCCACCCACCCACTCATCATCCATCCATCCATCCTTTCACCCACTTATCCATCCATCCATCCCTTCACCCACTCTCCATCCATCCTTTCACCCACCCATCCATCCCTTCACCCACTCTCCATCCATCCATCCTTTCACCCACCCATCATCCATCCATCCATCCATCTGTCCTTCCCTTCATAATCCATCTATCCATCCCCTCATCATCCATCCATCCTTCCCCTCATCATCCATCCATCCTTCCCCTCATCATCCGTCCATCCTTTTCCCTCATCATCCATCCATCCTTTTCCCTCATCATCCATCCATCCTTCCCCTCATCGTCCATCCATCCTTTTCCCTCATCATCCATCCATCCTTTTCCCTCATCATCTATCCATCCATCCATCTGTCCTTCCCCTCATCATCCATCCATCCTTCCCCTCATCATCCATCCATCCTTTTCCCTCATCACCCATCCATCCTTTCCCCTCATCATCCATCCATCCTTCCCCTCATCATCCATCCATCCTTCCCCTCATCATCCATCCATCCGTCCCCTCATCATCCATCCTTTCACCCACCCCTCATCATCCATCCATTCCCTCATCATCCATCCATCCCCTCATCATCCATCCATCCACCCTTCCCCTCATCATCCATCCTTTCACTCACCCCCTCATCATCCATCCATCCATCCATCCTTCCCCTCATCATCCATCCTTTCCCGTCATCCATCCTTCCTTTCATCCATCCTTCCCCTCACCCATCCATCCATTTATCCTGCCCTTCATCCATCCATCCTTCCCCTCCATCCATCCATCCATCTCCTCATCCATCATCCTTCCCCTCACCCATCCATCCATCCTGCCCCTCATCCACCCATCCTTCATCCTTCCCCTCATCCATCCTTCCTTTCATCCATCCTTCCCCTCACCCATCCATCCATCCCATCATTTATCCTGCCCTTCATCCATCCATCCTTCCCCTCCATCCATCCATCCTTCCCCTCATCCATTTATCCTTCCCCTCATCCATCCATCCTTTCCCTCCGTCCCTCATCCTTCCCCTCATCCATCTTTCCCCTCATCAATCATCCAGCTACCCTTCCACCCATACATCCAGCTATTTACATTTTCTCTCCATCCTTCCCCTCACTCATCAATCCATCTATCCTCTCTCATTATCCATTTATTCAATCTTTCATTCATCCATTCACCCTTTCACTAATTCATCCAGCCATTCACACATCCCTTCACTTACTTACTCGCCCACCTTTCCATATTAATTTTGAGATGAGCCCTTTTGAGAAGAGGCCCATCAAGAACTTCACCCTCGCTGCAGGGGCCGTTCCAGGACTGGGATAGAAGCCACCCAGGGCGGAGACAGGATCCACCACGGGGGGGGGGGGGGGGGGGAGACAGGAGCCATCACAGGTGGGGGTGGACTGGAGCCACAACATGAGGGGACAGGTGCCATCACTGAAGGGAGGGCAGGAGCCATCACAGGAGAGGGAACACAGGGGTGGGCATGCAGTATTCTAGTATCATCTTGGGCTCCTCTCCTGCACAAGACAACGAGAAGACAGGCTCTCTGTTCAAAATGCCACCCCCCACTGTGATGTACAGTACTTACAGGAGATACTCTGAGAACTGATTGAACTGATTGTCCTCCATACTTTGTTAATCAGTGTGGGTGCGATTGTGCCATTTCTTTATTTTCTTACATTATAGCCTGCATGTTTGAAGAACCGAGGTTTGCTTACAATTTAGTGACAGTAATCCGGGGTGTAATCTGGCCGAGTCTCGGATGTTTGGGGCCCTGGGTAGAAATGGAATGTGTGAGCCCCCCTCTAAATAGCAGATACAAGACGCATTCAGGGCTGTTTGCATGTGAATAGATGTCGCTGCTCCGAAGCTGCCGCCCCTCCCTCTCAGTCACCTTCGAGCACCTTTTAACAGCTCATCAAGGGCTGGAGGTGTGAGGGTAGCCATCCCGCTGTGCCTCTACAGTGCTGCTGGGGGTCTGAGCTTTCAAACAGCATCGGAGTCAAGAAGGGAGGTGGGGGCAAGCTGTGCCCGTTTAAAATTAAGGACAAATGCGGAAAAGCTTTATTTACTTTAAGCGCGCCGCGCTCCCGTTTTTTAATGGTGGACGGGTTTTGATTTAGCAGGGTGGACGGCGTCCACCCTGAAAAACCCTCGGAAATAAGTGGGGGGATGCCGTCCACCCGCGTGGTACCCCGACTCGTGCCCTGACATTTCATACTTTATGGGGCAATAGGGCAAAAGGATGGCGTGTGTCCTGGCGACTGGCTTGTGCCGCATGTCCCCCGCCCCAGCGCTCACGCACATCCCAGCGCTCATGCACATCCCCAGCCCTCACGCACAACCCCAGCCCTCACGCACGCTCCCGAGCCCCAGAGGTCACGCACATCCCCGGCCAAGTACGGCTGCATCTGGTGCCCAAGCTCGGGGCTGTCACTCTGGGGCTCTAGGTGACGCCTACAGCCTGACGTCATTTACTGTATCCTAGTCTGAAACATGACACACGTACTAAGTTCTTGCTTTGTAGAGTTTACCACTCAAACCATTCATTGTTTTTACATACATATGTGCTAATATTTCATGTTTTTATGTCCATTTGCCTTTTGCTCGTAGCTGTTTACTCCGACTCCTGCTCACCAGAGTGCCAAATGTAAATGGAACACTTGGTATTTATTGCCGTACCCTGAAAGTAAAAGCGTTGCGTACTTCTTGAATACTTCATGGCACTTTTGGGCAGGGGGGACGGCGTCCACCCGGTAAAATAAGTGGGGATCGCCGTCCACCTGCGTGGTACCCCGACTCGAGCCCTGACTACACCTACAACCAGCCACTACTGTTGGCTGTGTCAATGCGTGTTAGTTGCAGTTGCATGGCAGCCTGCGCTCGTGGTGTCGCAATGGTCATGCCGACCATCTGGTGGCTGAGCTGCAGCGCGGCAACATTGCTTCCCCCTGTCATATTCACTCAATTAAATAAACACACCGAGTGAGAGGCACTGCAAGAACGTGTTGCTTTATTCCCTGCCAGCCTCGCACTGGCTTACAGACTATTCCCTTTCCTGTTGTGTTGCTTCCTGTTCCTGTTTCCTGTTCGCCTGCCCTGTCCTAAAGCAGGGTCCGGCAAGACGACGTGACATCTTCCCTGTTTTACAAAGTCTTATTTCCGCTACATTTCCTCGACAAGGCGTCGAGGTTTCCTTTTCAGACGTTGGATACGTTTCTCTCGCCCTGGCGCTTGACTGTGGTGACTTGTGATTTCCACTGTTCGTGCAGGACTGTCGTGATGTTGGTCACTGCTGTCACTCTGGTTGTGAGAATCACTTGAGGGTTGACTTGACGAGGTCTCATGCTGGTTGTTCTGATTGCATCTTTTGAAGTGCAAGATATTTCTCGTTATCTGTTTGTGGTCGGCCTTGGCCGTGATCATAGTTCCTTTTTTCTTGATGACTTGGAGGGGAATGTCGAGGTATCGACTGTCTGCCTTGGCTCGCCGGTCACTTCGAACAATCACCCAATCTCCTTCTTGAATATTAGTGTCTTTGGCATGTCTACGCTGGTCAGCATATGTCTTCATCTTGTATTTGTTTTTGTGATCTATCTCGACTAGTGTATTGTGGCCAACGGTGACATGTCGTTGTTGAGGGGTGGAGTCAATCATGGGTAGTCGGGTTCGAGGTGTCCTTCCTAGTATCACAGTGGCTGGGCACTGGTTGGTGGTGCTGTGCGGTGTGTTTCGATATGCTCTTAGCACTTCATTTAGTGTCTGTTGAACATCCCTGTGAGTTAGTTCGGCCTGCTGAATTGCCTTTTGGAGTGTTCCCATGAATCGTTCCACCATGCCATTTGCCTGTGGCCATAGTGGAGTGATTTTCTGATGTTTGAAATTAAGATGGGTCGCGAAATTTGTAAATTCATGGCCATTGAATGGAGGCCCATTGTCTGCTTTTACTCGCAGAGGAATGCCCCAAGCTGCGAAGATTTCATCGAGCACTGGAATTACCGTTGTTGCTCGGGTGGATGTTATTAGATGTGCGAAAGGGAACCGTGAGTACTCGTCCATGACGACAATGATATATTGTCCTGATTGCAGCGGTCCGAAGAAATCAACTGCAACTTGCTGCCATACTCCTTCCGGTAGCTCTGACATTTGTAACGGTGCCGTTGGTTCTTCCCGACTAACCACTTGGCATGTCATACAGTCTTTCAGGGTTGTTTTTACCATGTGATCAAGTGTGGGAAACCAAACGCGTTCTCTCAAGGCTTTCTTGGTTGCGTTGAGGCCTCTGTGGCCTTCATGTGCCAAATTGTTGACGCCTTGACGTAGTTTGAGTGGAATCACGATCCTCCACTGTTGGACCCGGCCCGTTGGGCAGGTTCACCCCTAGACTTTTTGCTTTTTCCTAGCCTGTTTATGGAACCTGGTGTTGGTGATTTTAGGCCTCTGCACACTTTTTCACTGTGGTACAGTGTAAAGTGCTTGAGCTCTCTGTGAATGTGTGGTGAGTGACCTGCCCTCCCATAGGAATGAATGGGGAATATGTATGCCCATGGTAGTTCCTGATGTGTGGGGAGTGCAGGGGCGAGTTTGGTATGGATGAGCTCGTGAGAGTGAATGCTGCAAAATGATGTATGCGGCATGACTGTGTCTAGTCTAGAAGTACTACTTTTAGAAGTGGGCCTATTTGTGTAAGTTGGTGCTAGCGTGTGATTGGCTGGTGAGCCTGGCCCAGAGTGCCTGGGCCTGCTTGTGGATTGACTGTCTGGTTTGAGGATGACAGGGGCTAGAGAGCCCAGGAGGTTGTCTGAAGTCAGCCCATGGATGAAAGGCAGCATCTGCTGCCAGGGAAGTGGGAGGAGATGGCACCTGATAGTGAAGGGCTGTGCCTGCCTAACTACAAAGCTGGCTCCACCTCCCGCAGGGCGACTGACACCTCTGTCCCTGATACTGACAGGACTTCCCTCTAAACCAGTCTAGCTGGTCTCACACTGCCTGCTTCAAAGGACTTCAAAAGACTTCAAAGGCTTTTCTATGTATAAGAAGGGGCTGTGTCCCCTTCCAAAATGTTCTTGTTTCTAACTTGAATCTGCCAGGGGCATGCTGCTGCTGGGGCTCAGGGGAATCCCTGGGCCCTGCCCAGCTCCTGGACATCTGATGGACTGCTGGGGGACTCTTCATGGCTGTCCCCCTGCCTGGCTACATCTTTAAGGACTTTTGCTGGACTTCTTGAGCTTTCTGTGGACCCCTCTTGCTGTAGGGGTCTGCTCTGGGGACCTTTGGCGCCTGGGAGCGCTGTGCTGGGATCCTAGCGCTTGAGAGCGCTCCTGGCTGCATTTCGAGTGTTTCGTTGCACGCATTTTGCGTGAGGATTGGCGGGTGCCACCCCGCTTATTTGATTATTTACTTTGCGAGTGCCCACCTCGCTTATTGCCAACTTTACTTTACCTTCGGCTGCCCACGCCGATATTTTGATTGCCTGTCCGCCTGCCTGCCTAGGAGAAGGGCCGCTGCGCTGCCCGCAGCGACCCGGAAGTGCTTGGCCGGCCGGCCAATCCCACCGCTGCCACCAATGTTAGAACTGGCTATTTCTGGTAGGCTAAGGCTGACGCCAAAGCCAGGCAGAAACCACCATTCTAGTCAGGGCAAGGAAGTCACACGCCAAGATAACCTCTGCTCACCCCCTTGGTAGCTTGGCACAAACAGTAAGGCTAAACTCGGAGGCAATGTGTAAAGCATTTGCGCCAGTGCACAACAGCAACCACATACTAGGCACACCACAAAAGAGACTCCACACAAGGTTATTATAAAAATAACTTTTGTATTGTAAAAACACATCAGATAAAATCACACATATACATTGTGCCAACTGGCACGGGCAATATTCACAGGGATTATGTACACAAGACAGGGCCACAAGGGCCACTGTCATATTCAGATATAGCACTTCTAGATAAAATGTAGAATATAAAATAATAATCAAAGATAACAACCAGTAACCACTGGTAACAGGAACCAGGACCTTACTAGGACCACCTGTACTAAGAAAGAAGAACCACCTAAGTATCACACAGCATTAGGGGTCTAAGAAAGAATAGATTACTCATGATGCAATAAACCTACATTCAGAGTAGTAGAAAAGACAGCCACCTAAGAATAACCACATTTAGGGGTACACCAGAACACATTACCCATGATGCAGGAACCACATTCAGAGGAGTAATAAAGAAGAACACATGATGCCATAAAATACAGTCAGAGGTGTTAAAGAATAGAGCACATGATGCAATAAAATACATTCAGGGGTGCAGCGCAAGAAGACACATGATGACTAAACATTCAGAGGTGCAGCGCATGGAAAGAAAGACACATAATGCATAAACCTACACATTCAGAGGTGCATAATAAATGGACCCGGCCCATTGGGCAGGTTCACCCCTAGACTTTTTGCTTTTTCCTAGCCTGTTTATGGAACCTGGTGTTGGTGATTTTAGGCCTCTGCACACTTTTTCACTGTGGTACAGTGTAAAGTGCTTGAGCTCTCTGTGAATGTGTGGTGAGTGACCTGCCCTCCCATAGGAATGAATGGGGAATATGTATGCCCATGGTAGTTCCTGATGTGTGGGGAGTGCAGGGGCGAGTTTGGTATGGATGAGCTCGTGAGAGTGAATGCTGCAAAATGATGTATGCGGCATGACTGTGTCTAGTCTAGAAGTACTACTTTTAGAAGTGGGCCTATTTGTGTAAGTTGGTGCTAGCGTGTGATTGGCTGGTGAGCCTGGCCCAGAGTGCCTGGGCCTGCTTGTGGATTGACTGTCTGGTTTGAGGATGACAGGGGCTAGAGAGCCCAGGGGGTTGTCTGAAGTCAGCCCATGGATGAAAGGCAGCATCTGCTGCCAGGGAAGTGGGAAGAGATGGCACCTGATAGTGAAGGGCTGTGCCTGCCTAACTACAAAGCTGGCTCCACCTCCCGCTGGGCGACTGACACCTCTGTCCCTGATACTGACAGGACTTCCCTCTAAACCAGTCTAGCTGGTTCTCACACTGCCTGCTTCAAAGGACTTCAAAAGACTTCAAAGGCTTTTCTATGTATAAGAAGGGGCTGTGTCCCCTTCCAAAATGTTCTTGTTTCTAACTTGAATCTGCCAGGGGCATGCTGCTGCTGGGGCTCAGGGGAATCCCTGGGCCCTGCCCAGCTCCTGGACATCTGATGGACTGCTGGGGGACTCTTCCTGGCTGTCCCCCTGCCTGGCTACATCTTTAAGGACTTTTGCTGGACTTCTTGAGCTTTCTGTGGACCCCTCTTGCTGTAGGGGTCTGCTCTGGGGACCTTTGGCGCCTGGGAGCGCTGTGCTGGGATCCTAGCGCTTGAGAGCGCTCCTGGCTGCATTTCAAGCGTTTCGTTGCACGCATTTTGCGTGAGGATTGGCGGGTGCCACCCCGCTTATTTGATTATTTACTTTGCGAGTGCCCACCTTGCTTATTGCCAACTTTACTTTACCTTCGGCTGCCCACGCCGATATTTTGATTGCCTGTCCGCCTGCCTGCCTAGGAGAAGGGCCGCTGCGCTGCCCGCAGCGACCCGGAAGTGCTTGGCCGGCCAATCCCAGCGCTGCCGGCCGGAAGTCCCGCCCCCGCAGCCCGGGTGCCGAGGAATGGAGACCGCGAGCCCGGGGAAGGAAGGGAGAGAAGAGGACGCATGGCGGCGGGTCGGCCGGGCTCCCGTGAGCTGAGGGAGCCCGGCGGCATCTGAGGAGGAGGCCCGAGTGAAGAGAGGAGCGGCGGGGGCGCGAGGCACATTGTCGGTGCCTGCCCCCACCGCCAGCAGAGAAGAGCCGCCGCCCGGAGGAGCCGCCCCTGAGGCCCGGTGAGTCTGGGCTGGGGCCGGGCGGAGTGGGGCAGAGCAGGGGAGGGGCGCCGGGACACGTTGTCGGTGTCCGCCCCTCCCCCGCAGTAGCGCAAGCTCGCGCTCGATGCAGAGAAGCCACGAAGGCTTCAAGGGCGGCCCCAGATGGCAGTGGGCCGCCCCAACGTTGCACCTAGTGCCAGTAGGGAGCCATGAAGGCTTCAAGGGCGGCCCCGGTTGGCAGTGGGTCGCCCCAACGTGCACGGAGCCTGGAGAGGCTCCCCGCCTCATGTTGTATTTAGAGCCCTGAGAGGCTCTGGGGGCATTTTGAGGAGTTAGAGTCCCCCGTAGGGGACTCCACCGTGAAGAGAGAGTCAGGGCGGCCGCGGTTGGCAGTGGGTCGCCCCAACGTTGTCCAGGGCCATGAGAAGGCTCGAGGGGGCATTGTCTGCAGAGCCTGAGGGCTCCAACGTTTGACCAGTGTTGGTCAGAGCCTGTGTGGCTCAATGTGGCGCAGTTTGTGCTCAAGGGGCACCCCTTCATTTCAGAGCCCCTGCCACAGTGTCTGTGATGTTCCCAGTTGCCCAGCACTTTGTGGGCAGCTGCCACGTTTAGGTTTTTTGTACTCTTGGACTAGCGCTGCATGGCAGCGCGCCCTGACATTGGACACAGGGCATCTTTGCCCCACAAGGCCAGTTGGCCTAGGGACTGCCACAGGTAGTGGCTTATGTAGTGTTGGCGCAATGTGATTTCTATGCTCTTTAATAGTTATTGCTAATGTGAGTTTTTGCGCTATTGATTTATTATGCACCTCTGAATGTGTAGGTTTATGCATTATGTGTCTTTCTTTCCATGCGCTGCACCTCTGAATGTTTAGCCATCATGTGTCTTCTTGCGCTGCACCCCTGAATGTATTTTATTGCATCATGTGCTCTATTCTTAACACCTCTGACTGTATTTTATGGCATCATGTGTTCTTCTTTATTACTCCTCTGAATGTGGTTCCTGCATCATGGGTAATGTGTTCTGGTGTACCCCTAAATGTGGTTATTCTTAGGTGGCTGTCTTTTCTACTCCTCTGAATGTAGGTTTATTGCATCATGAGTAATGTATTCTTTCTTAGACCCCTAATGCTGTGTGATACTTAGGTGGTTCTTCTTTCTTAGTACAGGTGGTCCTAGTAAGGTCCTGGTTCCTGTTACCAGTGGTTACTGGTTGTTATCTTTGATTATTATTTTATATTCTACATTTTATCTAGAAGTGCTATATCTGAATATGACAGTGGCCCTTGTGGCCCTGTCTTGTGTACATAATCCCTGTGAATATTGCCCGTGCCAGTTGGCACAATGTATATGTGTGATTTTATCTGATGTGTTTTTACAATACAAAAGTTATTTTTATAATAACCTTGTGTGGAGTCTCTTTTGTGGCGTGCCTAGTATGTGGTTGCTGTTGTGCACTGGCGCAAATGCTTTACACATTGCCTCCGAGTTTAGCCTTACTGCTTGTGCCAAGCTACCAAGGGGGTGAGCAGAGGTTATCTTGGCGTGTGACTTCCTTGCCCTGACTAGAATGGTGGTTTCTGCCTGGCTTTGGCGTCAGCCTTAGCCTACCAGAAATAGCCAGTTCTAACATCCCCCCTCTTAAAAGGAGGCCGTTGTCACTAATAGAGAGTTCATCACGCACGTGTTGGAAAGCGGCGAGGTCTTGACGCAGTTGATCAGAGTCTTGGGGTGAATGTTTCACATCCCTCCAGGAATTTGTACGGATGCGAGTCATTACAGCCTGTACAAGTGGGTCGAGCGCGGATGCTTCTTGAATGGCTTCAACTGGAACCGTGGGTGGACATGCTGTGTCGACGACAAAATGAAGATATTCATCAGCTACAGATAATGCAGTCCGAGCACCAGCTAGTGGACGGCGCGACATGAAATCGGCTGGGTTTTCCGCTTTCCCAGGTTTGTGGACGATTGTAAAGATGTAGTCTTGCAGGCGCAGGCCCCACCGTTCAATGCGTGGCGGCATCTTTGCGTTAGGGTTCCCGAAGATTGTGATGAGGGCCTGATTATCCGTGATGATCGTGAAATGTTTGCCGTAAACAAAAAGGTGGAAGTGTTCGCACGCACACACCACAGCCAGGCTTTCTTTCTCCGGCTGGGAGTATGCTTTTTCAGTGTCCGTGAGGCTGCGGCTTGCATACGCAATGATGTGGCGTTGATCCGAGTTTTCACGATATTGGGCCAAGATGGCTCCCAGGACCACTGGGCTGGCATCGACTGTGATTTCCGTTTTCTTCTTTGTGTCGAAATATGCTAGATTTATGGCGGACCCAACAGCTTGCTTGATCACGGTAAATGCTTGTTGGCACGCTTCAGTCCATTCAAATGGTTGGCCCTGGCGAGTGAGTTCACGTAGAGGATAGCTGATTGTGGCGTAGTCGCGGATGTAGCGCGCGCAGTAACTTACCATTCCGAGGAAAGAACGAAGGTCGCTCACGTCTCGGGGTTTTGGGGTGTCAGCAAGCGCCGCTACCTTCTCAGGATCTGGTCTCATTCCTTCCTTGGAAAAGATGTGTCCATAGAACTTCAAGGTGTCCTTGTGGAACTCACATTTACTGGCGTTGAGAGTTAGATTTGCGGTCAACAGTGCATGGCAGACCCTGTCCAGTGCGGTGTCATGTTTGGTTTGATCTTTACCGAAAACTAGCAGGTCATCACTATAATTGAAAGCGTTGGGGATGCCATGTATGACCCATCTGATGGCTTCCTGGAAGATCTCGGCGGCCGAGGAGATGCCGAAATTCAGGCGTATATAACGGAATAGGCCTTGGTGTGTGGTGAAAGTTGTGATGTATCTCGATTTGTCGTGAAGCTCCAGCTGGTGGTAACCTTTGTTGAGGTCGAGTTTGTAGAACAAAGTGGCGCCATTCAGTTTCGTGATCATGTCACTGATGTGTGGTCCAGGGTGGCTTTCCCGCTTAATGGCGGTGTTGGGCGCGCGCATTTCGACACACAGTCGGACTTTGTTGTCTTGTCCCTTTTTGGGAACTACCACGACTGGTGACACCCATGACGTGGGTCCTGACGTGCGTTCAATGATGTCTGTTTGAAGGAGATCTTGTAACTCGTCATCGACGGCTTGTTGGAGGTGGAATGGCACTTTTCTGTGGTGTTGAGCGATAGGTGTCACATTCTCATTGATATGAAGTTTTACCTTGAAATGGTTTAGTTTTCCGAGGCCTTTAAAGAGATTTGGAAATTTTGCTACGATGTCGGGGGCATCTTCAGTCATGTAGAGGAGTTCTACGAGCTTGAGTCTTTCTGCCGTGGGTAAACTGAGCAGGCAGTCTGCCACGTCTGGTCCTTCTACCACATGGATGTATGCATCGACTGTCCGATCTTTGAATGTAAGAGTGGTGTGAAACCGGCCCAGGCACGGTAGAGGTTTGCGTGACATCCATGTGAATATGCGGACGGCTGCAGGTTCCAGTTTGGGTCTTTGCTTCATGTTGTAGTATTCAAGAGCGCAGATATAATTTAGCAAAGCTCCTGAGTCCAGAACAAATTTCGCAGGATGCTCCCCTATCAGGATGTCTAATTTCGGGTATCGTTTTAGGCGGTCTGGGTCTGATACCATGCAGATTTATTCATCGCTGTCCTGTGATGTTGAGGTGTGTGATGATAATGACTCGCTGGATGTGTCTCTGCGTGACCGGTAAGACTCTGTTGTTTGGTGCCTGGTTCGGTGAATGCTCTCAGAGCGGCCTCTTGATCGACCGGAGTATGCAGACTGGACACTGGAGTTTGACGAGCTGGAGGAGCGTCCTTCCCTCCCTTTTATGGCCCTCGCGTGGTGGCGTGTATCGTGGCCCTTGGTCGACAATCTGTGAGTTGACTGCTTGGCTTGACATGCTATTTCAAAGTGGTTGTCTCTCCCACAGCGATGGCACTGCTGACCAATTGCTGGACATTGTCCTGAGTGTGGGTAATCTTGTCCACATCTGTAGCAAGTGGGCGCTGACTTAGCAGACCTGGTGTGTCGTGAGCTTCCTTTGGAGGATGTCTTTCGGGTGTTGTGGGATTTGTGGGATTTTGACGTGAGTTTGGTAGGTTTGGAAGATCTGTGTGCCTGGACTCGCAGGGCGTGGTCTTTCCGGTCTGATTTGTGTGTTCCCATCCGTTTGGCATAGTCTTCTGCTTGATCGTTTATTCTTGTTAGCTCCTCGATTTCCTCTAAGGTATATGGTTTCTTTAGAAGTCTCCGGCGGAGGGTTTCGGAGTGGCATCCGTCGATGATGCGGAGTCTCAATGCATCTTCTGTCTTGAAGTTGTCAAAGTCACAGTATCGTGCTAACCTCCTGATGCGCATGATGAAATCGCTCATGCACTCATCTTTTTCTTGAGTGGCTAAGTTGAATGTATGTCGTTCGTAATCCACGTTTCGTTTGTGGAGGAATCGTCTGTCGAGGGCGACTTTTACTTCTTCATAGGTGACGGTCGCTGCGTTGGGTAATTCTTTGATGATTTGCGCAATGTCTGGGCCTATCAGATTTCTCAGCGCCACTAGTTTTTGCTTGGGGTCCTGCACCAGGGACCCTATCATGTAGTCCTCGAAATCCTCGCTCCAACTCTTCCACGTTGGACTCATGTTGTTACCTGGCGTCAGTGGTAGTGGTTGTGGTTGGCGCATGAACGAGGCTCCAATGGGGTTGTTGGCCATTGTGGGTGCGTTGCCCGGAGGGGCTGGTCCTCCTGTGCTTGCTTGTGGGGCTGGGCCTGTGTTGCTCCCTCCGGACGAGCTGTCAGGAGATGTGTTGGACATCTGTGGCAACTTCTTGAAGAACAGGTTAGGTTTGTCTTGCTTGTGTCAGTGGATTCAGGCTTCTGGGGAGGAATTCGGACTTTCCTGTGTCTTTGCGCGTGTTTCCCGCCTTTTCTCCGCTAATGAAACCCTTCTTGCTGACCTTAAGATGGCCGCCATCATGGGTTCGTGGGTTGAGTACGCGCTGGCGCCTGACTTTAAAATGGCCGCCGCGCAGGACGTCGTGTCTCTTGCTCGCTGTATTTTCGCTTTGCCGCCAAGTGTGTTCAGACCTTTGCTTGGGTCTTGCGTTGCGGGGAAGGCTGCCGGGTATGACTCACCCTCACTTCTCGTCTGTGGATGCGGGCAGTTTTCTCCTTCACGTCGCACGGACGCCTCGTACCTTCTGTGGCTGCTTGCGTCTGGGAACACGTGGGGACGGCGCTCTGGCATATGCGCTCCCACTCCTGGCGGACAGCACAAGGTTCCGTGAGTCGATGGGCCTCTCTAGCAGGTTCGTGGGATGGCAGCTCTGACGTCGGTTTTGGCTTTCGCGCTCTTTCTGCGCTGTCGGTGGAATAGGCTGCTGGACTCGGTGATCGGCCACTCTGGTTGGCTGAGTGATGATGTTGTTAGTGGGTTTTAAGAACATCCCACCCTCGTCGCCATTGTCATATTCACTCAATTAAATAAACACACCGAGTCAGAGGCACTGCAAGAACGTGTTGCTTTATTCCCTGCCAGTCTCGCACTGGCTTACAGACTATTCCCTTTCCTGTTGTGTTGCTTCCTGTTCCTGTTTCCTGTTTGCCTGCCCTTTCCTAAAGCAGGGTCAGGCAAGACGACGTGACACCCCCTACTTTCCCTGAGACCGTCCGCGCCTCCAACCATGTGACCCAGGCGGCTGAGTCCCTGGGGATGCCTCAGTAAGGACTCTTGCCCCTGCCCCAGGGCAAATGCCGCGGCTAAGGCCGCACCTCAGGCCCAGGCGCAACTTCAGCAGCCCCTTGATGTCCCTCTATCCCTGCCGTCCAGCAGCCAAAGCCACCAGGCGGCGTGGTTGTCAATCAGGTTGAGGGTGACCTACCCCTGGTGCCCCTACCCTGGCCCCCTGCGACATCTGGGCCAAACTGGGCTCATGGACGGCTGACCCCCCCACATTGAGGGGCCCGGATAGATGGCGGTAGCTGTCACGAGCCATTGATAAACTTCACTGCGGTATTGAAACGGTGAGACAGTGACCTTTACACATGGCCAGCACAATTAGACAACGTAGAGTCCTATCACACTTTCCCTTTTGTACAGTTTGCAGGCAGCTACCACTATGAAGCCAGGGGCTGCTGTGAAATTTGCCAGGAACTACCGACATGACACAATATACAGTAACAACACTCTGAAATGTTTAGAAGGTGTGAAATTTTACACATACATGCTCTGTGACTCAAGTCAAATCGAAAACACAACAACACAGGAAATACAGCTACGTGGGAGGTGTTCACTTCCAGTACAGACTCAGCCAATCACAAGACTTGGCCCATGCAGGCGTCAAGATCATGCCCTCCACAGCACCCGTTATGCTCCAGGGCAAAGGACGGGCGCCTCAATTTGTCCCCGCTCGCGACAGCCAGGCATGCCCCTGAAAGACATGGACAGCTCTCCAGCTCGTTGCCCACGAGCAGAAGCGCTTCCTTTCATTGTTGGAATAAGACAGCCAGCGCGTGAGGGCCAGGAGACAACCAGGCCTCGGGCCCATACCCCATCCGCTCCTAAACTGAAACAGTCTGTCAACCCGGTGTCCTGTACACTGGCCCCACCCGGGAGATGACAGCTGCAACACAAGTCGGAGCCCGAGATAGGGTCGAGACTAGAGGCCTCTTTTTTTAATACTCAAGAGCCACAACTCCCGTCCAGCTCCAAACGAGAACCAGGCTCCGCAACCGGGAGGGCAGAGCCACCGAACAGGGAGAACAGTAGAGATGTGACGGGGGCTGTTAAAGGCCTGCACTCGCCGTACCAAGAACAACGCATGCGGTATAGCCAGGCCCAGACATATTGTGGTTTACACAACCCTGCGTGCCCCATAGTATCGCCATTGGCATCCTTTTCCACCCCACCAACATAATATACATTTCCCATAAATAAACACACAACACATTTTTGATTTGGGTAAAGTGGCTGCAGGTTTATTACATACACTGTTATGTAATAGGTGGGTTATCTTACGGGCGATGCAAGGGCAGGCAACCAACTGGGCCGCCTGCCCGCCTGATGAGCCAGGCAACACTGGGGCGAACCTCGCCTATGCTGCCCTTACTTGTGATCCTCTCCCGGATCACGTGACCGTAGGTACATTACTCACGCCCCTTTCAGGGCGTAGCGTCGCATAGCAAACCCCGGTTGTTCAGGCCCACAACCGCCCGAAGGACTAGCGGGGCGCCGACACAGTTTCAAGGACCCTCCCATGAGGCTCCTCAGATTTGGCTCTGGCACCGCCCATGGTGCTGCGCAGATGTACCCTTCTGTACCCCTTTGCTTCCAGATCGCCCTGTAACTCCGCCTGAAACAAAAAAAGGAAAACATTACAATATTCTCTGCCCCCCTCCTGCCACCACCATGCCGGTAAGCGGTAGGGAGGGAGACGGCGTGTACAGTGATCAAAGAGATTGCCAAAATGGTGGGGGAGGGATATATACCCTCCCCCAAGTCCTGGGCACCCGGGAAGTGACACCCCCTGTGCGCCGCTACGAGGCTGGAGAGGGGGGGGGACTCCAACCAGAGTCCCTGTGCCCCAGAAACGCCTAGTCGCATCACTCACTAAAACAAACACCACCACCCCGCAAATGGGCTGGGGGCAGACTCACTGGACTTCCCGACTGCTTGGATGCCACACGTCATGATGGCGAGACATGGACACAGCGAATCCAGCGGGGAACACAGAGGGTGGCCAATGGATAAGGGCAGGTATAAGTACCTGTCCCCAGCCCACTGCACACCAGAAATGATGCCTCAGAGGTGCTGCATGTAAGAGGGACTCCGAGAGGAGGGGGTCCCTGACACAGGGCGCGGGAAGGTGCCTAATGCGACACTAAGGGGGCCGCCCTCTTACAGGGCCCACTGTGTACGCTGTGGGCAGCCTCAAAAATGAAAGAGAAAGAAGGATACACCGCACAAAGGGAGGACGCAGGGCCCTGCAAGGGTGAGATAAAGGGGCAGGAAGTGTCTGGTAGAGGACTGAAAAGGAATGAGGTGGAATCTAAGGCTACACAGCATTGATATTCGGAGCGCCAACACTCAATAGCGTCGGCCGAGGGCTTCTGACCAGAGCTTTGGCCACCAATACTCATTCTTTTACAAATTAGGCGCTGAACACTGGTCCTTCTAACTCCCAAAATAAAATAGTTTGTGCAAAATATACAATGTTGCATTAAGTAGAGAACAAACCTAAATGTACATTCTTCTTTAAAAAAGAGGAGTACCTCTTTTATTTTGCATATACCCTTGATATTTTAGAGCTGATCTTGCTTTTTGCATTTGCTCAGTTGCCAGAGTTTGGGGTTTTGGAAGTACTATTGCCACTAAGAACATATTTGACACAACATTCATGTAAATTACAAATGTGTATCCTAAGTGTCACACTAGGACGCATATTTAGTTTCAGGACATCAGAACTTAAAAAGAGAAGGAAAATGTGCGGGTTTTCTCTGAATGCCATGTAAAAAAAACTGCTCCTTTAAAAACAGTGTATGTGGTGCAGTATTAATTTGCACAAGTAGTAGAGCAAATCGTTTTCATGACAAATACAGATTCATAATTTCCACATGGAATAAATGACATTTAAAAATATACAGATTATTTAAGCGAGCTATCAATTGGGGGCGTTCACACTACCTGGGCAAAAGCATTCATCATTGAACGGACTGAAAAAGTAATCAGAAGCTGAATGTTGAAAAGTCAACAAGTGCAAAGTGTCTGCCTCTGCGCTGCCTTATGTGTATCAGTTCTTTTTGTCACATTTGAACTATTTTACTTCCAAACATTTTATGTTAAAATCTGCAGATGGGAGAGCATTTGGCAAGTTTGGCACATCCGTAATCACATGGGAAAAGATGCAGCAGCAGAATTGCGTTGTTGCACTGACCTGGGGCCTCATTAAAGCATTGTAAGCCTTTTTGCTGTGCTGTCCTATGCCACATCAAAAGGGCAGAGATGCACATTATTTATGAGATATGGTGCATTCCTGTCCTTTCAGCCGGCACGCAATTTGGTGCCTAGCGCTAACGCAGGCACCCTTGCACTATGGTGCATGGGTGTCTGCGCCGTTGGCAGGATTGTTTTTGTGCAGGAAAGGATACCTTCCTGCACAAAATAATCCAAGGAGGTGTTTTACTCGTTCTATTCTGCAGCACGCATGGAAAGAGGAAAAAACGAGGAGTAATGAAAACTTTTCTACTCGTTATGCCTGCTCTGGGGAGAAGTAAGGTTTTGGCACTGCCCCAGGTTTAAGTGATTTTGTTAATCTGGGGCAGCGTCAAAATCCAAGGGTGTTGCGTGGGAACACTGAACGCAACGCCCATGGAACGCCTTTTTGACGCAGAGTAAGGCAATGCAGCTCTTTGGCTGCCTTGCCTTACTCCATATCTATGAGGCCATGCAAAGCTACGCAGACCTCTCATATAACACCGTGTACCCTACGTGTCTTATGAAATGTCTTTAGCAGACAGTGAGCACAGGTGAGCTGGAAACCTTTGCACAGAGTAGTTTTCCAGTTCCCATGTGGAGACTGGGCTGTCGTAATAGAAAGGCAGTCCCAAATGCATTTGTTCTGTTCGGTGGAGCTGGTCTGGCTGCATATTTAGTGGCGGTGCTCCAGGCCATGCCTCCTCTTCAGGTCCTCACTCTCCCCGAAGACCCTCCAACCTCTCAGGATCACATGGTGCAAATTCATGCTGGAAGGCAGATCTGTTGTGGGTTTTGTACCGCCTCCGATGTTAACATGCTTTCTTGTGGTTGATCAGTGACTCCCTGTCACGACGGTGCTTTGAGGCCAGCAGTGCTCTACTTTCAGCGACTTGTAGCACATGGGATTCCCGGAGTATGGAAGGCTTTGGGGTCGCTGGCTGGGTTGGAGTGTTGAGTATGGCATGGGCTCCCCTGCTGGAATTTTACTTTCTCAATGCAGGTCAGGAGAAGTTAAAAATTAACATTTGTATCAATCTTGACAGACCCGAATAGGCTTCAAATGCTCTTTGCTCATCAACTTTGAGGGTTTTTTCGTTGCTAGGCAGAAACTGCTAGTCGCAGTTGTCACTTTTAACCGTGAAGTAATTTATTTGCTGCTACTTCCCGGAAACCAGGAATTGTTGCAGTGTGAAATGGAGAACACGCAAGTAAATGAGAGAATTAAAGCTTTCTGTGTTTTGATCGAGAAAGTGCACCCCAGTGGTATTACTTTGTGTTGTGAAGCCACCAAAAAAGCAATTCACCCTTTCCTTAGTGGTTTTAAAGTCTGAGGGCCTGCTTTAAGCGAGTCTGGTGATGCTTCCAAAGGCCTCACTCAGGGTGCCATGCACATGGCCAATCTGATGCTAAGGGGTGAGGACTAGTGCTGTCTCTTCCCAAAACAAAAGTTGTTTAAAAAACGATTTTCCTTTTCTGTGATTACTGTCTTTGCCTGTGGTTGCTACAGTTTAAAATTGTAGTTTTGACCTGCCCGTGATTGCCTATTTTATCACCTGTTTTGTGTTTTAAATTTGTGGTTTTTCCCTGCCCATGAATGCTCCCATTTAACGTGTTGAATTGTGGGATTTGAAGTCCAACCTCTGTAGTTTATCCCTCTCATTCCTTGCTGGCAAACCTGTTTTCCCTCAAAATTTCTCCTTTGCTCTGTGCTAAGACCTGTATGTTAAAACAGTGCACCCCCAGCCACCATTTTGTGTTCACAAGCCAGTGAAACCAGCCCCCCTGACCACCCCCCCCCCCCCCCCCCCCAGCAACAGGGATATTCCACATCAGAGGGTGCTTCTGTGAGCTGTTTAAACTGTGTTTACTAGGGGCTCTGCGCTTCGTTTTTTAGCCAGCAGAGGGAGTAAAGTTTTATTCAAACAGTATTGTTAGATTTCAAGTTAGTGAGGCCTTTACCTGCAGTAATCCAAAGTGTGGATTGAGCCTGTCTGTCTCCTAGGAGATTCTGAACAGGACAGGCAGCTGCCCAGCCCCCACCCCTAGGCCAGCATACCATTGGATATTCAGCTACCAGGCAAATCTGAGCCCTCCTCTCACACCTGCCCAGTCCCCTTAAGGCCTTGCTGGGTGCACCCCAAATCATTCTCCTCCATCTTGTGAGTTGCAGCCTGCCTGTGCCCCAGATTGCAGTGAGCAGAGTCCAGGAAGTGGTAAGGAGACAGACTAGTGCTGTCTCTTCCCAAAACAAAAGTTGTTTAAAAAACGATTTTCCCTTTTTATGATTACTGTCTTTGCCTGTGGTTGTTACAGTTTAAAATTGTAGTTTTGACCTGCCTGTGATTGCCTATTTTATCACCTGTTTTGTGTTTTGAACTTGTGGCTTTTCCCTGCCCATGAATGCTCCCATTTAACGTGTTCAATTGTGGGATTTGAAGTCCAACCTCTGTAGTTTATCCCTCTCATTCCTTGGTGACAAATCTGTTTTCCCTCCAAATTTCTCCTTTGCTCTGTGCTAAGACCTTCATGTTAAAACAGTGCACCTCCAGTCACCATTTTGTGTTCACAAGCCAGTGAAACTCTACCCCTCCTTGCATCATCTGACACTTCTTTTTACTATACCGATCCCCTAAAACAAACCTTTCTAAACTCTTCCCTCTGACTCCTCTCCTCCAAAACTCCTTTTTACTCATCCAAAAACCTCCTCCTATTGCTAAGACCTTAAGAAAAAATAATAATAATAATCCTTCACTCTTTTATCTCTCCACTATCCTTTTCAATCAAAATTAACAGACTAACATGTTCACTTCTCAAATTCCATATTCAACTATACTAATATACTACCCAAATAACTGAATAACATATCCATTACTCAAATTACTTCATATTTATACTATACTAATTTTCAACACTAATCCTTTATGAGTTCCGGAGTGGCGTGCTACTCGCCAGAAAAGCGCTTCAACACCCATCAGGGGTAACAAGTGCTATATGAATGCAAATCTTTCTTCCCCTTTTTATCCCTCTGCTATCCTTCTCACTCCAAGTAACTGACTAATATCCACCACTGAAATTACTTCATATTTCACCATATTAATTTGCCACTAATCCTTTATAGGCTTCCTGAATAGCGTGCGTCAACAAGCGCTATATAAATACAAACCTTTGTCCTCCTCTATCCTTCTGCTATCATTCCAAATCCTAATAACTGACTAGCCTATCCACCACTTAAAATGTACTTGCATGTTTCACTATACTAATTCAACACTAATCCTCTATGGGTCCCGGAGTAGCGTGCTACTCGCCGAAAAAGTGCTTCGACACCGCGTCAGGGGTAGTAAGCGCTATATAAATGCAATTACAATTACAATTACAATTACATGAATGGTGCCTGCCATTGCCCCACCCACACACTCGTATGATAGGCTGAGCACTGCCTCTTGTGTTTGCTTCCTGTATCCACAGCATTGATTGACATGAATCATCTACTTGTGTTCAAGACTTATTGGGTCCCACCTACAGACAGCTTTGAGGGGATTGCTGTCAAAGCACGTACTGTGTACAATACCTAGCCTTACATTGTACTCTTGGTTAGCCCATTTCTCATCAGAATCTTTTTTGATTATTTCGCATTCTATAGATTAACTTTTTCCTCTTCTTGTGTTTGTCCTTTCAGATGAATACAGCTTTATATCATCCTTTTGATTGGAATACGTGTACTCTTCAGCGCCTGACATTAATGACTATTTTTTTCCAGCACTCCATGCGAGTGCATGTATTGCTTCTCACACATGGCCACACAGCTCCATGTGTGAGAGGTAATCCTGCACTGACATCACAGGAAAGTGGGAACCAATAGAAGCATCCCAGTGCATTGCTGTGGATCAGTAAGAACAGTTAAGAAGACTCCATCATGCTGTCTTGTGTGCCTGGCAGCATTGGAGAGAGGCCAAAGAGGAGAGGGAACCAGTAGGAGGATTCTGATATGTTAGTGTTTGTGTGTAGAGCAAGGTGGTGTGGTGTTGTATTTGTTGTGAGCATGCTTGTTTCTTGGTCCCCAACACGCAAGGAACATTGCACTTCATGAAAAGTGTGTGAGGGGTGTGTGGCTTTCTGTAGTGCTGTGTTTGGGGAGGACAGTTAGAGTTCAGTGATCTTTGCTACTTTCTGTTTAAGAATGGAGATGTGTGGCACACAGTGTTGTGCTGGGTCTTCTGTACGTCAAATAATATGTCCTATCTCAGAATCTCTATCTGCTCAGGTTGGAATGCACGATGAGAGTGTCTTTTGGCTGAGTGTGTTCTACTTTGGACAATGAGAAAGTTGATCCTAAAAGCATCTCCATAAGAGACTTTCATCCATCCTGCTGACACCTAAAAATAAAGAGGGAATATGTGTTATTAGTTGAACTACATTATTACAACTAGGTCCAAAGGTACTGATCCATGAATCCCTCTCACACTTCATTATAGTTCAAGATTTTGTTAAACACTCTTGTAATCAGTAATCCGCCCAACTTTTGTGACGTGGTTCTGAAGATCTCGGGGGTATTGTTGTAAGCCTCCAGAAGCCCTCCATCCCACAGAGTAACTGAAAGGCCCGTCCAGCCAATCCCTGAGAATGAACGTGGAGGGAAGTGACCTCCAAATTGTGGATTTTGTTCTGATCTAAGAAACAGGCCTCTCTTTCCCTTTGGTGTCATAATTTTCCAAATTCCCTGACTCTTTGGAACAAATGATGGTGTAGCCTGTCACCTTTCTCTGCCCATGAAAGGGTCTGGTTAACAACAAGAAATATCCTATGTGTATCCCTGGTTAAAGCTAATGTTAAATCAGGGGGGCTAAATTAGTAAGGCAGCCCACACAGGAACATACTCTGGCAGACTCACCACACAACTAAAATTCTGTTCCCATTGTGGGTTGTGCTGGAGAGGCATCATCATATGGGGTATATTCCCAAACAACACTACCTGGTGACTTGGGCTCTTGCATAGTGCTTGCTGAGGATCCCTCGGCACGCCATGTGCATGGCTCATCAGGATTACCAGCACCTTTGACTGTATGCCCCGAGCTTCCCTGGCTCCATCATCGGGGGCCAGGAAGATGTTACAGTGATGCCTGCCAGTGGCTGAAGTGTGGGGGGTCTGAAAAGCACGGCCTGCCCATACTTTTTAGGTTTTAGAAAAACAGTTCCCCTACTTTTTTGTGAAAAGACAACCCTTCCGGGGCAGTTGATTCTGACAGTTGAAATGCTTCAGATGAAGTGTACGGCACGGAGCCTCCTGTGAAGGGAAACGAAGGAGGGGCAGAAAGATAAACAAGCCTTCTTGCCAAGGTGCCTGCTTCCCTGATAGAAATGTAAATGTGAGCAACTGGTCAATCTGCAAATGTAAAGGGTGCTTGGAAGCAGCTATTGTAAGGGAGCTCCCAGCTCCGCTGTTAAGTGAGTGCTTTTAAAAGACAGTAAATAAAAAAAATTCTTCCTGATTACACAAATGTATTCTTTTTGAGCGGTATTGTAAGGGAGCTACCATCTATGCTGTGAAGTGTTTGGTTTTAACCTCATGGCTGCTAATGGTTTTCCCCTCCTGTGCTGAAAAAACGCAAATACCAGCGTTACATGACGAGCTGGGCTCGTCATCAGGGTGCGAGGAGGCTACACCATGACGAGCCCAGCTCGTCATCAGCCTGGAAGGGGTTAAAGACAGTAATAAACAAATGTACACTATGTACAGTCGGAGTATTACTAAAATATTTATTTGGAAGCACTTTATCTTAAACCTTTTTGCACATTTTGTATCAGCCTATCTTATAGTGTATGTATGCAAGTTTAAAATAACGACTTGCATTTTCACAGTGCTTTCTGTCACAGACTGGGACATTGTAGCAATAAACCTGCACATGTCACTATTCCTCACTGCGCCAACCAGGATTCAATTCTGTGGCTCTCTGGTGCAGTGCTTAATTTGTAAAATATGAAGTGCAGGGGCTCAAATGTTTGTCGGAGGCCATGCCTACTTTTCTCCGGCTCCACCCACTTCCTCCATTGGCTCCACCCACTTCCTCAATTGGCCATACCCACATCCTCAACTGGCACTGCTAAAACTCAAATGTAATACCTGATCTGAATTTCAGGATAGGAGGTTCCCGTGCCCTGTGAACATTTTTAAAAAGATTAAATCAAAAGTAAATTTAAAGCACCATTTTTGAATAAATTAGCTAAAATCACTAACACGTTGAAAAGGATCAAATCCAGTGCTCTATGTGCCAATCTGGGGAAAGGACACCATTAGGGTATTATAAGGAGGACAAATACCTCTCCAGGCAGGTGTAGTAACAACAGGCCTTTTTGACACTGCATTATAAAATGTGGAAAAGCTACTTTAGTCAGCTGCTCCATTTTTTTTTCTCACTAATGTGCTGCCTCCATCCCAGGTGTGAGGTCATGGCTGCCCAGGGAGAGGCGCAGTGCTTTATTTGTGCACTGACCAAGTCTGCATCTGGCACACCCACTTAACCTCTTTCCTGCTGATGACGGAACTGCTCCGTCATCAGCTGCGGTGGCGCTGTGCTGATGACGGAGCGATTCCGTCATGGCCTGCCCGCCGCTCATGCGCGGCGCGAATTCCGTGCCTGCGCTGAGCGTTCTATTGAGCGGTCAGGGCCATGACGGAACCGCTCCGTCATAAGCACAGCGCAACCGACGCTGGTGACGGAGCGGTCCGTCACCAGCATGCGCCCGCCGCTCTTCCGCCCCGCCCCCTTAGCACTGCGGCGGAATAGCCGCCGCAGTGAAGGGGTTAAAGATGCCAGGCTTGTTCCCTGGAATATTGGGCTGCAGTTTAAGACCCATGTGTTTCTAAGTTCATCAGATACTGATGCTCTTATATCACTCCTTTCTGGTCTGATGCTCTTGCCAAGTAGAAAACCTGCTCTCAGTCTCACTGGCTATGCTGCGGACCCACATTACCTCTTTGAGCCACAATTGTGAATGTTCAGGTTCAACAGATGCTAAATGACTGCTTGCAGAGGTAACCCCTCTCAGTGCTAGTGCTCTTACCCTTTAGTCCAACTATAGTTTGTGCATGGCTACCGTTTGCCCACACAGATGATGGGAATGAAACGATGCAATCTGCATGGAGCTTTATCTTCACCTGAAATGTTAGCACACGTCGCGTTTTTACCAGCTCAAAACAAGCTCCCAAAAACTGAGCAACAGTATAATGAGCAGCAAGTGTTTGAATTATAAAAAGTGCAAGCAGAGATCATGAATTTGGAATTAAATGCGTGATCAGCAATTTAAACACACGGTGTGTGAAACCGTCACGTATACTGCTTTTTCAAAACGGCATTCTGTTCCTATTCAATTTATGAATTTGAAGGTAATTCAAAAACTTTTATCTGGAATACTACAGCACTACATGGTTTAAGTTTGCTCGAGTTAGGAAAACTTGTCGGTAATGTAGAAAGCCACTCAACCTTTCCTTAATATACTTTCAGAGCCACAGTGGGAAAAGTTTTCCTTGCAGATCACTCATCACAGCAGACCTTTGATGGATCCCCTAGAAATGTACTCTTCACTGTGCAAACACTGCTTGACTGACAAAGTATTTTTTGGGGATTCGTCAAGGATCCCAGCCAGCATTCCTTTCCCATGATAGCTATATCACGTGATGCAACTAAATGAAAGGTAAACTGCGCAGCACCTTTTGCGCCCCATCTCATAGTTTGCGATGCAATGTAATTCACATACGTTTAGGTCATGGTGGGGCCCCAAGTACCGCAGAGGCAGTAGAGGTCTCCATCGAGCCCCTGTAACACAGATCACACTGCAATAAAGCAGAAAACTGTAGCACAAAAAAACAGAAGACTGACATCACCAGCACAACAAATGTGTGACACATTTAGGTCCACATCCAGAATCTTGTTTCCATAAGAAGGTGGTCATTTGATAAAAGATGGGTGCACCAAACGCAGCCTCAGTAACCCTCCAGTACAAGAACTAGTGCCATCAAATAATGTTTGTGCACCGGGCCGGCGCAAGAAAATCCTAATTTAAACACACTCTGTTGCAGTGCCCCACCAAGAGGCTCGTTTGGGGGCCCAAGCTACACCACAGGCTGGGGGCAGATGTATGACTGCTTGCGTCATTTCTGTTAGACAACAAGAATGTCCCGATGTCCCGTCTGCCAGAATACAGAACTGTCTTTTGTACTTTGTATTGAGTAATACAAGTGTATCACTGCCCTTTCTGCCAGATACCAAGGCTGTCTAGTGTTCCCTCAGACAGTAAGGGCCTCTCTGTGTGTCACATTTCAACATGTGCCTGTCTCTTCTGTCACAGAGTAAACCCTGTAGCGTAGGCAATGCGTCACAGACCCTAGCGCAAGTAAGGAAATATGCCTCTTGGCTGCTGTTTGAATTATAAAACAGGGCAATGATGAGGATTCAGTGGTCCCCTTGGACCCGGTGCCACTGCACCTCGTGCTCAAATGAAAACTATGCACCTGGGCAGATTAACTTTCCTGTCCTATCCACAATCCTCTGTCAAACTCCAGGGTGCTCACACTATCTGCCCTTCCTGTTGAACAGCGGGACTCGCACACTGTCCTACCAGGCGGAGAGATGAACTGAACTATCCCATTGCCCTCCATTCTCACAGTACAGCTCTGTCCGATCTCTTTATCTTACAATACCAATGTCTCAAGTCATTTCTCTCAAGCACCAGGGCTGCCTTAGTGTGTTTTCAGTCACAGAGTTGAGTTATCTCGAAGGTTTCCCTCTCTTGCAAAAAGCATAATTGTTACATCTGTGTAGCACCGAGGCCCCCTCCCCTCTCTCTCAACAGGAGTTGTCTGCTGAGGTGTGTGTTTGGTGAGGAGGAAAGGAGGCCGGAGGTGGGTTTGCAGGAGGAGGCAGGCCAATACATGATCCATCCCCACAAGAAGGCAGACTAGATGCCGAGGGGGCTGGTAACGAGTGAAGGATGCAGGAGTACCAGCTCTACTTCTGCTCTCCGTCGCCTTCCACGACATTTGTGTGGAGACGGGGGTCACGAGTGGGGGGGACTCGATTCCTGCTCTGCCGTGGAACATAACTGGGTTGGGAGGGGTGAAGGAGAGCATCACAACCGTTCAGCAGAAGCCAACTCTGAAGCCAGCAGCATCTAGCTTGGGAACCTCAAGCGAAGAGGGGGCCGAGCCGAAGGTGGGCATATGAAGATGGGGTGCTGAGGTGATGGCAAGGGTGTAATACCCATTTTAATTGTATTGTTCCCAAACATGATTGTATTTTTACAATTGTGGTAGTCCTGCGAACATTAGATATTTTTCACAAAAGATACCACTTAAACACTGGTGTATTGGTGGTGGTACCTGTTGAGGAAAATTTCTTGTCACCCCCGGCTTGACAAAATGGCAAAAATATGAGTTTTAAGCACGTATTTTTGCCATTTTGTCACCCCCTCTCAGTGATGACACGTGTCACCCCCGGCTTGAAAAAATGGCAAAAAAATGTGTTTAAAACACATATTTTTGCCATTTTGTTCCCCCTCTCAGTGATGACACCCGGGGCGGCCCGCACCCACTGCACTCCCCTTCCAACGCCACTGCACTTAAAACTCAGATTAACATTTGAAACGCATTTTTTTGCATGTTTTGCTTCCTGCCGCAACCATATTCCCAGTGAGTTATAAATAAAGCCCTCACATTCACAAAATAAGTTTTAGAAGTCCCATTTCTATTCTAATTTAACGTGTGTTATGTGGTGTAAGGTAAACTGAGACCCCCTCCACCCCGCCACACACACAGAAGGTAGTGAGGGACCACTGAGCCCTCCTGCTGAAGTGTGGGCAGCCTGCGTCTAAGGGGCTGCAAGGCCCCTGGGTGGGGTTTAATCGGGACTAAGGATATATCGTCCGGTGGAAGGAATCAGGTGGGGTGTCCAGAAAACACTAAATCTATTCCAAGCCACCAAGCACAGGTCGGTTTTTTGATGTAAACTCTGAGACTTCGACCTTTTCCCGCCGTAGTCTCCATGTGATGAACTGAGCAGCGTGACAGATGCTAGGCCATCCTTTAAACAAAGAGTTGCTATTGGATAGTTTCAAGCCAGCCAACCGTTGTGCGAGTTCGGAAAGACGTTAGGAAGCGAAGGATGATGGAAGGCACGTGATCGCTGTCCCTTCGGGTTTTGGTGAACTGCAAAGAGCTGTACTGTTGTGCCGGAAGACTCCTCTGCACGTGACCCAAAATACAGCGTGATTAACGGATAATTACAGAGATGACTTTCACCTGAATTATCGCCTTGATAAATCCAATCCCTTCAACTAAGCAGCAAATCCGGATCACAGACTGTTGGCAGCTTTTTTTCAGGCGAGCAGAGAAGATGACAGGACGGGGCGAGGAGTCATCACTAATTCAATTTGTGTTCACTCATCTTTTAAATATTTTACTTGTAGTTGGCGTTCACAGCCATGTGGATTCGGGGTTGCGAGCTGGGTCGGTATTTCATGCAAAAGGGAACCAGCAGGAGACTCCACAGTCCTGTTTACAGAGCTGTGCCTTATGTCAGTGATAAATATTTTTGTTTTATATATATATATATATGAAAATTAACTCCTTTCAATTTCGCCTTGCGTAGCCACAGCAGCACGCCACGCCAGCATAGAAGGAGACGGACCACCCAGGTACAGCAAGATGGTAAAATTTATTCACAGAACAACAGTTACGCGTTTCGGGCCGACTTGCCCTTGATCTTATATATATATATATATATATATATATATATATATATATATATATATATATATATATATATATATATATATATATATATATATATATATATATATATATATATATATATATATATATATATATATATATATATATATTTTTTTTTTTATTGAGAACGTTTTTAAGAACACCTTTCTGAGTATTTCTCCATATCATCCTTCATAAACCCATTTAGAAGACAATATATAATCCCGATACGGGTGTTGAGAGGGGCTCTACTAATTTAATTTCTCCACCAATCCCTTTTTGACTATATTCCCTGGCCCACGCCCTTTCTTCTGTAAGAAATCCCTTATCTGGAGGAATTAAAACAATTCTTTATGTGCAAGCTAAAACTTGGTCTTAAGTTCATTGTACGAAACAAACCTTGAGGCTGAATAAAATCACCCTATTTTGTTAATCGCGGACCTCAGCCATTTAGTCATACATGAATCAGAGAATATCTCTGGCAGTATTTCGTTATCCTGGAGTGGAGTATAGAAATTAAGCCTGCCTAATCCTAAAAGGCGACGAATAGGCACCATATTCTATAGGCAGTCATGAGAGTCTTGAATCTGACCATTTTATAGTACCCCAGCTCTAATTGACGACGTAGGCATCCTCAGGCCTCGGCCCCAATGATCAATTCAAAAGGAGATGGGTACGACGGTGGATCGTCACTAGGTAATTTCCTCAGAAGAATCTTACAATGCACTAAAGCCCTGGCCCAATAGTATAGCTTTAAATTGGGTAGTGTTAGCCCACCGCGTTCTTTAGGAAGTGTCAGCAGTTTGACCAACCTTCTGGGTTTCGAATCAGCCCAAATAAATTATGAAAATATATTTTCGATTTTTTTTTAAACCAAAAAAAGAAGGGGAATGGTTGTTATTAGGTACAATAATTTGGGAAAATACACCATTTTTATTAAATTGCACCTACCCAACAACGTTAAGTGCACAATGTCTTACATTCACCCCAGTACAAAGATCTGGGCCTAAATCCATCGTTTTTTTGCACTCCACACCACCCTAGCTCAGACACTGGCTATATGCAAATGTTATTGTTATATCCTGTTCATCTCTTTCCCTGCTGCTCAGCCTGTGTGTGTGATGTCATTGGAATGTTCCTGTGTGCATGGTTTGAATGTGTGGTCAGTTTGATTGAGTGGGCTGAGCAGCTGGATGCTGCTCCCGGTGGGGCCTTCTCCCTTCCACCTTCCTCCTTCCTATTTCTATTTCAACTTTGCAACAATGGCGACGAGCGAGAAAGAACTACGTGTGCAGAAACTACTTTTGAAACATGGAACTACTGACAAGAGAAGTAAAGATTTTAAAACAAGACAAGCAACGCTTTTGATGCCCCACCGGTGTCATGTCACATCTGACAGCCTACAGGAAACATCTATAAAGAGGTATGTTTCAAGCGTTGGACTTTGTGTAGCTTATTTGAATTTTATAATTACAGACTTATTTACAAGAGCGTCAAAATTTCAAGTTAGGACTGCTGTCAGAGTAAAACAGTGGAAAAATGATATATCTTTCGTGCTCCGATGTTCAGAGCCCAAGTTAAAATGACTATTTATATTTCAAGGGCAAAGATCAAAAGAACAATATTAAATTAAAACTTGGGAACCTTTCAGCAATTTTTGTGAGGCATATCGGGGGTTAACATCGAGCCCCGGTGTACTGATTACTTGCTTAGTGAAAATTTTGACCCTGACTGTATTTCAGAACCCAATTTAAAAGACTATTTATATTTTTTAACGGCACGTTTACACGTTTTTGGAAATGTAATTCAGTGGGAGCTGAAAATCAGCTGCTGTTTGGTTTGTTTGTTTCCGAGGAAATAAAAAAAAATCGAGCCTCGAGCATAGGAAGTACTCAATTTCAGCCATTTGGTGGTGCTGTTGTACAAAGAAGTTTCACACTATATTGACGATTTTCAAAGCGATTTTAACTAAATAGAAACTGTTTTGCCTTTAAAATTTACCTTGGCAATTGGACTGGTCCTGTACTCGCACTGTGATTCTTTGAATCTGGGCTGGTGAAAGTTCGTTGGAGCAGGAGCTCTTCACGCTGGGCCTGTCTGTTTTGACTGATGACGCACTGGAATCCTGCAGTGGGATTCGGTGATTAGTCAGCGTCATAACGTCATCCGTTTACAACGCTGCGTGTGAGTGCCTTTCAAGATTGCCTGCACGTAATGGTTCATCATTTCTCTTCACATCGGAGTGGCTCTGAGAAGGGAGTATTTACACAGAACAGCTCAGCTGAGCTGCATTTCAACACAGTTTTCCAGCGATTTTGGATATTAGTTTCTGCCCTCAATTCGAAGACTGTGTTTACCTTGCCAGCGACATATTTATCTTGGGATTACATGGATTTTTGACAACGTGTTATGTGGAGGCCGTTGCAGTTGTTTGCAGTGAATTCGGTGAACGACTCCCTCCTTACAAATATGATCAACGGTGACTACTTTTATTATTTTAGTTTCTTATTTTCCATCAGTCGCTATTTATATATAAATTGATGTACATGCTTTGTTCTAAGTGATTTATAGAACTGTTATGTACTGAAGTTGTGGTATTGGTTTATATCTGTTCTGAGTGATTTACTTATTTACTTATACCACATGGAATTGTTATGTGCTGAAATTGATGAATTATTTTATTTATACTGTTTTCTTTAAAGGTTGATTTTAAGGGTCAGGTTTACTATGCTGAGTTCTGACAAAGTTTGAATTTATTGATGTTAATGAACCACATTTGTGCTCAATTATATTGAGGTGTTCATTAAGTGTTGAGATTTATTATACTGATTTTTGATGAACCACTTATTTAACAGTGCTCTATTTTAGATAGAGGAGTTCACGTTGTACTGCAAAGAGTCTACATTTATTGCTTGAACTTTGAGGAGTTCACATTTTACTGCGAAGAGTCTACAGTCTACATTTTTTCTTGAACTTTGAGGAGTTCAATGCCAGTGTGTATTTTTTTTGATTTGTAGTTTACATATTCTGCGGAGCCACATACGTGCTCATGGTTTGAGGCGCTCCTGTATTTTCTGAAGTTTAGTTTTCCAGTTTGGAATTTTATGATGCATATGTTGCGGAGCCACATAAGTGCTCAATGTTTGAGGTGCTCCATTTGCTTGTGATCAAATTGTATGAGGTTGCAAAGTGCGCTTTGTTCTTTATACTTTATTTAAGTGGTTTTGGACAGCGTGGTAACTCCTACGTCCTAAATTTGTTATTCTATTGGGACGCCATTTTGTCTAGTTTTATTCCCTTTTATTGCTTTTCGTGACAGTCTGGCCAACTGGCATGATTGGTAATATTTTGGGTTTTTCTTTGAGATGGGGGATGGTTGTATGTGATTTCTCTCTCCATTTTGTGCGAGAAGATATTATTCCTGGTTTTGTGCGAAAAGATATTTTTCCTCTCTATGTATCTTTCATGTTGATATATCGCTATTTCATGATATTATTTACAGTTATTCATTTTTATGTTGACTGCTTATTTCATGATATATTATTTACAGTTATTCATTTTCTATGTTGACTGCTTATTGAAATCCTGATTTTGTCATCCTCAGGACATACTGTATTTAGTTTCACTTTCTCTCTTTTGTTTTCATTGTTTTAAAAGAGGGAGATGTGTTATA
Source organism: Lissotriton vulgaris (assembly GCF_964263255.1). Classification (NCBI taxonomy): domain Eukaryota; kingdom Metazoa; phylum Chordata; class Amphibia; order Caudata; family Salamandridae; genus Lissotriton; species Lissotriton vulgaris. Next base: position 1,248,873,568 of record NC_141689.1, on the reverse strand, counting down.
TCCTGTTCATCTCTTTCCCTGCTGCTCAGCCTGTGTGTGTGATGTCATTGGAATGTTCCTGTGTGCATGGTTTGAATGTGTGGTCAGTTTGATTGAGTGGGCTGATCAGCTGGATGCTGCTCCCGGTGGGGCCTTCTCCCTTCCACCTTCCTCCTTCCTATTTACCTATTTACCAGCTTTTAATTAATAAACATCCTTCCAAGATTACCTACGACTACTGGATCTTCTTACCTTACAAATTACAATTTCAACTTTGCAACAGTTATGTTATGTTATGTTATGTTAAATAGGTCTTTTATAGCGCACAGCTACTCCGAGGAGTGTCCCGGCGCTTTGTACTACATGACCTAAAAAGGGACAGACAAAACATAACAGTAAAGGAAAGAAACAAAAGGACAAGATTCCGAACAGAGCAGGAAGTCTCTAGCAAGTAAAGAGCCAAGTCTTTAAGCCCTTCCTGACGCAAGCAGATTAGAAGTAGAGCGCAGGGTCAAAGGTAGGGAGTTCCACAGCTGCGGAGCTAACAGCCTGAACGAACGTCCACCAATGCGGGCTTTTTTTATTCGGGGCACCACAGCAAGAAAAAGGGACTCCGATCTCAGGGATCGTGCCGGGTGGTAAAAATCCAGCCTCCTTTGCAAATATTGAGCTCCCGAGGCATGCAAAGCTTTGTGGGCCAACGTCATAGCCTTGAATACTATCCGTTTCCGGATAGGGAGCCAATGTAGAGCTTGCAATAGGCTAGAGGCACTGGCCCTCCTGTGGAGGCCAAAGATGGCTCACACGGCGGCGTTCTGGGCCACCTGCAGGCGTTGTAAAAGGTACTCCGGGAGACCAAGATATAAGATGTACGAGTAATCCAATCTGGATCCAATAAGGGCCTGAACTGTCGTTCTCCTATGTTCCTCAGAAAGTAGCGGGAAGAACTTCCGGAGCATCCTGAGAATGCCGAAGCATGTTCCTGTAAGAGCCAGCAACTGGGATTTGAGCGTCAGCCCATTATTGATTTTAATTCCCAGGTTCTTAGCTGACTGGGATGAATGAGCTGGAGGGAACATGTCGGCGGGCCACCACCCACGCCAATCCGGATCAGATGGACATCCGAAAAAGAGTATCTCAGATTTATCTGAGTTGCACTTGAGGCTGTTTAGCTGGAACCAATTAAAAACAGCCCCAAGGCACTCACGGATACTTTCACCATCAAATTCTTCTCCCTTCCGGCAGGTGAAGAGAAGCTGGGTGTCATCGGCGTAGGATACGATCTGGGCCCCAAAAGACTCCACCAGTGTTGCCAAAGGGGTCATAAAGATGTTAAATAGAGTCGGGCTCAACACAAAGCCCTGAGGTACTCCGACTCCCAAAGGCGACATCTCGGCGGAGCCAGGGGAGGCCCAGACCGTTTGTCGGCTTTTGGCTAGAAAAGAGCGAAACCAGCTGAACACCGTCCCCCTCAGACCGATTTCATGAAGTCTTACGAGGAGACCCTCGTGGGGGACGGTGTCAAAGGCCGCCGACAAATCCAGCATGACCAGCATAACCCTGCCTCCAACATCCAGCGTCTCCTTAACGGCCTCCGAAACCTCCAATAGTGCCGTCTCTGTGCTTAAATTGGGGCGGAAGCCGTATTGAGAGGCATGTAGTAACTCGTGGGATTCCCAAAAATTGGAAAGCACACCATGTACATGCTTCTCAAGGATTTTTGTCAATGCCGGGAGAAGCGAGATGGGCCTGTAATTGGCAGGGACTTCTTGGGCAAGGCTCGGTTTCTTGAGAAGGGGGATGACCATAGCCTGCTTCCATGTCTGCGGGATAGCCCCTTGACTAAGGGAAAGATTCAGAATTGGGTTGGCTAGAGGGTTGACGGTAGCTGCCATTTTAGCTAGGAATTTGGCCGGGCAGGGATCACGGGCCGAACCAGATTTGAGATTCGTCATAAGTGTCAGCGACGAAGATATCGAGAGTGGCGGGAAAACCGCCAAGACTGAGCCTGGAGAAATAGGGTGGACTGGCCCCTCCGGAAGGTTCATAAAACCAACCGTCGGCCTAATAGGAAAAGAATCCTGTATCAGCCTGATTTTGGTGGTGAAAAAATTGGCCAGGGTGGTGGCCCAAGTCTCAGACCAATCTTCCTGAACTGAGTTAGTGCGCATAGTTGTAAATTCCCTGACAATCGAGAAAATCTCCTTACAGGAATTTGCTGCTTCCTCGATTCTCCTAGCGAAGTGGCATTTTTTTTCCTGAAAGACTTCCCGATGGTAGGTTTTGATCATTGATCTATAGGTCAGCCTTGCCTCGGCATCGTACTGAGACCGCCACGCCTTGACCCTGTGCCTCATGGGAACAGTCCAGCCCGAACTACCAAGCCATGACTTTCCCAGACCGGAATCAAGCATCCAAGGACCGGTTTCTGGCTATCAGCCTTCTTCAGCCTGGATAACTTGACTCCAGTGATGTGGAGAGCCTGGGACTCACGTCTGAGCATACCCAGCCCACTCGGGGTGAAAATTGCAAAAAACACAGTTGATGGACAGAATGCAGAACAATGTCTTACATTCACCCCAGTACAAAGATCTGGGCCTAAATCCATTGTTTTTTTGCACTCCACACCACCCTAGGTCAGACACTAGCTATATGCAAATCAGCCTTGACCCTGTGCCTCATGGGAACAGTCCAGCCCGAACTATCAAGCCATGTCTTTCCCAGACTGGAATCAAGCATCCAAGGACCGGTTTCTGGCTATCAGCCTTCTTCAGCCTGGATAGCTTGACTCCAGTGATGTGGAGAGCCTGGGACTCACGTCTGAGCATACCCAGCCCACTCGGGGTGAAAATTGCAAAAAACACAGTTGATGGACAAAATGCAGAACAATGTCTTACATTCACCCCAGTACAAAGATCTGGGCCTAAATCCATTGTTTTTTTGCACTCCACACCACCCTAGGTCAGACACTAGCTATATGCAAATCAGCCTTGACCCTGTGCCTCATGGGAACAGTCCAGCCCGAACTACCAAGCCATGTATTTCCCAGACCAGAATCAAGCATCCAAGGACCAGTTTCTGGCTATCAGCCTTCTTCAGCCTGGATAGCTTGACTCCAGTGATGTGGAGAGCCTGGGATTCACGTCTGAGCATACCCAGCCCACTCGGGGTGAGAATTGCAAAAAACACAGTTGATGGACAGAATGCAGAACAATGTCTTACATTCACCCCAGTACGAAGATCTGGGCCTAAATCCATCGTTTTTTTGCACTCCACACCACCCTAGGTCAGACACTGGCTATATGCAAATCAGCCCAGACCCTGTGCCTCATGGGAACAGTCCAGCCCGAACTACCAAGCCATGTCTTTCCTTGACCAGAATCAAGCATCCAAGGACCGGTTTCTGGCTATCAGCCTTCTTCAGCCTGGATAGCTTGACTCCAGTGATGTGGAGAGCCTGGGACTCATGTCTGAGCATACCCAGCCCACTCAGGGTGAAAATTGCAAAAAACACATTTGATGGACAGAATCCAAATCTGCCCTGATTATAACCCCCAAATAGCTAGCACTCTCGACTATTCTGCTATTGATCATTATAACATGCTCATTGATAACTATCTGCGTTTTTCCTCTGTTCAGGGAATACCCTGGAAGTTCCCCTAAAACCATTGTTTCTTCTTCTAAAGCTTTTATAGCAAGCTCGGGGTTAGGGGTGGCCACTGCCAAATCATCGACATATGCCAAAACGAAGGTACTAAATCCATGAGCTAATACGGGAGGTATACTTGTATTAACTTCCAATTTTTGTGAAAAAGGATCTATATATAATGAGAAAAGCAATGGGGAACATGGACAGCTTTGTCGTGCCCCTCCTGTAATACTCAGGGGTCTAGATAGTTCCCCATTTATGCTAACTCTGGCTACTGGATTTGTGTATAAGGCTCTGACTGCCCTAATAAAGTTTAAGCCTATCCCCTTTCCCTGCATTGTGATCCACAGAAAGTGCCAGGAGACCCTATCAAATGCTTTCTCTGCATCAAGCAAAATTACTGCCATAGGGTCTCCTGACACTTGTCCTACATCAAATAAGGATATTTTTCTACCTAATGTGGTCGATGGTGCCCCTCCCAGGGATAAAGCCATGCTGCTAGTTAACCACCATTTTATCCATCACCCGGGACAGTCGGGAAGCCAACACCTTTGAGTAAGCCTTTGCATCACAGTTAACCAGGGCCATTGGACAATAAGAACCTAACTCTTGGACTGGTTCATTCTTTTTAGGAAAAACAATAATTTTTGCTTCCACTCATGACTTTGGTGGAGTATTCCCATTAAAAGTTTGCATAAATATATCCAACATTACATCTTTTAGCTGTTGGGCGAATACCTTGTAAAAATCGAGGGGTAATAGATCCGGCGCGCAGCTTTCCTATCGGATAGACTCGAAAGTGCCAAAAGCATCTCATCTACAGCCAGAGGTGCTTTTAAATACTCTTTTTCTTTCTCCATCAATAGAGCCGTAGGCCATGAGTTTAGATAGTTACTGATGGAGACGTGTTTCTGGGAGCCTATCCTCTCAGACACCTCAGTGTACAGATTTTGATAACATTTCTGGAAAGCCTCTTGAATCCCTTTCGGATCGGTAACTATACCCGCATCAGGGTCCCTGATGTTTGTAACCTCCCTTCGTACATATTCCTGCTGGATTTGTACCGTTAATTGGTGACCTATTTTCTCACTATTCTCGTTTACCTTTTTCTGGTGGATAATGGCTCTGTCTGCTGATTTTTTCATGAGGATTTCCCTAACTGCCGCCTTGGCTGTTGCTACCTAAATTTGGGCCTCACCTACCCCGTCCCCTAGCTGTACGGCCACTACACATTTCATTTCTGCTTGGGCAAGTCTTAGGTGGATATCTTGCATCTTCAGTTTTTCATCTTACCCTTTATTTAGAGAAAATTGAATGGTTTCCCCCCGAAGCCAGCTTTAAGAGAATCCCAAACGTTAACTAGAGAAGCTGTTCCTAAGTTTACCTTCAAGATCCCCGGTATCCACTCCCTCATGTGCTTCCTATAATTTTCGTCAAGGAGTAACATTCTTTCAGAAGTCCATGTTGAGGTTCTTGGCCTCCCTCCCATCCCCATCAGTTCCAACACGAGCAGGTTATGGTCGGATAAAAATCTGGGATATCTATCTATATGGCACTTTGGCTGAATCGTGGATGATACAAAAAAGTAATCCAGTCATACGTGTTTACAATGGGGGGTGGGCGAGAAAAAAGTAAAACCATCTTCTAAAGCCCTCACCATTGCCCAAACATCTATCAAACCATGCGTGCTACATAAATGTGAAAGTGCTTGAAACACTCTAGGTTTCCACCCGACATACTTTGAAAGTGGACTCCCAGTTATTAGGTAAATTAACATTAAGATCTCCACAGAGGATGATGGGTAGTTGCCAGTGTGCTAACTTGTTTTATAGTCAATTGATAACCCCAGGATCGTCCACTATAGACCCCAGTGTCAGTCCTTTAAAGACTGCACTTTGTGATCACCCTTCTCCCCAAAGGATCCAATCGCGTTTGTGGAAACTGTATTTAATTGTGTTGAGCTAGAAAAGCAACACCATTTGTACGTGATCCTTGGGTGGTTCCCCCTTATCAATCAATAGCCCCAATTTTTTAACAGGCCCACCCTTGACTCTTCCATGTGGGTTTCCTGAAGACAGACAATGTCTGCTTGCAGTGTTTGCAACCCTAGATACACCCTCTATCTTTTCTTGACGGCATTTAACCCACATGTATAGACTGTGGCTATACAGAGGTTGCGACACCTGTCATCCATACCACCATGTTATATTTTGCCTTCCTTGAGCCATTGACCACATATAACTCACTTACCCCTTGAGCTACAAAAGTACCCGGTCTCCCAAAACAAGCACCAAATGTAATTAAATTGTGCGGTCCCTTCATCCTTCCCCTCCAACTCTCCCACCCCTAAAAAATGAGCAATCAGGCATGGCCTGAACGATATGCGCCACAGCCTTTTACCCCCGCCACCCCTCCCTCCATAGAGTAAATAAAAAAGCATCCTTTTCCCCATCAGCCCTTCGCCACTACTTCTTCTAGGTAGTACAATTAAGGATTCATCCTTAAATATAATTTAAGGATTAATTCTTAATTTGCTATTGCTGTTCCTTTGCTATTGCTGATCCCTGGGCTCAGTTCTGTCAAATATTCTTGGGCTTGTATCTCCAATGTGAAACTACGGGTATGTCCTCTAATAATAACCTTGACCTGGCCAGATTAAAAAGATAGACTTCTGTCCCTACTTTTTGGAAGGGGTTGATTAACTGCCGAAGACGCCATCTTCGCTCCACAGTAGCATGTGCGAAGACCACTATACCTAAGAATGATAGCCCTTCAAAGAGTTTTTTACAGTTCAAACGTGCCTTGTCACAGGTGTATTGCCTCAATAGGAAATTGCCAAAATAAACAAGCATTGCCCTGGGTCTTTCGACTTCACTCTGTGGATGTTTCCTCAACATTAGTGGGAAACGATGGGCCTGTTGGACCTCTGTGTTCCAGTCCCATTTATCTTGGTCCGGAAAGGCTCCTCTCAGCAGGTTATCCACAAACTCTCTTGGATTACCACCCTGTACCCCCAACAGGTGTAAATTATTCTGCCGCTGGTGGTTCTCCTGATCCTCCAATTTGAGTATGGCATCTGCCAGGGACATGCCCTGCGATGAATTCTGAGCTTTCAGGGTTTCCATTTCTGTGTCTAGGGACTCTGTTCGGCCCTCTACTGTAGTCAGTTGATCTGCAAATTCTCCACAGACTTTGCTCAACTTTCGCAATCTAGCCTGCAATTTCTTTGAGACAACCGTTGCCCGATGGCTTTCACTACGATTTTCCTCCTGTATTTGTTTGAGGGACAGGAAAATCGTGATAAGTGACAGTTTGTGTGCACCACCTACTATTCCTGCATCAACATTATCCTTTTTTCATAGTCCAGGGTCTTGAAATGATAAATGGGCATTGGAATAGTCCCATTGAGCTCTCCATTATGCCCCCTCTATGTTTTATTCTTGAGGTCTTCTTTCTTTGCATTTTTTGCAGATCGTCCAGATAGGTGCTACTGTCGGAATCCAGAGTAACTTCACTGTTAGAGGATGAGCACTCTTGCTTAGAAGAGTCTGATCCATCTGTCAAGGCAAAAAACTTCTTGCCCAGGGTCATTCAGGGGATAGAATTCCCGTCTGTTTAAAGCTCAACTTCCTAGGTCCCGGTGGAGTAACCACTTTAGGGGCAACCTCCTCTTCCTCCCCTTGATCCCCTTGATCTGCACCTTGTATAACTGGATTCATTTCAGCCTCCAGATCTACACTAAGATTTACACTCTGTTTGTTTCCTGAGGGTATTTTAGGAGGGTTATTTCCATTGTCTGCTTGTAACGGGGTGGTAGCGAGAGGCTGTAGGCTTCGTTTTGGTAATGCAGGTTTTATTTTCACATACAGCTTTTTACGGCGGAATGTCAATCTTTCCCGGGTAAACTCTGAGGGATCCGTGGTGAGGCTGTCTCGGTTGTATTCCGCCTATCTTGGTAGCCGCCCTCCTGGCAGTTCCGTGGAGCCCTCTCTTGACGTGGCCGTGTAGGAAAAACAAAACAGAAGGACCGTTAAACTCACTTCCTCGTACCGTGTCAATCCCGAGGGGAACCGGGGAAGTGAGGGACACCGCTGACTGGTGCTATATACAGCAGGCAATAGTGGAGGTTTCGTGGTGGAGAAAGCGTGAAGGGGAAAGGAGGTAGACAAGGGTGACGGGTTCAGGTATATTTATACTATGTACTGTAACAACAAGAGAGCAAGGGCTTGAGACAGCACTCCTATGCCCCTAGTCAAATCTATAATAACAACGAAGGAGTGTCCACCACAGTGTAAAAAAACAAATAATTACCTACAAAACTCCATATGTCCAGGAATTAACAGAAAAAACAGAAAAAGTCTCACAGGAGTGGCATCCACCTCACCAGTCAGGTGGTTATTTCCATTAGGTGACTGTATCCCACTTTGTGAAACAGGACAGGGATCTCCCTGTTGTAGAAGGACCCTCACTCACCACTAGCTGGTGACATGCTTCATCACGGGGTCCCCGCTGGGGCGATCTAATACCACCCCAGCGTGCTACAACGCCTGTTTTGCAGCGGAGCAGGATGTGGTGGATGCAAAAGGTGCCCAAAATCAAAATGTGGTGATGATAGGTGCAATTTATTTAAAAAAATACTGGGTTGTAGTCTTTATGCCTGTTTTAATAATGACCAACCTGTATTTGTTAAAAACAAGTGAGCGGACAATTTGGTTCTGTGTTACGAAACCGAATGTCCTTAGTAATTAAACAAAAAATATAATGGTCAACATGTTTCTGCTGTTATACTGCCATTCGCTCAGCATTCGTCAGGACCTAAAATAGACCCCCAGTGGTATGCGCGCGCTAAGGCGCACCCTACTGTGAGGTGCAAAGTGTGAAAAATATTAACAATATTTAAATATCACGGGCAGTCTCCATGATGAAGGTCAGGGCAAAAAAGTGCTGCCTGACCAAAAAACCTGTGAAGAGAAAAGAGATTAATTGACATCTGATGTAGCTACTCACACTGCATTGGGTGTGAAGACATGAGTTCTATCGCTAGATACAAATATTCCATCGCCGAATATACTGATGGGGTATCTAAGAGACTCAATGTGCCTGCAAGAAATCTATTGGTCTGCGAAAGGGCAGCACTTGCATGCCCATGCAGCAAGAACAAACTGAGTCCTAATTTATATAGCTGAGGCAGATCGAACTTCATTACATGCCTGCATGTTCGATACCATATTCATGGTACAGAGATGGTCTAAGGACTAGTACTATCACAGAATAAGAGATCAGGGAAAAAGTGAGGGAAAATGAAAATAATGCCGCCTTTGTGAGCATTTAAGTGCTGCCAAGCATCTAGCACTTACACCTAGTGTGTAATGGAATAAGTGCTCATGAGGGAAGACTAGAGGCACAATAGAACCGGAGATCGTCGAGTCAGTATACAGTGGGATCCCCTGCGTTTCAAAACATCATTATAGAGTGGGCGTTCTGAAACGCGTAGTGTGACTCAGGGATAATTAGCGCTATGGCCAGATGCACTGCCATTAATAAAACCGAAAGACGTCTACGTGTTCAGCGTGTCAGAAAACCTAAAGACAATCTCGAGTGAGGCAACTCTACCCACGAACCACCTACAAGTTGGAAAACACACTCACGTAATTGGCATCGTTAAAAACCCCCCGTCAGATGTAAACAGCGCGGGTATTCTTCACGCGGCAAACATCTATAAAAAGGAGGGGTGTTTAGTCATATTAAATCTAGTCCAGAAGCCTCGTTTATAGCTGTTAGTGCCAATAGGCGAACTTACTGTTTAGCTCGCGACTCCCCGCCTCAAACCTACTATCAAGGCTGCCATTTCACCCGGAAAGGGAAAGGAACCCTTCCTGTCCCTCCTTAAATGTATCAGATGACGGGCTGATTCCACACGCCCATTTAAAGCGGTACACGCTAAAAAGCGGTTGTGGGAGTGAATAAACAATACAACTTATAAAGAAGTGTAAGTAAGAGGGAATGTATAAGATGGAATAGACATGTCATCTAGCTACGACCAGATTAGTCTGGCAACAGTTCAGTAAATGCAGTTAGATAGTTGGTAGTCATGTCATCTAGCTATGACTTGGTGAGTCTGACAACAGTTCAGTAAATGCAGTTAAATAGTTATGAATGCATTCACAAGTCAAGCATGTTCTAGAGTCCGTTGGCACTAAGATGTTCCTATGAACGTGTGTACTCGTTCTAACAGGCATAGCTAATTTGAAAGGGGGCCTTCAGTGCAAAGAGACGTAAAAAAACTACCACGAAATTAACGGCACATTTCTTGCAGGCAAATCATACACCCAATGACTTACACTGGACAATCCTGGAACACTTGCCCACGGTCTCAGAACAGAAACTCTTTGAGAAGGAACAACGGTGGGTCTACCGTCTGGGCACCCACAGAACAGGACTGAATGACGATATCCCCTGGGGTAGTATCACATACTGAATAATATGTCTCTTTGCACTGAAGGCCCCCTTTCAAATTAGCTATGCCTGTTAGAACGAGTACACACGTTCATAGGAACATCTTAGTGCCAACGGACTCTAGAACATGCTTGACTTGTGAATGCATTCATAACTATTTAACTGCATTTACTGAACTGTTGTCAGACTCACCAAGTCATAGCTAGATGACATGACTACTAACTATCTAACTGCATTTACTGAACTGTTGCCAGACTAATCTGGTCGTAGCTAGATGACATGTCTATTCCATCTTATACATTCCCTCTTACTTACACTTCTTTATAAGTTGTATTGTTTATTCACCACCACAACCGCTTTTAAGCGTGTACCGCTTTAAATGGGCGTGTGGAATCAGCCCGTCATCTGATACATTTAAGGAGGGACAGGAAGGGTTCCTTTCCCCTTCCGGGTGAAACGGCAGCCATGATAGTAGGTTTGAGGCGGGGAGTCGCGAGCTAAACAGTAAGTTCGCCTATTGGCACTAACAGCTTTAAACGAGGCTTCTGGACTAGATTTAATATGACTAAACACCCCTCCTTTTTATAGATGTTTGCCGCGTGAAGAATACCCGCGCTGTTTACATCTGACGGGGGTTTTTTAACGATGCCAATTACGTGAGTGTGTTTTCCAACTTGTAGGTGGTTCGTGGGTAGAGTTGCCTCACTCGAGATTGTCTTTAGGTTTTCTGACACGCTGAACCTGTAGACGTCTTTCGGTTTTATTAATGGCAGTGCATCTGGCCATAGCGCTAATTATCCCTGAGTCACACTACGCGTTTCAGAACGCCCACTCTATAATGATGTTTTGAAACGCAGGGGATCCCACTGTATACTGACTCGACGATCTCCGGTTCTATTGTGCCTCTAGTCTTACCTCATGAGCACTTATTCCATTACACACTAGGTGTAAGTGCTAGATGGCTGGCAGCACTTAAATGCTCACAAAGGCGGCATTATTTTCATTTTCCCTCACTTTTTCCCTGATCTCTTATTCTGTGATAGTACTAGTCCTTAGACCATCTTTGTACCATGAATATGGTATCGAACATGCAGGCATGTAATGAAGTTCGATCTGCCTCCGCTATATAAATTAGAACTCAGTTTGTTCTTGCTGCATGGGCATGCAAGTGCTGCCCTTTCGCAGACCAATAGATTTCTTGAAGGCACATTGAGTCTCTTAGATACCCCATCAGTATATTCGGCGATGGAATATTTGTATCTAGCGATAGAACTCATGTCTTCACACCGAATGCAGTGTGAGTAGCTACATCAGATGTCAATTAATCTCCTTTCTCTTCACAGGTTTTTTGGTCAGGCAGCACTTTTTTGCCCTGACCTTCATCATGGAGACTGCCCGTGATAGTTAAATATTGTTAATATTTTTCACACTTTGCACCTCACAGTAGGGTGCGCCTTAGCGCGCGCATACTACTGGGGGTCTATTTTAGGTCCTGACGAATGCTGAGCGAATGGCAGTATAACAGCAGAAACATGTTGACCATTATATTTTTTGTTTAATTACTAAGGACATTCGGTTTTGTAACACAGAACCAAATTGTCCGCTCACTTGTTTTTAACAAATACAGGTTGGTCATTATTAAAACAGGCATAAAGACTACAACCCAGTATTTTTTTAAATACATTGCACCTATCATCACCACATTTTGATTTTGGGCATCTTTTGCATCCACCACATCCTGCTCCGCTGCAAAACAGGCGTTGTAGCACGCTGGGGTGGTATTAGATCGCCCCAGCGGCGACCCCTTGATGAAGCATGTCACCAGCTAGTGGTGAGTGAGGGTCCTTCTACAACAGGGAGATCCCTGTCCTGTTTCACAAAGTGGGATACAGTCACCTAATGGAAAAACCCACCTGACTGGTGAGGTGGATGCCACTCCTGTGAGACTTTTTCTGTTTTTTCTGTTAATTCCTGGACATATGGAGTTTTGTAGCTAATTATTTGTTTTTTTACACTGTGGTGGACACTCCTTCGTTGGTATTATATATTTATACTATGTACAGCTATGTACAGCCGGGTGGAATGTAACAGCAGTATTTCCAGTTCTATGGCGGTACTGAACTCCTCCTCCTCGCCCAACTTGAAAGCTTCTGCCATACCTGCTTTAGCCACACTCCTCCCTAGGGAGTGTGGCACGGCGAAGCGTGGATCCGTTGGCCTCCTGGCTCGTCTGCTTCTCCTCCTTGCTTGTACCGTCCTCCGTTCTCGTCTTCTCCCGCACTCCTCACTCCGTCTCCTCGGGTGTCGTCACACTCCGACTGGTGTTCTTCCTGGTCTTTACCCACTACCGCGAGGTCCACGTCACGCTGGGGTGGTTCTTCGTTTGTAGTACACGCCCACTTAAAGGCGCCGCTTGGAATTCTCTCCCTTTGCCGTAGTGGTTGCCAAGGTTCCTGGGAGTCCTGAAGAGAAGGAGGGGAGGAATCCATGAGCCACCATTCAACCCCTGCATCCAGTGTTTCCACTCGCTCGGGCGGTGTACCTCGTTACACTGCTGTATCATTCTGCCCCCCTCGTCCTTTGGATATTACGGGTGTATTCAGGCATTAAGTTTCCATCTCCTTGTATATGGGCAGCTTTGCTTGAATCAATAGGGAGCTTGTCAATCTTCTTTTTCACCCCTCTCATGGGGGGGGGGAGGGGGCAAACCAGGAAGCAATGTTTGGTTGCAGAGACTCACCCTCCTGCAGCCCGTCACCTGGTGTAGTGTAGTTCCTATATTCCCAATAGGTTCTGCGCATTGGAATAATATATCCTATAGTTTAGACGTAGGACTGAGGTCGACTAGGTCTCTATCGAATATATTAGACTTAATTGTGAGTGCCAGCTAGCTCAGAGGTCACTAGAAACTTTCTCGAATTCACAAGAAGGGATTAGTTTCTGACAACCGCAAAAACATGACAACTTTGTTTCCCCAAGATAAAACTGATCTTCAGAGTCGTGGAAACAATAGATATATATTTCACTCAGTCAATTGTGCATGCTTCGTTTCACCAGAATTGCAGAGAAATAGATAGACGAGCGTTTTCAATAAAAGGATTTATTGAACAGTCTTCTTTCTCAAGCATAAGAAATGAACTGCTACAATCGTAAAACTGGTTGTAAAATATAACGCATACAGTATAAAAAGTAGAATAAAATAATACTGTAAGAGCATTGTATGGGTCCTAAACCATAGAAAAATACATACATAAATAACAGAGGCTAAAAGTACTCAACTGGTGCTTCTAAAATACGCCTACCCCGGTGTACCTAACCTAAGCTTAGTACGAGGGAAGAAGTAAGCGAGGTGTAGCATAAATGTAGTATTCTTTTGCTAAGAATCTGTCCAAGATTTCTCTTAGGGTCTAATCAGCTCCGTACCTTAGTTTAGAATGGAGAAGGTCAGTCTTGGGACTCGATTTCCCAACAACCTGCAAGAGTAGCTTGGAAACACTGGAGCTGGATTTCTCGGCAGGAGAAAAGACAGCGTCTCTCTCAGTGCGTCTGCTGGAGGGTCGGCTTCCTTCGGCACTTGCTGTAGCAGGATGCGTCAGGCAAGTAGATAGTCGAACTGCTCCAAACCACTGTGTGTTTGCTAAGGCAAGTGTGGGCATATTTATACCTTGAAGTTGCCGAGTTTGACGTAAAGGTGGACATAATAACGTCATCAAAGAGTCTCAGTTCTTTGAAAACTCCATGAGTTCTTGGACAAGTCAGTTCTCGAGCAAGGGATAGTCCCTAGCTGCTGAAGCTGAGTTTTCCAAGAAATCGTTATAGATTTTCGGAACTAGTGGAAGTAGCCCTGCCGTATTTGGACTGCATGATCTATGCCTAAATATAGTTATGATTCCTATGGCTATATAGGGATATGGTGATTTATACCTATATAAAGGCATGAATCGGGAAAATTACAATAGGGTCCTAAAATGATACGTAACACTGGAAGAGCCTTCGCTGATTGTTTGTTTGGCCCTCCGGTCTCCCATCTGGTGCTGCTGTTGTATTCTCGCTGTTTAGACTCCTTTATTGCCTCTGGAGCCACTCTGGAGCTTGCTCCACCCGCTACAGTAAACCCGGCAGTCCGTGGCTTAGCAGCCTTCCCTCCAAGCCTGTCATGTTTGTCCTCACAATGGTAATTCTGCTCCGCCTCCCGGTCAGAGCACCGACCCAGGAAACCGTGGTCCACAAGCCAAGCTGCAGCCAGTTTCCACTACGAATGAATCAGTACTTTGCAGCAGGCCCGCGAGACCCGCAGCCTCCAGGTGAAGCCAGTTGTAAGTCCACAGGTCATTGACGGAGCAAGGGATGGTCTGAGTGGGCAGTGAAATTTGGTGATCACCATCTTTGCTTGCCGCAGTGATAAATATTTTCTAGTGCGTGTGTCTCTAAGAGTGCGGAGAAACCTCCCCCCATGTTTATAGAGTATGTGCGAGCAGCCTTAATATTTGTATGTCTGATGAGTGTATTGAGGTTATCAAGAAGTGGTAGCAACATAGCCATGAAGTGAGGAGATATGGCCTACAGAGGTGCCAATTTTGGAGCCAGGTTGAGACCCCGGCTTCGGCTCAATATCCTGCAAAACAGGGTCTGATTTAGAGTTCGGCAGACAGTTTACTCGATCACAAAAATGACAGATATCATATCCACCCTATTACAAGTGGACATGTATTCTGCCAGGTTGTTGTCTTTCCCAGGTTGATGTCAGATGGAATGCAAGTTTTCTTGCATGAGGATTCCCCAGCACTCTATTCTCTGTGGCATCTTTGCTCGGGTGTCTCTACAGATTGTCGCTAGTGCTTGGTAATCTGCTATTATTTTGAAGTGTTTCTGAACCACAAAGATGTGCTTGAATGCCCAAACTTCAGCTAAGCTTTCCTTCAGTGCTTGGTAGTATGATCGTTCAATGTCTGATAAACTGTGACTTGCATTTAATACTAAGAGTCTTTCCTTTCTGTGTCGATGTTGGGCTAGGATCATTATTAGGTGCACTGGACCTTTGTCCACAGTGAATTCTGTGTGCTATGATAGGTCAAAGTATGCAATATTTGTGGCCATGCTGAAACTTATTTTGGTTTCTCAAAATGCCTTTTCACATTCTGGGGTTCAAATCAACTTGTGGCTCTTCTTGGTTAGATCCCTCAGAGCGGTGCTGATTGTCACATAGTTCTTGTTGTAGAGAGCATAGTAGCTCGCTACCCCTAGGAACAACCTCACATCTCCTAAGTCTCTTAGCGCTTATCTCTTATTTAGTACTTTGACTCTATCTGGATCTGGCGTCATGCCATGGCTGGAGAAAATGTGTCCATAAAATTTCATTTGCGTTTTGTGAAACTCACACTTGCAAAAAAGTGTCAGTTTTTTTAATGTACTCAGCATACTTGTTCTAATGCTTGGTCGTATTCTTCTACTGTTATTCCAAATATCAGGATGTCGTCCCTGTAGTACAGTGCATTCACTATGGGGCTAATTAGGTGTCTGCTGACCTCTTGAAAGAACCTCAGCTACTGACAGCCCGCCAAAGCTGAACCGTTTGTATAAAAATAAACCTAGAGGTGTTGTAAACGTTGTGATATAGCTTGAGTCTTTGTGTGCATCCAGCTGGTGGTATCCTTTGTTAAGGTCAAGATTTGAGAGTATGCAAGCACCATTTGGGAGTGGGATCATGTCTCAGAGATGTGGACCTGTGTGTCGCTTTTGTTGGATCACGTTGTTCAGTATTCTCATGTCTATACCCAAGTGAACATACCCTTCTAAGTTACGCTTGCCGACTATCATTAGCAGTGAAACCCATGGCGTTGGTCCTTGTAATAGCTCAATGATGTAATCTTCTAGCAGTTCTTGTAGTTCCTCTTCACCTGCTTTCTGTAAGTGATAGGGTGTCCTCCTGTGGTGCTTAACTGCACATTTGACTTGATCTTTAATGTTTAGTCCAACTGTGAAGTCCTTCATTTTCCCCAGGCCTGTGAACAGTTTTGGGTGCTGGTTCACTGTCATCATCCATGATGTATAGGACTGCAATTAGTTTAATTGTTCTGCCATGTAAGGGCTAAGTAGACATCCTGCTGGTCCTGAACCATCTATTACATGTATGTCTGTCTCTGTGGTTCGATCTTTACATGTCAATGTTGTGAATTTTCCTAGACACAGTAATGTCTTTTTCAGCATCCACATTTATATTTGCACAATGGCTGGATGTAGCTTATTTGCCTTTGTTTTCATCTTCATGAATTCTTCTGTACAGATGAACTTCAGCGTTGCGCCTCTAGGACAAAGGCGATGCGGTACTCACCCTATTGATTTGGATTCATGGACCCTTGTTCTTGCCTTCTTCGTCATGAGCTACCATTAGCAGATATTCACCACTTGAGAAAGAAACTGAGGATGATGTGGAGCTTTCGGTTGATGACCTGGATGTTGACTGCTTCATCCAAGTCATTGTTCATGATGTGCGGGATCTTGACATGCTGCTGCCAGTGTCCCTTACTACATGATGTCCGGTTTTACGATTGTATGAGTTTCTGTAATGCCTTACTCATCTTTTAAAAATTAATATCCTTTCCTCCTTTGGGGTACTCTTGTCTCATCGCAAAACATGTGCCATCATGAGAGTATGCCTCGCCACACCAAGAGCATTTTCTTTGCTGTTTTAATAGTCGCTTCTGTTGTGTTGGTCTCCTGGTTTATTGTTTTCGTAAGTTATTTCTCATTGATATTTTGGGACTGATTTTGGAGCCAGAATGGCTGTTCTCTCTTCTCTGCTTCTTCTTCAGTCCTCTTCACGTGTGCTTTTGCCTGATCGTTCAGCTGCAACAGCTCTTCGATTTTGTCTAGTGAGTAGCTCTTTCCCAATAATCATTGTCAGAGCAATTCTGACTGGCATCCTCCTAAGATGTATAGGCAGATTGCGTCCTCATCAGAAAATTTGCTGGATTCGCAATATTTAAACAACAGGTTCAATCTGGTGATGAAATCACCCACTGGATCTTTGTTTTTTGCGATGAAAGATTGAACATGTACTGCTCATAGTCAACGTTTTTCTTTGGTTGGAATTTCGCATTCAGAGGCGCATACACTGAAAAGTAGATCTGTGATTGGATGGGCAGTAATTCTCGGATGATTTTGCATATCTCTTTTCCGGTGAAGTTCTTCAGAGTGACTAGTGTTTATTTATCTTCTTTTCTCAAGAAGCTTCTACAAATTCCATGAAGTCATCTAGCCATTTATTCCATTTTGGTTGCATCATGTTTCCTGACAAGAAAGAAAGCTGATCTGGGGGTCGGAAGTATGTTGCTGCCCTTCTTCCTGGTTCCGTCTCTTTCTGCGTTTCCTCTTCCCTTCCTTTACTTTGGGTTAGCTTTGTACTGGTTTATTTCTCATTTCAGAGCATTGTTTATCATTTGTTGAGATGTTGTTGTAGGTTGTTGTGAATTTGCCCAGTTTTGTAAAGGATTTTTCACTTGTTTTCAGGTCGTGACTGACTGTAAAATGGCACTCCAATAGACTTCAATTGTTTTTAGGTCTCGCCTGAGCCAGCGCATGCGTTGTTCTGGCGAGACATTTAGTGAGTGGGTTTCAAAAATCAGACCACACGCTTTTGCTTGTGGCATAGAGCGTGCGTTACACGCACAATTACGTGCACAGGTGCCATCTGGCTTTCCTCTAGCACAGGCGCTATTTGTCTTTCCTCTCTTGTGTGCGAGCAGCAGCGTGACCGGGTGCCAGCTGCATACCTCACATTCCTTTTGCGGCTGCGTGGCTGCACTTGTTTAACACCTTCCATGCTCATGACGAGCTCAGCTCGTCATGAGGCACACTGGAGCTGTGCTCATGACAAGGTGAGCTCGTCATGAAATGCTGCTTTTCAAGCTTTTCCAGCACAGGACGGGAAAAGCCATAGCAGCCAAGGTGTTAACATGGTTCCTTAAATCTGCTAAATGTTTTCTGGATTGGAGCATTTACCTGTCTTATACTTCTGTGCTCTAGATGGCAGTATTGACTTGGCAATGGTGCTCCTCGGCTCCCTACCAGAACATGATTTTCCTCGTGGCCTCTCAGTCGTGCCACATCTGCATGTTTTTAATGATATCTAGATGACCAGTGCCTTTTCGCCTTCATCATGAGCGGATAAGAAGAGGTCAGTTTCTCTTACTACTTCCAGGTCAACGTACAACACTGCAAAACCAGAATCGACAGCACAACTGCAGGAATGGGCTCCTGCAGCGATATCTCCGCCTCCTATAGAATACATGGCTTGTGACAGTCACACAGCGCTGCCGGCATCACCCACTGTTTTTCCTGCTGTGCCAACAGCGCCGTGACATCTCTCAGTGACTTGAGTGCGCCCAGGCCTTCACCCCCTCTGAGACTCTGCTTCATTGCAGATGTTCAGATCCTCTCTGGCTGGGCGGTCACTCTTATGGAATTTCACATAACATTTAACATAAGCACAACAGCATACAAGGTGATTATGGTACACCGTGCCTTTCTCTGACATACCTCATTGCAGATTCACACTTGCATATCTTTAACAACCCGCTATTTGAGAAAAACAGTAGCAGAGAACATACTGTGATAAGAAGACATTTTCTTCAGAAGGAAAACTAGACACCATAGTTAAATTCAGAGATTAACAATTCTTGTTTAAAAAGATGAAGGCAACCAGCGAAGGTTATTTACTATTTGAAAACTTTTTTCGGACAGAATAAGTCAAATTGAAATACATGACCTATTCTCTTGTTGCCCAAAGGTTTAAATACAAAATCCAGGTGCTGTAAAAATCATCAGTTGCAATATTATAGTATTTTTATTTATTTGTTTGAGTGACTCGAAGCTTTTTAACAAGGGGCACACACTAATAGAACAAGCATTGGCATAGCCAATAGGCCTCGCCTTCTGGACCTTATAAGTGTTAGGGATGCAACAGTTGATGTTGTTGCACCAAGGATATTGTGTTGCATAACTAAATACTTATAAGGTCTCAAAAGCGAGACCTATTGGCTATGCCAATGCTTGTTTCTTTGGGTGTCTGACTTTAAATCGCTCCCCACAGACTTCAATGTATTTCTTTCAGAGTGCCTGATTCAAGATTGCTGCTCCATTGGTATAAATAGAGTGTCCTGTGGGTGCCTGACTTGCAAAAGGCCATTTTCAAGAGAATCGACAGACTGGTGCTCAGTTTTTTTTCCCGGAGCTTTACATAGCACAAACTCGACCCGAAGTTATCAGAGCGCCTTACATGAGCACTAGCTGCATTACAGAGGGACACATTCATTTTGTTAGGCATGCAGCGATTAAGTGATTTGCCCAGAACAACAGGATGTTGAGCGTACCTGCCGAGGCTCGAGCCCGGTTTGTACACTTTGGACTTTGCTGTTGGGTCATGCTAAATTTAACTTGCATATATTGTGGCCATCCTTTAAACTTCAGTTGGGTGAAGGAATGTGCAATAGCAGGGTCGCACTTTAGTGTCAGTGAATGTGGCTGCAGTGGCTTGCATTGCTTTTGTCTGATATTTCTTGTAGCTGAGTTACTTTGCAAAAGCGGAGTCATGATTTTATCTCCACTGCCTCGTGATCTGGATCCTTGTGATATGTAAGTGTAGCCGTCCCCTCATAGGAGTGCTGATGCACAGTGTGCCCGCAGAGTAGGTATCGCCGATCTCCCATTCTCCTTTCGGTTTCCTCTCACTGCACAACTTCTGCATTCTTTTCCCATTCCAATTCAGCAGGTACTGCGGGAGCCACATATGCATCACTGCATGCGCATCACTGCTCCCTCGTAGGCAGAACCAGGGAGATGAAAAGGTAATGGGCATGGTGCAGACTGTGCCTTTTTGGTAGTGTTGTTGTGTCACTGTGTGGTAGGATAAAGGTACCCGACAGCCAAAAAACAAGCAATAAATAAAACCCACTTACCTTTTGATGGCCGCCGTCTCTACTCCGTCGAGGAGGCTCTTCATGGCAACTCCCTGAGGGAGGAAGCAGACAGACTCCCCATAACCTATGACAACGCTGCAATGCAGCATTGTGATTGGTCCTGAGTATCGAGGTTCAGCGCCCAGCCAGGCAGTGAGAGCCTATGCATGTTCGTCACCAGGCTGTGCATTACAGCCTGGTGGGGAATATGCAAAGTGTGCATGACCTTTTGACCGGCCTAAAACAGCAGGCCAAACAGTCATATGCACTTAGAGTGTGCCACCACTCCTCCCCCGGTGATACCAGCACTGACCTGCCCTAAGCCAGCCCCACAGCTAAAAAAAATGAAATGATAATGAGTTATTAGCATTTTATTTTTTCGTATTTTCACTGCTCTGAGAGCAGTGGCATAACGCTCTTCCGCCTTAGTGGAAGAGCCACGCCTGAGTACAGAGTAAACTGACTTTGAAGAGCAGGTTGTATGGTGATTATTAGGGCACAGGTTTTTGACATTCATTAAATGCAAACAGCAAAAAAATAGCAGCAGTGATGTGTGTTATGGTGGGGCTCATTGTTTTTAGCATAACAGAATTGAGCATCACAAACTGTAGTTAAGAATTAATCGAACTGGAGGATCAACAATTAATTAGCATGTTTCCATTTAGAAAGATCTAAACAGAAATTTGGACATTTATTTTCAGTCTTTGGAATATCTTTGTAAAACATAAATAAATCATACAGTATTTACCAATGATGGCTTGAAACTTTGTTCATTAACAGTATATTAAAAGAAAAATAATCTGACTTTAAGATCTTAGGACAAGCTCATGTCTGATGAGGCTTTTTCTCCTATTAAACTAGGAGAGTGTGGTTAGGGGGTGTGGCTAACCACCGAACATGGCTGCTGCAACTTAGTGGAGCTCCGCAGGGGGACCCAGAGAATCCTGCAATAGCACTGGAACTTGGGGCCATCAAATAGAACTTTCCACCCTATACTACGTGTAGCAGTAAGGGCGACTAACTGTGTGAGTTGTGGCCCCAACGAGCTACTGCCGACGAGATTAACCCAGCCGAGGCTGCGCTGTCACGCTGTCCACATCTCGGCACCAGAGACCGCGTTGAAATCCTGCCGTTGCCCCCGACACGGAAGTTCCTCTCAAGGTAAACTGTGGGAACGTGAGACTGACTTACCAGCGAAGGCGATGCCCTCATCTTGCGAGGATTAGCGGAGGAGCTGGGCTGATGACAGTAAACGGCAGTCAGGCCTAAAGGGAGCCGGCGCCCGCTCCCATCTGTAAGCAGCGGCGCTGGGTGAACTGCATTGATGACGGCCCTGCGGTGCAGCCAAAAATCTGCGATCTTGCTGCGCAGTACAGTGGGAGTCATGCGGGCCTAAGAGAGCACCACTTTACCAGGAATGCGCAGAGCCAAATACGAGCAGCGATGAAGAGCTCCCCGGACAGCCCGGATTAATGAGAGAGGCCGGTGCACGCACGTGAAGATTCTGGTGAGTTGATTCCTCCCCTGACGTGGCAGAGAGCAACACTCGTTTTTTAGGCCTTTCCAGACTATGAGGCCCACACCTTTGAAGCCCCCCAGGAAATAATTAATACTGTTTTGGGGCCCCCCTCCCATGTGGTGCCCCGCTTGGGCAATGAGAGTGCTGAGCCTGAGTTGCCTCCCAGAGCACTGGGGACATTGTAAAATCTACAGTTTTGGGCTTCCAGTCAAAGTACTGAACTGCTGAGGTCTGGCTTCTGCAGTCGGTGACGGCCTTCTGTACCAAAAGGCTTCACTGGATCAACTTGGCACAGGAGCCGCCGGGGCCCTGGGACCCTTAGTAAAGTCACTGATCACTATTCCCCGCATTGAGTGGCCCTTCTCCCTTTGCTGTCATCATGGGTCAGACCTAATTGGCCTGCAGACTGGACTGCAGAGCCTGTTGGGGTTGCCCCCCCTCGCATCAGTGGAGGTCTTCGAGGACCCTTTCCCTCCTTTCCCCTCCTCTCAGTCTACGCGAGTGACCT
This sequence comes from Lissotriton vulgaris, assembly GCF_964263255.1. NCBI lineage: Eukaryota > Metazoa > Chordata > Amphibia > Caudata > Salamandridae > Lissotriton > Lissotriton vulgaris. The sequence goes on along the minus strand of NC_141689.1, from coordinate 1,248,851,501 downwards.
GTACGCAAACTACTAAACACTGAGGAATATTTAATCGCTCGGCTCGGGCCACGTATCACCTAGCAGGCAATAGTGATCTAGCTGGTACTCGCTGAATACTTCACCATGGGGCGCATGAAAGGCAAGACACCAGAAATACCATCTACAGACTCTCAGATACAGAAGGAGTCTCTGGCAGCCTCCCAAGCGCTCTCATTAATCGGCATCCTGCCAACTAATATGGACCCTATTCCGGACAAACTGGATCTAATCCTATAAGAAATTTGAGACTCGCTGAACTCTATAGAGCACCAAATCGGATCCCTTACTACTGGTCTCAACCTCCTTATGGCGGATCACGAAAATCTCTCCTGCATAGAAAAAAAGCAGCAAACAGATTATATCAGACTTATTGCCTTAGCACAAGGAACACTCAGAGCGCATATCACAAATGCAATGGCAACTGACAAGTCTTCTCAATAGGTTGGAAGATGCTGAGGGCAGGGCCAAGACAAAACAACGTCTAAATTAATAGGCCTTCCAGAGCGAGCAGAAGGACCCAACGCCACTCTTTTTGTGGAACAATGGCTCCGGAATCAGATATGCCTGGAGGGATTGTCAGACTTCTTTTGTGTAGAGAGAGCGCACCAGATTCCTACTGGTAAACCAACACTGGCTGTGCCCCTGCGTGCAATAATAGCCCCTATCATGAACTATATCCTGCTTCAAAAAGCAAGAGAGAAAACACCTATACAGTATAAAAACCATTGGATCTCTCTCTACCCAGATTACATGGTCATGGTCCAAAAACAAAGAACTTCCTAATAGCCTCTTAAAAAGAAGCTCCGAGCCATGGATCTTAAATATGCTTTGCTGATTCTGGCCCGCCTGAAAATCATCTACGAACAAAAGTCAAATTTTCTTGACAGCCTAGGGGCAGCAAATGACTGGCTGGAAACTACCCACTCCTTCCAAGTGCTGGAGAGACTACACCAGAAAACTCACTGAGACCCGAAAAAAGCAACAGGACAAAGAACACGCCAAGACCGATTGACTTGGTCAAATACTGCCAAAAATCTCTCACTGGAGCAGGCTCTGCAGGAGCAGGAACCAGCACTGGCAGCGGCGGCTGCCAATCGAGATTCTAACCCCTCTTCATCGCTGGAACAGTCGGATGAGAATATTATGCACTCAGACTCTGATAGTAACAATATATTATTTCCCTCGATCACTCCACAAACAGTGCAAGATTTATTTGGCTAATGGCATCCCAAGGCTGGATGAATCTCCAAGGCTACTAACATCAAAAGAAGTGGGACTGCATCCAGCCCCCAGTAAACGCACAGCGTAATGCCTTTTTTGGCATAACTTTTTCAACCGTAATCATTATTTTATCTTTATACTCGAGAATCCAATTTGTTGTATAATTTCTCCTCTTTTTGAAAGCTCTTATGGAGACGGGACCACACGCTCCGTGTACGTGTTATTTGCCAGTTTCTACTGCTCTAATGGTGTCACTAAGGACTTTTCGAAGAACATGATTGATACACAAATTCATTCAAAGCGGTGTTTATTCGGATAAAATCACCCAATGCATTTCGGGCTTCACGCCCTTCTTCAGGGGTCACTGTAAATGATAAAACAATACAATTACCCGACTGTTAACACAAAATCTTCACATTCTTAATTGTTGCATCTCATGCTACAGAATTATTACAAAATTGTCTATTCTATATTCCGAAGAGTTAATCATCGTATTACGAAATGCCAACATGAAGTGAACCAACAAAAACGTGTCTCTTTCTCGACATCTCTCCTTTCTAACCTTGGTATTGTAGTATGCACGTCAATTCTAACGAATGTTATTAACCAATACATCATCCTGCAGTTTTCCATTTCTAATATTCTGCAACAACATTCTATTTGGTAATAATCGCGCATGCGGTATCAGTTTATCTATTCCCCTGTGGACCACATCGAGACCCACCTAATTTCGCGCATAGTTCACTCTTCTTTCTACTTAAAGGTGCAAAGCCCTTTTTGAACTCCTTCTAGATAACGTCAAACATACTTTTGGTGGCGCCAACCTTAATCCTCCAAGGCTACTGCCAGGCAGCTACAACAAAGGGGAGTAAGACATTACATATGTATTTAACTCCCCCCCCCCCAGTTCCCTTTCAAATGTTATTCATGTAGCTCCGCTCTAGGTGATGTATTATGCAACACATTGGTACCACCACCCGCAGCAAATACATTTCAAAACCAAATGGAAGTTCAGATTGTTTAATATAACATTTGGACCAGCATAGTTTATGCGCTAGTCCGAGTATTGGGAGTTACAGTTGCAATGTTTTGTTGGGTATCTGGCTCACCTCACCAAATCATAAACATCGTTAATTATATGGCCCCAGGATTGCCGTAACATAGAATAAACATGCACATGGCCACACTAGGTAAATAAACTGTAATTACTTGGAACATCAGAGGGATGGGATCCGTGCATAAATGTCATAGGATTCATGTGCAATTGAATAGATGAAGGGCGCTGATTGCCTTGATCCAGGAATCCCAGCTCACTGACTCTGAGGCAGTTAAACTCTGCAAGAAATGGAGAGGCCAAATATTTACTACATCATACTCTGCATTTGTGAGGAGGACATTCATATGGGTTAGGCATGGGGTCCCATTTGTGTCCATCGAACACCACACAGACACTCAGGACAGATACGTGCTTGTTCATGGCATGTTGGATGGCATACATATAGTTATTGGTAGCATATATGCCCCAAATTATTAACAAGACAAATTCCTCACGAATCTAAACGCAGTGTTGGAAGACTGGGTGGACTTCCCATGGGTACTAGGCGGGTATTATAATTCCATATTGGATGTCCATTTAAATCATTCTCGCCCGCCTCTCTGAGGGGCCGCCGCAATCAAGCAAGCAGAATCCTTATTAACCAGGGCGGAAGGCTGGACACTAAAAGATGTATGGAGGTTAAAAAATCCTAACCACCGTGAATATTTATTTTACTCCCCACCCCACCAAGTACATACCAGACTCGACAGAATATTTTGCTCCCTGCTACCCCAAGTCTCACATGCTACATATTTGGGGAAAACCTGTCTGATCATAATCCACTCAAGATCACCCTAGTTTGGGGAAGAATTTCCACCCCTGTCCCCACATGGAGGCTATGGCCGCAGATGCTGGAAAATGCTGTCTTCTGTGACACTTTAGGGTCGACTATCACAAACTATTTCAATTAGAATACCAACTCCGCCTCATCCAACCTCATTCATAGATTGCGATGCATTCAAGACTGCTATCTGAGGTACCTCTATCGGTGCCACGGTGGCAGCCTGACACGAGGTCCACGAAAACCTAACAGCACTAGAGGCCTCTTTAAACACACAAGAAGGGCAAATACGGCACGCAGAACTCCTAGAACAACTTCGATTGATAGACTATCAGGCATACACCCAACATAAATACATAGAAGCAGATAAATCTGGAACATTATTGGTGCGACTTTAAATTGGGAATACACGGCGGCAGCCATGGATAAATTTGGCATTCCATCAAGATAAATGGGTTGGGTTAAGTTATTATATACGGCTCTAAAGGCCCGGGTCGATTATGGCTCTCACATTTCTCATTCCTATCCAGTAGCAAGAGGTACGGGACAGGGCTGCCCCCTGTCACCACTGCTGTTTGTACTAGCTTAGAGCCCCTTACCATCAAGCTTCGAAAGGAGGCCGAAAACAAAGGGATCATAATAGGAGATATGACATATGTAGTATCGGCATATGCCGGCGACCTTATTCTATATATTCATGACCTGGCAGCAGACTTAGAATCTATACTGAGTATATTTCAGCAGTTTGAATGCATTTCAGCGTTGGCTATCAAGGAAAAGAAATCACATGCTGGGAAGATCTGGAGACCGTCAAATTCGGTCAGTTCACCCTAGCGATTGCTCCACAAACTTTTAAATACCTCGGCATACAAATCTACAGGACCTCCCAAGATGTTATAGAAGGCAATTTACTGAAAGTGATCAGAGCACTACATGCCCTGGTCTCCTTTTCAACATCCCTACCTCTCTCAGTGATGGGCAGAATAGCCATGTCCAAGATGGTGGTTCTCCCACGCCTATTATACTTCTTCACGAATCTTCCGGTCCTGGTCCCCGCCTCTATTTTCTGGACCTTCGACACCCTCCTATCAGACCTTATATGGGGGAAGGGGCGCAGAAGAGTGAGCCTGGACAAAATCCGACTGAGGCCAGATGAGGGAGGGCTGGAATTACCGGACTTTTGCGCATACTGCTTAGCTAGCCGATTACAATGGCTATCATATTGGCTTGCAGGCCGTAACCTACAAAAAATAGACTACACTTTACAAACCCTGGGCCGGGGCACTGTACACACCCTACTGTTACCTGGGACTAGGACCCCCTAAACATCCCCCCACTGCTTCGTATGGCACTTCTATATTGGAAACGGGCCTTACAATACACCAGATGGAACCTTCCATATACACCCAATACTCCCTTACTCGGAATTCCCACTGCAACAGGACTAGTCACCAGACGTAGTATCTCCCACTGGACAAAATAGGGGGTATGCACAGTGGGAGCGTTATTAATTGACGGTACGCTAGTGGACTATGAAAACTTTGCTTATAGTCAAGGAGTCCCTCACTCCGTGTTCATATTACACGCCACGTTTACTCGATACATAAAAAAATACTGGTCCCCAGACGGGAGATAACCTCCTACACATGAATTAATATCTGCAGTATATCTAATGGGGGAGGGATGACACCTAATCAGATGGCTATACAGAGGAGTCCGGGCACACGCAGGGACATCCCTCATGGCTCTACGAGAGAAATGGACCAGAGATATAGGTAGGGACCTAACTGAAAAAGAATGGTCTTCTCTCCTGGAGTTCCCAAAAAAGGTGTCTTGCAATGCCAAATTTAAATGTATACAATATATGATCCTACACAGGGCATACCTTACCCCACATTGCCTTAACTGTATATACCCTGAGGCACAAGTCTGTTGCCCTAGATGGCAGAGGGCTGGCGTGGACATAATGCACATGTTATGGGACTGCCCACAATTGGGCAGGTTTTGGCGTGTGGTTGGACAGGTAGCAAGAGACACTATGGGCACTGCTTGTTGGAACACAGCAGAGAGCTGCTTGCTTGGTCTACGTTACTCCCCGAAAACACAGAAATTACAACCCCGCTTTTCGGATATGGCCATCCTCATAGCAAAACGTACCATCACAATGAGATGGAAATCAGTCCTCGCCCATACGCTAGAAGCTTGGCATAAAGAGATGGTCTGCTGGGGCAGAGTCGAGAGTGCCGCCATCAGGAGGAAGGAACTCAGAGGGATGCGTTAAACACCCATATCCCTGGAATGGGAACAGATATTAGACTCAATCACACAAGGCCATTGCCCCCTTTATGCCCTTCGATACACAAAACACATCACCCACTCCTGCTGAATCATAGTATAGTTATACCGCACGAGTATTGGCTGAGTACTAGTTTACTCATTATTGAAAGCTATTGCAAAAACATTTTACTCTCTCCATAGGCTATTTCTTTGTATGATATGTATTACCCTGGGCCAAATCACTTTATCAATAGATGAGCCAGTGAAGTGGGTAGGGGGTGGGTGATTATGTGAAGTTTAGGGTTTTTATTATACAAATTGTTTCTTCCCTCGGAAGAGAGTAATTGTAACAGGTGAAGCCAATGGTAGAACTTGCAGAGCAACTGTACAATAAGTAAAGAAGCGGATGTACCTGTTCTACTTCTATGATAAGATATCGCTGAAATATAAATTATCACAAAACTCGAAACCATGTTGGAATGTACCATTGGCTAAAGTACTGGGTTATTGTAACATGTCATATAAAAAGGAGGAGAAAGATGGTGGCCGGTCAGTGAGCCCGGTCGGGAGCTCCGTGCTGCTCTACACTAAAATGTCTTTATACTCTGCAAAAACAGCAAGAATCATGCAGGAATTATCCGAGTGACTGCACGCCATGATAGGGGTCACGTACCTCGAATTTCTCGCTCTTTTTTTTCCCTTCATGTAACGGATTGATCGACATACTGAATCGGGAGAATCTCACCCGGACCCACATCAAAACCACTTTGTACGAAGCCTCGACTTTCTGCCACCATTTCCTAACAACATACATCACCCTGAAGAACACGCACAAAGGGAATGCCAAAAACAACAACATCGGACCTACCCGTCATCTCCGTGTCTCATTGGAAGTGTCGGGCGCGGCTGGGTCCCTTACACCGAACGCTCGCCGGCCGGTGGGAGGCGGCATCTGAGGCAAACAGGAACTGCCGGAGGGCTGCACAAAGAATCACCGTCTTCTTCCGGGGTAAGGGAGGATGTAACAGCGCACGCAGCGGCGAGAGCGGAGAGAACACTGCAAGACCGGAGCCCTACGCGGGGCTGAAAAAACGCGAAACTGATTCGAAGGGTCGAGCCAAAGGGTCGGGGGCAGCAGAGAAGTCCGTTCAAGTTCCCCAGACAGCGGACACGGGGAAGAAAAGCTCCGGGGGACGTATAGACCAGTACATGAACCGGGTAAGCCAGGGACAAGGTCGAAAGGTGGAGGGAGGGGTGGGGGCTGCAGACAAGAGGGAAAAGATCGGAAAGCAAAAACAAACTACCTGTTTCAGAACAAATCCCTGTACATCTGGTGAAGAGGGGGGGGAGACAGCTGTTGGGGGGGTCAGAAAAACTGGAGGAGTCAGGTCAGACCCCAGATTCCAAAGGGAGAACTACATACTGTTTAAGAAATAGGCAGTTTTTTAAAACAAACCCAGCTCCAAACGCTAAACATTCTGTTCCACCCCGAAGCACTAAAAGAAAATCTAAGAAACCCCCTAAAGTACAGGCGAAGGTAGGAAAAACACTAAAAAAAACAGGGGGTATAGCAGACGTGCGGGAGGGGCCAGACAGTGCGAGGATCAAAATAACTCCCTCATTAAGATCCTTCTTTAAACTACAAGAGCAAAACCAGGAAAAGAAACGAGAGCAAGGGTCACAATCAAAACTATCGGGTCCTGAGCAGAAGAGGTTGGGAGACCCCCCTATTTCAACGCATAATCTACCCAGATCCCCAACTGGCCTAGCTATGTCATTAACAGGGGATGCGGACTTAACCACCCAAGGCCAACGCCTAGACCAAGCCAAGACTCCAACCCCAATTGCAGTTCAAACTCCAAGTCAGACGAGAACCCCCACCGATATATTCCTAGAGAAAATGATGGAAGAAATTAAATCGAGATTCAAGATTTCAGAAGGAAACCAAAGCAAGATCCAGGAGGCATGCGAACTTTTAGATACAAAACTAAATGCCTTAGGAGATAGAGTAACTGCAGTAGAGGCAGAAGTAGTATCACTAAGCAGAAGAGTGGAGTCTAATCAGAGAGAAATCAGAACGTTGAGAGAAACAGACAAAGTTATCGCCGACAAGCTGGAAACGTTGGAAAATCACTCCAGACGAAATAACTTTAGAGTCTTAAATGTTCCGGAAGGCAGGGAAGGCACAGATATTAAGAAATTCATTGTCTCACTTCTAGAGGAATTCTTCCCATGGAGCAAAGATCTTGGACTAGAAGACGACATTCAGAGGGTACACAAAGACCCATTTGGAAAAAGTAAGGAAAGGAAAAATCCGAGGAAAATCTTGGTCAATTTTCGATCATATTCTCTCAAAGAAAGACTCCTAAGTGAAGCACTAAAAACTGGATCATACAATAAAGACGACTGGTCCTTCAGGATACGTTCTGATATATCAAAAGCAACACAAGATAGGCAATGGGAGTTGGGGCAGATGATGCCTGAGTTGAAAGCGCTTGGTGCTACAGTCTAGATGAAATTCCCGGCCTCCCTCCGGATCATGTGGAGGAACAAAATGCACAATATCAGGGACCCTAAAGAAGTCGAATCTTTCCTAGAACAGTTACGTGACCAGATGCGTAAATAAATATTACTGGATATTCGCGCCAGAGTATTCTTAGTTTAAATTAAATAAGGCACGGAGCTCAAAGAGGACTATTAACAAAGCCCAGAGAAGAAAAAGGGAGGTTTCTCCAGGGAAGGGGGGACTTTTTAATTTCTTTTTTTTCTTTTAACTGGTACACTACGAAAAAAAAAAACTGAAAAATCATGCACGGAAGATGGGAGCAAGTTAGGGAAAAAAATCAGAAAAATGTCCTCAGCAACAAACAGGAAAAAAAAAAGAAGGAGAACTCGGAGGCCGGCAAAAGGAAAAAATGTAGAAAAAAATGAAAAAAGATATAACACAAGTGAAAATAACTTCCTGGAATGTAAATGAATTAAGAACCAAAAGTAGGAGAAGGAGAATATTAGAATACTTAAAAACAACAGATAGTGAAATTATAATCCTCCAGGAAACACATCTGCTAAAAAAGGAGTGGGAAGACTTATGAAAAAATTATATTGTGAAGACTCGTACATCTGTACAGACTAGGAGTGTGTTGTTAAGGGGGTTGCCATCCTTTTTAAAAAGTCTTTAAAAGCGAAATTGGAATCAATAGAAACAGATCCAAAGGGGAGATGGGCAATAGCCAGAGTGAGAATATGTAATAATGTCCTAACAGTGGCAGGCTATTATAGTCCAAATACGGACGACCCAGTCCCCTTACAAACTTTGTATTCTCAATTACTTTCGGCTTCATCACCCATCATTCTGGGCAGAGATTTCAATATTATACTCGATCCAAAAACTGACCGTCTCCCCAGTAGAAGACAAACAAGCCTTCCAAAAATGAGAGATTGGTTGGGGTTGTACAAAAGGGATCTGTGCTTAGACATCTGGAAAGAAAAGGGTGATAAACAAAACAATTTCACTTTTAAAAATAAAAAACTCAGAATTCAATGAAGAATAGACTTCTTTCTCTTAGACCAAGGGCTAGTTGAAAAAACTATAAAAGTAGAACATATTCCTGCCCATCTCTCAGATCACTCAGCGGTCCGGATCACCTTGAAACTAAAAGTTGGTATGTATGGTACAAGATGGACCTTAGATCGTACAATTCTCCTAGACCCCCAGATTGCTGAGCAGCTCAAAGAACAGACCGAATTTTTCTTTGAGGACAATAAGGACGGCACCTCAATACAGACAACCTGGGATGCATACAAAGCGGTGATTAGGGGGAATATCCTTAGCCTAGCGGCACACAAATCACCAGGAATAAAACAAACGATCCAAAAATTGGAAGACAGGATCAAAAATCTGGACCTACAAATAGCTGCAGCAACATCTCCTTCTTGCAAAGAGCAACTGGAGGCAGATAGATTGAGTCAAAAAGAAAGTACAGTAGAAATCCTGGAAAACAAAGTTAGAGAAAAATGGGAAGCTAGCAAACTCGCCCACTACGAATATGGGGAGGGCTGTGGCAAGATGCTTGCATGGAAAAAATCAGAACAGATCAAGCCAGGAACAAAGTCGCTTGTATTGACCCTCGAAATCCAGCCGAGAACGGATCAGAAGATGCTATGATAAAACAAGAATTTCTCGCTTTTTTCTCAGATCTCTACAAGGAAGATTGCAATCCCGAAATTGGAGAAATAAAGCATTTCTTAGGGCCCTTAAATCTTCCAACCTTAACACCAGAATTGAGAGAGGAATTAAATGCAGAAATTACAACTCAGGAAGTAGAAGAAGTACTAAAAAACCTCAAGAGAGGCAAAGCAGCTGGTCCGGATGCTTTGCCAAATGAATTTTACGCAAAATTAAGGGACTCATTGCTTTCCCCCTTAACAATTCTATTGAATAGAATCTTCTTGGAAAATGGCAACCTCCCAGATTCTTGGAACGAAGCTACAATCTCCATTCTTCTAAAACAAGTTAAAAGCCCAAAAAAAAGCGAATCATACCGCCCAATCTCTATCCTGAACTGTGACTACAAGATCTTCACACAGATTATGGCCAAGAGACTTGGGAGAATAGCAGGGCTACTAATTAACAACAACCAGAAGGGATTTATACCCGGAAGACAATTACAAGATCTAACACAAGAACTGTTTGGCGCCATAGACATAGCCATCAACGAGAAACTTCCACTATCCATAATTACTATCGACGCAGCCAAAGCGTTCAATAGAGTTAACTGGGTATATCTGAATGAAGTATTGAAAAATTTCAATCTGGGGACAAACATCTTGAATATGGTGGCAAAAATGTATACTTCCCCTAGAGCACAAATCTTAATCAATGGCAATCTCACTACAAACATCCAGATAAAGAGAGGAACAAGGCAGGGATGCCCTCTCTCCCCCTTGCTTTTCAATTTCTATATTGAACCTATGGCAGAGTGTCTCAGAAAAGATCCCTCAATATCCCCCTTCTCCTTCCAAGACTGGTCTAAGAAGATAGCTCTTTATGCAGACGATATGATGATCTTCACAGATAACCTAAGTAGGTCTCTAACAACAATAGAAGAGACCCTGACCAGATTTGGAAGATTCTCCGGCTACCAAATTAATCAAGCCAAAACGGAAACTATGAGCTGGAATGACAACTGTATTAGTCCTTACAATAAAGATAAAATCAGATATCTAGGTATAGACCTAGTAAAAGACTTAGATAAAGTAACACAGATCAATATCCAAAGAATTGAAAAGGAAGTTAAGAAGCTATTGAAAGTGTGGGGAGGACTACCTCTGACTCTACTAGGCAAATCCAATATAATAAAAATGTCAATTATTCCGAAATTCACCTTTGCCTTCGGTGCCATTCCTCTGGAATTCAAAAGAGAAACAATAAAAAAATCCAGGGTGAAATTTCAAGCTTTATCTGGTCTTCAAAAAACCCTAGAATTGCTTGGAGTAAGCTAAGAAGGAAAAAAGACCAGGGGGGGATTGCTAGTCCCGACCTCTTTGAGTATTGTAGAGCATTCCAATTTAAATCAAGCAGGAAGCTACTAAATACATTCAAAAATTATCCGCCTTATCTCCAAACAATGAATATACAATTTTGGACACCAACATTTTTTCAAAAAAATCAAACTTAAGATCCTTAAGGCTGCGGCCAAATCTTGGTTTGGCATAAGATGTACGCTAAATATCCCCTATTACAGCGACTTGGCCCCAATATGGGACTCTCCAGGCACTACTGAGTGTCTTAAAGATAAACTAGCACTCCCGATAAAATCAGCAGGAATAACAAAGTGGGGCCATCTCTTGCCTCAGAATAACTTAATGGATTGGGAGACTTTCAGCCTGATTCATGAAAGACCCGTTTTGCGAGTCTTTAATAGCGATTCATAAGGATTTAATAGCGCAAATAAGGAATAACTCCCCATTCATTCCTATGGGCCAAAAGCCCATAGGAATGAATGGGGAGTATTTCTTATTTGCGATTAGCAATTTGCTAATCGCAAATAAGATAGCGATTTAAAGAGTGCCAGGGGTGTCCAAAGGACACCCTGTAGCACCCCTTAAATGAAAATTTGAACAGGTGTTGCGCACACACATGTCCAAAGGACATGTGTGTGTGCAACATGCAACTTAGAAAAATGCTTTTAAAAGCATTTTTCTAAGTTTTCGCTATTTACCACGAGGTTTGACCTCGCGGTAAATAGCGGGCCGAAATTGCGAATTCGCAATTTTAAAATGGATGATGAATTGCATTTAAGGAATCTCAAATAGAGATTCCTTAATTGTCATTCTTCGCAAAATAGCGAAATCGCTATTACCGATTTTTGCATTTGGGATGATGAATCCCAAATGCAAAAATCGCACTCGCAAAGGGCCAGATTCTCAGAATCTGACCCTTTGCGAGCGCAATTCAGCTTGATGAATTAGGCTGTTTATCTTTAACAACAAATGCCTCTGTAGCAAAATTCAAATACTACCAGCTCTCTAGCTGGGCGAAATCTTTAAAAGAAGTTAGAGCGGGAAACATAACTCTGGAAAAGGAGATGCTGAAAAAGAATGCTATTCGCAAAGAAATCTTGTATTGGTACTGGGCCTTGATCCTAGCAGGGGAGGAAGAATTTCGGATACAGGAGAGAGTATGGGGAAAAGATCTGCCAACGCTGGAGTTAAACAATCAATGGCAGGTATCTATGAGTAAATGCTGGACAATCGTAACATCAGCTGCCCTAAAGAGAAACCATTTATTCACATCTCACTCCGAAAAAGCTGTCAAAATTCACTGGGGCGACAGTGAAGGCTTGCCCAAAATGCGGACTGGAAAAGGCCGACAACCTCCACATGTTTCGGCAGTGCCCCCTTCTCGATGGTTTCTGGAATGATGTGGGTAAGACATTAGACGGGGTGCTAGGAAGACATCTAAATGTAAGTATGGATCTAATTATTTTTGGGGTAATGAGTTCAAGTGTTCCAGAAAAACTTTCTAAAGTACAGGAAAATCTACTTTTCTTATTAATATTATTAGCTAGGAGAGAGATCTGTGTGAAATGGGTAAGCCCAGTCCCCCCGACACACAGTGAGTGGCTGATTTCAATACTAAGAATATATAAACTGGATAAAAGAAAGGCACCTAGTAAAAAGTGTAAATTCTGGGAGATCTAGAAAAACTACCAGCTAGAATTAACTTAGATTGTTTTGTGGGATAAACTATACGGGTATTATATCAATGGTTGTTCCAGAACAGATCCGTTATGCCACAGTCCAATGATTATGTGTGAGCAATGGAAAGTCAGGAGAAGGCCTGCATGAGTAGCCAGAATGGCTAACTCCCCCCCACACGCTAAATCCTTCAAGAAAGTAATGGAAATAAGGGGACCCTCCTTTCTTCAAAGCAACACAGGGGTACTGTCCAGTTTCGCACGTTTGCTATATGGCAGTGAAGGCAAAGATTTAAAGAGAGAATGGGGCCCGACAACTCCTTACTAAAAATATTGCACTAATGAGGACTTAAAAAAAAAAAAACATGTCATATAAAACCCAAAAACTGTGATTAAAAAAAAAACTAGGAGAGTGTGGTGCTCTCTACTTAGATCTTCAGAGGACTAGTCAGGTGTCCATCTCAGGCCACCTCTGCATGCAGCGATTATGATGATGCGCAACCTCGGGAATATAAAGATGTCAGCTTGCACCAGGGAACAGAATTGCATATAGAAAATGAGTCAAATCTTTGACACTCCATTAGTAAAATTTCAGGTGACCTGTTACAAATGACTGCTACTTAATATAGAGGTTTTGGGAATATAGTGTACACATGTCCAGCAGTTAAAACAAGTGAACTTTTACTAATTAAATAAAAGAGCTAGTCTAAATCAATCGACACCATTCAACAATTCCTTGATACAATAAAAGTGAAACTTTTTCAATAGATGTTTGGTGGCAATACAAGAGCCAATATGCTTCTGAATCCGATAGGAATAATTTGTAATAGGTCAAGTGAATTTTCCACCCATGCTAACAACTTCACTTATCAACTGGATTCTGAAATTACAGAAAGACTCTGAGTGGGAAAATATTTCTGTTTGTGTACTTTACATTCAAAGCTTCAGTATCAAGTGAATACCCGTGTTTAGTTTTCCATTACATTTTTGCGAAAGTTGGTGAAACAAGTACAAATTGGTGAATTATTTTAGATTATCGTCTGTTGTACTTTGAATGGCAGTTAGTTTGTGTACGTCAGTACACTGATGAAACTGATTATTTCCAGCAATACTTAATGAATACTTTGTTTGATAGATTTTGTAAAGGATCGTCACAGTATAATCTAGGCCACACTAATTAAGGCCATCATTGCGCGCTCTGAAATTTGTGATCTCATTTTCCAGCTGACCTAGTGCTATTGTTTACAAACATCCTGTTTTCACAAAGTGGTGCAAGTGCCCTCCCTGTTTCAACGCCTTCGGCTGCATTCTGCTGTGTGTCTCCAGAACATTTACTCTCATAGGAAAGATTAGAATTTTTATATGTTAAGATGCCATATCCCAAAACTTCATCCCTCTGCAGGGTTAAATATACCCCCAAAAATGCCCCTTTAACATCGGTTTTCATGAGACCTCAAAGTAAATAAATCTACCTCAAATCTACTAACAGATCCATGTGATATTACATTAAAACTTTTTTCAAAACCTAGGGAAACATATGTCCTCTGCTCTTGCACATTCTTGGTTCCTCTAATTCAAGTTTGGGGGTTTCTGAAAGCAGGTACTCACCCATGAAGTTGGGAGCAAGAGTCGCGAGCTGCCTCTGTATGGGATTCCATCATTAACTAGCTCAGTGATCTGCCCTCGGTTCACTTGTGCCCAACATCACAAAATCCAACCAAGGGACAAAGCATGCAGGGGCACCATAGCAGATGCTGTAGGATGAACTCATCTCAGACTCACCATAATGGCATCAAACATGTGCTAGGGAATCAATGAACGATGGACGAGCAGATATGGAGCTCTGGGGAGACAGCATGGCCGCAAGTCGGCAGTTTACACTGCTAATTTCAAAAACAAGCATATTATTCCAGTAGCCCTATGTAAAAAGTCCTAGTGAAGAGAGTCTCAGATTTTGGTGGGAGTCCATGTAAAAGGAAAGTAACAAATAGGATTATTACTCTTGCCACTGGACACAGAAGAAAGAGGCGACACAGATAGCGAGGGTCCAAAGTAACACTGGCTTTTGCTCAAATCTAAGGATGCCATGTTGGGATTTGTTGAAGAGATGAAGAATTGTGGGAAAACCTGAATATCTGAGATGTTACAATCCAAATAATTTTATTTTCAAAGGTGAAGAAATACGTCCACTCCAATTGCATTCCCCATAAGTTCCTTGGGAGGGTGAATAATCTGCTTGGAAGGGTGAAAATTGAAACATTCCGGAATATTTTTTAGCGTGTCTGGCATGCTATGCCTGGAGATCCTATGCATATATGAATTGGCTTCTCTGGGACCTTCCTGCGGTGTACTCCCTGCAGAAGTGAAAACAAGATACACAACATTAGAACATGAGTCAAGGTTCAACTTGCAGCTGAAATCCAGTCTCTAGCCAGTAGAAGAGGCACAAGTCTGGGCTTGAGTAGAACACAGCTCCACACTTACCACTGGGGGAAAGTGTTCTACACAGGAAAAACCTGCATGTTACATTACTATTCCTTCAAACCTGCAGATGTGTGTGGGCACTCATTTTTTGCGGACATACCATTGCTTTATTGACTTATTCTGGATTATAATTAACATAAAAAGTAAAAGAATGTACAGTTTTCCGGGTATGATTGGCGCCCATTATAAAAAAGTAATCAACTCAAAACAAAATTAGCTATCGATAAATATATAAAAACACATACAGAGCAGCATCCATAGGATACTTTGGTCAAGGCTTCCAAACAAGTCTTGCCATCCATTAGCAACTTAAAAATAAATGTAAGGTGCCGCTGTGAGCTGGTCACGTGCGGAAGAAAGATGGCGGGTTGATGCCGCCGCTGTGAGCTTGTAACCCTGGCTGCTCCCGCTCCTATCCCTGCTCCTGCTATTGCTAGACCGCTGTGAGCTGGTCACGTGGGGAAAGAAGATGGCGGGTTGATGCCTCCGCTGTGACCTTGTAACCCCAGCTGCTCCTGCTCCTTTCCATGCTCCTACTATCACTGACTTCAACTATCCTTCTTTCCCGCTATTGTCAGCTTTGAAGACTTCAGGGGAGAAAGTACAGATAATAAGTGCTGCCTGTCGACCGCTGCGACTTTGCCGTGCTATTGTCTGGCTCGTGGGTGTATCGCAGCAGAATCTGAATTGCGGTCACGGCTCTTGGAAAGCTTACTCCCACTGCTTTTCTGGATTGCAGCGTCTGTCTCACCTGGGGAAGATTATGGCTCCACAGCGCGGCCAGAATCAGCGTGCCCCTGTTACAGCGCCTGCTAATGCCTCACGGGTTGCGAGAAAGCAAGGGTACGAAAATGAATGAGCCTGCGGGTTTACGTGTTACCAGTGTGCGAGGGGAAAATTTTCGCATGGGAAGACCTGTCCTCAAATTGCTACAATCAGGTAAGGCAGCTGCTATCATACAGTCCTGTGCAGCTCCTTCTATGGAACAGTCTGTGGCAGCAGCTCTGCTGAAGGCAGTGGAGACAGAACAGGGAAGAGACCGAGACACTTCCGTAGCCTGTTCTCCTTCTAGCGAACTGAATGCTGGTTTGACGACTTCAGCAATGATACAAGGTAATGATTCAATAACAACAATGAATGCTGGATACAACCTATCTGCTTCTGAATGCTTGCCTGATGAGAACTTGCAGAAATCCATACTGCATGATACTTTAGCAGAGCTGAATACAATTGTAACTGTAACTCAATTAAGCCTACCAAACAATGGTAATGATACTTGTAATGGGCTAACTATCAACCTTAAGGCGCCGGCGGGCACACACTGTGCGACAGAGAGGGCAGAGTTTGATAAAACAGTAATTATTTTATCACCAGGTAAAAAAAAAATAGAGGTGATGAAGTTGGGAATGGTCAGGAGACACACACAACCATGGGGGAGCAGATATCAACGAGAAAGAAAGTAATGCACGAAGGTGAGCCTTGTCATATATTTACACCGACCTCAGACCAGGTTACTGACCCTGCAATAACTAACTCAGTGAATGCAGTTTCGGTCTCTGCTCACTCCCCTAATTACTCCTCTGCCTCGGCTGCTACATACAATCCAGCTTCTAAAGGCAGCAATTTTTCATGTGATATGAAGGGGACTGTTGACATAAAACTGAGACAACTTGAAGCTGATAGCGGCCATAATAAAGGGGCAAAACCGAAGAAGAAGCAGAAGGCTAAACAACAGGCTATGCTACACTCTATTGCGTTAAAAGCAATAGCAACAGATGGATGCACTAACAGAATTAGCCCCCTTAGAAAATGGGTTACTGCTAAAGGGGATGTAAAAGCTATGATTTCAAGACTATCTGGATCTTCTCCCAACAATGAAATGCAAGAATCATCGGGGTCGGGACCAGGATCAAGCTCGGGTCCTGGTCCTGGTGCTTATCTTTAAGAAAGGCACCCTGCTGGCAATAAGACCGGTACTGGCCGGGACCTATCTTCTTCAACTATCTCTGCTGTCACTTCTACAATAGCTACAAATTTATGCAATCAAAGGCAAGATACTAATGACGAACCTACTCCTATTTTTCAATTACTTCACAAACAGAGAACAGAGATGTTAAATAGCTTCAGCCAAGCCAGAGCTGATAGTATTATGATACAACAGAGTTTATCTGATGTAGTAACTAAAGTAACTGGACTTATTCAAGAAATAACGGAACTGCAACTCGTTTGTCGAATACGGAAGACACTGTGGAAGTGTCAGTATGTACAATAGAGACACATGAAACTTAAATTATATGTCTTAAAAATAAGGTTGAGGACCTTGAAAACAGACAACAAAGGAATAACCTACGGCTGTTTGGGAGCCTGAGGAAAAGGAGGGTACTGATCCTAGGGCCTATGTGGTCCAGCTATTCCAGAAATCTTTTCCAGATCTCTCTAATTGGGGCTGGGACTCCCAGATTCAGCGGGCCCATAGGCTTCCGTTGTTCCTTAACCAAGAAGCACGAGCTAGCCGCCAGCATCCTAGACCTTTGATTATTTATTTCTGGAATTTCTTGCTTAGACAGGCTGTTTTTTTTTTTGCTCGGCCTAGCTCATCCAATTCATACTCGTTCTCTGTGAGGTCAGATCTTTGTAAGGAAACTATAGAGTGCCAGTGGAATTTACGCCAACTGATTGACCCTATGAAAGCCATGGGCCCCCAAGTCTTCCTTCAAGAAACCGCCAGACTTAAGGCTATATGCGGTGGCCATACTTGGCTTTTTCACTCAGTCAAAGAGGCTCAGCAAACTCTTGATCAATGGAAGTCTCCAAATCAACCAGCCTCCTAAGACTCTATAAGCATCGAATGTATATTTTGATAATGCTTATGATAGCCTATATGACTTAGCATTATCAATAGACTCTAGTGGGGGTCTTTTTCTTTTTTTCTTGTCCTCATTACACCATGGTTACTGCATTTTGAACCGATTGTATACATCCTCGAGCCCATTGATGGTTCAAATAGTACCCGGCCAGTACCTGCCACGGCACCTTGCGGCCTACAATAGGAGCAGGTGGGGCTCAGAGCCTTCAAAACCGCCTCTATACATGGCTTGATGTAATCCTTGGACAAAGTTTTACCGACAACCAGGACCTCTCTGGTGCTTATCAACCTTACCATTTCAAAAAGTGCTCCCAAACTTCTGAAGACCTTCTTGTGTCCCTCTTAGTATCAATACTACATGTCCATTTAACCATATTCAACCAAGTAACAGAATTTGGGGGATGGGGGTCGAGCCACAGCTTTTAGATCTCCCGCCTGGCCTGGAGTATCAAGTAAAATATTAGCCCCGTTGTTTATTACTTAACTCCTGTTTAGATATATAATCGACCCCCAGGAGAGCCAATGATTCTGTTAATATAATGTTTTCACTTAAGATATCTCTAATGATATTTTCCAGAGACCTCCAATATTCTTTTAACTCTGGACATGTGAAGAAGATATGGGGGTCGTTGGCCTTTGGATAATTACATCTTTTACACCTTGGCTCAGGTTGTAGCACAAACTTAGATAGTCGTTGTGGTGTCCAGTATAACCTATGGATTACAAACAAATGATGGCGTTTAAGATTTGCAGGTGTTACAATGTTGTTGAGTAGTTTGATGGAATCAACCCACAATAAGTTTAGGCTCTCATCCTGGAATACATCTGTCTAGACCTCCGATAGAGGCTTAATTTTCTCTTCCTCTGATTCCACCAGATATCTGTACCAGGTTGAGACTTCTTTCTCCTTTTGGCTATAATCCTGGAGCAAGACCTCAAATTCCCAGTTCCCTCTTACTTGCTCCTTTACTGAACAGACCCATGACGTAAGCTGCAAATACTTGAACCTAGATAGGCTGTTTCCTGTCTTAATGTTCAGAACTTCCCAAGGGAGCAATTCACCTTCAGTTATTAGGTCTCCCCATTTAGTTGCCCCTGCTTGCCTTAGAGGCAGGCTCAGGGCATCCTTCAAGCATTCTGGTGTTCTGGGGGACTCCCAAATCGGGGCAAAGTCTGAGAAGTAACCAATCCTTAATGACCGTCTCACTACTATCCACAACCTTACAGCAGCTTTCAGCACCTTTAGTCTTACTTTTTTGAAGTATTTTTGGGTTCCAAATTTGTATAAAAAGGCTCTTTCCTCTTCTTTAATCATTTCCCCTACCATTGGCCCCAAGTTGTGTTAGTAGGGTCACCCACTAACATATGAAAATTCTTAAATTGATAGGCCATGCAGTACAGTCTGATGTCAGGTAGTGCCAACCCCCCCTTCATGAGATGACTTCCAAGTTTTTTCCAGGAGAGTCGTATCCCCCAAGATGCCCAAATAAAACTAGATATCTTCCCTTGTATTTTTTTTATTTCGTCTATAGGAAAAGTAAGAGGTAAACAATTAAACAGGTTAATTTTGGGAGGACAGACATTTTTATGAGGTTGGCCCCCCATATATTGACAGTGATCATTTCTTCCATTTAACCAATTTCCTTTCTACATCCATCATGACTCTTTTCAAATTTCGGGAAGGGACCTTCTAAATTTTCTTTACAATTGTTATCCCGAGGTATCTAATCTCTGAGCAGACTTGGCCCTCCCACCATGTCAAGTTCCAGGTCATTACCTCTGTTTTAGAGATATTAACCATATAGCCTGAGAGAGATCCAAATTCTGTAGTCAACTGCTCTATCCTGCTCAATGTTTGTGCTGGATCTGAGGTAAACACTACCAAATTGTCTGCATATAGTTGTATTTTACTATGTGTTGGCAACTGTTGGAAAGGAATAATCTGATCATCTGTTCTTAATTTATGGGCTAATGGTTCCATGTATAAATCAAAAAGGAGGGGGGACAGGGGACAACCCTGTCTCGTCCCTCTCGTGATTTTAAAACTCCCTGTCAATACGCTGTTAAGTAAGATTTTGGCCGTGGGTTGCTCGTATAACTTTTGCAGTGCCCGAATAAAGTTAACACCAAAGCCCATTACCTCTAAGACCACCCATAGGAATGCCCAACTAACTCCGTCGAAAGCCTTGGCGGCATTGATGGTAATCACCACCAAGGGAATCGATCTCGCTACCGCCAGGTCAATAGTCCCAATTAATGAGAGAGTAAGCTCTTGTATTTGCCTCTCAGGAACAAACCCTTTCAGATCATTATGAATGAGGTGCGGTGCCTCCTTAGCTAGTCTCCCTGTCAATATACCTGTATATATCTTTAGGTCAGCATTTAAAATGGCTCTGTGTACAGTTCTGAGAAAAGTTTTACTATATTGTCCTGAATTTCCACCTCATTGTTAGTAACATCACCCTCGGGGTTGATAATCAGCTCAGCAATATTATTTCTCTCTCTGTCTGCCCTCGTTTTCCAGGCTAGTAGTGCTCCTGCTTTTTCACCATACGCGAAGTGTTGCAATTGACTAGCCTCCCTTTTTTCTCTGTTCTTTGTTTCTAGACTCATTCTATAGTTCAATTTAATATCTTCGAGCTTTTTTCCATCTCCTCACTATATTCTGTGCTCTGCTGTAATCTAGCTTCTAATAGCCTGATCTCCTCCTCCAGCATTTTTAAACCTTCTCGTTCCACTCTATTTTTATGTGAGACCTGACTTCGCAAGACTCCATGAATGTAAGCCTTGAAAGTGTCCCAGATAATCCTTATTGGTGCTGAGTGGGCATTTAGCTGAAAACAATCTACAGTTTTCTCTCTCAATAGGGCAGCCACGGCCGGGTCCGACAAAATGGCTCTCTTTAATGTCCATCTGCCATTATTCCTACTAGTTATCTCCCTCAATATTATGCTGACCATGTTGTGGTCCGAGATATGCACCTCTTTTATTTCCTGCGCCCACTTTCTGTCGACCAATATATAGTCCAACCTGGAAAAGTGGTGATATTTTTTACTGTGAAAGGTGTAGCCTCTGTTTGTTTTCATTAAATATCTCCATGAATCAACAATTCCCAGGTCCTTCAACATATATTTTAAAGCCTGTCTAGTTTTAGGTGCCTGAATCTGGGCCCCGCTCCTCCTTATTTGCCTATTCAAAACCAGACCCAAAAGAGTATTAAAATCCCCTCCCAAAATTATAGGTGATGTTACCTCGGCTAATCTTAATTGCATATCTACTGTATCATCCGTATTTAGGCCATAAAAACCAGCACACATGAACTCCACACCCACACCTTTAAGTGTGGCCACGGCCCATCTTCCTGATATATCAGATTTAGCAGCGATTATTTCTAGCCCTGAACTTTTCCGGATAATTATTGCAAGGCCTTTTGAATGAACCGATTGATCTGATGCTACGTGATTTCCTATCCAATAATATTTAGAGTACAATTCCCTCCTTTCCTTCGCTGTTAAGTGGGTATCCTGTATAATACAAACTTGGGCATTAGATCCCTCTAAATGGTCCAATACCAGCCTTTGCCTAGTTTTTGTCCTTAGGCCATTGACATTCCATGTAATAATTTTAAGTTTATTTTCTCTACCTGTCATTTTGATGCCTTAACCATGTAGGACTCAGGGTCGCTGGTTCATAATAAACAAA
This sequence comes from Lissotriton vulgaris, assembly GCF_964263255.1. NCBI lineage: Eukaryota > Metazoa > Chordata > Amphibia > Caudata > Salamandridae > Lissotriton > Lissotriton vulgaris. The sequence continues at coordinate 1,248,829,854 of NC_141689.1, read as the reverse complement.
GAGTAAACTATATAGAATATATAATGTTCTTGTGTTGTCTAATGAGGACTTTTTTTGTTTTCTCCCTCTGCACCCCACCATGACCCCCCTTAACCCCCCCCCCCACCCCCCAAGGGAACCCCCAAAGCTATCTGGCATATGTCAATTTAACCACTCAGAGGGAGGAAAAATGTCCCTTAGTTTAAGTTCCGGCTCCCGTGATAACAAGTAATTAGTCTGTACCTATGTACAGGTTATTTTTTCTTTTTCATTCCCTTATCCCAGGGTATATATAACCTTATGTTCCCTTTCTTCCTTCTTATCAAAAACTTTTTATTTTTTATTATTTTTTTCTAGTAAGTGTGCAGATTGTGGTGCGGATTGTGGAGATCCAAAACCTTTTCTATCGGAGGTTTAACTTCTTGGTTTTATAATTTTATACAGTTGCCCCTTGAACTCTTTCTAGTCAGGGCCGGCATTCTTTCCTTATTGACTCGATCAGACTGTCTCCCTCCTTAGTAGTTCGGATGTTGCGCATTTGATTGTTCCACATAACCCGTAGCGTGGCTGGGAATTTTAATTGCGCCATGGCCCCCAGATTGTTTAGTACCCCCATTCTTTTACCCAGTTCCCAATGCTTCTTGTCTGTTATGTGGCATAAATCTGATCTGATTGTAAACTGAAGGCTCCAAAATACATAGGGACCATTCCTTAAAGCAGCCGACAAAACTGCTTCTTTAACCGTGTATGATAAGAAATGTATCAAGATTTTCCTTGGTTTTTGTCGTTGGGGGTTTCTCCTGAAAGGATCTCTATGGACCCTCTGTATCTCCCGTTTCAGATCTATGTCTACCCTGTCTTTCAAAGCTGTCTCCATTAGAAGGTTGATCACATAGGCCTTAAGATTCGTCCCCTCTTCTGCCTCCGGGATATTTAAAATCCGTAGATTATTTCTCCGGGAATGATTTTCGAGCCTTTCTATATCTTCTCTGCGAGTGGCATTTTCTTCAGTCAAGGCCAAACAAACCTGCCTGCCTGCACAGCCCGTGGCAGGAGCACGCTGCAGTCCTGACCACCGCACCGTGAAGGGAACGGTCAAGCTGACCGGGAAAGCCGTGAGGGGAACGGCGGTAGTTCCCATCAGGGAACTATACTACCCAGCAGCCCCGGGACCGGCGCACACCTGAGGGATCATCAGCGCGCCCAGAGGCGCTTCATAGCTCGCGACCTCCACTCGCCCCGCGAGTCGCGTGTGGGAGAAGGCCGGGACAAGGGCGGGACCATCTAAGGCCAAAGGAGGCCGGGTCGGGGCACCCCCCTTGTTTCTGAACCAAGCTTTGAAGAACACTGACTAAAGGTACCGCTACCCACTGACTATTTCTGGTTCATTTTACAGGTCCTTGCCAAGGGTCACTATAGTTCGGTTGCCGATACTGATTTAGTTCTTACTGTTATAAGCTGTCACGCTATGTCTTGTAAGGGGGGCATTAGAAAACATTCCTCCGAGGGTGACTTGCTTAGGGGAACAATGGACTATTATTTCAAGAGTGCAATACTGCCCATTGCTAGTGAATTGGAGAGAATAGAACGATTTCCAGCCATGGACAGTTCTCTCGGTATGGGTTCTCCCCCACAGACTGCTGATACAGCCCCAGCTATATCATTATCAGAAGAACTAAATCAAATGTGTAAATCCTCGTTTGCCCCTGTGGATGTAGAAAATGTGCAAACTACCGTTCCAATCTCCCCTATAGTTATGACTAGTCCTGGGCCCAGTTGTTCTTCCCAACCAACTCAAATTTTTCAGGTTATGCCCCCCACAATACGACCAATATCAAATCCTCTACCCGCAGTCTCCACCCAGGTGCTCTCGGCCAAAAGGAAGAGAGATAAGGTTAAACAAACGGGCAGTCAAGTCAATCAACAAAAATTAATCTGAAATCGATCAGTACACAATACTCCTAGCACTGATATTCCGAAAGCATCTATACAGGATTCTCTACTGTCCGCGCTCGAAAATATGATGAAATCAATTATATCCCCGTTGATCGATAAAATGACTAGCTTAGGGGACAGGCTCACGGGTGTCGAAGAAGCAAAAAAGGCTAACTCGCTACTTACAAAAACTATGGGAGGATCCGTACAACTACAGCGTCCAGCCCCCATAGAAACGCCTAACTCCATAACACAAAACAAAACCACCTGTAACCAATTAGCTGCCCCACACATGCAAACCTTAAAAATCTCGAAAGCCGCCATAATATCACAGAGTACTTACCCCAGGGTTGGGCAGAATAAAGAAATGCCATCTCAAAAAAGAATAGCGGCTAGTCATGACACTATACCACGTAAAACTAACCATCTACATTTGCCACCAGAGGCAGCTCCTATTGTGTGTGTCCTCGCAGGAATACCAGATTTCCCAAAGGGGAAACACGAAAGACAGCAGGACTTAAGGAACAAGGTAGTGTTCTGGCTAACTAAAAATAGACCTTTGCCCCCCAATATAGATGGAACTATACTAAGCGTCAGAAGGGTGGGCTGGTTAGGACCTCTCCCAAAAAATACTGTGGGCGATTTGGTACTCGTAAAATTTAGTAACAATTATGTCGTCCCATACCTCAAATCTTGGCAGCCACAAATAGGTGATGGACCGATATCTATTTGGAGTCTAAGTGATTTTTACCCTAGAACATTGTATGTCCCGTCGCATCGCCAAGTAACATAGAGAAATTTCTGGACGGCGAGAAGTGGTCTTGTACTGAGTGCCCCCCTCTCCCCCCTGTTTTTAATTGATCTGTTCACTCTTCCTGTTGCCCAGTGATTAGCTGATTTCTTCTACTGATTTAATCTTTTCTTAACGATGCTAATTTTTGTGAAATGAAATGTATTGATGTATTGGTGTATATTAATGTGTTTTTGTTGCTTTTATGATTTTTTTATACTGAAATCGAATACAGCTAATCGACTTTGACAGTCAAGGCCTCCACTCCTTTAGTGTTGTATAATATATCCTTCTGTATTGTGGCTACTTCCTCCTCCAATTTCCCAGGTCGGAGTGCAACATCGTCCAACGTTTGGGCAAGAACTGTACATGATGTTTGTATATCAGCTTGAGTTGACTCTGATACCTCAAACCATCCTCTGATCTCTCTTTTAAGACCCAATAGTATAGTGGCCAATGATGGCTATGGAGTACCTAGTACGGGGGGTAGAAAGTTGGGCATCTAAGAGAGCCACTGGCGCTGGAGGGCTAGAAGGGGATAGGGGAACTACCCCTGGGGCCCTGATATCACCTCCACCAATTCCCTGATCCTCCAATAATGGAGTTTCATTATCCTGGAGAGCACTAAACCTGTTATGCGTTGTCACTTGGTACTCCATTCCTGAAACTCCTTCTTTTTGCATGTATGATTGTTTAGGGTTTTGTATTTCTTGGCCCTGATGCTTCTCCTCACAAAAGTTAGACATAAGCTCTGAATCATTTGTGGGCTCCGGGCCCTCCTCCTCTCGTTCAGATGGTCTCTCCTGCTCCCCGCAGCTCAGAATCTCGGCAGGCCCCCCTCCATTGTCCCCTGATGCCATTACATGTGTTAGTACTTTGTAATATGCTTTTAATGAGGGGGTAAATTTAGCCTGTAAGGGGGAGATGTTTTCCCCCTGCCCCTGGGACTCTACCCCTGCTGCTGTGTAGTTTTCACTGCTGTGATGGCTCTAATACCTTTAGGAGGGGCTGTACTCGTCAGTGAGCCTCCTAGAGGGAAAGGGGAGGAATTATCACTTACCCCCGTTGAAATTACCTCCACTCCGAGGGCCCGAGTATGAAGGGTATACCTCTCCTTCTCCATGGGGGCAGAGATTGCCTTATGTAGTTCACACTCCGGTTCCTGCTTTTGCTTGCATCAGACTGGAGGAATGCCCTGTCCTCTCTCCCGGGAGAAATGTTACCCCAATGCAGTGCTTTAAATGGAAAAACGGAAGTGCAGGTACTGTGTACCACAGTACCTGCTTGTTTTTGAGTAGTGCCGGTACTCTCCAATTAAAAGTATTACATTTCTCTGGAGAAGTGCCGGTACTCCCCCTCATAAAATAAAAAAGTGCAGGTACTCCGTACCTGACAGTACCGGCCCATTTAAAGCACTGCCCCAATGTCTCCAGAGGCTCCAGGACGGTGAACACAGACCCCCAAGACTTGTACTAGCTCTGCCTCCCAGGGGGCGCGCAGCCCTGACCCATCGGCATGGCCCTGCTGCTCTCGTCCACATCAGCTCCGTTCCAGCTCCACCCATGCTTGGGTGTCCCAACACGGAAACTGCGTCTAGCTCCAGGTAAGTTATAGGAATTAAAACCAGGGCAGTTTCAGCAACCGCTGCAAAAAGGCTTTCCTCCGTATAGGAAGAAAAGCAAAAAGGGAAATGCCCACATCTCCTCCCTCCTCAGCGGTCTGCGACCGATTACCACGCGGCCGCCATGTTCCCCTTTCTATTTTATTGATCTTTCTCTTTAAGGTTTTTTTTTATTCTTTTTGTTCTCTACCTTAAATATTTATACATGCGTTAAGGATGGAGCGGGTAGCACTCGGGGTGGTGCAAGTTCACGTTGGCTGTCAGGTCCATCGACAGTCTTGATGGGGGTGATTTTTTCCCCAAGGAACAGGGTGGGGTGGGAGGGTTTCCCCCTGGTTTGGCCAGTGTGGGGCTGGTCGGGGCTTGGGGATGCTGGGGTAGGGGGGTTAACCAGAAAACATCAGAAGGAGCAAGCAGAAAGAATGTCTGATCTAATATTTTATATTTGTAATAACATAAGGCATGGAATGTTATGAATGCTTAACATATCTTATTTTACTGAAAAATGATGATAAAGGGACTACAGTATTTTGGTTTTGGGGCCTCTGTATGATTCTAATACTAAAATAATGGGAGTCATAAAGTGTTTATGTTGGAAAGTAGCTGGACTGAATTCAGCAAATAAGGGACAGTTGGTTTGGACGGAAATTCATAATTATAAACCTCATGTTGCTGCTTTGGTTGAAACTAACCCTGGGCGAAGAACTACGCTCCGTTCGCGGAGTTTGCGGAGTTTCGGCAACTCCGCGTTCCGCGGAGAACGCGTAGCTGTCGATTACTCCGCGATCCGGTGCGTAGCGTAGCTCTCGCGCGCTGAATAACATTATCGCGTGCGCGGCAATGGCTTACCTTGGTTCTGCGTTCGCTTTTTCCCGGTCGCGTGTGCCACCATGTTTGTAAACCCTCCCGCACAATTCCGTGCGACTGTGCGAACGCGATAACGTCATTTGGATGCGCGATAGCGTCATAAGGACGCGCGAGGATGCTTGTTGGTAAGATCGAGTTGCCGAACACGCAGAAACTGCAATCTTGCACAGAATAACTCGCGAGCATGTTAAAACCATAATAAATTACCATTTTGGTTAGCAAAAAAGTGAAAAACCCCTTAAAGTTGTACCTTTGGCTGTATTTTTTTGGGGGAAAGAGTCCTCTTTTTGTTTCTACTCTTTTTTTGAAGAGTAAGGAGGAAGGGCCCTTGAGTTTACAACTTCCTGTTCCTGTCCACCAGGCTCCTCCCAGTGCTTTGTCCATGTGGTGCTCACTTTCATTTGGATTTTGAGCTGGAAGGATCACTTTCTGTGTGTGTTGGCTGCATTACTGCTTTTTCTTGGATTTATTGAGGACTTTTGTATTTGGAATTCTCTTTTTCAAGTAAGTTTGAGTAATGTATGAGTGAGTATGATGTAGACTTGTGTTTGTTTGATTTGAGTTTTATTTTTAACTACAGTATTCAATCCTGGATTTAAATTATTGATGGGGGGCCTGTACTTTTTTGAGGTCCCAACTTGTATTTCTTTTTAAATTTCATCCAGGCTACATAGAGAGGTACCCATGGGTCCAATCATGTTTCTGTGGTCTGTGTTTAAATTTTTATTCCAGTTTGTAAACAAACATCATGGATGGCATTGGATTATGGTCATTATGCAATAGCAATGTCTGTTGTGGAATTTCTGTTTGTGTCATTTAAATGTTTTTATTTTTTTTAAGCCAATAGCTGACCCTAGTACTCCATGTAGTTAGTGTGTAGGCATGCTTGAGTTCATTGTATTAACTTTCTGTGGTTGGCCAGGCCATGTGTTGGCGGACATTTTATGTTTCCAGCCACTTTGCTCTTGCCATAGGCCTCCAACCTTGTGGCCTACTCTGCCAGTAGGCCAGAGGTACTACTCATAGGGTCATGAAAGTTAATCAACTGTTTTTGTGGTGTACCCTTAATTAGAAAATCATGGATGGCTTGGATTGATTTAGAAAATCTTATTTTTATGTGTGGGGTATTTCAGGTTTTGGGTGTGTTTAACTAATCTGTCAATTTCTGCCATTAGGTAACCCTAAGAATACAGCTTGGGTAGTTTTGGTAACGTCGCACAGTGTGACATGCGACATTACATTTTTTGTCTTGTTCGCGCGCTCAATGTACTTGCTCGGGAATGCGATAACGACGTTTCATTCAATTCGCGCTGCCGAACACGCCGATTTTGCAATCTCGCGAACAATATGTCCTGAGTTGCATAAAAGTTTCTCGAAAATGTTTAATGTGTTTCTTGTGCACCCAAAAAAACTGAAGTTGTCATTTGGTTGTAGTTTTTGGAGCATGGAACAATTCCTGTGTCTGTCTTCTGGTTTCTGGGTGGGCTGACCACGTGGGCAGCGGTGCAGCTACTTTGTGAAGCAACGCAAAGCATTGTCCCTTTCCCATAGGCATTTATTGTCTGTCTTCTCTTTTCTCTTTCTTTTCATTTTGCTGTGGGTGGCCAGGCCATGTGGTGGCAGCCATTTTGTAGGTACTTCCTTTGTGCATTTATCATTGGCCTCCCAGCTTTTGGTCTGATCTGACAGTAGGCCAGAGTCCCAGAGGTAGTAGTTAGCGGGGGTGCTTTATGTAGCTGTTTCTATTCGGTCTATTCAATTAACATCATTAGGGCATGTGTGTATGGCATTGCATTCCCAAATGTGTTGTCTGGGCAGGGGTGTAGGTAACATTTTGTGTGTGTAATAATGTTATGCCTTTGTATGTGTTTTTGCGGTGTAGGTTTACAACCTCTAAGCCATGGGGTATTTTTATTCCTTGCATTAACCTGTCATGTGTAGCAGGCATCCTCCTTTTTCTGTCCATATTGGTATATATATAGGCCTGCTTGACTTTATTGGTTCTTTCTGGACTTCATGTGGCTGGGAGCTGTGGTGCTGGTAGTATTAGTCTTCTGTTTTGTCTTTTATACATTGGCCTGTGTGTCTTTCAATTGTTCATGTTGGCTTACTGCTTGTTTGACTGATGTTGTTCTGCCTTCTTTGCTTGTAGGTGCACAAAAAAAGACTGAGGAGGTGCTGGTTGTTTTCATCCATCGCCCGTTCTACTGCCAGACGGACGTCCTTCAGTTGTACGCCACGTGTGGTGTGTGACTCATCTGACCAGACATCTCTGCAATTTGTGCTACTGAGTGCTGCTGTGTGCTGACATCAGAAGAAGATGGGCCCTAAGAAAGCAGGTACCAGGTCCTCCGCCACCAAGAAAGTTGCTGCGAAGAAGGAACAGAAGAAGGAAGTGTCACTTAAGTCTGGTATGGACCCCAAAACCTTTTTTGGGCCCCAAAAAGGTACGCCTGCAGCAGCGGTGTCCGGGGTGCAAGCTGGGGCCAGCACATCCGCATTAGTGGGGGCAAGCCACCAACCCAGGGCCAAGCACATGAGGGTCGAAGAGGTAGCCAGCCTAATGTTAGAAAGCAGTGATACTGAGCCTGAACTAAACTTATCGCTGTCTCAAAGTAGTACACAATCCACGCAAGATGGAAGTGCTCAACAAACACCGCCAGCAGTAGATGTTCAACAACCACAACCACCTCCCGCAATAGGAGTTGTTCAACCACAACCACTTCCCGCAATAGTTGTTGAACAACCACAACCACCGCCCGCAATTGGAGTTGTTCAACAACAACAACAACCAAATCCCACAATAGTAGTTGTTGAAGAACCACAGCCCGCAATAGTACTTCCTCAAGAACAACAACCACCATCTCCGCACGCAATAGTAGTAGTTGTTCCTCCCGAAGTGGTGGCAGTTCAGGAAGTAGAGCCTCATTCCGAGCAAGAAGAAGAGGAAGCCACTTCTGGAGGTGATCTATTGTCTTTCAATTCACCAAGGGAAAGGAGGGTTAGTGGCAGTGCACAGAGTTCTTCGCCAAGCATCCCTTCCGATGACCTTGATAAGGATTGGCAGCCACAACTATCTGAGCATTCAAAGGAGAGACCTCCCAAGACCAGGCTAGGAAAAAGGAAGGATCCAGCAAGGCTTGAACTTATGGAGGTCGATGTAGGTGAGCAGGATACTGCTGGTGATAAAGACGGGTCTGACACTGTCATCATCACAAGCGTTATTCCTGGTGCAGAGTATGTAGAGACCAACATTTTCACCCTATCCAGAAAGGCTGCGATTAGTGATGAGCAGGTAGCACGTATAACTCCTACACACTCAACACCCAAAGTAACACCAGCTCCCATTTTTTCATCAGCGAAGGCCCGGCAGCGTCCGACGTCCAGCACAAGCGCCACCTCAACAGAAGGAGGTAGTGGCAGTACTAGGACTTAGCTGTCACATAGGGAAATTCAACAAAAATCCTCCAGTTCATCCGGCATTGGAAGTGGGTCCTCTTCCTATGGCAGGAGACAAAAGTTTACCTCCCCAATGTGGGACTTCTTTACGGTTCACCCACGTGAGGAGAACATTGCTATATGCACCATTTGTCATGTCAATGTTAGTCGTGGTAAGATTGGTACAAACTATGGTACTGGAGGCCAAACGACCCATTTGAAAAAAACACACTTAATCAGGTGGGAGAACCACCTTGCAAGCTTAAAAAATGTAAGCACTGGTGTTGGTGGGGATACAGTACTACAAGGTCCACTCATGGTTGACCAGGAGGTAGAAGAAGAGGGAGACGATGACCTTCTATCTGGGAGTGGTACACAAATGAGCCCTGTCGCCAGCACTGGAGAGGTACAGTCCACATCCTCCGCATCAGCAACTTCTCAGTGGCACCAGAGTCAGCCGGAGACACCAAGGAGTGCAAAGTCTGCGATGCAAGGTGGTCCGTCTAGCATAACTGAAAGAAATACTAAGCAGCGTACCATTACTAGCATGTTTAGGCAGGAGGGAAAGTACGAGCGGAACCACCCAATAGCACGTTTGTACAATGCAAAACTTGCAAAAATGTTGGCACTGGACCTTCTCCCATTTTCATTTGTAGAGGCTGTGGGATTTCGGGAATTAGTGGCAACCCTCTGCCCAAAATGGAACGTTCCCAGTCGCTACTATTTTGCAAGAGTTGCTATTCCAGCACTACACCACGACGTGCTGGAATTGATTGGGAAAGCCTTACAACAGAGTGTTGTCCATTGTATCCACCTGACAACAGACATGTGGAGCAGTTGCGAAGCTACAGATTACATGTGCATCACCGCACACTGGATCTCTTTTGCAGGTGTTAAAGACAAGTTAACTTCAGGCCTTGACGTTGCTGGGATTTTTAATGATACTCGCAGACATGCAACTGTAGCCATGTTTGGTATGGAGAAAACTCATACTGCTGAAAACATTTTGTCTGAGTTTAACAGCAAGGTCTTTGAATGGCTGCAACCAAGAGGCCTTAAGATTGGTTTTGTTGCCACAGACAATGGCAGTAATGTAGTGAAGGCAATGAGAGAAGGACATTATTTCAGGGTACCCTGTTTGGCGCACTGCATTAACTTAGTCGTGCAAGACTTTCTGAAAACTGAAGCCAAAGTCAGCAACATACTGACCATTTGCAGAAGAATATGCACGCATTTTAACCATTCTTTTAAAGCACGGAAGCTGCTACGGGTCATTCAGCGTGAGCATAAATTGCCAGTCAAAGCACTGATCCAGGAGGTCCCAACACGTTGGAACTCTACTTATTTCATGCTTGAGCGTCTCTTTGAGCAGTACATACCACTGAATGCTTATGTCATGTCAAGAAGATTAGGGGATCCTACTGTTAATCTTAAAGCCCTGACCGTTGAGATATGGCAGTGGGACCTCATTAAATGCTTGACAGAGATGCTACTACCTTTTGAGGTCTTCACACGTGCAGTTAGCAGGGAGGACTGTACTATGGGCCAAGCCATCCCATTGTTGTACATGCTTGAGCAACAGCTGAAGGAGGTCTGTGAAACATACAAAGGTGACGAAGAAAAAGTTGATGCATATACCTTGGCCAAGGCCTTAGCCAACCGCTTATCTCTAAACGCAAGGCTTCAAATGATTGTGTCAGGTCAACATTACATAACTGCAACAATGTTGGATCCACGGTACAAATTATTTGTCAGCAGTAGCGCAGTAATTCCTTTTTCAGATGGGGATGTTGCCAAGTACAAAACTTCCATAGCTGCGGAAGCTAATGATTTAGAAACTGAACGGCTGTTACTTAAAGGCCTGCCAGTGCCAGCCCAGGACAGTCAAAGTACTCCAGGCCATCCTCCTGAGGCAAGTTCTTCAGAGCATGAGAGCAGTGCGTCTGCTTCCCAGCAGGCACCAACAGTACCAAAAGCAGCACCTACACGATCTGATTCAGCAGACACAACCAAAAGCATAACTGCTTTTTTTCTACAGAAAGGGATGGGTAAGTCCGTTGCTGTTGCAAAGGGGAAAGAGGACCAGTAAAGCCGAGCACCAATGAACACTGCGCGGATGGTTCAGGCCTATCTGGATGACACAACAGAGGTGTTCATGGAGCAAAGCCCATTGGTCTATTGGTATGAAAGAAGGAGACAGTGGCCAGTGCTGAGTAGGCTGGCGATAAAGTATCTGGCTTGTCCTGTAGCCAGTGTCCCTTCTGAGCGGGTTTTCAGTGCTGCTGGTGCCATTGTGACAGCAAAAAGGACCAGTCTCTCCCCCAAAAGCATGGAGAGGCTGACAATGATAAAAATGAATCAACACTTCATACCACCAGAGTATAAAGTACGTGAATCAGAGCAGGATGAAGAAAGCGAGTCCGAAGACATCATCACTACTGTGTTACATGACCTACTTCTGTCCGAAACCCCAGAGTTTGAGGACAAGCTCCTCTTCCCTGACAACTAGGCTTTTAAATTGTTACTTTCTCCCTTCCTTTATTTGTGTTATTTATTTTCTTATTAACAATGGCTTTCTGGTGCAAAACTGCTAATAAAAACCAACACCAAATCCATCCCCACCACTGATTCTTTTTATGTACCTCCTGGAGTTGCACGCCTGTGCATTTATGTTCCATGTTGACTGCACTCCTCAGAGTCTTGCTCCATCTTCTTGACTCCCACTCAAGTCAATACAATTCCATCTTGCCAGCCATACATTGGATGTTGTAGATGGAGTATAGTACAATAATGTAGCCTCTACCAGTCCCTCCATAACAAGTGAACCGTACATGACTACAGCCATCCTCTATTTCATTTGAAATCTGCAACTCATCACTGTCTTACTCTTAAGGCTACCACCTCTGTCTGCAGGCATTCATAGACGACTCTTCAGTGTCAAAACGTGAGCAGGCATCCACAACTGAAGTCAACTTGTTGTGACTCGTCATTACTTTTAAAAGGCTCAGCAGCATCTGTGATCAATCATCTGACAGTGAAAGAGAAGAGCAAGACAGGTATATTAAATGAATGATGCCATGCATTGCATTGGATGTCTTGCTGACTCTGAGCAAATGTGCATGGAGTTGAAGTATACTAGTAACTTCAGACTCACGTGATAGCCAATTTTTCCATGTTATTTAATAATATAAATTATTTACGCACTTGTGTTCCTACTACTACAGGTGCAGTCAGGACTTAATTTATCGTAGTCACTCACTACAGAGTACAGACTGAGTTGCTGTTGCTGTTGGACTAGACGTGCCACACCTGATAATGATGGTGACCACCATATCTTTGCACGCTGTCAGGCAGTTGGATCTGAGCTGATTGATGTACAATGTTTCTTGGAGTGGAATACAAGGTAAATACAAATAAGAGGCACAGCACAGTAGACCCAGGCTACTACATGTGTGTGCACTGTGCAGTGGTAGAGTACAATAGTGGTATGATTGATGACTGAGAATGACGCATTGATTTTGTTGATTAATTTTGAAAATGCTAGGTTGCTTTTTTATGCCTCTTTCTGTGGCTCAGTGAAATTTTTAGGGAAATGCAGTTTGTGTTACGGGCGACCCTGTGTCGTGGGTCTGTTCTGTGCTGGCTCCTGTCTTTTCTTGTACTTCTAGATTAATAATGATGTGCAACTAGTAGACTTATACATATTGTATCGAAGCTGCCTCAGTCTGAAAGTCCTCTCTTACGACTACTCCTCTTGTATTATTTTTTTGATCTTCACTGTATTACAATTTGTTTAAGTCATTCACATTCTTTTGTATTTGCCTTTTCTTTTTCAGGCTGGACGTTTTTCACCCACTGCTATTATACTATGAGCATCAACTCACCCTTACCACTAATCCTCATCATCAAGCAATTGGATGGCGGGAAACCAAGAATGATATTCAGCGTGTCCTTTTCCTACGTTTATTCCTTACATTCATTGGCTAGTGGATCAACATCATAAATCATCGTCTTCATTGTTTTGCTTTTGTTGTCTCCATGCGTACTGTTTTTCTTTCTTAAACCTTTCCCAAAACCCCCGTACCCATCCATTCAACAAACCCTAACCCTCTTTCCCCGGGCTGCGTGGTTTCATTGAGGTATGATGTTTGTTACATTAAATATACACCAACAATTTGATCACGCGCTTGCTGGGGCAGATGTGGTGAAAGCAACAATAGTGAAATTTCAACAAGGCATGGCCAGGATCTTCTTCTGCTTCCCAACTCAAGCTCTGTGTATAATGCCAAATAATTTACCATTACCATCAAACAACGAATACATCTAATGAATTGGCGTCATTGTTTGGGTTTAAGTTTACAGCATTATGATTTAGAAAAGTTTGACGTTGCCGTGAGTACTACAACTACAGTTGAACTTCTTATCTTCTCTTGCACTTAGTTTCCAGTCCCCAAAACCATTGTTTTGTTTCAGTTTAGCAGTTGCAATATTGTTTTTGGGTCAGTCGTGTAATGTACTGTACTTAATACTTATACTACCCCCACATTGTCTATCACGCAAATGACTGCCTCTTTCTTTTTGTCTCAAAATGCTACTGGCAGGGTCTGTCTACTACTACTATCACAGAAGTTCAGAACCACAGATTCTTCTCCATTGTATTGGGAAACAAATGCAGCCCTTGCAGTGCCACACTTCATCATCAATCATCATCAGCAATCACAGGTAAGATAAGTTTGCTGTGAGGTATAACGCAAGACAGACTGGTAGTTCTTCTAATACTACAAATATAACTCGGTGAGGGTTGACCGCATCTATCTGTCTGCATGTTAAAGATGTGGCAAATGTATTTTTTTATTCGAAAGCACTGTCCGCTGACCTGCATGGCCAATTAAACCTTTGCGATGTTGCACAACGTACATTATTTGGTGAAACAGTCCCCCCTCCACCCCCCCAACAAACACAAATGAAATTCAAATGTTTTCTTTTGAACATAACTTTGTGTCTCATTTATTTTACCATAATATAAAGAAAGATGACACAAAAATAAAATATATATTAAATCTTACCCCACAGCTGTCCCTACCCTCCCCTAACCCCAACCAAATTTCCAAGTTCAATGTAAACCCCAACACCCAATTCCCACCCACCAACAAAAGGATTGAAAAAGGGGCAAACAAACAGGGTCCATCTCAAAGCCAGCGGGCTTTCAAGTGTTTGTCCACAATGAGCTTCACCCGCTCCTCTATTTCATCCTCAAGCCTCGCTACCCGGAGGAGAATCTTTTTTTGAAATTGACGGCACCTACATTGGCATGCATGTTGTGGGGGGGTGGCCGATGATGAAAAAATCTGGTGGCGGGCGGCTGCCTGACCACGGCAACGTAATCCTGCAGGCTTGGGGGCCAGGGCATTGGAAGAGGCAGCAGCTGCTGCCGCCGCCTCCTCCTCCTCCTCGGCCTGAGCCACCAGCCGGCGGTAGGCCTCAACAATGGCCTGCAGTTTCCGCTGCCGGGCCCGGACTGCCAACTCCTTTCTTGTTGGTTTTGAAGGAGTAACTGTAAAGAAAGAGACAGAATTGTTGTAATCCAAAATCCCAGCAAATCAAGAACACAAAATGTATTCAACACATAGTGGCACAGTAGCACTAGCAAGCAAGCTGAGTACAAAAAATGGTGTTGTATCTATCTTGAACATTCTACGGCCTATATAATTAATTTGTTGTACTTTTTGGCACGGCATTATGCATGCCCTAGTAGCATGGGTGTATTTCAATGGTCACACACATACGAACACCTGTCTTTTTCATATCTCGTTTTATATCATATACTCTGCTTCCGGGAACAGTGACAGTCTAAAACTAACATTAATTAACAGGGGCCAGCTAGTAGTAAATGTCTAGTAGAGACTATCATTCTTTATATCGCGCAACAAACCTTAGGTGGTTTGTGTTTCGCCAGCAACGACCCATGCATCCAGTCGTACCCTCCTTCCCTTGCCTTTGGGTTTGACCAAAGCACCGCTGCTGAGACTATCCACTACCCACCGATATTGGGTGTATCTCCCACCCACGCAGGCAGCTGTGTTTTCCCCTTTCCATGCTTCCACAACAACCCATGCATCCGACTGCTATCAGCCACCTGCATTGCTGATTCCAAAGTATCCTTCTATATTAGATGATTGGTGCTTTTTCCTTGCTCCTTTCATCATACTTAAAATCGATCTCCTTAGTGTTAATCCATCGCGGTCATGTTGTGGATAAGACTTTTAGTCTGCCACCAACCTTTCACAGCTGAGTTGTAGTCAGATAGAAGAGGCCTGTTATTTTATCAATTCTCGCCGGTGGTAATGCTAAGCATGGTAATGACAAATAAAGGTGGCGTCATATATTGTCCAGTAGAACTTCAAGTTCATTATAAATCTCAGAGTACAGTGAGGAAGTTTTCCCCTCCCACCAAGTAATGCGGATCACTATTGAATGTAACTTACCATCGCCCACTGTTGTTGGCTCCTCCCCCACTGCTGCTGGTGCTGGTGTAGGTGCCTCTGGTCCTGTCCCCTCTGGGATCGCCTCTGCTGACGCTGCGCCGCTGTCCCCGTCGGCACTGGTGGATGGTACCGGTTCTGCAACTATAAAAATAAGTACACCTTTTTAGATGGATGCACAACCCCCATTGTACTTGTTCACCAAGAATGGAGTTCTGCAAAACAGTTAAGTACAACGTAATCAGTAGTAGTCCACTTTGCATAGTACAGCAGAGTCACTACACATATTAGCATTCATTTGTTATGGTATGGTACCCAAGCTCATCCCATCTCTACTGCTACTCTAGTCCTTGGAAATTTAGACTGAACCATGTAACCTTTGTACATCAATGTCTACAGTTTTGCGCATGCTACCTCGCAGCTTGTTGCGCAGTACGAGAAGACGCCTTTGAGGCCACATGATTGTTCAATGCATACACCTGAAGAGGTTGGAAAATAAAAAGGCCCGTATTTACTTTTTGTATGTGGATTGTGGAATCGCGTTTGCTTACAGGTTACACCTTTTTTTTAGCATGACTGCAAAAAACTTGCATAAATGTATTTCATACTGTCTAACGTGCACCACTTTTGTCATTATTTTTCAGCAGATGAGAAGATTTCCTTCTACGAAGCAGAGATTTCCAGAGCTTACCAAAAAGAGGCATATGTAGCCAGTATACGTTCAATGGTGAGGGGTCTCTGACATTTCCCACATTTCCCTATCGTGCACTGGTAGCTGTACAAATGTAGATTACTTTATTCAGCCTTTTTTAACTCTGGATTTTTTCTGGTGGGCCTTGACGTATTTCACGGAACAACTTAAAAACATTAATGTTACTTACTTACTTCTAACAAAATAAAGCTTTTGAAGTACCACATTGACTCGGAAGTATATTTTCAGTGTCTGTTGTCTTGTAGACTTACACGTGTGAGTGAGCAAAAGGGGGTTACTTAGGTTATGGATTGTATAATAAAAGCATTGGGCATCTTGGTATTGGGGTTCAGGAGTGGGATAATTGAATAATTGACCAATGACTGAGCCCATATAGGTTGTCGTTCAGTGAATTGTGGGTTCCTCAGAGTTCTGTGACTGAGGTGTAAGTAAGGTCCAACCTGCCTATCACCAACATCCAATTTTCTGGTGCATACATAGTTATGTATGTGACTGCATAGAAAAATACCCACAAGAGTAGTAGTGGTATACTAACGTTTACAAAATACTAGACCAACATCTGGATGCATACTTGATTGGTGTCAATTGGCAAAGCAGAGACATCACAGAGGAAAAAGCATAAGACAGGAGTGGACCCTGTGCCTACAGCTATTCTATCACAGATTTTTTGAAAAGATTAATACCTTAACTAAAGAGAGGGCAACAGGGCAAGCTTACCTACAGACAGTCTAATACTAGTAGTAGCACAGAGAGTCATAGCAGAGGCTCTTTGAAGGAACAGAAAGGCGGGGACAGATACCCAAAATTTTGAAAACATAATGAAAATCAAAAAAGCATTTGTCAAAATTTATTTAGGAAGGAAATGTCATTAATCGGTTGGAAAAAAAAGCTCAGTTAGGGAAATATCATTGTTCCAAAAGAAAGCACTGTTGGACTTACTGGGGACAGCAGCAGGATCCTCAGTAGAGGAGCTCTGTGCCTGTGGTTCACTCGCCGACTCGGTCCCAGCCTTCTGCTTGCCCCTGGGTTCTGTGGTTCATGTAAGAAATAATAAAGAAAGAGAACAACATTGAGTGCTGTGAAACATAGACATCATTTCAAAAAACACTGCTAGAACATTAAAAGAAACAAACATTGATCTACCAAATGACTACTGCCTTGCAGGATTCACTGACTGTATACTTGGAGAAAACAAATCAAATGTTCCATAAACATTCTGATTGCAGATTACTAAGTAACACAGAGGCAGTAACACCTGAACAACACCACCGATTCAAGAATGGGGTAATCAATTATCTGTAAGTAGGCATTTCTTTTTTATTTTTGCCAGCAAAATGCATAAATCACAAGGAGGAGACATGCTTAACTTTGTGCATACTAACACGAAATTGTACGTTCGTTGCATCATATTTTGTTCTGCTACTGACTGAATGCTACTGCTGCTAAGCCTACCCACTCACTAAACAAACTACATCAGTTCTATGGAGGGCTGAGGCAGGGGCGGCTCTAGGCTCATGGTGGTCCTGGGCAGGGAGCGTAGGTAGGGGTCCCCGGAAGAGGAGGTCGGGGCGGAGCACGGAGGCCAGTGAAGAGGGGGGAGTCAGGGTGTTTGGAAGTGGAACAGAGCCGGAGGCACCAAATCCCTGCCAGGGGCCGCCACGCAAATATGTATCCATCCTCAGAGGATTATTAAATTAAGGATATATATTGGTGTGGTGGCCCCTGGCGTTTGGTGGCCCTGTGCAGTTGCACAGCTTGCACATGCCTAAAGCCGGCCCTGGCTGAGGTAAGAAGAACAAAGTAACTTTAGCATTCATTGCCAGAGGAGGATTCATGCAGAAGAGAAGGCCGTAAAAAAAAATGATACAATATGCAAACTACGTACAATTATCCATCCACCGCTATTTCACTGACGGACAAAGGAAGGACAAGACTCTATTAATAGCATTAACTAACTTCAGTTCTCTACAATAAAGAAAATCTCACATCAATAAACAGCAAAAGCTAGCGCCAAGTTGAAACAACACGCAAGAGTCAGTGAAGAAGCGCAGCACAGACCAGTGTCATACAATTACAGTAGATATAACGGAATACATCGGAAATGTAACTAGGAGCACCAGTCATCGCGTTACTTATTCAGCCAAGATTTAGAAAGATACAATAACAATACTTATACTACTATAGATATATATATATATATATAGATACACACACTTTTTTTTTGGGTAGCCACTCACCAAGACCCACGACCTCGACACCAAGCAGGTCCAACAGGTCCTGCTCCCGGTCAAAAATGTCTGCCCAGCGGTGGGACAGCTGATGGTGGGTACGCCGGATACCGGAGCAGCGGAAGACTGCCCGGCGCACCTTCGCCCACCGCCGGAGACGCTCTTCAATCTGGTAGCCGGAGCCGGGCCTGCCGCCTGCTGCCAAGGTCAAGGGGAGGTGGCGCTGGATAAAAAAAAGACCAGGGCAGCCACCTCCTCCTCCCCAAAAAGTTGGTGGGCCGTCACCCCGGGGGGGGGCATTCTGCCGCAAGGCAGCCGGGTTTTTTTGGGCACAGGCGCCTTGCCCTTTGAGCCGCCGCTCCTGCTGGCGACCTTCACCATGGTTCTGGGTGGAGGGGAGAAGAAAAGTTCAAGACAAAAAGGTAGGGGAAAGAAGAAGCAAGGTAAAAGAAGGAAGTAAAATAAAACAATAGAAAAGTTGTAAAAGTAGAAATAAAATGAAAAATATAAACCTAGGCACAGAGAGAGATAGGTAATAAGTAAAGAAAGTTTGAAAAAGTGGGTAAAAAGACCAGGATTGAAGAGATATGAGCTAGATGCTAAAGTAGGCCCAAAACCATAGCCAGAGTGTGAAATCCAAGATGGCTGCGCCCATCGCGACCGCGTGGGTAGGTTCGCGCGATATTTAGCGCGATCACGCACTTTTGTAGTGCGAACGAGAAGATGAGTTCCCGAACATGTCTCGCACAACCCGAACACGTTACTTGTGACCCGGAACAGGAAATAAGGGAACGCAAGTGGGCGGGACAAACCTCTTGGGTAACTTAGCGCGCTAGCCATCCCGAGCATGCAGGCAGCGCCCCGAACACGCGCACCGCGCTCCCGAAGACGAAAAACGGCGTGCGAACGGGTCTAGCAAGCAACTACGCATGTCTGCGGAGCTATGCGTAGGTCGTGGAGTGCAAGTGCGTCTTCGCGTAGCTCCGCGGAGTGCGGCTCCGCGAACTACGCCCAGGGCTAGTTGAAACACATTTGGCGTACAAAGATAGACATTTACTTAAACAACTGGATTATAAGATAGTTGCTTGTATATCTCAGACAGTCTCTATTAGAGGGGCTGCTATCTTAGTTGATAAATGGCTAGATTACACCTCGCTTAGAGCCTCTTATGATAATCGAGGCAGGTGGATAATAGTGCAGCTACTTATCAATGGTCATAAATATGTGTTATGCATTATCTATGGACCCAATATTGATGATCCATCTATTATTGAGACCTTAACCATGGAGCTTTTTGACTGGCAGGGAGACTTAATAATTATGGGCGATTTTAACTGCACTAGGAACCCTAGTATTGACTTGACAAATCAAGGTGCCTCAGTTAGAATGAGGAAAGTTAGGGCTACTATTGTGGAAATGGCTAGACTACACGGCTTGAAGGATGTTTGGCGGATACTGCACCCTTCATCACCCGGTTATACATATTATAGTGTACCACACCGATCATGTTCAAGAATTGGTATGTTTTTTACCTGTGACTCCCTCCTCAAAGTAGCCAGGTGTGAAGTCTGCCCTAAACTAGTCTCAGATCATAACCCCTTACTTTTGACCCTAACACTTAGCACATCTGTTAAACCAGTTCGTCAATTCTCGCTGCCTCGCTATTTGTTGAAACATAGAGAATATAAAGTATTCATGCTGGAATGCATCAGTAATTTTATACAGGACAATGAAGGTTCTGCCTCTCTTTTTTCTGTCTGGGATTCACTTAAGGCTTACATAAGGGGAGCTACTCAGCAATATGTTTTAAGACAGAATCGAATTAAAACTCAGGCAAATAAGGACACTAGAGACGTAATTCGACAATTAGAAGTAGCACTCGCAGATGAAATTATGAAAGGTACTACTCAATATTCGTCAGCTCCTATACACTCCCAAATATATTTTCTTCTAATTAAAAAACGTGCAACGCTAAGTTGGTCCTTAAAAGAAAGAACGGCCGCAAATTATAATAAACATAAAGTCTTACAGTATGAATATGGTGAGCAAGTTGGAAAAGTGATTGCACACCAACTCTCTGATAAACCTGCAGAAAGGGTAATAAAGGGCATAAGAGGTCATGGTGGGCAACTCTACACACAACCTGAAGAGATTGTCGAACAATTTTCTGGCTTCTACCAGACCTTATACAGTAATTCTAATGTGTTTGATAAAGACAAATTTCTCAGTTATCTGGAAACAGAGCAGGCAGACTTATTGAACCTAGAAGTTTCAGCGGAAGAGATATCAGCGGCCATCGATGCTCTTCCCTCTGGGAAAGCAGCCAGTGAAGATACTTTTCCCAGTAGAATTTTATAAGACTTTTAAGGCCGGCCTAATTCCTACAATGTTTAAAGTTATGAACCATATCGCTGTAAAAAAATTGATACCTAAGACTTGGGATATGACATATATTGTTTTTTTCTTAAAGAAGAACAAGCTGAGTAAAGAGTGTGGATCATACCGCCCGATGTCATTAATAAATTCTGATGCAAAAATCTTTGCAAAAATATTGGCAATGCACCTTTTATGGCACAACTTGCTTCCGCCCAACAACATGGGTTTATACCCAGCAGAACATGACAGCGCATGTGAACACTGCTATTGTTGCCTTTGCTGCTGACTCTAAAACTAATTTGGACATAGGAATGATCATGCTTGATGCAGAAAAGGCATTAAACCGAGTAACATGACACTGCCTATGGGCTATACTCACGGCATATAATATTTATGGTTGTTTTTATGATTGGGTAAGAGCCTTATATAGGTGCCCGAATGCCAAATTAATCTATCTAACCTACCAGTCCACACCATTTAAGGTTCAGAGGGGCACTCGGCAAGGGTGCCCTCTATCCCCCTTACTTTTCGCTTTATGTATAGAACATACATTAAATCCTTGCTCTCCAATCCATCCAATCCATCTATCCCGCCAGTTTTGCTAGGCTCTGAAGAACTGAAATCACGGCTTATGCCAATGATATTGCTGTATCCTCTATAGACCCAGCAAAAGCAATTGAAGCAATCCAAGCTGAAGCAAGTATATTCAGACATTTCTCAGGGTATCAGCTTAATGTTAGTAAAACTCAGACTGTCCTTAACTTTCAACCAGGAAGGGCTATAACTTGGGCCTGTGCGTCAGCTACTTACCTAGGTGTTCAGATTACTTCAGACATACGGCAGGTCATACAACTGAATTATGATACTTTACTTAAATCTATGGTTTATAAAATGAGGGTCTGGCACAAGTTGCCAATTAGTATTATGGGATGCTGCAATATTATGAAAATGAGTGTTTTGCCTAAATTTCTTTATTTATTATTGGCAGTACCCTTGAGAGACCCAAACTATTTTTTCAAAAAACTCGGGTGGGCCATTAGTAGCTTTATTTGGAGCTATAAATAGCCGAGACATGCTATAAAGTATTTAAAACTTCCTTACTGCCAGGGCGGGCTTAAATTACCGTTCTTTAAATTATAGTTTTGGGCTTCTTTTGTAGGACGTCTGCGAGATCTTCTTGACGATAGAAGACAACAAAGCTGTTATAATCTTCTATCTGTAATGATAGTATTATGTTTATATACAGAATAAATGATCCAAACTACTTTAAGAGAGTTTGATTTAAGACTCTTAAAGATATAGCCTATATATGGTGTGAAATTACAGCTAATTACTCTCTGCCTCTGATACATCTTAACATGCCATTATGGGGTGATCCTATGTTCCCAGATATCTTTCATGATACGCTAGCTAAATCCTGGGATACATTTGGTATCAGACAGCTTAGCCATCTGTATAATGTCGCTGGGTTTCGTACGATTTTAGTTCTGCAGACTTCATTCGGTCTCCCTAAAAACATGTTTTATAAATACTTGCAGATAAGAGATTATTTACTGGGATTTAAAGGTATAAAACAACCAATGGGATCAGATATACTTCAATATATACACTCAGAATCAAAACTGACTATTAGTAAAGCGTATCAATTACTTTCCCAAACTTGGGAGCATGATAATTCTAAGGTAGCACTTAAATGGGCTGAGCTACTCGGCCAAGATGTTAGGCTGATTTAGAAGAATCATTGGAGAATTTAGATAGCTCGGTCCATTCTATCAACCTCAAGCTGCAACAGTTTAAAACAGTGTTGATGCTTTATAACACACCAGAACGTATAGTTAAGTGGATAGATCATAGTAATATAAACACGAATGATAAGTGTAAGTGCGTTAAGTGTAGAATGATAGCTGCAAATTGCTTCCACATGTTTGTTACTTGCCCAGACCTAGCTGCTTTTTAAAAGGAGATACAGGGCATTATAGCTGATCGTCTAAAAATGTATTTATATTCAGCAGAGAAAGAGATTATGCTTGGCTATAAGGCAGATGTATCCCTAGGATTAAGACCTCTAATATCAATTATGTTAGTAACTGCACAACTTTGCATTGCCCGTGCCTGGATATCTAAAACTCTGCCTAGAGCTTTTGAATGGTGGGCATCGCTAAGGGAGATTCTAGAGAGAGAGATGGCTATTGCTAAGAGCAGAGGCATTCGATCTGGGAAAAAGTTCTATCAAATTTGGGGACCCTTGATAGATTAAGCAAGGAAAAATATATATTTTCGTTTACTCTTATATTTTACTTGTTTATTTATTTATTTAATGTATAATGGCACTCTTTCTTTTTTGTTCTTTTTTCCCTGCTGCATATGTATTACATGTTTATACGACTGTTTTGTGATTACAGTGCTTACTTCTCCAAATTAAAAAAAAAAAACGTAAGAATCATGAGCAAAAACACTTATTTTCTAGTAGATATGGCCCAAACCTACCCATCAGTCAACATAAACTTGGTATACATCCCCACTTGGTATGCATGAGCCTTTGATGGACACCAGTTGTGAGGTAACCAATTTTGTGGGACTATCAGAAGACCATTAATAATAATCTTGCTCTCTTCCTCCAGGCCCTCCACATGCAATTAGCAGCAATAACATGAATAGGTGTGGAATCTTTACGTAACTTGAAAGCATGAGTACTAAGCCTTTCTAATGTTGACATATATTGGTTTCAACCATACCATTGGCTGTCCAATTCCAAGCAAAGGGTGGAGAAAAATAAACGTGAATATCACCTTCTCGATCACGAGTAAGACCATTTCTAGATACAGTTTTCGAGTGAGAGAGTTCCTAAGATACATAGAGTCAATGCAAGAATGGTGATTTAGCCCAATTTAAATTGATTTGGATTTTCGTCAAGTTTTTGTAAGACGGGTCCAAGGATGCAGCAAACATTAGGTTAAACTCCACTATTGCAAGGCCGATCTTGAACCTGCTTCAAAGCATTTTGAGGTCTCTACCTATCAGGTATCAGACAGGGCAACTGTGGTGTGCTAAAGACATCTTGGGGAGTTTCAGAAAGATGACATGGGAATGCATTTGGCCATTGCTTGCCGTTGGCTTAGTGGTTTGTAACTTACGTTTCCTTGCTTCCCATTTGCTATCTTTGTTTGCTATAGGCTGTCCAGTTTGAGTTTGTACCTCCCCATGCGAAAGACGTGTTTGCAGTATTATTTCACAAACTCGTTTTCTGTAATAAACAGGCCTGCCAATTTGGAGAAGAAATGTCCTTGCGAGCGCCTGTTTTTTGGTAAGTGAAAACTGCAATCTAGAATGCCGAACTATGTTTGCTTGTTCACTTTCCAAGTGCATTGGCCATTTTTTATTTTCTGCTGGTTGGTGTGTATCAGGGGATCTCGCTTACAAATAGCCTAAACTGCCCAAGAGTCTCGTGTGTGTATAGCCAGAACTCTCAAAAGCAGTGTCGGTTTTACCATATGGGCGGTGGGGCGTTGCCCCACTAATAATTGGGGGCAATTTTAGCGCGCACAGATTAGTTTATTAAAAATAATTTAACTGCGCTCCATCGCGCTGCGGCGCCACGCCACGTCATTAAATGAAAATCACGATCACGTGACACAGCCTGCATTGACTCACACTGACTGTCGCACAGTCGCACCACTGCGCAAGTGGTGTTTGATCGGCTGCCTTTCTTTAACTACTGAAGCCTGTGGCATTTGAAAAGCAAGCACCTCTGAGTACGGTGTTTGCCTCATGCCACAGACCTCAGTGGTTGAAAAAGGAGCAACGTTTTTTTCGTGCTCACACCAATCCTGATGCTGCTCTCTTTAGAGAGCAGCTCTCTTCTGAAGAGAGCAGCGTCAGGATTGGCTAGTGCTTGCCTGCCTTAAGTTGCCAGCAGCAGTCTAGTGTTGCACCGCGGGGGTGGGAGCGTCCAACGTGGCAATGCCCAATCACTGCAATGGCTTAGTGTTAAGCCATTCAGTGATTGGACATTCTTCAGTTGCTGGGCAAATCGGGCCGGCCCACCAGTCACCTCATCATCCGACCCCATCTCTCTGCAAACAAGAGCACGTGGACTCGAGGACGAGGACGGAGTGCACAGATACTGCGAGTCTGATTAGTAGTATACTGACCACAGACCACTACAGTACACACTATGACAATGCACCAGGTAGGTGCGTGTCTGACTGTCACTGTGTCTGTGTAGAGTACAATATGAATAGGCACAATGTTCATAGACGCATTAGTTTTTTAGCCAATGCGTTTTCTTCTAGTGTGTTTTAGCTACTTTTTACAAGAACGCCATAACAGTTGAGTTCACATCACCCTTGACCTGCAGGTTGTACATGACAACATCTTGTCAAACATATGTTGTGTCGGACTTTACCAGAGTCTGTAAATATCAAGAATTCAAGATGCGATTTATGATAGTCGTGGTCGGATGTCTATAAATGGGGTGACCTACAGAATATGAACGTTTATTCCCTAAAGGACTGAAGGCTGTAGGAATAGGGCTCTCGATACAGAGGCGCATTCACCTGCCAGTTGTGACTTGTGACAAACAATGGGAAAGCAAGCACGTCTCGCCTTTTAATGGCATTATGATTACCCTATGATGTGGGCTCGCAGATGCTTCCAGCCAGGGCTGTTCCGCATCAGCAAAAAGAAAAGAAAAAAAGAAAAAAAAGGCCTTTCTGACAATCTAAAATAGCATCAAGTAAAAACAGAAATCTGCTGCATGTGAGGACGCATACGTGTGCTTATTTATAACACAATATCATCAGGACGTGCCTCACATATTTTTCTTTTTTTAACCTTTTAATTTATCGTTCCATAATGACAGATGGCAATCTTTCAGCGGTAAATTAAAGTATAAACTATGTGAGGAATCATATTAAAGAGACCGGAATAGTTCAATGGCAAATGGCGCCTGCCCGGCCTCCTGAATGCAATAGGATGGTTGGGCCGGGAAGAACAGCAATGCCAGAGCGAAGGGAAGCACGGAGCGCAGACGAGGGAGAGAACAAGAAAACACATGATCTCTCACCGAGTGCTGGGCGGAAAAGAAACGACCATTAGCAAAACCAATCTGTCTCGCCACAGTCCTGGTGGCTTTGCTGAGGCATTTTTCGCCAGTCGTGTTTCACATTGGCAACAATAGTTATTTGCTGATGTTCAAGTTTAATGATGGGTATGTGTGTATATGACAAGGTGCATGCGCATGTATGCGTCATCATTTATCACAAGGTTCACTGGGGTGTCGGGGCTGTGACGGGGGCTCTGGGTATTTGCTCAATTGCTCTGTTAATATCAGCCTTGAAAGGACTGACATTTGACCCTGAGATGGAGGGAGCTGGCTGACCGTCCTGGCGCTATCAGTCGTGGCTTGGACCCACATCTTGAGGAAAGGGGGCCGAGACTGCTGATTTCAGCGCAGCGCGTGCCAGAACCCAACATGGATGCCTCTGCGCGTTCCGTCAAGTGCTTTAGCTATATGGTGCAAATTGCACCACATAGCTAAAGCACTTGTACCATGCAAATTAATTAGAGTGTAAGCGGAACTGTTGCTGCCCGACTCTAGTGCCGTAGTGTAAACTCTACACTTTAATTGACGCTCTCCGTTGTTCGAGATGTGCCTGTACCAATAGGTACAAGTGCCCATTGGTGAAAATGAGGCGTTTGTGAGTGCCACTCCTTGCCAAGGCGGCCACATTTGCTAGAAAAAAATACCAGACATTTATTTATTTTAAGTCTTGCTCTTCCCATGCTGAATGACGACACAGTTCTATCTTATTCCTCCATAACTTCCACACTGATAGCTTGTGAGGGAGAAGTGTGTCTTTGTGCACGTGTGTGCTATGACAGTTAACAGAACAAAATGTATCTGCGCTGTGGAAAATTTTCTGAAGGCTGAGCCTAAACCTGTGTGCGTTGACTCACCTGTTTGTTAATTGAAAAAATAATCTGTTTATTTGTTTGTTATTAAAATACATCTGTGAGGTACTCAGCAATACATTGTGTTTCAAAGTCTGTTATGAAGCTCTGTGGTTATGCTGAAAAAGCAGCTACCTATGTTATATGACACCACTTTATTAATGTAATAATTGCACTTTCACAATTGCTTTATTAACCTTCCTGCTTTCTCAAATTAGCTTGAAAATGCACCATTTGTCCACTTTTTTTTTCAAAATTGTCTCGGGGGGAAATCCACCCGAACCCTCTTTAGGGGGTTCGGGCTCGCTCGTTACGCTTGCTCGCTACGGTGCAGTATGATTATCATTTTACGCCACACCACTTTCAAATGTCACCAGCCGCCACTGCTCAAAAGTGTACCTGGAAAAAATGGGCAAAAATAGGATTACTTTTGTCCGCTTTATATGCTTGTTTTTTGCTGTTTTTCTTTTGCCTTAGATAGCGGTAACATTTTAGTGAAAGATACGGCTTTCAAGTTTAGATCAAATGTTGTAAACAAGCCTCATGCTTGAAACATCAGGCATAGGAAACAGTAACACGGTTATAGCTCATTTCCCTGAGTTGCAGTCTGTTTTCTTCTTGTCAACAGTTGTACCGAAGCAAGCTTTTGTTAGTGTAACAGGCATTGTAGGTAAGTTTCTGTAGTAGTTAGTGCGTAACCTGTCTCTGCAGGACATTCTCTCTAATGTATTCTATTTAGAAGCTTTCTATGTTCTAGAGTGTTTATGTTGTTTAGAGTGTGTTAGCTATAGAATCCTACGGTTCAGTTTCTGTTGGGGTGCCCTGTGGATAGGACGTTTCTAATCTACTGATATAACTTCAAATAAAGAACAAACTGTTTTACTCTACTGGATCCATAGTGTTTCTTCACACTGGCGACGATCTGGGTGAAAATCGGACCATAAGATGTAACGCGTCAAGCTACTTGAATCTGAAACGTCCTAACACCGCTGCACATTTGATCAACCTAAGGTACTCTTTGCGCAAAACCTGCGGCCTGTATCATTAATTTACATAAAGCACGCCACCTACTTGCAAGCCAATTTGCTTTCTGATATTTACTCCATTTAAATCGGTGGCGTTACCTTCTCGCGCTGCCACGGATTCTGTTGCGGGCTTTCTTTCTCCTGCCTCGCTGGTGTTTACATCATAGCGCCGTCAAGCACACCGCCTCACAATTGCTCAGTCTCCTAGGCGACGAAAGGCAACAGATTTTCCTCTCCCTGGCGTTTATGTCACGCACAATGCCTCATAATTTGCTCCATCTTCCAGGCAACAAGAGAAAACTGAAGTACGTACACTGCATCACTGTTGCTAGGTGACCATATCTCGCCGTGAAAGGAGACGTTTTACCATCGAGTTCACCGCGCAGTGACATCGCACGGTTTTCAAGCGTCCAGGCAACAAGAAACACACTGTTCCACAGTAAAGGAGGAAACTTGAGACTCTTAATTTTAAGTTAAAGTGGAAGCCTTTTCTAAAGTGACAGGCGCACTCGTCTTGCCTAACTTAAAAGAGCTGGTTACATTTTTCTGCCTGTCACATATATCTAAGTTGCTTTCTTTTACTGTGATAGTCCCACCATTCAACATTCTCTGATTTGACATTGCTTAACTGCAAAATCCCTCACTATAGGATCTCCATACAATCTTTCAACTGTTTACCATGGTGACAGGCACACCTACCAACAGCTCATCCACTGATTTATTGAGACACATATTTCATATCATTTTGGTTTACTTTAAGCCTGCAATCTCACAGCCTCCTGTACTAACGACACTGATCTCTCTTGCTTCACATTGATGATAATGATGAGAAATTTATAAAGCTCGGTAAATACCCTGAGGTGTCTAGGCGCTGCCTTTGGTGTATGTCAGTCTGAGCGGACCAAGAGGTATAACTATGCTGTAAACAACCACGTTTTTAGGCCTTTTCTAAATTTAGGAGCTTGGGCTCTTTTTTCAGCCTGGTGGGTAGAGACTTCCATAAGCTAGCTGTTGTAGCTGTGAAACTCTTGCTGCTCCATCTAAACCTGCTGACTCTAGTAATAATTACGTTTCCCAGTTTGGCAGATCTAAGGGCTCTGGCAGGAGCATATGGCTTTAGGAATTTTGCCGGATGTGTTGGTCCCATGTTGTTGAGATATTTAAATGCAATGCATAAAGTTTTAAATTGAATCCTATTGGCAACAGGTAGCCAGTGGAGTTGGACCAGAGAT
Source organism: Lissotriton vulgaris (assembly GCF_964263255.1). Taxonomy (NCBI): domain Eukaryota; kingdom Metazoa; phylum Chordata; class Amphibia; order Caudata; family Salamandridae; genus Lissotriton; species Lissotriton vulgaris. The sequence goes on along the minus strand of NC_141689.1, from coordinate 1,248,801,217 downwards.
ATAGAGACTGAATCAAAATTGGAGATGCCCATCTGTATTCTTGCCGCAGCATTCTGGAACTTCTGAAGTTTATTAATGCTACGCCTCGGGGCACTGGAAAAGAGGGCATTACAGTAGTCCAAAGATATGAGCACTGATTCTACCGTCTTTCTTAGGTCCATGGGTATTACCGGAAGGATTTTCCCTAAACATTTTCAAGATGAAGAAACATGCTGAAGTGACCGAATTGATTTGAGCCTCAAAGGACAGCTTGGTGTCAAAGATATCTCCTAGGTTTTTAGCTTGCAGCACTGGTTTGGGCAGGGCGCCAAGTTGGACTGGCCACCAGCTATCTGTCCAAAATGATGGATTATTTCCCAGCAGTAAAACTTCAGTCTTGGCTGAATCCAATTTCAGTCAGTTATCTCACATCCAGTTGCATATATGACTCATACAGGCATGGAACCTAGATGTTGTCTGGCTGGCAAAACTGCTCACCGAGATGATGATCTAAGTTAGCCCTCATACGACACCAGGGTAAATCCATAGCTTTTTACTAGGCTGACAAGAGGGGTGACATAAAGATTAAAGGGCGTTGGGCTCAGGGATGAGCCCGGGGGAACTCCGCAAGGCAGCGTGAAGAGAGATGACAAATGTTGCCTAAGGCCACTCCCTGAGACAGAAAGCCTAGTAGGGACAGCATTTTTCCCCTGATCCCAGTGGAAGTCAACTGGTCCAGCAGCAGCCCATGATTAACTGTATCAAAGGCCGGTGACAGGTCCAGAAGCTGCATTCCACTCACCATCTAGGATCAGCCTAAGCTCCTCCGTGGCAGTAATGAGAGCCAACTCTGTGCTATGCTGAGCATGAAATCCAAACTGGGAGGGATCCAGAATAGCGTTTTCATTGATAAAAACCAAAAGTTCAGTATTCATCGCCTTTTCAAAAACATTTGCAGGAAACAGGAGTCTCGATATCTGTCTGTAATTGAGAGTCTCCTTAGCATCCAAGTTGGGGTTCTATAATAAAGGAAGGACAGAGGCTTTCTTTCATTCCACTGGAAAATGTCCTGTTGTGAGCATTGTATTAAATATCACGGTTAGTGGGATGGCTATAATTTCAGGCGAGATGTGCAGGATTTTAGGAGGCATAGGTCTGACGGGGAGCCAGATTTGGTAGCCACAATGAGTTTAGCGGTTTGTTCAACTGTTAACCTAGAAAATGAAGAAAGGATCAGGCGGGCTGATTCAGGAGAAACTTGTATTAGATCCTGAGAAACTGCTTGCATCTTATTAAGTTCAGCCGGTGTCTGAGCCAAGAGATTATCCAGTTGTGCAAACAGGTCAAAGACAGACTTGACCGTGTGTTGAAAGGATTCTGCTAATGAGTTGCAGAATTCTTGACTAATATTGTTGTCAGGCGCATTTGGCAGCTGTGCTAGTTTTTTTACTGCAGTGAATAGGGCTTTAGAACATTTGTTGGCCGCTATATTTTCCTCAGAGAAGTACAAAGCCTTTTACCTGAGGATAAGTTTGGTGTAGGTTTGGAGAAATGACTTCTATTCCATTCTAGTATTTGCATTATTTACAAGTCTCTACTTCCTCTCTGATTTGCGACAAAGTTGTTTCTTGGCTTTCAGTGTATCACTGAACCAAGGTTCTGATGGTCACCTCCTGGATCGGAGACACTGTTTGGGGGGGTGCTAATTTTGTCATGGCTGAATCAAGCCAAGCACGGTATTAAACTGTGGCTAGGTTAGAGTCAGTGGACAAATTAGGTAAGGTTTCTGAAAGAATAGGGGTAAGGGAGCTAGCCTCAACTTTCTTCCAAGGGTTCTCTGGGAGCTTTAAGATGTTTTTTATGCGGCAGTAGTATGTCAAATATGACTGCCTTGTGATCTGACTAGATCATGGGCAAAACTTCAGTCCAACTTAGAAGGGGGTTGTCTGAGAAAATACCATCTAAACAGTGTTCAGCACTGTGAGTTGACCCCTACAAAAGTTGGCAGAATTCTGCACTATCCATTTGTTCTAAAAGTGCTTTTGTCTCAGGGTCAGCAACTTTTCCAAATGGAAATTAAAATCCCCTAGCACTGTGAAATTGGGATGCTCCGCTTTGCGAGCTAAAAGGGTGCCTATGTTATTGTAGCGTGGGACCAGAAAGGGAACGCAGACTAGATCTGGGTATGTAAGGTTTTATTTTAGTTAAGGACTTTTTATATCTTGATGACAGTCTAACTCTTTGGAAGTCACCGGGATCCGTGATGGCGTAGGGTGCTGTCCTGCTATTGCTCTTGACAGGTTCTCTTCAGGTGACCCCTCCCATACTCAGTCAGGGCAAGCTTCACTCTTCCGAGGAGGGGGTTCTTCTCGGTCTCAGCCAGGCAGAGAAAGAAAAGGACAGACTGTCAGGAATGGGGCCTCTTTTAATATATGCCCTTCGGGAAAACCTGGGGAGTGCAGGGGACACCAGTGCTACTGAGCTGTACAATCGTTTTAAACAGACGGTAGTGGCGCGTTGTGCTGATATAGTGAGGGGGGGATATTTACACTAGATTGGGTAAGCGTAATGGCGGTCGGTTTATTTAAAGGACTAAACAAGGTCTACGAGGCAGAAGAACCCCGTCTCCCGACCCAACCCGCCAAATGCCTCCGTACCTGCTCCAGCCACAGTCCTCCCTCGGGAGTGTGGCACGGCGACTCGTTGAACCGTTGGCCTCCTGGCTTACTTCTCGCGTCTTCTTCTTCACCGGTGATCGCTCCTTCTCTCCAACCTCCGCTCAACTCTCCCGCTCTCCAACCTCCTTCGGTGACATCACACGCCAGTACATCTTCTTCCTCGTATTTACCCAATGGCAATCCGCCTTCGTCATCGGTGGGCGGAGTCACATTCTCCAGTGTCTTCCAGTTAAAGCTGTAGGTATCCTCTTCTTCAGCTGATACCGCCCACGGACCGTCCTCTCTGCAACTCCAGTCATGCTGGTAATGGGGTAGAGAGGGAGGGGACGTCAATTCCTCTTGCCACCAGTCTGACTGTAGAGGTTCTTTGCCTCCCGTCCCCGTCCCCGTGTTACAGTTATCTAAAAACGCGACCTTGGATTTGGGCGGTCAACAAAGTAAAATTCCACTGAAAGAGAGTTGGCCATATAGTTAAATTTTTAAATTAAGTGATTCGAAATCCTTGTTGTCCATGTTTGTTTTAATATAAGACTTAAAGCTGGATTTGAGAATAAGGGCAATGCCCCTGCCTTTTTTCTCTACCCGGTCAATTTTATGAATTTTATACCCTGAAGGTAAGGCCAACAATAGATCCGGTTCTGAGGAGGCGTCTGCCCAGGTCTCTGTGACAAAGGCTATTTCGAACTGGTTGGATTCCAAGAGTTCCCAAAAATAAATAGCATTCTTAATTAACAATCTGACAACAATGAGAACACAAATCTCCCCTCTGTGATGTACCTTGGTGGTAGTGTGGGTTTGTGTAGATAGTGAGGTATGCTGGGCAGTAAGGCTGCACTTCGAGCCCAGCACTCTTCCCTGAACTAAGTGGAGATCAATGCATGGACCAGAGCACATCTTATCTCCACCTTGGAGCTTCATATATCCAGGTTATATTGTATTGTAGGCTTCCAGCAGAATGCTTCTGATCCAAATCCGGCAGTATGGCTGGCGCTGAACGCGTTCCGAGCGCTGAAGGGTAGGGACCGTCTTGCCTTTGGTGCGCCAGCAGCGCGCCCGCGGCGTGCCCGGTTTTCCCCATCTTATGTAGTGACCTGCCGGGCCGCGATAGGCTAGACCGTCACCTGACAAAGATGGAGGACGACTGGAAGAGGATCGAGCGCAATCCATATGAACCAACTCCCTCCACAACAAATGGGAAAAACCCAGTAGCAGGCCAGAGAGTTGATCCAGCTGACTAGTAGAATGCCCACTGAGCACTACGATGAGGTATGGTGCATGGTGCAAATAGTATTGTATAATATTCGGGGTAGAATACATAGGTAAAAGTTTAAAACTTTTAAAAACCAGTCTCACGATGTCCCACAAGTTCCACTCTAATTTCAATCAAACAAAGGCTGACACAAGCTGCGCAATGCTTACTTTCTGCGTCTGCTGCGTGCCCGGGTTTTGCCCATCTTATGTAGTGACCTCCTGGGCCACGATATTTATTTAAACAATTTGTAGAGCGTGCAAATACCCATGGGTGTCTCAGCGCTAAAGACGGAGGAGGTGGTAGTGAGGCGAATTGCTGCTCGTTGGGTGAATAGCCAAGTCTTTAGTAGTTTCCTGAAAGCCAGCAGTGATTGACAAGATTTGATTTGTGTAGGAAGAGTGTTCGACAGTCTTGCCGTGGCGACAGTGAATCTGTTGTCTCACCAGGAGACCTTGTATGTGCGAGGGACCATGAGGAGATTAGCGGATGAGGAGCGTAGTTTTCTGCTAAGTGCGTGAGTGCAAAGGGCTTTTTTAGAAAATGTTGACCTGTGTTGCGCATAGCCTTGTAGGCTATGCATAAAGCCTTAAATTTGATGCAATTAGTGATTGGAAGCCAGTGCAGCTTGCGCACCACTGAGAAGATGGGTTTGTGTTTGGGACTGCCTGTGATAATCCTAGCTGCGGCGTTTTGTATCAGCTGCAGTTTGTTGATGACCTTTTTCTGTGCGTTCAGGAGCAGGCTGTTGCAATAGTCAACTTTTGACATTACAAGGGTGCTTATCAGAGTTTTTCCTGCACTGGAGGGGAGGAATGGTAGAAGTTTTTTGATCATTCTTAGTGTGTAAAAAGCGGAGGAGGTGATGGCATTGGCGTGGGCTGCGAAAGTGAGTTTATCATCAAATATGACGCCATGGTTTCTTACTTTCTGTACTGGGGATGGTTGAGGTTCCGTAATTCTGAACCCGTTTTATAAAGGTCGTCGTATCATGACGATTTTGGTAATAGCGGACAGCAAATGACGAGTGTTTTCGTCATGTTCGATTGATGGATTCACTGTGTATTCAGGGATTTCGTTCTGAACCTTCGGGTTCCATTTTGTGTACGGCAGCCATTTTGTGGTTGCCCTCACATAGGCCGATGACTACAGCCGAGCGAGTTTTGGGACACGTACACCTTTAGCTGACTTCTGTGTGACCTGAGTGAGCTGACTCCATTGCCCGGAGCTAACTTGTTGAGCCAGTTCCTTGTTCGGCAGCTGGTCAAGATAGAGATCAAAGAGCAGGACATTGCTAAGTTTATGGTACACGCACACACCCTTCTATCTTGCTTTGCATCTGTTCCTGTTCCTTCTTTTATGGCCTATTTATGGTTTAGGTTGAGGTCTTTTATTATGGGTTCGTCCGGCCTGTCCGAGCAAGAATGTTGGGCCTTCCCTTGTAATTGATGGTGGGCTGGACAACTGAAAAGTGGGCTTGTCGTTATGTGATACCTTTTGCAATGTCATCTGTGATTGGACAGTTTGTAAATAATTGGTGCTAGTCAGGAATGTGATTTTTAGCATAAAAGACGATGTCTCGCAATACGAATTTGTGCAGTCTCTAGCTAACCACCCGTGTCGTGCTTCGTAGACTTCTGTTCCTGGTTGCAGCCAATAAATTTGATCTTTGACGCCACCAAGAAGTATCCCGTGTCTCTGTATGCCAAGACAGGTGAACTCGAAGACTTCGGGCGTTTCCTCTGGCGCCGCTGGGTTCTAAAAACCCGGTTCTTCACTTGCCGCCCAATGTAGGGCGACTTCAGTGTCCAAGCCTGAAGATCGTGAGGAGCTTCGTGTGAAAATTCTGGAGGAAGGCCTACCACATCATCGACCCCTGTATGTCGTCGTGCTCCGAAAGTCTTTGCTGCGAGGTTCCCCGCTTTCCGACGGCTACGAAGAACTGCTGCCCTGACTGTCGCCCTGTCTTGGACCCTCTTTGAAGATTTGTAGAGCGAGACGATAGACGTGTCTTCTGGTGACGTCATCGATATTTCAGTTAAGTATGAGTGGAGCGTCTCCCAGTTCTTAGTTTTTTGGGTATCCCTTGGGATCTTTGATTTGGAACTTGCAAGCTCCAAAGCAGAGGGACTCGTGTATTCGCGAGACTATCGTATTCGATATTCCCTTGAAGTTTGAAGCTAGACTAGTGAGCGAAGATGCCTGGTCTTAGCAGACTTGGAAAGATATTTTGTTGTGGTTGTGATAGGGATTCCCGATTGGAGGATTCGTATCCGGTGCCTCCGATTGGAACTCCAACCTATGAGCTCTATTTGAAACATGGCGTGGGCCCCATCACGTATAATGAAGTATGGGTAAGATACACCAGGAAGGATGTTGTTTTAAAATGGCCCCAACATGGTAGTTATGACACAGAGATTTTAGATAATCTGGAAGTTAAACTGTTCAAGAAGAAAGCCCGGCCGGCGATGTTTGACTCTTTCCGCCTATGGAGAAAGAAAGCCAAACAGAAAGAAATTAAATTAGCAAAGAAAAATAAAAGAGAGAAGGGCATATAGATAATGCAGGCTGCTATACAGTTTAAGGATAACGAAGAAGAACAAGCGAGTGAGCAGTTGCACAGGCAACGTAAAATGGCGATTGATAAATGTTATCCGGCTTTGCCACCTCTTCAGCAGGGTGCAACGAAGGAACTTGAGAAAGATCCTTTGATGTCACATTTGTTGAGTTCGCCACCCCCTTATATGCAGAGTGCTACAGCACCTCCGCAACCTTTAGTTGCGCAACCTCCAGTTGCTTTGCCTCCTGTTATTGCACAGCCGCCAGCTCCTCTTCAGTTGGCTCCTATTCCTCTGGTGCAGCCTTCTCAAGGGCCGCCGACTTTGCTACCTGCTCTGTCTCCAAATCCTACGATTTTGTCTCCTGTTCTTGCTACTTCTTCTGCTACTGCTCCTACATTGGTTTCTTCTCAGTCTGCTTTGTCTCCTGTCCTTCTGTCAACTTCTCCTTCTATTCGACAGAGAATGACCGATACTGTTACTGGTCTCTTGTCTCCTTTCTTTGGGTCATTGAGTATGACCCCTGTTTCGGCGCGTAAACAGTTGCGTAGCCAAATGCCTGGTCCCGAAGAGCGGGCAGTATTGAATCATTTAGCGCGTAAATGGGTTACTAACTCTTTAAGATATGATTTAGAGTCTGTTATGGAGGTCTTCCGTCAATGGGAAGCGCCGAAGCAGAGATATGTTTTTGACAAGATGTGTCCTTTCCTTCGTGAAGAATGGGAAGATGGTGATTTGGGACAGACTCCGTCTGAGTTGTTCCGTGTACAGTCCAAGTTTGCGAAAGGTACAATTGTGGGTTTCGACGTTGAAAGAGCAGTTGCGACACTGCTTTCGTTTAGGAGGGAGTCTCCTTCTCAGCCGTTGTTTGAGCCTGATCCTTCTGTTAGGAGAAAAGTGCGACAATATCCAATGAGAGAGGTTCCTCCGGTATGGAAAGAGGCAGTTCAGGCTGATGTTAACCAGGGTATTTTAGCTGCGCCGGCTCATTTTCAGCATGTTTGGGTACATGTTCCGTGGAAGCGAGCTGAAGTTTTGGCTCTTACGCAGACTTTACCTGACCCCCGTAAAAATCCTGCAGGGTACTATAAGGAATTAGCACAGACTGCAGACTCATGTGAATCTAGCTGATATAGACATGTTGTTTGGAAATGTGGTTCCAGAGCCTTTATGGGGATTGATTCGTCATACGGATCATGCGCAAGAGTTAGGTGATACATGGGACAATATTGGTGCTGCCGATGGTCGACAAGTTGGTGGAGCTAAACCTGAGCCTTTAGTTGCAAAGGTTCCTGGTAGGATCATTACTTACATGAAGACTTTATTGCCTGCTATGCGAGTAAACTGGGACACATTGTCTGCGTGTAAGCAAAAGAAAGACGAAAGTGTGTCTTATTTCTTCGCTAGGTTTGAAGAGACGTTTATCGACCATAGTGGTCAAGACATGAGTACGGAAGGTGGTCAACGGTTGTTTGTAGATAAGCTTGTGCATAATTTGCTTCCCGACTGTGTACTAAGTTGAAGGATTCAGAGAGTTCTTGGGCTGTTTCTTTGTCGGCACAGATATTGGCTACTGCACAGTACTACGAAAATAGGGATAAGGATGAGAAGGACAGAGCAGACAAGAAGACTAAAGATTTGAAGACGAAGGTTCTTTTGCAGCAAGCGTATCCGCCCCGTAATAATCAGCGTGATTATCAGCAACCTCAGCAGTTTCAGAGAAACTCGCAAAGGTTCGAGTTTTCTCAACCTCGTTTTCCTGTAGGCCCTAATCAGTGTGCGTATTGCAAAGAAGAGGGTCATTTTAAGAATAGTTGCCCGGTTCTGTTACAGCGTACGAATGGTGTTTCTGGTGTGAGAGGTCGAGGTGTTCAGCAAGCTCCTAGAGGTAGGGGACGTGGTGTGTTCCCCCAGAACATGCGTTCCTTTCCTCCGCAGAATTCGATGAATTGTTTTGATCAGCAGAATGGTGCGTCTGGTAGGACGACTCAGTACTATGCTGACGACTACTATGTCGAAGGTGAGAATATGGACGGTAATGATTGCTAGCACAGCCATAGACAAAGAGAGGGAGTTGTTTCAGTTCCAGTAGATCAGAGTGGACCTTATGTTGAAGTAATTACATCAGGTGTGTCAGAGCCTTTTCTGTTGGATACTGGTGCTGCGAAGAGTTCTATTATGCACTCTAAACTCCCTGGCGCACCTTTGTCTGGCTTGAAGAATGTTTCAGTAGGTTTTTCTGGCGCCCCAGTTAGAAATCCGATTTCTAGTCCTTTGTCTCTTTCTGTTGGACCTCGTGAATTTGAAGCACCCCTTATTCTGACGACAGGTTGTGGTGAGAATTTGTTGGGACTAGATTTGTTGAAGAGATTGTATGCAACACTACATTGTTCTCCTTCAGGAGTACAACTTACATTAGGTAAGAGAGTGATCTCTCCGATGTATTTGTCGAAAGATCGACTTCCGGCAGAATTGTCTTCTCTCCCTGATACTCTTTGGGCTACTGGTCCTAATGATGTGGGTCTTTTGGAGATTCCGCCATATGTTGTAACGTTGAAAGCGAATGTTAGAATGCCACGTATTCCTCAATATCGGATCTCTAGTGATGGTGAAAGAGCATTGCTAGCGATCATCTATGATCTGATTGAGAAAGGTGTGATTGAAGAAACGGGAGGTAATATGTGCAATAGTCCGGTTTTACCTGTTCTGAAACGTACTGATTCTTCGCAACCGCCTGTATATAGGTTCGTGATCAATCTTCGCGAGGTGAATAAGATTGTAGTTCCGCAATTTCCTGTTGTTCCAGATATCACTGCTTTACTGACCATGATTCCAGCTTCAGCCACCTGGTTTTCGGTGATTGATTTGAAGAATGCTTTCTTCAGCATCCCGATTGCCGAGGAGAGTAGAGATATTTTTGGCTTCTCTTTAGGAGGTCGAAGTTTCCGGTTCAAGCGCGCTCCTCAAGGCTATTGTGAGAGTCCATCGATCTATAGTCAGGCTTTGAAAACACAGCTTGATACGATTGTCTTACCTGATGGTGCTGCTCTTATTCAGTATGTCGACGATTTGTTAGTTGCTGCTGATACTGAAGAGATCTGTAAAAAAGCTACTTTGTCATTGTTGCATCATTTGTCTGACTTCCATCATAAAGTATCTCATTTGAAGTTGCAGTATTGTCGACAAGAAGTGACCTACTTAGGTCATCTCTTATCGAAGGATGGAAGAAGATTGACCCCAGAGAGAATTCAAGCGATTGCGAGAATGAGTTTGCCAACCATGCAGAGAGAAGTGCGTGCTTTCCTGGGTATTACGTCGTATTGTAGACAGTGGATTCCAAATTTCTTGCTTCTTGCGAAACCTTTGATAGCTCTTACTGTTAAGGATACTCTGAATCCTATTCCTTGGACTGACGAATGCCAGAAGAGTTTTTCAGAATCGCGCGATGCGTTGTGTTCGGCTCCTGTGTTGGGTACCCCCGACTACAGCAAGCCTTTTACACTCTATGTCCACGAGAGAGAGGGATGTGCATTGTCAGTCTTGACACAGCAGTTTGGCGATAAGCAACGTCCATGTGCGTATTTCTCATCGACTTTGGATCCGGTAGCTAGAGCGTTGCTGAGTTGGTTGAGAGCTACAGCGGCAGCAGCTGTTTCTATCCGACAGTCTGCTGGTTTGGTGATGGATAATACGTTGATTGTGATGGTTCCACATGCAGTGGATACCTTGTTGAATAGGACCAAGAAACAGCACTTAACTAGTGCTCGGTTGTCAGGTTATGAGTTGACACTCTTAGCGAGTCACGTGCACATAAAGAGATGTAATACGTTGAATCCAGCTACGTTGTTGCCGATTTCTGTAGAGACAGATGTTTCGGAACAGCATGATTGCTTTCTTAGGACAGAGGAGGAAACGAAAGGGAGAATAGATCTTAGGGACACTCCCCTTCCAAAGTGTGATGGTACCTTATGGGTTGATGGTTCGTGCTTCAAGCTTCCGAATGGTGATACGACTGCGGCATATGCTGTTACGACTTTGCATACGATTGTTGAAACTGCACGTATCCCACATAATTCAGCTCAAGCAGCAGAGTTGATTGCATTGACAAGAGCGTGTGTGTTGTCGAAAGGGAAACGAGTGACTGTGTATACTGACAACCAGTATGCGTTTGGTGTGGCTCATAGTTTTGGTCGCTTGTGGAAGGAACGTGGGTTCCTCACGTCTCATGGAACGAAGATTCAGCATGGTCAGTTGGTGAATGAACTTCTTGAGTCACTTACCTTGCCGTTGCAAGTTGCGATTGTGAAATGCAGTGCACATAAGAAGGTTACCGATGACTTTGGTCGTGGTAATGCGTTTGCGGATGAAGTTGCGAAAGATGTGGCGAGGGATGTGATGAGTCGAATGTATGTTGCGGGTCCGGCGAGATGGGTTCCGGATAGAAGTATGTGTGAAGATACGATAGAAAGTGTGAAGTCAATTCAAGCTGAAGCTACAGAGAAAGAGCTGAGCGTATGGAGAGAGAGAGTACGGGTAAATTGGATTCGAATGGTTGTTGGGTTGAGTTGTCAGAGCATCAGCGATGGTTGTTACCCGATGCGTACGTGCTTGCAGTGGTTACGATGACTCATGGAATGGCTCATATCAGAGCGAAAGGGATTTGTAAGTTGTTGGCTCCAGTATGGCAAAATGCTGGAATTCCTAAGTGTGCAGAGAATGTGGTTAAGAATTGTATGGTTTGTCTGATGTACAATCCTGGTAAGGGAACTCCAACTCCAGCTGGTCATTTTGCGCCTCCGACGTATCCGTTTGAGGTTTTGCAAATGGATTTCATCCACATGGAGAGATGCAACAACCTGAAATACGTACTCGTGGTTGTTTGTGCCTTTTCAAGATGGGTAGAAGCATATCCCCTGAAAGATAATACTGCCTTGTCCACAGCTAAAGCCCTTGTTAAGGAGTTTTTCCCTAGGTATGGTTTGCCGAGAATGGTCTGGAGTGACAATGGGAGTGAATTTGTGGGTCAAGTGATGAAGAGAGTGTGTGATGGTTTAGGTATCCGACAAAAGTTCCATGCTGCAAATCACCCCCAATTTGCTGGTTTAGTTCAGTGCTGTAATGGCACCCTCAAATTGAAATTGGCCAAAATACAGGCGAGCTCTGGTCTCCAATGGCCCTACGCTTTGCAATTAGCACTTTTGTCAACTAGGATGACTGTACATTCTCGAGTGGGACTTAGTCCATATGAGATCGTTTTTGGTCGCCCGGCAAACATATGGGGAGTGCCGAGGCCGACCAAATTCAGTGAGATTGAACACCCTGTATTGTTTGACTATCTGTATGATTTGACGGCTAAATTGCGTGTCTTACACCAACAGGTTCATGATACATTGCCTCAGGCTTCTGAAGATTCAGGACAAGCCATCGATCCTGGTTCCTGGGTCCTGGTCAAGAATTTTCAGCGAACAAAGAACGATCAGCCCCGCTGGACCGGACCCTACTTGGTGCTATTATCTACGCGATCTGCAGTGCGAGTGCATGGGAAAAAGAACTGCTACTTAGCTTGATGATGTTTTTGATGGGATATATTATATTCTCTTTTCAAGTGACGTTTGCACCCACTACACAACCCATACCTTCTTCTACTGTTTCTTCGCATTCTTTTCATCCTCTGCCTGAACATGAATCCATTAGAAGATTGGAATTCGTTAATAACTCCTTTGTTCAGCTTCTGCACCAACACCAGCTAGTAGTGAACACGACTAACTGTTGGGTGTGTGGCCTCCTGCCTCATACTACTGATAAAGGTATTCCTTACCTGGTCCTGCCATTCAGCTAAATTGGTTCTGTGTGGGCATACAGAACGATGTTCATCTATGCTCGTGAAGTCTACCCCCTGCGTTCTGTGAAAGACAATCCAAAGAATAGTGCTCTAGTTATGGGTATAGTCGATATGATTAGAGGATTTGACTCGTATGAGACTATCCCGAGAGATGAGACACTAGCGTCTATTGGATGGAACGTGACTGGATATGGAGTTAGTCTGAGTGAGAACCAGCGAGCGAAAAGATCCTCTCCGATTTGGATCGTACCCCATCAGGGTCATTTTTGTCTGCAAGGTAATGGCAAGAATCCGACAGCTCAGTTAGGGAAGAGTATCTGCACTGAGACGTATGTTTTTGCGTCCCAGTCTTCCCCATCGTTTTTGGCAGCTAAGGGTACCTATTTTGTCTGTTACGATAGAGCATACACATGGTTGCCCCCTGATTTCTCGGGCACTTGTTTTGTCTCGTTCCTGTTGCCTCCTACGTATACAGCTGCGGCAGATTACCACAAGACGAGAGTTGTTAGAGGTGTCTTCAGTAAGGAAGATACTGCAGGACAAGAATTAGGAGATTTCTTGAAGGGTTTCCTGCCGTTTTGGGGACCAATGGTTAACAGCAGGAACATAGGGCAATTGGCGAGAGTGGTTGAGTCCACCGTAGTTGAAACTGCCTGGGCCCTTAGTAATTTGACTGCTGAGCTCCAGTCGGATCGCCTTATGACTCTTCAGAACAGAGTTGCGTTAGATGTCATACTTGCAGATAGAGGAGGGGTATGTAAATTGATTCAATCGAGCTGCTGCGTTTTCATTCCAGACAATGCTCTAACAGTGTACCAAGCCATTTCCAAGCTACATAAGATCTCCGAGTCTATACATGTGGACGAAGGAGATTGGTCGTTGATGGGATGGTTTTGGGGATTGTTATCCACCTGGGGATGGCAGATTCTGGTGATCATTGGGATGGTATTAGCCATTCTTTTCCTGTTCTGTCTTTGTGTACAGTGTGCTCCTTCTATATGTGGCCTTTGTGCTACCCTGTGTGCGAGGAGACCTGTCCAGAGAGAGCTACTAAGTAATAGGATGATGCTACAGCTCCATCTTGATGATCTGATGAATATAGACCTGGGTTCAGACTGACGTGAGTTTAGGTTATTGCCTGTGTAAGGGCAAAAGGAGGGTCTGAGGTTCCATAATTCTGAACCCGTTTTATAAAGGTCATCGTATCATGAAGATTTTGGTAATAGCTGACCGCAAATGATGAGTGCGGTATGTACAAGTGTTTTCGTCATGTTCGATTGATGGATTCACTGTGTATTCAGGGATTTCGTTCTGAAGCTTCGGGTTTCATTTTGTGAACTGCAGCCATTTTGTGGTTGTCCTCACATAGGCCGATGACTACGGCCGAGCGAGTCTTTGGGACACGTACACCTTTAGCTGACTCCATTGCCCGAAGCTAACTTGGTGAGCCAGTTCCTTGTTCGGCAGGACATTGCTGAGTTTATGGTACACGCACACACCCTTCTATCTTGCTTGGCATCTGTTTCTGTTCCTTCTTTTATGGCCTATTTATGGTTTGGGTTGAGGTCTTTTATTATGGGTTCGTCCGGCCTGTCCGAGCAATAATGTTGGGCCTTCCCGTGTAATTGATGGTGGGCTGGACAACTGAAAAGTGGGCTTGTCATTATGTGATACCTTTTGCAATGTCATCTGTGATTGGACAGTTTGTAAATAATTGGTGCTAGTCAGGAATGTGATTTTTAGCATAAAGACGATGTCTCGCAATACGAATTTGTGCAGTCTCTAGCGAACCACCCGTGTCGTGCTTCGTAGACTTCTGTTCCTGGTTGCAGCCAATACATTTGATCTTTGACGCCACCAAGAAGTATCTCGTGTCTCTGTATGTCAAGACAGGTGAACTCGAAGACTTCGGGCGTTTCCCCTGGCGCCGCTGGGTTCTAAAAACCTGGTTCTTCATGGTGGCGGCCCAGAGCGGTGGGCCAGCAGGTAGGGGACCATGTTGGCTGTAAATTACTGAAGATCATAACCACCGTTTTTTCGGAGTTCAGTTTTAAGCAATTTTTGGCCATCCAGGAGCTGATGGCAAGCATGCCTGCTTGAAAGCTGGCCGCTATTACTCCTCCATCGTTGTTGATTGCTAACACCAGTTGTGTGTCATCTGCATAGGTGGTTAGCCCCATCCCATGGGCTTTGATGATCTTGGCCAGGTCAGACACATAGATATTAAATAGTGTCGGACTCAGGGATGATCCCTGTGGCACCCCACATGGGAGGGTGAAAGAAGGGGAGTTGTATTCGTCGAGGCTCACAAGCTGGGAGTGATTTGCCAGGAAAGAGGCCAGTAGATCTTTGGCCTTGAGTTTAATGCCCATGTTCGAGACACGGTCCATCAGGGTGGCATGATCGACCGTGTCAAACGCTGCTGACAGGTCCAGCAGTATGAGCACTGCTGTCCCTCCATGATCTCGGGTGGCTCTGATCTCGTCTGCGACTTTGATAAGGGCAGTTTCATTGCCATGACCCTACCTAAAGTCAAACTGTGATTCATCGAGGAGATTGTTTTCGTCAATGAAGTGGGCTAGTTGCATATTCATTATTTTTCCGAAGATTTTTGCTGGGAAGGGGAGGCTTGTGATAGGTCTATTATTTTTGGCAATAGGATAGACCGTCACCTGACAAAGATGAAGGTCGGCTGAAAGTGTCTCAAAAGCGATCTAAATCAACCAACTCCCTCCGCAACAAATGGGAAAAACCCGGCGACGGACCAGAGAGTTGATCCAGCTGACTAGTAGAATGCCCCCTGGATATTACGATCAGGTAAGGTGCACAGTGCAAATAGTATTATAAAATATTTGGGGTAGAATACAAAGGTCAAATTTTTAAACTTTTTTTAAACCGTTCTCACTATGTTCCACAAATTCCGCTCTAATTTCAATCAAACAAAGACTGACAGAAGCGGCACAATGCTTTCTTTCTGCATCCGCTTTGTATAGTACTATGTGAATTCTAAATATTTATTTGTAATAGTTTTGTGCCTAAATGCAGAATGTCATCCCGCCTTCATTTTTTCTTACAAATCTGGGTGAACCTACTATTCGCTGGTCCAAGTGGAAGAAGGCTTCCTTAATTATGCTTGAGTTTCTGGTGTCTCTTTAAGAGCTGAAAGGAGATCTGACCTACTCTTGCACTGTCTAGGCCCTGAAGGGCAAGAGGTGTACAAACATCTTCCTAACCGGAGTGAGGGTGAGTCAGATAACCTAAACAAATTTGAAATTTGTTTAAAAGAACTTGATAAACACTATCTTCCAAAGGTGAGTACTATTTTAGAGAGGTACAACTTCGGAAGGTGTGTGCAAAAGCCTCAAGAATCTGTTGAGGTGTATGTGACTGATCTTCGGAAATTAGGCGCCACGTGCAAGTTTTCAAGGGTCACTCGAAGAACATATCCGTGACCAATTCATGTTGAGTTGCAACAAAGAGAAGATTATGGATGAGTTATGGCAAAAAGATGACCCAAATTGGATGAGGTCATCTTAAAAGCAAAAAGAATACTCTCTCGCCTGTGTAGAGGTCATGAAGAAAGAAAATGGTACTTTGTGTGAGAAGGTGCAGAGTGTTATTAAAACTTTCTTCAAACAAACAGAACCTGTGAATCATGCACCTTCGACTCTTAAATCTAAGACAGGTTTTATGGGGAAGTGTTTCCATTGTGATATGGTTGATCACCTGTCTAATGATCGGGCCTGGCCTGCCTTAACTTCCAATGTCACAGTTGAGGGAAAATAGGCTATTTAGCAAAAGCTTGTGGGGCTCAAAAAAACAAGAAGAGTAAACGGGTGAAATACATTTCCTTACAAAACTAGTGTGATTCTGATTGTGATGAGTTACACTGCGGGGGGTGCTGCTTTAGGTTGGCCTGAGCAAGGGTAAGAGCCCCGTTGACAATGTCAAGATGAATGGCAATACCATCAATGTGCTCTTTGATTCAGGGGCAAAGATCTCTCTGATTCCTAAAGACTTCTTGAAGGAGAAAGTGAAGGTTTGACATCAAGCCTCTTGCCTATGGAGGCCTGCCAATAAAACTATTTGGTTACTTCGTGAGTGATATTGACTGTGGGGAAGATTTATGTCTCCTCTAGAGGAGACAGTATTGTCAGCTTGATCCATCAAGCAGATCTGGGAGTAATTTTGGTTCCAGGTGGCGATGATCCTTGCATTGTTCACAGGGACATCTCCTCTTCTACAGTTTCTGGGGATGTTGTTGTCACTGAACCTTTGAAGATTGACCAGGTGTGTGACTTGTGTGATGAATTTGAACAAGTCTTTAGTGAAAAATTAGGGTGTCTCTCAGGTTATACGCATAAAATCACTCTTAGAGCTGATGCCACTCCTGTAACGTGTAAGGTGCGCAGTGTACCTTTAGCTTTGATGGGGTCCATGCGCAATGAACTTGAGAAGTTGAAGAAGGAGGGCATCATTGTGGAAACAGAAGCGAGTGATTGGTTGGCTCCGGTAGTTCTTGCGCACAAGGCTTCTGGAGAGGTGAGGTTATGTGTGGATCTGCAAGCCCTCAATCAGGCTGTCATTACTGACAGGTATCCCATTCCTAATATCGCTGAGATGCTGATGCAATTGGAAGGTGCTGTGGTTTTCTCCACCTACGACCTTAAGGCCGCTTATAATCAGATTAGAATTGATGATGATTCCATGGACTTAACAGCTTTCATAACTCCATTCGGAGCATATCAATTCACTTGCCTTCTGTTTGGCCTGAATTCTGCAGCCTCTGTGTTCCAGAGGGCGATGGAAGATGTTTTGCAGGGTTGTCTGAGGTTAAAGTGTACTAAGACGATGTTCTGGTTCATGGCTCATCCCGATAAGAAGATGATATGCTCAGGGCAGTCCTGGAGAGATTTAAGTCCCGGGGTTTGACTTTGCGGGAAAACAAGTGTAAGTTTAATCTTTCAGAAATTGACTTTCTGGGTCACAAGTTGACAAAGAAAGGAGTTCGACCCAAGGATATTTTTTTATTACATTTTCTGATTCATACAGCCGTCAGCAGGGTACAAGCAATCTTCAATATGCACAGTAAAGGTACATTATCATCATAGGCAGTTTAGAAAAATGCAATCATCAAATGGCAAACTGTGTCATTTAGAGTAGATGAATGTCAATGAGCAACAAAACACATTACCGGTATATAACAGTACTATGATTAGCGATGGCAAAGCATTTTGTATAGCTTATCTCAAACAACACAACAGGAGCGAACTTCCACAGCAGGCTTCACAGCCACAGGGGGGAAGGGCATATCCCAATAACGTTTGAAGCAGGCAGACTTCGAGTCAGCAACGCCTGGGTGTTCAAGCAAGTACGACTGCAGCGGGCCTCATATGTTGCGGGCCGTGAGGAGGGGGGAAGTAATTCAGCGTAAGTGTGAATTTGATCTTGCCAAAGGATCATGTCGCCTAGCCACTCCTTAAATTTAGGTGCACGGCCACGGCCCCACCTATAGGTAACGAGCCGCTTGGCCAAAACTAAACAAAAGGACACAAACTGTCTGTACGTGGCAGGAATGTGTTCAGTATAACCCAGAAGTGTAATAAGTGGTGATCTGAGGATAGATGTGGAGGTCATGGAATCAAGGCCCGCAAGGACCTGGTGCCAGTAGTCAAACACCCCAGGGGAATTCCACGCTAGGTGTAGGAAGTCTGCATGTTCCGCCCAACATCTAGCACATCTATCTGAATTGCGCAGCCCATACCTGTGGAGCTTAACTGGGGTATAGTAGCTGCAGTGAAGAAATCTGTAATGGATGACACGCAGTCTGCTATTCGAGGAGACCTCCTCAGTCTGATTGCAGCAGTAAGACCATTGGTCGTCTGTTAAGTCCTGGTCTAACTCTGCCCCCCATTTAGCTCAGGAAGTGCAGGGTGGGTAGTCTCTACCTACTTACAAGGTGTGGTAAAGTGTAGATACTATGTATGAAGCGGAATCCACCCGCAAAATTTGATGTAAAGGTGTCAAGGTGGCTGGTTCAGAGGGGAACGTGGAGTGACAAGCCTGTACACCATGACGTAGACGAGCATACAAAAAAGTGTCCATGGTAGATGGCGGGGGATCACAACATAACTGTGGGAGTGTACAGAATCTGCCCCCAACATACAGGTCCCCCCAGTTTTGGATATTCTGAGTACGTGCTATATTCCTAAATATGCCTTCCTGCAGAAGTGCCATATCAGGGTGGTAGGTGAGCGGGAGAAGAGGGGAATATTGTAACGCCCTGAAGTTCCCGGGATCGGGGACAGCCTGCAAATACTTTGGACAACAGACAACCAATAAAAGCTTTACCGATTTAATGTTCAAAGGTAAAGAACAATGCTTTTTATAGGTACACACAATAGAGTTAGTATCAAAGAGTGTCAACGATACCCAATCACAGCTCCAGGATGGTCTCACCGTCCTTCGCATGAACACCAGTCCCAGTGTTCTCCCAACGAAGCACACTGTGCTAAGAAGCGGCCGACAATGCTGTTCGACAGCTGTGATGGGTTTGAAATGCTGAGCCCAGGTCCTGATCTTCGGAAGGGCTCGGATGAATTTACCCAACGAAGGAATGCCCAGCCGGGCACTCTACCTGTCTTTTGAGTAATGGCAGGGAACAGCCGCTCGACCTGTACCACTTCTTGAGCCCTAACCTACTGCTTCTCAGGAAGCCCAAACAGTACAGCTCGGGCAGAGAGCAGCCGCTCGATCTTGCCTGACTTTGGAACAAGGGGTTTCGGTTCCGATACACTGAGACGCGGCAAACATCTCCGTGGTGTGCGTCTCAGTGACGAGTAAGTTAAGTCTCTCCGGTAGGAGCAGGGAATGCCCGTTCCTGCACCAGGTAAATGAGAGAGTTAAGCACAGCCGTGCTTCTACGGCTTCGGTAGCTCAGTCGCGGCAAACACCTCCGTGGTGTGCGTCAGGGATACAATCATTAAGCCAATATCAAGATAAACCAGAGAGCATCCGCTCAATCTGGTTTTGGCGTCCTATGGTCAATACCTGCTTGGACCCTAGGGAGGGAAATCCTACGACGCCAACAACAGTACGAATATCCGACGCAGCGTCCTCGCGTCTGCCGGCTTATATAGGCGTGTTCGTTCCGCTCTGCCTCCCGCTACGCATGCTGGTAATCGTAGTTCCCACGGCTCCGCTCCATGCCTCGGGGTGGTCCGCAGGTTAGGGCGATCATGACAAATATAGACTGGGTGCTGCAGAGTGTTCCAAGATGCAGGCCCAAGCATTATGTGTGCAGTCTACAGAGGTCGGGCTACGCCCCCGGCATTCAACTCTGGAGAGTATAAAGCCATCCAATGGGATCTGGTCTGAAAGCCAATGTTCAGTGGCGACATGAGGGGTGAAACGGGGGAATGGAACCAGTAGTGAGCGAAGTGCGCCTGCACACTTATATAGTATAACTCAAAGTTTGGAATGTCCATCCCTCCTTGTGCATAAGGTCGTGTCAAATTGTCCCATTGTATGCGAGGCTGCTTGCCTCCCCAGACCAGTCTAATCAATTCTCATTGATCAAGACCCCTTGCTGTAGGTGAAGTGTACAACAGTCGGACCCAGGAAAGAAAACTTATAGGAAGTCCCATTGTAAAACGGCAAACAGGTAATCCCATTCCACCGAGTTAAAAGTCTTGGAGGCATCTAAAAAGGCTGCCACCAGTGCCAATTTGGGATCAACCTTTTGTAAGATGGAAAACAAGGTTCTAAGGTTATGGGACGTTGCTCTACCTGGTATAAACCCTGCCTGATCAGGAAGGATCAATTTATCTAGGAGAAGGCACAAGCGATTAGCCAACAATTTAGCAAGGATCTTGGTGTCAGTGTTTAATATGGATAAGGGTCTATAAGATTCACATCGGTCAGCGGGTTTAGTTGGTTTTAACAATGACGTAATAAGGGCCTCCCTCATAGAGGGTGGAAGGATTTGTGACTCATGCGCCTCTAAAAAAACGTATTTTAATATCGGGAGTAGCTGATCAATGTATGATTTATAAAAATCAGTGGGCAGGCCGTCTGAGCCTGGAGCCCTGCCCGACCGCTTCTGCATAATGCTTCCCGTAGTTCATCGTCCTCAAAGGGCGCAGCGAGGAATGCGCGTTGCGTGTCACCCAACCAGCCTAGGGTAATGTCACCAAAAAAGGTAGAGAAATCTGGAGGGGAAAAACGCTGTGTTTGAAGTACATTTTGGCTATCCTCGATCACTTCCCCGAGCTCGGCCTGAGAGACCACGTCTAAAAGAGTCTCTGATATTAGTCTCCAGCAGAATGGGGTGGTAACGAAGTTGGGAGGAACTATCTCAAGGCACACAGGAGCATGATCATAATATGTGTGGACAAAATGAGTAGCCAAGCGAATCCAAGGAGCTGTGCCACAAGAACAGAGCCAGTAGCGAAGGTGGGACCATGTAGCATGACCAGACGTAAAAAACGTGCCCTCCCTCCCAGCCGGATGCATGTGTCTCCAGGCATCTACAAGCCCATATTCCTCCAGTATCCCCGAGAGAGCCTCGCTTGTATTAGTGTAATGGTGTGGTGAGAGGTTGGAGCGGTCTACCGCTGGGTGTAAGGTTGTGTTGAAATCCCCCTCCCCCATAGCACGTGTGGAGCCTGTTTCCAGTATTCGTCCCCATAGAGTAGTAAAATAATTGGGATTGCCCTGATTAGGGTCATAGCTACATGCCAAGGTGACCGACTGTGTGCCCAGAGTACCCCACATGATGCAGCTACGGCCTAAGGTATCATTGTATGTGCCTCCCAATATAAATGGTGTGTTCTTTTTAACCAAAATGAGTGCACCACGAGAGTACGTCGAATAGGAGGAAAATGTTCGGGCAGAGGCCCATCTACTGCCATAGCTTGATGACCTGTGAGGGTCCATATGTGTCTCTTGGAGCAGTGCAATCTGCACCTGGTGACGATCTAAATAGGCCAAGATCTGCCTCGCCTTCCGGGGATCGCGAAGTCCCCGGACATTCCATGTAAGAAGTTTGATGCTAAGGGGCTGAGATTGTGCTGTCATAACAAATGTGGGGAATGAAACTGTTGTGGATTTGTTCAGCAGTATTGTCATTGTG
The DNA here is from genome assembly GCF_964263255.1 of Lissotriton vulgaris. Classification (NCBI taxonomy): domain Eukaryota; kingdom Metazoa; phylum Chordata; class Amphibia; order Caudata; family Salamandridae; genus Lissotriton; species Lissotriton vulgaris. The sequence goes on along the minus strand of NC_141689.1, from coordinate 1,248,779,778 downwards.
TGTACCAAAATTAACATGCAGCAAGCCATGTATATTGCACTTGACGCAGCAATAAAAAACCTTCCCCACCCCTTCCCACCCCCACCAAGAAAATATCACAGCGGGGGCGTGGCCAACAGCATGGCGGTTAGGACATGCTACGACGGAGCTCCCGCCGAGCTGCCTCAAGATCCGACACCATACCACACTGTATCGTCCCCAAAACGAAGGAGGGGAAGCTGCAGGTGTCCTACATCGACTGAGGGCGAGAGACATGCAATATACTGCGCCGAGAACGGAGAAATCATTCCGAAATCGTCCGCTCGTGCGCCGGACTACATCAAGATGGCAGCCGCCAGCGCTCGAGCGAGCCGAGCAAAGTAACGGCTGGAGCTTGGCCCCACGGCTCGGACCTGCGGAAGGTAGGCGGTGATACTGCGAGCCTTATACACCCAGGACTGGCGCCTACATCAGTCTCCCATTCCCGGCGGAGAGCAGCCACCGCAATGCAACCTGCACCAAGATGGCGCCAGGGCCGGACTGGGAACTAAAAGCAGCCCTGGCAAATTTTGCCAGACCAGCCCCCGTTCGGCGCGTTGCGAGCCCGCCCACTAGCAAGGGGTTTTGGGGGGGGTTTCTACAAGAAAATTTTGGAAAAAGACAGGCCAAAATGTTGAATTTTACAGCACATTTTTCATTACATATTCAATTGTTTCAACTTTCAAAGCACAGTAAATAGTAGATGATGACCTTAAGAGCACCACGTTACACACCCAGTCATATGTACCCCTAGACATTCTTACAGAGAGCACCAAAAATAGACACGAGTAGTGAATCAAAGAGAACAAAGTAAAAGTGAGACCAGCCCCTATATGGTGTGTAGTGAGCAGGAACTATTAGGGGGAGTTTGGGGGGGTTCTCCCACAAAGAAAATTTGGGAGACAGAAAGGCCAAAACAAAGCATTTTTCAACACATTTTTCATTACATATTAGATTGTATTAACTTTTAAAGCATAGTAAATGACCTGAATTTAATTTGGAGGAATCTGAGGCCGACAAGGACTTATCTAACCATATTTCAGCAGTCATTATGAACAATTTGTATGTAAAAAACACCCCACAAGGGAGGCCTGTGGAAGACTAGAGCTACAGCTCACCATCCTTGAAGAGCATCTCCCCATCATGTCCCAGTATCATTATGAATGTTTAACACAGGAGAGTTTACGGATGCATATTCTTTAAAGTGCTGTGAGTGCAACTACTTTTGTAAGTGTATGGCTAGTGTAGTGTATCACTATTCATTGTTGCACTTTTCTGAGCATAGCTATTTCCACTGGAATTAAGAGTGCTTGCCCCGCTGGCAAGGGCTCTATTGCTCCACACTTTATTGGGCTTATTTAATATTGTTTGTTATATCATATGGTAACTCCATCTAGCAGTGTTTAGATATTGACAAGGCTTCAAAGGCCCAGATGTGCCCTCTAGTAGTAGCGCTTAGTAGCCATTGACTGGGGCATGTGCTTCGTCTGAAGGTAACCTGTACCTACACTCAGCTTCTGCTATGTGTCCCAGAATCCACACAGAGAAGACACAGAACATGTGCTGAGTGTTATGTGAAGCAGATTAGCAGATATGTATGTACATTTACTTTGAGGAGTTAATAATTGGCATTTCCCACTGCCATTGTATCAGCAGCAAATAGTTACAGACCCTACCACCAATCATTTAGCCCAACCATGAACATGAAGCATAGGTTGTCCTCAAGGGCACTTATGTGACAATTAACGTGACTTGTGTGACAACTTGTAGGACACTTTATGACAGGCATGAGCTCAATAAATATCCATGACTTAACTACATGTGCATCGCATGTGCGCAGCCTTTTGAATCTCGAAAGAACACGGGGGTGACTACGGCGAGTGATCCCATTTAAATGGATGGATATATGGATAAATGGATGAATGAATGGATAGATGGATAGATGAATGAGCTTTGTTGAAGATGTCTGCGAAGGACATTGTAAGAGTTTGACCCGACAGCGTTATCACTGTAGAACTAGGGTTCCTTCTCAAGGCCCCCTCTCGCCTCAAAGGCCACCTCCTATTACATAATAAAAATAGGTTCCTTCTTGCTTCCCTAAATCGGTATGTTTCCTGATGAGAATGTTCCCCCAGCAGCAGGATGGCACACGCATGAGAGGCGTTATGGCTTAAGCTGCATAGTACTTCCACTGCACAATCAACTTGGAGGTTCCCTGTGCAGCAAAGTAACTTCATGTTTTCACAAAATGCAGATGTTCAGGGTACTATCCTGGCACTAGGCAGTATGCTCTCTATTCACGGCTTCCACTTCTATTGCTAGTGGCGCTGTAAGCATGTCCCTGTGTTGCTGTTGACTGTACTGGAGAGCACGTACAGACTTTTAAAGTCATACAATGCAGACTTGCTGTAAATATTTATGCAGCACAATTGGCGCACATGTGAGGCTTCAGAGCATGCGCTATGACATCATAGCATGGGCTTGGCAGGACTTTGACGTTGTGCAAAAGGGAGGGTGACTGGCATGGTTGCCTCACATGACTATGACATGCTCTGCTGGAAAAATGTGGGTGAGGTGGTGTAGCATTACCTAGGTATGCATGCTCATGGATAGCACTGAGGGCGGCAAATGAATATTTAGTCTAGTGCAGTGACAGGCTGATATGGGGTCTCAGATTTACATTACCGGGAGAGTTACACAAACCACAGCTCATCAGTAACTAACAACTGCCAGTTCTACCAATTTGGCTCCCTGCCAGGGCACTCAGAAGAAAGAGCACACCAGCACTCTATTCTTCGGGCCCACCTCCAGTCCCTTCGCTCGATCACTGACACTGCTTTAAATTCTGCGTGTGTCTACACTCCAGTGCAAAGGCCAATGTGATGTAATGCAATGTGGTGCAGCACAAAACAGGCCACACAAATATTGTGCTCTTTTTTCGGAGGAGTCCACCATTGTGGCCAAGAGCCCTGATGTAACATTAAGAGTCCCAATTCTGACTGAATACTTCTCCATGGCACTGAATGCAGCTTTTGCTATTTTGTTGACTTTATATATCAGGCCACCAATCGGGTGCTTGATCTATTGCTAGAAGGGCAGCCCCTGTCGCCTTCCTGGAATGTGCTGCATTATTATGGGATCATTCACTTTTTACTTTAGAAGTCTTGTGACGCTGCAGTCTCAGTCATGCCAGGCAGCACAATCACCGACTGTGAAATGCAGGCCTGGTGAAATATGTCACTAGCATGGGCTATGTGCCACGTTGAGGACGTGTCCTGCTGAGGCATTGCACGTGACTTGACTTTGATGGGGTATTTTCTGTGGTTCTGTACACGGCACCAGCGAGGCCACGAGCTCCACACTGTGTTCCCCAAAGCAGGGGACCGAGTTAGCTGCTGCATAAAGGCCAAGGAACGAGACCTTTCAAAACCAGGCGATAATCCCAGGGCCCAGGGGACACAAAACTCTCAGGCGTATCACATCGTACCTAAAAGATCAGCAGACAAAGACTGTGACAGGGGAGCCCAATATAATCTCAGGAAGGGAAGGAGTCGTGAAGCCCTTAACACAGAGCACCTGTGAAAGCCAAGCCTCCCAGGGACGCCCTGAACTAGGGAGACATGGACTGTCAACTCTTGAAAATGAGGTAAAGATAGAGGCAGTGCCTAATTAAAAAAAATAATAATAAGCACAGGGGGTCCAAAGTTTTCTTAGAGACCCACTTCAGGAGTAGCTGAAAGCTGGGGTGCCTAGACTTGTGAATAACTAATGCCATTTTCCACCACCCCCACACTGCTTTAGCTTTATTCTCTTACAGGTTCTTTTTCGTCCATGCTTTCCCTTTTTTTACTCTTTTCCTATATCTCCTTTTTCCTTTCTCTGCCTTTATCTCTTTTATTCTGGGTAAAGTCTGAATAATGAAAAATTTGTCCCATTCCGTTAAAAAAGATCGCAAGACACCACAACCTGGACAAATGAGACGCTGGATATTTAGGATGTCAGCCAGATCTACTGTCAGGCCCTTATCAGCAGGACACCATGTTTACACAATCCAAGGCTTTCGTTTTAGGTATCTTTATTTTCAAGTGTGTTCATACAAAGTGGTCCACTGAGGGGCATATCAAGACCACAACTCCCAGAAAGCACAAAATAGTTAAATCAGTGCCATAGCTGCCAATTTTTCAGATTGCTATGTTTGACATTTTCATAATTTCATTGTAAATATGAGTCAGCCGCCGCAGATCTTAGAGTTTCTTGTTGCTCAAATCATGGGTCTAATTTTTGAATTTATATGTTTTCCTCGCCTTCATTGCTTGATTTTTGCCTGCAAGAAAGTATCATTCATACTCATTGTAAGTGAAACGTCACTCATAATTACACTGTAATTATGAAAATGTCACACCTAGCAATCTGAAACTTTGGCACTGCAGCTATGCAAATCAAAAATGTTAACTATGGCGATTGTCACTCACTATCGCTGACCCTGACAAACAATCATCACGATTAAAGTATTTTATTTATTGCTTGGAGGCTGCAGCCAGCCACAGCCAGGCCCACGACAGTGCGCAACTCAAGCCACCACCTTGTCCGCCCTGCTTACAATTTAAATCTACTGCGCAGAGCCGGGCCCGGGCATGAAATTGCAGGCAGATACTGGCCACAGGTGTACAGAAGAAAGTAGAAACGTCGAATTCAAAGGAAACGTTGAAAATTATGCAGCAGCCAGCAGGGTTGCTATACATAATGATTTGTCATGTGTTTTAACTGTAATAGGAAAGGGAGGGCATATTTTAAGTTTACAAAGTATGCAAAGCGCCTGATGAATGTGTGATTGCGCATCTAAGCGCCCAGCACTCACACAGAAATGCACCCCTGACATCTTGTGTGATCTTTATGAGATCTCTCCTTAAGATTACACGGAGGGTGAGGAATTCTCTGCTGGACGCCTGATCGAGAATTTAATGGACATTATGTCGCAGCTAAAGTGCATTTACATGAAAACTAAAGCTACCGGGCCGGGTCCTTATACCTTTTGCTTTTTGACCTACCCTCAATGCGTGAGCATTGAAGGTGTCTGCTTCAGACCTATTGTGGCCCGTATTTAGGAATGAGGACAGCTACCAGACGCGCGCTTTGACGAGGTCAGATTTCACCTCGGGAGCGAGCGTCTGGTAGCTGCGCATGCGCAAAGCCCTTGCTCAATACAGACACAGGCAGCCCCACCCCTCTGCATGCATGCACGCACACACACGCACACACACACACACACACACACACACAGGCGCGCGCATGCACACGCAGGCACACGGCACACATACAGGCACACTATCCCCTACCTCGCATTCTCTCTCTCAATCACACACAGTCACGCATGCGCACACACATTCCCTCGCGCGCACGCACACACTCTCCCCCCCTTCCCTCCCCCCTCCCCTCCCCCACAGGCATACACACAGGCACGCACGCACGGACTTCGCTTCAGCCCTGGGCCCCACTCACCAACTGCGCTCTTCCGGCGGGGCTCCTCGCGGCGCGTCTCCTCATGTAAATCGGGGCTCCCTCAGGTCAGAGGAGCCCCGCAACAGGCGCCACACTCCTCCTTCTCCCCGGCTCCCTCCTGGGGACCCGGGCTACCTCGGACGGCAGGGCGCTCCATGCGCCGGCAGCCGCGGACCTCGGGAGGCGGGACTTCCGGTCGGCCGCGAGCGGATTGGCCGGCCGGCCAAGAGCTTCCAGGTCGCCGCAGGCAGCGCGGCGGCGCCTGCCTCCCAAGGCATTTTTTACACCCCTTAGTGCTTGTTTGTAAGAGGTCGTGCAATATGGACCACATTTTTTGGGTTATGCGGCCCTATTTTTGTCCCAATCCGACCCTGCCTACACCAACTAGTTATTCACTGGTGACGCATTTGCTTCAAGTCACATTGTCACAAATTCGCCTGAAATGGCAAAATATACCACGCCCTCTGCTGCCACAAGACCCACAGAATCTTAGGGTTCACTGGCTCGGAATTCTCAGGACAGAGGACACACAATAATTTGGGACTTCTAAATTCCGAGATACAAAGACGCTATAACATCGTGAGGCAGTGAACCTTGTTCCTCTGTGTGCTTAGGAGGCTTCCATGAACTCCGCGTACGCTGCGTACCTGTAAGAGTGCACTAAACGCGATGCCCCATCATTCGTATACACAACTATCATTTACAGTGCGAATAAAATATACCTCTATTTGCTTGAAAAAAAAATTCTGCCTCCTTAAATGAATTTCAGTTGCCGTCTTTCATAGTTATTGAAGCTAGTGGCAGACAGCTAGACACAAGGGTAGAGTTGAAACTACGGAGTCCGAGAGGCAGTTCTGTGCGCTTTCCCCTCTACCGCTGCGAAGTAAATGAAGGGCTGAACACGCTGCTCATTAACCCGCGAGGCATGTGAATGAGTGTGAACGCGCGCGGCTCCGTGGCGCGAGCTGCGCGCAGGTGTAAATGAACCGGCGCTGCTAGCTTTACAAGGAGAAGTCAGTGTTGATGCCGCAGTGTGCAGATTATTCACAGTCAAGCATAGCTTCCCTTCCAGCTTTGTTAGCGAGTTCTACAAATTCACTAATAAGTGCCAAATCCGCTATTTATAGGCGCGAGACAGCAGGGTGGTATGGAAAAGATGTCTGCGTTATCCTCGATATTGGTAGTGCTTTGTATGCGACTTTCAGAACAACAGCCTTCCTAGAAATGCCAAGCCCTCTGTTCCTTTAGGATATGGAAGTCGCGTCTTTCCTTTTGATTTTCTCTCCTCCTTAATCTTCCAGGCATCAGCATGGCCCTTCTTTTCGTTTTTTATGCATTGTCCAGTCCCTTTCCACTCCAGCCTGTGTGTGTCCTGAGACAGGTTCGATATGCGTTCTGGCACTAAGGCAATGGCAGATGTGCTGCACAAAGAGCCACTGTGGGCTAGTTTTTCGTGCCAATTGTTTAGTGTTGAATGCATACAATTCTAAGAGTTGAAGCAGATGAGGTGAGGTTACAATGACGGCATAGTCTGTGTGTTTGCAAGCAGGATACACTGGTGTGTTAACAGCAAACACGTTGAATGCAAGCAGGATACACTGGTGTGTTATTAACCGCAAACACTTTGAATGCAAGCAGGGTAAACTGGTGTGATATTAACAGCAAACACTTTGAATGCAAGCAAGATACACTGGTGTGTTATTAACAGCAAAGACTGTGTATGCAAGCAGGGTACACTGGTGTGACATCCCAGTAAAGTCGATGTGTATGCAATCAGAGTACACTGGCGTAACACTCATAGCTAAGTCTTAGTGTATGCAATTCGGGTACACTGGCGTGACACTCACATGCTAGCAAAGTCTGTGTATGCCAATAAAGTCTTTGTGTATACCCGTACAGTACTCTGGCGTGACACTCACATGCCAACAAAGTCTGTGTGCATGCATGCACTCATGCCAGTGAAGTCTGTGTGTACGCAAGCAGGGTACACTGGCGTGACACATGCCAGCAAAGTCTATGTGTAGGAAAGCAGGGGACAGTGGCTTGACACCCACGTGCCATAGAGGCCCGTCTGTATGCAAGCAGGGTACACTGGTGTGACATTCAAATGCCAGCGATGTCTGTGTTTGCAAGTAGGGTTCAGTGGCATGGCACTGACATGGCACCAAAGTCTGTGTGTATGAAAGTAGGGTACAGTGACTTATTTAAGTATTAATTATGTAAAAAAAAAATTAAAAGCCATTGTTATTTGTAATATCAATACATGTAAGTCACGTAAATACAACACATATTGCATTACAAGTGCTATATGTGTCACATTTGCAAAAATTATAACTATTAGCATTGTAAATGACAAAGCTATTACTTTCGCTATTTTCAAAAACAAAACCTAACTAAAAAATTTGTCATTTACAATTCCAATAGCTCAAACTTTCCTAATGCGAGACCTATTGCATTGCAAATGCTTGTTTTAATACCGTCCCGGTCGTGACACCCGCTCAGCAAAGCCCACACTGCCCATGATGATTGCAAAGACTGGACAGACTCACCTTGCTGTGGATGGTAGACAGGGGGCTCAAAATAATTAAATTATGGTTGCACAAGTCGGTGCGGTGCCTCTCCCTGTCTCAGTTGACTCGTTTCTCTAGCAGGGGCCTCTGGGATGCCTTTGCGTCCTTGCCTCACCAGTCACGCGCTCTTTTTAATGTGCGAGCAACAATGCGCATGACAGATCGCCAGCCCCACCCTAAGGGTGCACTGCCGCGGAGACATCTGCGCAGCCTGCGCTGCGCACCCTATATCCGCCTGGCCAGACTGCACCGGATGGTGCTTAGAGTGCCCCAGAGTAACAGACAGTTGAGCTTTTTGGCCGCATGCAGCGGAGTGGCCTGGTATGGTGTCTTTCTAATCTCTGCTGGTGCTACTCCGCAGCCCGCAGCGGAGGTCACACAGACAGACAGACTACTGACTAACTCATGCACAGGGTGCCGGTTTTGTTGTGGGGCCGACTTTCGATCCGTGACTCACAGACCGAAAATCGGCCCCACAACAAAACCAGCCCCCTGTGCAAAAACCGGCCCCCACCCCAGCCAGCCTACCGGGGGATTGCCCGGTGCCCGGAAATACCAGTCCGGCCGTGGATGGCGCCCGAACTAGTGAGGGACCGCCGGCGGCGCCGAGAGCCGCGATCCGGTCCCCAGACTTACTGGCACAGGGAATCTAGCGCTAGAACCGGTAGGGCGTGGCGGCCATCAGAGGGACGCGTTGTGAGCCGCCCCTTCATCGATGGCGGGAATACCCGGGGAACGGAGGACTGGCCCCGCCCACTTCATTGAGACCCGGCTTACAGGACGGTGGAGTGCTGTCGAGTCACACCGAGGTCTGGAACCCTGTGGAGCGGCAGGGTGAGTGCACAGGCGCGGCAGGCGCCGTTTTCACATGCGATGACAATCTGGCCACGGTGAGAGAGACCAGCGGGGCCCCGGGACCCTCACAAACCAAGGGGCATTCAGGTGAGCATACCTCCGTGATTCAGGGGCAGAGGGAACTGCGGTGGGGCGTGAGATTCGACACAGAGGCATCAGGGGATGAACGACCCAGTACTCCGATAAGGCGCAGGTACTTGTGGCCATTTTGCCGGCCGGGCTGCCCTGGGACTGCGGTGGCGACATCCGCTGGGAGGGACAGGGCTGAAATACACACGTTGAAAGGCGCTGAGTGCACCAAGACGCCCTTGGGTGGCGGCGTGAAGTGAAACGCCGGGCCCCCCGGTGCTGATAAGGAGGAGGCGTGAGAGTGGGGGAGGCAGACCCCCAAGGCCCATGCGGACGAGGATCTGTGCACCACATCTGAGGGGATCTGAGCCTCCGAAACCCTGAGAAGCCTGGGAGCAACTTCAGACCATTTCCTACCCCCACCTGGGAAGAGGACGGGCTGGACCACTGCAACTCAACATGGGGAAGAGAGAGACGCTACCGAAAGGGCCCAAGCAAGGCCCGATGGATAACTTCGCTGCGCCGCGCCAGGTGTGAATGAACTCCCGGCGACCCCTGGCCCACGCTCGGACACCGACCTACTTATGGAGGCCATCCAGGCATCGGGTACCGACATACAGGAGTCAAGTTCGGCACTGTAGACCAAGATTGGCGAGGTGGGCTCGGAAGTGACACTCCTGCGACAGGACTTTTGGAATCTATCGGACAGGGTCACCAACGCGGAGACCCAGATGGGTGAGGCGGAAAACTCTATCACAACCTTGCAAAGAGACATGGCGGAACTCCAGGCCTCTCATCGCCAACTCCTCTGGAAAGTGGATGACGCCGAAAACAGGGCCCGTCGTAACAACCTGCGCATTGTAGGATGTAGAGAAGGATGCGGGAAGTCTGACATGGTGGGATTTCTGAAAGCGTGGTTGATGGATACATTCCCGGCGGCGCAATTCTCGCCCTGTTTCATAATAGAGAGGGCACATAGGGCCCTCCTTGCCAAACCGCCAACAGGGGCAAGACCACGTCCGATCATTGCACGCTTCTTGAACTTTGCCGACAGGGACTTGATTTTGAGAGAGGCAAGGAAGTTGGGAGAGATCCGGTTTGAAAATACACACATCATGATTTTCCCGGACTATAGCCAGGAGGTACAGAAGCAGAGGCGATCCTTCGATGCAGTGAAGGCGAAACTAAGAGACCTGAAAATCGCCTACATGCTATTGTTCCCGGCGAAACTTAAGGTGCTCTTTAATGGACAGACTCTCTTCTTCACGCACCCAGAGGACGCCTGGCAGAGGCTGGAGGAGCGACTGATCCTCAACAGCAGAGAGATCGCCAAACGGGATCTGCTAGACAGATCCGTGAGAAACACCACCCACTAGGAAATTCCTAAGGCCCAGAGACTAAAATCTAGGAGATCCAAGAGGCGGACCCTAGTGACACCGTACAGAGGTCAAGGCGCAGGAATGGCGCGAAGGGGGCGCTCGGCCTCACCAAGCGGGCGACCGGATCAGAGACGAGATTTGCAGTACTGCACACCACGGCATGCTCGGAGGGCATGGACGAGGAGGCTCTAGACAGTCGCACTTCGGGAGGAGAGGAGGAAGAGGAAGAGAGACAATCTGATCACCCACTGGTACAAGAGATCCGTGTGCTGGAACAGGATTGTCAGGACAACACAGTGCACCAGAATCTGAGACTCCTGATTCTAAATCATAAACGGATGTGGGCCCAGATATGAGGCAAACTATGTTTCTCATTGCATAGAGATGTGGATAGAACCTCTGATACCTGACGGTTCCATAGGACTGGAGTGGCAGCCGGTCACAGGGAAGCACGCAAGTTGGCACCCCCTTATGTTTTGTTGTACACTTTTGTGGTGTGTTTGAGTGTTTGAAAGGGAGGGTTTGGTGGGTGGGCGACAGGCCTACTCCTACGGAAAGCCATGTCCCGTCTTGGGGCACATCTGGAAGGGGAGGGAGGTGGGGAGGGGGAGGGGGAGGGGGGAAGGGGTTTCCTAGTTTGTTGGGGCAGGGGAGTGGGTGGGAAAAGTTGGCAGCAGAAGAAACACGAGCGAAGGGTCAGTCACGCGAATTGCACCTCTACCCCACCTTCGTCGGGAGGGATTGGGTCTTCTACAACCATAACGTTTTCTGATGGCAGATACCATGCATACACCTAGGGAGGAGGGCAAGGGGTTAAGGATCCTGACATGGAACGTTAATGGACTGGGCTCTAAGGTTAAGAGGGGCCTAGTGCATAACTATATAAAAAGAACTGACTCAGACATCGTTTTCCTACAGGAAAGGCACCTCAAGGGTACCCAATGTGCCTTCATCGCCAGGGTCCGTTACAGGGTACTGGCACATGCGGGATATACATCCGACTCCAGGGGAGTGGCGGTTGTGGTTAAAAAGTCCCCACCCTTTACCGTCACCCACACATGGATCGACCCACAGGGTACATACGCTGCAGTGCAGGGCACCTGGAATAGACGCACATATACCTTGGTCTCGGTCTACGCACCTCCCAAACTGCAAACACGCACGAATACCGCTCTCGCAAACATACTCTTGGACACAGCGGACACCATGCAGATAGTGGGTGGAGACTTCAACGACGTAATGAATACACACCTAGATAGATCTGGGGTCAAGGCTGGAGGGGAGCATAGGACTGCGCTGTGCGACCAGAGGACCACCATAGGCTTGACCGACGTATGGCGATGGCTCCACCCGACACTTCACACCTACTCATACTATTCCGGGGCTCTCCAGACGTTCTCTCGCCTAGACTATGTCTTCATGTCCCGACAATATCTGAGTTTGGGGGATGTCGCTGACTATAAGGCCAGAGGAATATCCGACCACTCACCGTTATACGTGAGAGTGGGCCAAGACTGTGGTAAGGACACAGGGTCATGGCGCCTCGCGGCGTGGGATCTCCAGAACACGGCGATACTAAAAAGTGTAAGAGCTGACAACAAAGTATACATTGTAGAAAATGAAGGCTCGGTGGACTCGAAGGTCACACTATGGGAAGCCCTAAAACCGGTTCTACGAGACAGACTTAGGTCCAGATTAAGGGAGGAAAGACGGAAACTTCAGATGGAGGTAGCGGCCCTGGAAACGGCTGTACTGAGATGGGAGAAAGACTATACAACCCACAAGTCTAACGACTCCCTGAGACGGTTACTTGATGCCCAGAAACAATACAGGGAATTAGTGACTAACGAGGCCAGGACCCAATCCTTAGCCACCCTCCATAGATTATATGACGTAGGAGACAAATCAGAGAAACTTTTGGCATGGCTCAGCAAAAGGGAACGTGCGGTGCGATGGATAGATAGCATCGCTACGACTGAAGGAACGTTGGTAAACACGGACGCGGAGATAGCAGAGGTGTTCGCCACCCATTACGAGGATTTCTATGCAGCTCGGGACCTAGCTACCCCCAAAGCGGCCCTCCAGTACTTGGAGAATACCAACCTACCGACCATACCCCCTGAGGCTCTGGAGGCTCTGGAGGCAGACATAACGTTGGACGACATCACGGCGGCCATTGCCAGGCTTCGGCCGGGCAAAACCCCTAGTCCGAATGGTTTCCCACCAGAGCTTTTTAAACGCACAGCGGACCTACTGACCCGCCATCTTAAGGGCCTTTTCGCCGGCGCTTGTGAGGAAGGTAAACTACCACCAGATCTCGCAATGGCCACGATCGTTCCAATCTATAAGGAGGGAAAGCCAAGGGAGACCTGTGCCTCCTATTGGCCGATCTCCCTACTCAATACGGAAGTGAAAGTGCTGGCAACCATCTTGGCAACCCGCTTGAGGACGGTCATAACAGACCTTGTGCATCTAGACCAATCGGGCTTCTTGCCTGACAGGGGTACGAAATTCAATCTCAGGAGAGCCCACAACTGGCTCCAAGAGGTGGCGGGGAGAGAAGACCCACACTGGATCTTCTCCTTAGATGCCGAGAAGGCGTTCGACGCGGTCCACTGGCCATTCTTATTTGCAGCACTCCACAGGTTTGGTTTCGGGCCTAAATTTATTAAATGGGTGAGGTTACTCTACACTGACCCTAGGGCTAGAGTGAGGGTAAACAGGAGGCTCTCTCGTGAGTTCCAAATCCAGAGAGGCACTAGACAGGGCTGCCCCCTGTCCCCTCTCCTCTTTACGCTCGCCATAGAGGTGCTCGCGGTCAGAATCCGACAAAATGAAGACATCTATGGCTTCACTAGTGGAGATGCGGCATTAAACATGGAAAAGATCTCGCTTTATGCGGACGATGTCCTGCTTTACATCACCAAACCAGCAATCACGGTACCTGAGCTCTTTAGAGAACTAGAAAGATACGGAGGGATGGCAGGCCACAAAATCAATTGGCACAAATCAATTCTCTACGATCCGGGGGGACGCAACCAATGGGGGAGACTACCGGAGGACCTAATGACAACAACTGAGGGCTTCCGATATCTTGGGATTTACATAACGGCGGATGCGAATCTCTCGTTCCAAAGAAATTTGGAACGGATCATCTCTAATGCAGTAACAGATATGGACCGCTGGAGACAGCTCCCACTGACACTACTGGGCAGGGCGGCCATGTACAAAATGATTATACTACCGAAATTCCTATACGCCCTGCAAAATGAATACTACCCAATACCAGCGGCGGTCTTCAAAAGTATACATGGGGATCTACGGTCCTTCCTTTGGCTGGGGAAGCAAGCTAGGTCGCCCTGTCCACGCTTCAGAGGCACCAATATAGTGGGGGAATCTCAATCCCAAACTTGGAGGCCTACTACTGGGCGGAGCATTTGACCCCAATCCATGACTGGCTCCATACACCGGCAGATCACCCAACATACGCGTTGGAAAGAACGAAGCTGGCGCCCACTAACATTTTAAGATATCTCTATGGGAGCATTGGTAGGGCACCCCTTCTCCCTGCCACATCTATAACGCTCAGGGCATGGGCGAGAGCCACACGTCGCATGGGCTGGGAAAAGAAGCCCACACGGCAAACACCGTTGTGGCACTGCCAATGGTTGACTGAGCTACACAAACTGCGCGGATTCCAGAGATGGGACGACATAGGCATATCCACAATAGGAGACGTCATAGCCAAAGGGGAGTTGAAATCGTTTCAAGCCATTCAGTCAGAGTTCGGACTCAATAAAACGCAACATTTTAAATACACACAATTACGGCATGCGAGGATAGCCCAAAACATTACGCTTACTGACATTCCTGAATACGCACCACTGGAAGGGAGGCTCCTACAGGAACAGATGGTGGGACAGGCAGTGTCCTTAACATACAAAACATTAACTAACCATATATTGGGCGACCTAACCAAACTTAGACTCACCTGGGAAGCAGAGGTGGGGGCGATGGAGGACCTGGATTGGGAGATAGTACTGATGCATCCCCGGGAGGTGGCAATAAAAGCTAGACTATGACTTATTCAATTTAACTTTCTCCATAGAACATACTTTGATAGAGTGCGTCTATGCAGGATGGGGAAGATAGATGAGCCACGATGCCTACGATGCCTCCAGGGGGCGGGAGACTTTTTCCACACGGTATGGTCCTGTGAAATAATACAGAGATACTGGACCCAGATTTTTAGGGAATTGGAGGAAGTCCTCGAGGCCTCGATACCCCGGGACCCCAAGTTGGCACTGCTTGGAATGACGAACGAGGTGGATCTGAGTCACCCACTACTTATTTTCCTAGTCCTTGCATTGGTGGTCGCCAAACGTGATATAGCTAAACACTGGGGAGCACCGGATCCCCCAGACTTGGTAGGAGTGGAGAAGGGGCCTAGACTTATATATGGCAGCGGAAAGGGTCACGTATAAGGCGAGGGGCTACCCGAAGAAGTTCCATAGAGTGTGGTCAAAGTGAAGGCACTACCATGGGCTAGATGGGGGGCTGTAGGAAGGTCCTTATCAGGAGGGACAATGGGACGTAACCCTGGGACCGAAGGGATTTCTACCTGTGATCACGACTAATGCTGCTGATCCCATAAGGAGCCCGGCCCCATAAGGTACGGCTGATCTAGAATACTTGATTGTCCCGGGAGGGTTTGGGGGTAGAGGGGAGAGCAAGAAGAAGTGACTGAAACATCTGTCTATTTGTTGGATGTGTACACCTTGTACGAACTTGACTTGTGTGTTCTTTTACCCACTGGGGGGGAGAGGGGTGGGGGGAGGGCTTAGGATACGTTCTAAAATCAAAAATGCAGAAACTTGGATTGCCTGTGTAAGTCCACGGGGGGGTAATCTCTACTAGATATATTACACTACTTATACTCGCTGCCCAACCCCAGGGATGTGGGCTAAATGGCTGTGTATCCCTTCCTGACACCAAGTAATCCCAACTGTGAGACCTTATTGTTACTACAGACTGACTGCACCATTGGCTCCTTGTGTATCTGCAATAAAAATCTATTTATAAAAAAAAGAAAATATCACAGCATTGGTAAAGTTAAAACAACCATCAAATCTCCGACCCCCCACCTCCCACACCGGCACCCCAATCGTGCCGGTATACAACCACCCACCCAACAAGTACCAGAAAGTCAGTAAATGTTCACAATTCCAGTAAGACTGGGAAAATAACAGGGAGTACAGGTAAACATCAACCCAGAAACTAAACATGCAAGGGGGAGCTCCCATAAGGGGGGCGCCAAGTGAGCATGAAACCCTTCCCATGACCCGACATCGCTTGAATGGAACCCCAAGGGGAGGTGACTCCCGGGGGGAAAACCAGCAATACGGGGGGGAGGGGTGCCTGGTGAAATATTAAAGTTGACTACCACTTATACAGTCCACGCATATCCATTATTGCAACATTAGTGATTATAACGTTCCAAGCCCACAGGGCACTTATCTGACCAGGTCCAGACGACAAGAGAAAAACCAGAGGACTTGTCCAGCAGTATACGAGTGGTGAGATTGTGGAAGACAGTACTCAAGCCAAAAATGGAGGACACATGTAAATACTGCTTGTTGAAGTCTCCAGGAAATCAGGGCGTCACCATCATGTTGTTGATCAGCTGCCAGAAGGAGAAGGCGATCTGGAGTCACGGTCTCGTCTCGCCGTGTTTTTTGCTATCCTCTTGAGAAAGTCATCCACTTGTTGTGTGTTTGCACAAATGATATGTTTGCCATCATGAAAAATCCAGAGTTTGGCAGAGTATAAAAGGGCGTATTCTATGTTGGCCTTGCATAGCTTTAGCTTTGCAGGAAGAAATTTCCGATGCGCCTCTTGAACCGCAAGGGTGAAATCAGGGTATATAGAGAAAGAGTTGCCCTTGAATTGTAGCGGTTTTGTTTCAAAGGGTTATGGGAGCGCGACGTCACGGTCTCTGAAATAAAGAAGTCGGGCAATAATGGGTCGGGGGGGGCGCCTGGTGGAGGACGTGGCCCCAGGAAGCGGTCTGCACGCTCCACCACGAGATGAGGTGAAAAGGATGCTGCCCCGAATGATCCTTTCAGGAGACGCTCCACATAGTCCTCCATACGTCCATTGTTGGTCGACTCCGGTATGCCCACTAAGCGGATGTTGTTGCGGCGGCTAAGAGCTTCAATGCCCTCATTCTTTGCGCAATGACTTTTAGCAATTAATCCATGCTCGCAACTTGATCCTGGAGTTGAGATGTGGTATCTTCATTCTCAGAAATGCGCCGTTCTGCCTCTTTGAGTTGTCCATCATGCATGTCGACTTTGTGAACCAGGAAGTCAAAGCGATTATTCATAGTGTCCATCTTCCCGGACAGGTCTGTCAGACTGTGTTGGACGGCCAGAAGGAGTGTCTTGACGTCATCCCCAGGTGATTGCGAGGAGGATTGGCTAGGGTCCATGTCAGGCGAGTTGGAGTCCACCGAGGTGGAGCGTGTCGCGGCTTTCTTGGCGTCAAATGTCAATCTAGGTTGACGGGTGTCGGACTTTCCCATGACGACGTGGACCACGACAGGGTCCTGGGACGCAAACGCTGCAGACCAGGATCACCAAACGGCACTCCCCTCGTGTGTGGTCACACCGTATAGATAACGGCGTAAAACGGCTCCTCCGCACTCCCGACCACAGCAAAGAGGTCACTGGGATTGATGATATCTGATGGCCAAGGCAAACTTCAAGCAAGACGCCTTGGAGTAATGTACGCACATCAGATTTCAGCCAGCCATGCGCTGTCAGTAGGCACGTGATATTCCAGAGGCACATCCGCCTGCAAAGTCAGAGTCACAAGTCACAGACCAGTCCCATGACCCACAAGAGAGGTGCCAACCTGCTGACACAGGGTATGAGGAGCTGAGAAGTAGAGCAGAAAACAATGTAAAGGCCCCCAATCGTGTACACTTCAGTTGTGGAGACCGTTCAATTTGTAGTGAATGACATATAGTACTGGGAAACGCCAGCTAGGAAGCCTTCTGAATAAGAACAGCTCACAGAGGATGGGGCGCGCTGCAATGGCCCTTTGAGTGCAGTAGTGTGCGCCGGTGATGCGTGCTCCATGGGAGGTGAGATGTATTGCAATGGAGCACGGCGAGGAGAGATCAGCCGCTGATTTCCCCTGCTCCAAGATGCAGTCCGGGGGGGCAGGGAGAGCGGGCCGATCCCGTCTTAAGATGAGGTGTGCAGCAGGGGGAGATTACAAGCAGGCCCCTCCCAGCTATAAGAAGCAGGGAGCGGTAAGCGCAGGCCGCTGCCGCCATCGGGAAATGAGGTGTAGGACAGTGGAGCACGGCAGGGGGAGATCGCGAGCCGGCTATTGATGGTCCATCACTACAAGCTGCAGTCCAGGGGGCAGCAAGAGCGAGCAGTTCCTGCCGCCGGGAGGTGAATCGTCATATACAAAGCGCCCATCTATGTCAGTGCAGCAGAGGGGCAGTATGGTCGGAGGGGGAGGTCTGGACCGGCCACAGGCCACTCACTCGTCGCGCTGGTCCGGGAATGAGCAGCTCACCTTAAGATGT
The DNA here is from genome assembly GCF_964263255.1 of Lissotriton vulgaris. Taxonomy (NCBI): domain Eukaryota; kingdom Metazoa; phylum Chordata; class Amphibia; order Caudata; family Salamandridae; genus Lissotriton; species Lissotriton vulgaris. The sequence continues at coordinate 1,248,761,785 of NC_141689.1, read as the reverse complement.
AGAGCGGAGCGTCAAGCAGCTCAACAGATGGGAGGGCATGAGAGTCTCCCGAGGAAAAAAGTACACAGCTCGCAATCAGAGCAGCACCAGCCCAAGACCACGTTGAAATCCGGGGTGCTCAAGTATGGTCAGTCGCCTAGCAGGGTTCCAGCACTGGAGTTCGTTTTCAGACCTGCCAGGAAAGCAGCACCGTTCAAGCCCAAATCTCGAACCAGAAGTTTCGATTCTCAGCCCTGTACATCGGAGGGGTCTCATCTACAGGTAAGTGGCATCATCAGACGATAAAGATAGGTAGTTGACAGGGTATGTAACGGATATTTTCACCAGGCCTCCGGAGCCTCACTGGTGTGCGGCCATCTTGGATGTGCGCCACCTAGCGCCCCCCAGTTAGACCCAAGGATTATCTTGTGAAAACCATTGAGGATTTTACAGTACCACAATCTAGGGATGATCTGGTCACCTTTCTTGGTATGGCGGAATATTATAATAAGTTTGTTCCCCAGTTTGCGTGCCACACATTCGCATTAAGGACACTCCTAAAGAAAGGTTCAAAATGACTTTCGTCCCCGCAGTGTCAAGCTGAATTTGCTGATGTTAAGAAAGCCTTGAGTTGTGCACCCTCTCTTCAAAGTTTTGACACTGCTGCCCGCTCTGTCTTGACTACAGATGCCAGTTTTAAGGGTTTGGGTGCTGTACTTACACAAGTAAAAGGTGATAAGGAAGTGATTATCATGTTTCTGTCTAGAGCATTTGTGGGTCCAGAGGTACAGTATTCAGTAAAGGAAAAAGAAGCTTTATGTATTTTTTGGGCCATCAGGAAATTTAAATAAAATCTCTGGGGAAGCTTGTTTGTGGTTCGTTCTGACCACACACCTTTACAAGACCTGTTTTGCAAGAAAAGCTTAGATGCAGTGTCATCCAGGATTTGTAGGTGGGTGTGTGAGAAGTTGGCCTGGCATATGATGTCCACTATTCTAGTGGGCACCTTGCACCAGTCCAAACAACCCTTATGGTGATGGTTGTAAAGTCAACCTTATAGACCCGCTATCCTAGTGGTAGCATGGACAAAGCAGTCTTAGGCTAAAACTTCAGAGAGCATGTGAATCCAGCTGTTTTACCAATAATAATCCCTTGAATATTAAATGAAAGGACACCACACAAGGTATATATAAAATATATATGTATTTATTACTAACACAGCCCCTCTGAACTCTTTATGAGGTCAAAGATCGAAATACAGTACAAGTTACTCAATCAGCATACTTTAAGTTGCACAAAATACAATTCTGCCTTAGGGGCCTCACGAACCATATACTAAGTAAGTGGTATAAGAGCCACTTCAGGAAAGGTGAATAGGCCTAGGGCCTAGAGAATCGCTGGGGCTACACTGAACATCCAAAGACTTGGAAGTAGGAGGCCCATGAGAAGCGTGTGCAGTGTCTAAACACACACGCGAGTTACCATTGAGTTATAATGGGAACGTAAAAGTCACAAAGTAATAGATTTCGGACACTTCTGGATGGACTACGCGAAAACCCTGTTAAACTAGGACACTTGGATAGTTAATACCCATGGGAGCGTAGGAGTACTTGAGTTACCTCACCCAGGGAAGCCCGGTGCATAGGTGTTCTTTCATGCCGGGTTTTGTCGCTGTTTCCTATGGAGAGCTGCAAGAAAGTGCTGCAGGCGACCAGGAGAAAAGTGTCCGGGTGGATCCAGGGGTGGATCGGAGTAGTGAAGAACCTGAAAGCAGAGGGGACAGAGTCTGGGTCACTAGCCAGTGACCAGGAAGGAACCAGGCGATGGCGAGATGGAATCAGGTGAAGAGTGAAGCTTGTCTCTGCAGCCACGAGGACCAGGAGGCATCAACGGCGACCAGGAGCTGGAGTCGAGCTGTCCCACAAAGGATCTAGCTGTTGGCGGTGTCGGTATCTGATTGGACCCAACAAGCTTTGGCAAATGCAATCCATGCAGGATGGGAAGATTGGCTTCAGTTCAGACCAGCAAGATCTGGGGAGCTTCTCCTTTGCAGGGAAGCTAGAGCAAGCCCGGGGCAACCAGGCAAGCAGTGTAGTTTTACAAAGAAGTCTTCAGAGGGCCAACTAGCCAACAGGCTAGCAACCGGGAAGACGCAGTGAGCTGAAATGCAGGCGCAGGTCCCACGCGGCACTCGTGGAGTGTGGAGTGGAACTGGCGGGGGGGGGGTAGTATTCCTAAGTGTTTGACACCTTAAACGACATGTTTTGATAAAGCCAAATCAAAGTTAGCATTAACCGCGAGGATTATAATGCACTTAAGAGTATATGGTATGGCTATATCATAGAACAGCTATAAGGACATGGTTCCGAAAGCTGCAGATGGGCTGCAGACGGGCTCAGCTCATGCTAGAGCACCATCTCACATAAAACCAAGCACTCTGCCTTCACGATGGTTAAGGCCTGCCATAGGAGTGACTCATAGGTATATATATATCTATCTATAAGGGTAGACATAGGAATACTATATCTAAGCAAGGGGTGATTACACCAACTTGCCCAAGCTGAGTGATCAGCCTGTGGTGTCAGTTTGGATGGCCAGCCAGGGGTGGCATAATTCATACTGCAGCCCCTGGTAGGCCTTGGATGCATAGAATGTAATGCATGCAACAAGGTATACAAGACTAGGGTTCAACCTATGGGCATATGTGACGCTCCCACATGCTGTCAGCAAGAGGTGGCCTTAGTTCTCTTGGGGCCAGTAACAAGCAAATCTGGCCAGTCTTATGTTGTTCTGATGGTCATGTATTCAAGATGGCCTGAAATCAAAGTTACATAAAGCATTTAGACAGGAGATGTTACTTTTTTAGCGTTTTTCGACAACATTTTCTACAGAGAAGGGCTCCCTGAATGTGTTTTAACGGACAATAGTGTCCAATTGGTCTCAAAAGAAATGGAAGAATTCTTGGTAAAGAGAGGCATCAAGTACAAACGTTGTGTTCTCTATCATCCCGAAACAAACGGCATGGTAGAGAGGTTCAACAGGGTCTATCCAACTAGCTAAGGCTCAGAGCAGGGACTGGAGGTCTGAGATTGTGTAGAGATTGATGGCCTACTGTCTCACGCCTCACTCCACTACGAGTAAAATCCCTTTTGAACTGTTTAGAGGATGGAGTCCCAACAAATATATGTTCCAATCGTGGATGAGGGGTAAGTGTACAGGTGTTGTGAATCCTGATGCAGTACCCTGGCAGGTAACCCAGAAACTGAAGTCCATCAAAAGAAAAGAGAACTTTGATGCAAAGCATGCTGTTTGTCACACAGATGTATGTGTGGGTGACAGAGTGAGAGTGCGTTATCCACAGAAGTCTACTGTTTCTAAATACTCTCTGCCTTTTAAGTTGTCAAAGTGGTTTCATAATTCGGGTAAACTTGATGATGGCCGCATATGGAATCTGGGTAGGATTGCTCTCATGCGTTCTGCTAGTCACACCAAACCAGACGCTCCTGTGGTGCTTCCTGATACTTTGCCACCTTTATGCAGGAGCTCCTGCAATTGAAAAGTTCCTGAAGCATTACGTGACTTTGTTTTGCACTGAACCTTCTTTGTTTTATGTTTCTTAAGTTTCTCTAATGTGTAGAGGGAAGGTCTGTAGTAGTTTGTGTGTAACCTGTCTCTGCAAGACATTCCCTCTAACACATTCTATTTAGAAGCTTTCTATCTTCTAGAGTGTTTATGTTGTTTAGAGTGTGTTAGCTCTTGAACCCCACAGTTCAGTTACTGTTGGGGTGCCCTGTGGATAGGCCGTTTCTATTCTACTGATGTAACTTCAAATAAAGAAGAAACTGTTTTACTCTACTGGATCCATAGTGCTTCTTCACAGTTTCATTACAATCAGGTTCTTGTCTGTTAATGTTGAGGGGGTGTGGGCTGGTTTTTAGAACTCGACCTCTGCCAATGCGCAAGCATTGCAGATGTCGAGACATATTGGAGCTTATCCAGAGCTTAACTAAACTGGCGGTTTGATGCTGTGCCCGTGAAAAAGCGCGTGCACAGCATCAAAGCCACCAGCCTCCCTCCACAAGCTTACCCCAGCGTGCGCTCTGGCATTTGTCCTCCCCTAATTATTCACTGCACGGCCGGCCGGCACATCAAAGGCTGCTGCTCCCCGTGCGTCTCTGTTAGTGCCTCCCTGCCAGTACCCTCTTTTTGCCCCTACTCCTCGTGAATATCCTCTTGTATTTACATCATTTTACACTTTTGTCATTACTCGCTTGTTCTATCCTCTCTGTGTATCAATGTCCCCGATCTGCCACTACTTCTCTTCCACACTCTGCTAGTATTCTCATTTTACTTCTTCTCTTAACCCCTTCCTTTTCCACCCTGTGGTGATTACCCTAATTTTACACCAGTGTACGTTAGTACCCTAAACTTACACCCTCACTTTGCCTGTCCCCCATTACTCACTTTATGTGAGTAACCTCTTCTCTCCCCTGTGTAGTTTCCAGTTTATTTCTCCCTCCGAGAGTGTACTCGCATTTCACTCTTCTAGTCACCCCTATCTGCTTGTACCCATCATTTAAACACGTCTGAGCACCCTTAGAACACACTTCTCTGCGAGACTCCCGCTTGCACACTTTTCGCCGCTCCCGGAGAGTGCACCGGAGTTGCGCGTTTCTTGTCCTGGTTCTCACCTCACAGTCCTTTTGAATCCTAGTGTGTTAACTTCTTTGTTTTGCACCCTATCTGCTGAAATCTTTCCCCATTTCCACCCTCTGTGAGTAGCATTTTCTGCGTATAGTACTGTCGCTTTTTGTACTTTTTTTTTACTTTTTAAAGATACACGAAGGCTGTCGTCGTCGTCTGCCCCCCCCCCGCAAATGTCCTGCTTTCAACTTTCAACTTCGTCATGTGTGTGTGTGTGGGGGAGAGGTGGGGGTCGAAAGGTGTAGTGAGTGGAGCGCCCCCACACCGAACTCACATTCTTCCAGTGCTTATTTTGTTCATGTCTCAGCTCTGAGCTTTTTTTCCCTTCAAAATGCTTTGCTGAGCTAAGCAAAAAAAATCCCTCTCTCCCAGGGTGGGCAACCCCCGAGATGGCTTTAATAAAGAACGGGGCAGGGCTCTCCTTGGCGGGGTGGGGGCTGCTTTAGAAGTTACTTTAAGCAATACTCAGAGCCTGGTAGGAGAACACATTTAATAATGAACTGGTTACCATGGTTCTGTCCGGCTGTAGGACTGTTCTCAGCCTGTTGATAGCTGCTGTTCATTTTAGGAACGGTGGGATTTGATTAGCTTTTACCAAAAAAACATTTAAATCCGGTTTCTCTCCCCAGCCCTTTGTTGTAGCTGGAGCCATCTTTGTCTGTTTTTTGAGACGTGCACTGATTTTGAAAGTTTGTAGTTTGTGTTTGGAGAGGAATATGAGTGAAGTAGAAAGGCGGGAGGAGTTTTTTTCCTCTCCTTTCAATGTTTGGATTAATGTTTTACTAAAAGGAAGTCGCCGTTTCCTCGCAGCCCGCCCCTAGATCAGTGCAGTGTACTCTCTTGGAGTGATTTAAATGTTCTGTATACTTTCTTGTTTGTTGTGTTTAAAAGGCGTAAATGTGACTTTTGTATACTCTTGGTGGTTGGCAGCAGCAGGCGGGAGAGTCCGTGAAAAAAGGGAAAGGGGGGTGGAGGATGGAGAATTCGAGATAAGGAGGGAAGCAAGCTATGAAAGTTGGTTTTCTTTGTCCACTTCTGGTAAACCAACCAAGCCGCTCAGCCCAGATTCCACTCTTGTGCCGACCTCTTTTCTGTCTTCATCCTACACTTCTGCAAGCTCAGTGCGGACGAGAGCCCCTCGTCCTTAATTTTTTATGTTCTTTTCCGCCTCCTCGCGTTGTAAATAAACTTCTGGAAGGCTCTGATTCCAGGAAACTCGGGGGTTGAGGGGTTGTTGAGTCATCCCCCCTCCCCTCTCCCAGTCTGCCGCGGGCCTTTTGTGTGAACAAAGTTTAAAGTTCTCTTCACGAGCCTGCTCCCTCCCACCTGGAGTGTGGGGCGCAAAGAGGGTGGCAGTAGTTTCTTACTTTAATCTGATGTTTTGGGTACATTACACCACACCCAGCGCCACTAACTCTGGAAACACTTGTTTTCTTGGAGGGAAAATCGGATCTTTTGTTTATTTTGAGATTGTTCAGTGCACAGTTGGTTTGTGCAAGGCAGTAACATGCGGGTAACAAGCCTATGTACACGTGGGATTCAGAGTTGAAAGATTCCGCGTTTCTGGCCAAGGTGGTGATTGGCATGAAGGCTTTGAAGAGAGAAGTGTGATTTTGACACACTGGTGAAAGGTCTGAAACACTGACTGGCAACATCCTGGCATCAACCTGCTTTTCCGCGGAGAAACACCACTGGTTCAGGCTTGCTTTCTTTTGTCTCTTTAAGCTCGCTAATTGGCATTTCCCGGCCCCAAAACAACCCGTCACCATCCTCTGTGTCAATCTGTGTCTAACATCTTATGCTTGCGCCGGGAAGACAGATGAGCCATCATCTGCGCTCCCCCCACCCACAATGGCGACATACTGTACTCTAATCAGCCATCTTTGCGGGGCTACCTTTCTCATACACGTCCAAATAATCCAAACATGGCTTACAGCTTGATGTACTCTTTTAACTGGACATGCATCTGTCTGCCAGGGCAATGTAAAACAGGTACATTATATACAAAAATAACCTGTTCTCTCCCAAGAGCAATGAATGCAGAACATATGGACAGGGAGCAGGGGTGCTTCTAGGCAGGCCTGCATTTTGTAATGCATAGGTGACAGGCCTGGAGGCTCTGCGGTTAGGGAACAATATTACTACCATTTTTATTTAGAATATTTCACATTACATTGAGGCAAACATTTCACGCATTAGTGGTCTCTTTCTTGTGCCGCTCGATTAAGAGAAGCAGTTTTTCAGATAAAGGTGTTGTTTTCACGAGCGACAACACACACTATTGGATACTATGTTTTTGTATATATCTAATTTTATAAGAGCTCAAAACTCAATCTAATAAAAATAACTACTTTTCTGAGGTCATATTGGTATTTCACTAAAAACTGAGAAAAGGAGGCCAAGCTATTGTAAAATCTACGGATTAGGAACAGCAACGTGGACAAAAGTGCATGACTCATACAATTAAAAGTAAACATTTTGTTGTCTGATCCAAAAGCCTCATTCACCTAATGATTTGTTTATAATCAGACGCAGAAGTAAACTAATGGGAAAATAGACAGGAATGTGTGGCAGCGAGCAATCAGCTTCGCCTCGCAATCTTATTTATTTATTTAAAAACGGCGACGCTTTGTTCTTTAAGAGCTCCTTTCATTGTTTAAAACTGAGCTGCTCTCACAACGTATTTACTTTTCTTTATTTCACACTGGCAAACCAATTGATTTGCTTTTCCGAAACTGCTAGGCCAGCAGCTGGTTGTTCTCCAGTACCCAGATCACCCCCCCACCACCCTCCCACCCTGCTGTTTACTTGTTTCAGATCCATCTTGGAGGGGATGGAGTTTCAGATCCATCTCAGTAGGTGTGGTGTTTTGGATCCATCTCAGTAGGTGTGGTGTTTTGGATCCATCTCAGTAGGTGTGGTGTTTTGGATCCATCTCAGTAGGTGTGGTGTCTTGGATCCATCTGAGTAGGTGGGGTGTTTTGGATTCATCTGAGTAGGTGCGGTGTCTTGTATCCATCTGAGTAGGTGGGGTGTTTTGGATCCATCTGAGTAGGTGTGGTGTCTTGGATCCATCTGAGTAGGTGGGGTGTTTTGGATCCATCTGAGTAGGTGCGGTGTCTTGTATCCATCTGAGTAGGTGGGGTGTTTTGGATCCATCTGAGTAGGTGTGGTGTCTTGGATCCATCTGAGTAGGTGGGGTGTTTTGGATCCATCTGAGTAGGTGCGGTGTCTTGTATCCATATGAGTAGGTGGGGTGTTTTGGATCCATCTGAGTAGGTGCGGTGTCTTGTATCCATCTGAGTAGGTGGGGTGTTTTGGATCCTTCTGAGTAGGTGTGGTGTCTTGGATCCATCTGAGTAGGTGGGGTGTTTTGGATCGATCTGAGTAGGTGTGGTGTTCTGAGTAGGTGTGGTGTTTTGGATCCATCTCAGTAGGTGGGGTGTTCTGAGTAGGTGTGGTGTCTTGGATCCATCTGAGTAAGAGCTCCTTTCATTGTTTAAAACTGAGCTGCTCTCACAACGTATTTACTTTTCTTTATTTCACACTGGCAAACCAATTGATTTGCTTTTCCGAAACTGCTGGGCCAGCAGCTGGTTGTTCTCCAGTACCCAGATCACCCCCCCACCACCCTCCCACCCCGCTGTTAACTTGGTCTCCTGTCCCAGCCTTTCATCTCCCCACCCTGAACCACTTCCCTTCCCGCTGTCTCCTGAGCGCCGATCGCTTGATTTACACCCTCAATATAGCTTTAACTCTAATTTACTTTTTTTTTTTTTTTAAAAAAGCTCCACTGCAAACAAAACATGAGTAAAAAGACCTAAACAATACCACTACTTCAGTGCTGTGTCTCCCCTCTTACTGTCACTTCTTTCATATCGTCACACTGTACCTCCTCTTTACTAGAGGCTCTCAGTTTCTTAGTGGACTCCTCCTTTCACCTCAGCCTTTAACGGTCTTCTAATGGCATTACCCTCCAGTACTTCATGTGCTATATCTCCCCTCGTCATTCTGTCCCTCCTTTCACCAGAGGCTCTCAGTTTCTTAGTTGACTCCTCCTTTCACCCCAGCCTTTAACTGTTTTCTAATGGTACTACCCTCCAGTACTTCATGGGCTATCTCTCCCCTCTTAATTATGTCCCTCCTTTCACCAGAGGCTCTCGGTTTTTCAGCCTAACCCTCTTTTCGTCCCAGCCTTTTAGTCTCTCCATCTCATTCATTCAGTCTCTCTATACGGCTCTCCCACCACTACTTCATAAGCTGTCTCTTCTCTCTACTTGTCACACTGTCCCTCCTTTAGTCTCACTCTTTTTATTGCCAATTAACTCGTTCTCCGTTGTCGCAAGCTCATACCAATAGCAATATGCAAATATATTTACTCTCCCACTCAGCACCACCCCAGCATCACTCAGCGCCACCCCAGTATCACTCAGCACCACCCCAGCATCACCACAGCACCACCCCAGCATCACCACAGCACCACTCAGCACCAACACACCATCACTCAGCGCCACCACAGCATCACTCAGCGCCACCACAGCATCACTCAGCGCAACCACAGCATCACTCAGCGCAACCACAGCATCACACAGCGCAACCACAGCATCACACAGCGCAACCACAGCATCACTCAGCGTAACCACAGCATCACTCAGCGCAACCACATCATCAATCAGCGCAACCACAGCATCACTCAGCGCAACCACAGCATCACTCAGCGCAACCACAGCATCACTCAGCACGCCACAGCATCCCTGGTTCAAATATGTTCTTTCAATGTTTCAAGCTGTTTTCAAACTTTCATGCTTTATTACAAATCACAAAAAGATGTTAATATTTCACTTCTGTTCTTGGATTTTCGTCACAATAAAAACACTGAACATAATCTTCACAAAAGTTATTTACAAAAGTTTAAGCTATTGCCATTACAAATTAAATAAATTATTTAAGTATTAATTATTTTAAAAAATTAAAAGCCATTGTTATTTGTAATATCAAAACATCTAAGTCACGTAAATACAAAACATGTTGCCTTACAAATGCTATAGGTGTCACATTTGCGAAAGTTATAACTATTGGCATTGTAGATGACAAAGCTATTGATTTTTTTTTTTTTTTTTTTTTTTTTTAAAACCTTTATTTGTAGAGAACACAATACACAGCGTCTGCCTACAACCCCTCGGGGCCGGCCGCTATGACATACGAAAAAGGGATAGGAAAAAAGGATCAATCGGGACAGAACGCTGTTGAAGCAGTCTCTGAGCGACGAGTAGCGTGTGGAGCACAGAACATTGCATGAGGATAAAAGAAGGTTTAATTTTATGGTTTTGTTGAGAACAAGTCATAAAACTTCGAACAGAGTAAAGGCTAATCATTGACCAGGATAGCTATAATAATTCAAGGAGCACTCATAAGGAAGCACAATAGAGGAAGGCAGGCATCAGAAAGTAATTGACCACTATTAAAATCCAGAACCAACCGCTATGTCACATAATGATAAAATACCATAAACTCCCTAATGACACGGAACCCCAACCCCAAAGGAAGCGAAGAGATATAGAAGAGAAAGAAACAGAAGAAGAAAGAAAAAGAAAGAGGGCCATAGAAACAAAGAGAAACATAAAACACATCCCATCCCCCCCACCCTGCATACCAGCGGAAGGCCACGGCCCACCCCCCCCCAATAGGCATGCCTGTCGCCCCAAGAGAACCCCAAGTGGGAAAAGAGAGTAAAGAGAGTGAGAAAAAACGATCCCAATCTCCAACCCTCAGAGAAGGCGGGAGGAGGAAAGTAAACATACTCCCGGTCTCCCTCGGCCCCGTAAACATCCCCCACCCCAAGTACCATCAGCATGACAAAAATAGCAAGCAGGATTATAGGTGGGGAAAGACATTTCCAAATGTGCAAGAGAGTCAGACAAAAAACAGTCCCATCCTAGTCCCCGCCCAACAGTGCGTCCATAACATTAAAGAAATCGCCTAGCCCTGGCCCGATCTCGGGTGGCCCCACGTACCCATCCCCCATAAGAGGCCACGACCGTAGGAGAGAAGGAGAAAGCCCGCCCCAATGAGAACAAAGAGGCAAAATGGCCGCACACGATGATGGAGTAATGTCCAGGGATAAAATGGACGCCGCCAGTCCCAGTCAGAGCCGACACATAGAAGAAACAGCATTATCAATATACTGACTCTTTGCGTTGCAGAAGGTGTCAATGTCTCCAATGAATAGGCACTGTACATAGGGATAGTCGGATGTTGTAGCAGCAGCCCCATGAACTCCGCAGGCAAGGTTGAGTGTTGCACCGGGGAAAGCGACATTGTATCAGCGCCAGGGCGGTTTAATCGCAGCACACACTCTGTATACATGCAACGTTGCAGTTTAGGTACACACTCCCGCGGCAACAGTGTATCATTGACAGGGATCAGCGAAGGCTGGTAGACATTGCAAAAAGAGAGTCCGGGCGAAGTAGAGCATGATCCAGTCACAAACCCATCCAGTTTCTCCCTCAACAGTCTCGAGTTTTCACGCCACTCATTCCGCAATCGAATAAGGGCACAAAGCACCAAAGCGCGAGTAAACGTCTGTTTATCCTCCATTACCCCCTCGGTACGAGGCGCAGTAGGCAGGTCCGCTTCCCAGTAGGGTATGAGCCGGGCACGCCGGGCAGGAGTCGAAGCGCCGTCCGCCATAGTTATTGGGGAGCCAGCCGTATTGATCCTGCCTCCAGAGACGACAAAGGATCACCGGCGAGGTCAGCACATTGGCAGAAGAATGAATCTCTTCGGAACCAGATAAGCCCGTAATCGTGGGCGGCTCACAGCGAGGCGTCCCTTTCCGCTCGGGACAGGGAGCGACGAGGCAAGAAAGGGGCCCCGATGGTCCGGGGCACCCCCAACACTGGAGAGAGCGGGGCGCGGCTCATCTTCAGAGTCCCAAAGAGAAGGAGATGAGAGAAACTCCCAGCTGGCCAGCAATGCCCTCCACACCAGCGTCCGGTGTAAACACCACCAAGGATTTCAGCTCCGTTCCAGAGCGACCGGCCCCCGCAGCTGCAATAGACAAAGGCGGTGCGCTGTGTCGTAGGTCCCGGGTACAGGACTAGGAGAGGGGTCGGCGCGTATCTCGACGATACCCCAGGTAGCGAGCAGGCAGGGACATCGGAGGAACACCCGAAGAGTCAGGAAGCTTTTCCAAACATCCCGCTGGCACAAAATAGCAGGATAGCGGACAGGATGGCTGTGCGGGAGATACGGGCTCCGGGAGCCGGGAGACTACACGTCCGTCTCGGCGGCCATCTTGGCTCCTCCCCCCGACAAAGCTATTGATTTAGCTTTTTTTTAAAAATAACACATAAATAAAAAAAGTTTCATTTATACGACCAATAGCTCAAACTTTCCTAATGCGAGCCCTATTGCATTTCCAATGCTTGTTAGTCGAACCCTCGTGTTGCTGTTTTGATTGTGGCTCAAGTACACAAACAATGCTCTCTTGGTTAACATAACCCATCATTTTGCGTGATGTTGCACAGCTTGTACCTCTGAAAGAAATCATTTGTTTTTCTTATTAATGAAAATTGAAGCTGATGTTTCTTGCACGGGGAGAAAGGTTCAAGGTCCTGGGAAAGATTTTCCTGTGCCAAGAAATTTCGCAAGTTGCCAGGCGTGAGTAGCACATGCAGTCATTTTCTTTCTTAGTTATGCTTTCTCCTGGAACTTCAACTTCATTTTTGCTAGCAAAAGCCAAAACGGCTGGTTGTGCATGTGCATTTCCAGATGATAAATACACAACTACATGTACCAGAATGCACAAGGAAACACTCCTGGGGGGAACAAATCCACACCTGACATGAGCCCACTTGAGATCTCTGTTCTCAGGAAAGGTCTGTGTTTTTCACTGTTATTCAGGAAGTGCTCCATTTTGAGTCGCTCTGTTTATTAGTACATTCATCTCATGTTGAAATGGTAAGAAGCCAATTCTTTCAGCTTGAAGGCGCTCAAACAAAAAGAAAAATAAAGAAAATGACTTTACTGAATGGGAAAAGTAATCACTGTAAACAGAATTGGAAATAATTGCCCCAGGGTCTTGGTAGTCGCGCCAGAAATGCAGCTTCGCTGGCTAGCATGCGGATATAAACAAACAAATCCGGCTCAAACAGTAATGTTGTTGTTGGCAGCTTTTAAAAGTGTGTTTACGTTTTGTGCCAGGTTAAGTGTTGATCTCATCTCTGTTGGTGGTGTGGTATCTCGTGTTCACATCCTGGAGGACGTCGCAATCAGTGACAGTCTTCCTGTTGTATTCAGTCTAGTGTTACCTGCCTTGTTGTGCATTCACCTACAACAGCTTTTTTGTACGCGTAATGCTTCCATTGCTGCTTTTCAAATTATTTTATCATATTCTCTGTACTACTAACTAAGCAGTCACAAGAGCAGTTACCTTGCAGGCACTAGGGTCATAATTTAAATGGTGCAGCCGGTGAAGTGGTACAGGAGCCAAAAGGTCTAGAAACTCCCTGAACACAGATTATTGCCATATATACTACAAAACAAGCAGTCACAGGTACAGTTACCTTGCAGGCACTAGGGTCATGAGTTGAATGGTGCAGCAGATGCAATGGCACAGGGGCCAAAAGCTCAAGGAAACCCACTGAACACAGATAATTGCTGTATTTCCCTATTAAACAAGCAGTCACAAGTGCAGTTACCCGGCAGGCACTAGGTTCATGATTTGAATAGTGCAGCAGGTGAAGTGGTACAGGGTCCAAAAGCTCTGGGAAACTCACTGAAAACCTACTATTGCTATAGTTGACTACTAAACAAGCGGTCAGAAGTGCAATTACCTTCAAGACACTAGGGTCACGGTTTGAATGGTGCATCAAGTGCAGTGGCACAGGGGCCAAAAGTTCCAGGAAACCCATGGAATACCGATTATCTATATATTTTACTACTACTCTCTAATCTGAACCAGCTCTGGCTGTTATATCCCTGCTTTCTAGCGACTGTCTGCCATCCCAGTGCCCCCGTGGCACAGTGCGAGCACCGCTTCCTCCATCACCGCGCTTCCTGATCCATCCTCTATCTCCTCCCTCGCAGGCTTCCTCTTCTCCTCACCTAGGAGAGTGGCAGACTTTAAAAGTGTACTCATCACCTTTTTTCACAGTATGGGCAACTTTTATAACAAGCATTTACAATGCAATGGTTTTGCCTTTTGAAAGGTTTGAGCTATTGGCATTGTAAATGACAAAATTTGTATTTATGTGTTGGTTTTGAAAACAGATAAATAAATGGCATTGTCATTTACAATGCCAATAGTTTAATCTCTGGCAAATGCCACACAAAAACACAGACCCACACACACACACACAGACATGGTGCTGGCAGTTCAGTTAATCGAAAAGTCAAACATTCCAATTCCTGCATCACATCCCATAATGAATAAGTTTCACATGTTGTAATGTCCTTATACATCCAAAAAGACGTTTCAAATAAATTCAATTCCTCTGTTTTGTTGTTCTACCAACTTTTTATTGAGTTTTTTGTATCAAAACAAATTGCAATCGACCCAACCAATGCATTTCGTCCCTTAGGACTTCATCATGGCTGAATAATGAAAAGAATCACTTATCAACACGTTGTGTACGGTGTTGTCCCAAGCCAATGTCCTCCTAGAGTCAGATCAATTATGTTGGGTGGTATAGTACCCCCAATGTCATTTTGTTCATCTGTGTCTAAGCCCCTAATCCACGGGCAATAGGCCTGCCCAGAACCAAGACTAAATAAGCATTGTCAAAGCCAACAGGCCTGGGCTGTGGCTGACAGTCTTTTTGCTTTGAGTTAGTGTTTTGGTTTGTCACTTTCTTTGTAAAACCCAAAAATGATATGCATTGTTGTAATAAAATCAAACCGTCTTGGTTAATGCCAGACCTAAAAAGAGAAGTGCAAAGTTCAGAGAGAGGCTTGTTTTTGTAGGTCTAGAGTTACCCACTAAAAGAATGTGTTAAGAGCGGGCTGCATCCCAACCAGCATCAGCTCATCTGAACAGCATGCAAGTTCATACGCCTGGTATTTCCAGGGAAAGGGTCGAAGGGAAACTTTCTGAGGCGGTTCACTCCAATATAGTGAATCTGCTATGGCAAATTTGTGTACTAACAGCCCAGCTGTGGAAGCACAACTGACAGACACCCTTGGACCCACAGGTGAACAAATTGTGTGATGCTAAGGCAGACACTAGATAACAAAACTGAGTTGTACTCGTTTTAATGACTTTGGGAGGATAACAGGCCGAGTTAGCAGGACGGCATTTAAGCATGTAGCCTGCAGTATGCAGCCATTTTGGCAGTAGATGTGTTAGACCAATGAGGCTATGTGGCCGGTTCCACAGATCGTCGCCTGCCCCCTAACAATTAACCACGTTTTTTTCGCTCATGAGAAAGCCTCTTTGTTGCAATGCCTTCTGGAATCTCTTTTTGTTAAGGTGCAATGTTAAAATGACATCACAAAGGACCATTCATTGTGCATTGCTTTTTGATTGAAAAAAACACAAATGTTCTTTCTGCTACAAAATGACCTTTTCCCATAATTCATAAGATGGACTACAACAAAGGAAATGGCTTCACGTGATCAGCGTGTGCTTGGCAGTGCCTAACATCCAGCCAGGAGTGGGAGTTTATGAAAGTTACAATCATGTATGCTGGTCACAGCTCCACAGCGGACAGAAACTTGGGATGAAAGATGGCTTTATTCTAATTACATGGATCTGCGACCCCTAACAGCAATTTGATTCTCGTGTGTGGGAACGGGGAGGGGGGGAATAGTCCTCTCTCTATTGTAATATATAACAAAAACACCACTAAAATGAAACACGCAGGCACCTCATGACAAGTTAATGCGTCACTCTGCGTGTCTCCCAGTGCATTGTCACTGCGCGGGAAATGCATTTCTGTCAGAAAGAAAAACATGAGGCATCGTGTCAAGTTTTAAACATGGCATTTTTTAGGAGTTGCACATTTACAAATAAGACCACATGCACATGCAAATTAGCTGAAATGCAACTACTTATGGGACGAGAGACCGCATTTGTGGCTTTGTTTCTCAGGTATATGCTATTGTTCACCAGGATATCAGATATAATTAAACCATTACTGCATATTTACAGGTTTATTGTGTAGGGGAGCAGTGGTCACCAGTGCAGCGGGTGCAGTGGCACTGGGGCACAGTGGTGAGAGGGGCCCACTGCACCATAACTATGGATGTATTTTAGTACCAAACAGGTTAAAGGGGGTGGTACCTTATTTGCACTAGAAACCATGACACCCTTCAACGTCACGCATTGTTTACAATTCTAACGTTTCTAATGAAAACATGTTTTATTGTATGCTCCACAAAAGTAGCGCTAGGTTCAATGACTAACTTTTAAAGCCGGGCCACCGCATTAAAAACAAGCATTAGGCACGGGCACACGGACAGCGGGAGGAGGCCTGCAATGTGACACAGCCACGTGAAGCTGCGCTCGCAGCACAGCCCAACGCTGAGATCAGCGGCTATTTATAGGCAGACCGAGGCTGCCACGGCTGTCACTACCTGCAGCTCCGCTGACAGAGCCTGTGCTGTTCCCCCAAGTGAGCAGTGACCCCAGATCACAGCTACTAGCCAAGACGGATGCCGCGAGCGCCCAAATACTACGTGCTGCAGGTCGGTACAGAGTAAAGAGAGTGAACTAATAAAGGCTAAATCATCCGTGACAAGTGTAAGCCAACCAGCCCCTACCTACCTGGACACAAGTGTGTTGGGGCGGGAAGAGTATGAGAAAACAAGTACATTCACACTTCCTTTTCTGGAGTATTGGAGCCTCAATGATAACGAGAAGCAAACCACCAACAGCACCCTGTAACATCACATACTGAAGTATATAGTACAAGTACAAGGCCATCAAAACGTCCACGTTCAGCTACCAGCATGGAGTCATAAAAAGAGCAACACAATGGATACTTAGCAAAAACACACAAGCGGTGATCGCTTCACAATACAACAAAACGTTGACTACAAAAATAACAGGGCCACGGCACTAGTAAAGAAACAAAGTCAGATCAAGTGCTTCACAGCAAACGTAGGCTGTCCTCGGTGTCAGGCCAAACAAGAGTCTCCCGACTGATTACACACACACACGCACACAACTTTACAACACCTTCTAAAAACTACAGGGCTGCTGGTCTTCCGTTTGACAAGCTTGCTTCCTCTGGGTTACAAGTTGAAGGCACTAGGTTTCCAGCACCCAGGATAGAGGGATAGACCGCCTGGGCTCCTCGCACAACATTAAAACCCTGAATCACGGCGAAGGCCTCAGCCAGCGACGCCTCCGTTTGTGCTTCCGGTTAACCAGGCACCCAGTGGTAGAACAAAGACAAGAACTGCCTCCGGTGCCCTCAGATCATTAACAACCCAAATCAAGGCGAGTTCCGCACTCAACCAAAGCCAAAGCAGCCTCTTGACTGCTTTCCATATAAGGCTGTCGGGTGCCTCCTCACAACGCCTGACAAACCACTGTGGAGCTCTAAAACAAGATCCAGCAAAAAACAAGAAACCCTTGGTGGGGATAGCACACTCCAGTTAGAGAAAGATTTCACCCGGAGGATTCGGACCAAATGGGTTGTTCCTTTCAGCACCTTCGAAAACAAAGTAAGAGTTAGATCGGCGCTTCTTACTCTTGAGTGGGGTGGGGGGGGAACGGGCAAACGGACAGCGGGAGTGGGGCGGGTTAACGGGCACACGGACAGCGGGGGGAGGGGGGCGGGAACGGGCAAACGAACAGCGGGAGGGGGTTGGGTTAACAGGCACACGGACAGCGGGTCGGGTCTGCGTCCTCACAGGTAGAGCGAGCAGGCTGGTGTGACGAAGGATGCCCAGACCAAAAAAAAACAAAAAGCACACACCCACCGCCGCGATGACGATCAGAAAAGGGTGGAGAGGGAAGAAATCGCGGGAACGCCCACGAATCTGGTCCGGCCATGACAGACAGATCTCTGTTCCAATGGCTAGCCGCCATTTATGGAGCTAGCCAATGGAACAGAGGGCGGATTCCCAAGCCACATACTATCAGGGCCGGACTGGTGAGTCCGGGCACCGGGCAATCCCCGGTAGGCTGGAGGGGGGTGGGGGCCGGTTTTCGGAAGGGGGGCCGGTTTTGTGGCTGGGGGCCGATTTTCAGTCCGACCATGACAGTCGGACTGAAAATCGGCCCCCAGGCAGTGCAGGCACAACAGCGTCACTCACTTAGTTCTGGGAGGGATGAGAAGTTAGTCAAGTCACATCCAGGTCTAGGTGTCGTGTACTCGTGTTGATGTCTGAGACTTACTCACTCTCTCAGACTTCCAACTAACTTTCGATTCCGAAGCGCCAACAAGCCTGATTGACCGGTGCAGACTGCAGTGCTGAATCTGTGTTGCAACCTAATTTACAGACGTTTCAGGGAGGCGGAGGAGGAGGTGCCTGTGCGCAGCGCGCAGAATTAAGTCCTGTCTCCTCCTCTGCCGCGTCTGCGCGCCTGTCTATGGTGCTGGTGGTAATTTTCCCGCATGCGCATTGGGCATTAAATGAGCGTGACTGGCTGCCTAGGGGTGACAAGAGGACGAGCAGAGAGAGGTGCGCACGGTACTTGAAGCGGGCAAGCGGCCATAATTTTATTCAGCGCCAAGGCCTGCGGCCCGACCCCCCTGTGGCATGTGCTGTGTGTCTGCCCACCAACAGCAGTCAGCAGGCCTGAGGTGAGTGAGTGACAGGCTTGGTGAGTGAGTCCGTTTTTCCGCCCCGAGCCGAGAAGTTATATAATCAGGTACATTGGGATTTTATTTTGTCTGTGATCCGCTATTGCATTTCTAATTGAAAGAAGTAGCACGACGAGACTATGTTACATAGTCAAGTCGCGCTGCTTCTTTCAATTAGAAATGCAATTATCGGATCGCAGACAAAATCCCAAACAAGCTGTAACTAAGCCTCAAAAAAACGGAAGCACTGCCACTGCCCACTGAGAAATGCATAATGCATTTCTCAGTGGGCAGTGGTGGCGGTGCTTCCGTTTTTTTTAGGCTTAGTTACAGCTTGTGTTATTATGCATATCAGCCCTCTGCCACTTAGACTGATGCCTGGCCTTCATATCGCGAGAGACGCTGACGGAGTGGGGAAGGTGTTAGCAATGTATTTGTGCTTGTAAATGTAAATGTAAATGTAAATGTATTGGCATTTATATAGCGCACTACTTACCCGTAGGGTCCCAAGGCGCTTCGACCTCTGCGAAACCCTTCCTGGCTTCCCTGAGAGATGGTCCTTTAATGGGTATCTCCAGGGTGAGACCAGGCATCCCCGGCGGTCTGGTGGGGCCGTTAGTGAAGATGAGGCAAGCTAATGCCCAGAGTTGCCGAGTGTGATCGCTGATCAGAGTGGGCACCGAGGCGAGAGAATTATCGAGTCCGCTGACCCTGGTCCAGAAACCTGCCGCGCCGGGAATCGAACCCTGGTCCCGGGCCGTCCTCTGCTCTCGGGTCTGCCGCCTCTAACCAGTGAGCCACACTACTTCATGGGGCTTGAAGGGGTAACGTCGAAACGATTGCTTGTAAATGAGTCTTTTGACATTCGTCACAATAAATGGCTAGCCAGCCACCTGCTTCTATACTGTTCTGCTTCTAAAGATTATAATGTAGACAAAACATAGGTAGAACAGGATAATGCATTGTGAAAGGTTTACAGACTTGAGGGTGTTGGAGGCCTGTGTGCCAAATTGTCTAACCAATTGTAAAGCGCTCTGGAACCCTACTAGGGTCTAGTCCGCGCTATATAAAACTTTATAAATGAAAAACCTGTTGGCAATTTTACTGCAGGTCACCTCCTAACAAGGGAAACATGAAGATAGTAGATGATCTCAGTAATAGGTCAGCAAATCTTCAATAGTATAATTTGCATTACTGCAACTGGTATACGTCACAATATTGCAGATTTAGATGTACATGGGAAGTTATGCGTTGTTACAGTGTTCCTACATGTTATACTGCAATTGCTGCTGCACACTTATCAGCTTTTTGCTGGTGCAAGTGGGCACAGATAGGCCCGCATCTACATTTAGCACACTTTTCCTGCCTCCAGATCTTCTTTACATGGGGGCCCTGGGGTCAGTGAAAAGGAGAGAATCTGTCTCTGGTAACTCAAAATTCCCCTAATTAAACCCATCTTTGTGCTGGTGGGTTGGCGCTGCAGACACAATCAGGATGCTAAACCAAGCTAGACTAAGAATGTCTGCATATCCTCTGCCTCATAATCAGGACAGGATGATGTTACGCAATTCTGGGTGTAATTATTTCATCCAACTATAAGCAGAATTATCTTTGGAGAAATCAAAATAATGCACCCTTAACTTGTCTTCTTCTATTTCACTTAGTAAAATTGTTTACTTTCCAATCACTAGCCACTGCTGGGGAAAATCGAAGACACATGCTTTACCCAAAGTGCACAGAGGGCCTGCAATGAGGCTTTTTGAACTACATTTCCCAGAGGACATGGCAGGGAGGGGATGGAATGCATTCAGGCACTGCAGCTACTCAGAACTGCCAAGCCTTTTGCATAGCTGCCAAGGTTTCAGATTGGTACGAGTGACATTTTTGTAATTTCAGAGAAACTTTGAGTGACATTTCAACTACTATGAGTGACAATTGCTCGCAAACAAAACCAAGCAATGAAGACACAGGAAACATATAAATATCATAAGTTATACCACTCATTTGAGCAACATGAAACTCTAATAGCTTTAAAGTGTTGCAAAGCTCCAGAAACTGAAATACATTAATCGGAGAAAGACTGCGTGACTGCAGCACTTAGTAACAGAGGGCATGCCATGCAGGCACTGCAGCTGCTCAGAACTGCCAAGCCTTTTGTGTGTTAAATGAAAAGGATGCCATCTTGGTTTGGGCCATACAAACATACCTCTGTGCTGGACATTTGAGCTCTCCCACTTCTGCTTCTGGTGTGTTTTCCCGTTTTATAACTTCTCCATGATGTGGCCCAAGACACTGCCTGCAGAGGTGCCCCTGAAATGCAGTAAGTGGAGAAAACCGGCGCTAGCAGTTTAAACCACGGCAAGAGGCTTTAGACGCTGTGAGGTGCAGAGGATTAGAATATTGGAGGCATGGGGCAACAATGAGCTTGCAGTGTCATGTACTCTGGAAGGAAGGCTCAGGTAATGAGCCTCCTTGGTTTAGTGCGTCCCGCGCTGTCCTGATCAAGGGTGCCCACAAGTCACATCGCCCCAATTCGGTTATTATGAAAGTGCTGCTGTGAAAGACTTAACTAGGGATAAATAAGACGTTTTTATGATGTGCACTCTGAGCGCTGCCGCTTGATATTGTACCCTGTAAAGGGAGGAGTGTGGGCTGGCAGCAGGGGATAGATTCAAGGATGGGCAACCAACCATATGAAACAAGCTACAATGCTACAACTGCGGCTCCGGGCCTCAGCTCTGGAGGATCCATCCCACAGCAACATCGCAGTTCAAAGGGACCCTGAACGTAGGCAAAACACAGACAAACACAAAACAATAACCCCCAGATGTCGCCCACTCGCATGGCACAATACATCTCCTTAATACATCTGTGCCAAGCCATCACCATCAGTATTCACACCTGTCCCATCCCCTGCACTCACCGCGCCAAGCCAGCCTTCTTCATGATGATCCTCGTAACCAGCATGATTAGGGTGACCAACTGGCATGGGTGCAAATTCAGGACGGTGAGTGTAAAAATTCAAGACAAAGGGTCAAAATTCAGGACAAAAATTCAGGACAGAATGTCAAAATTCAGTACAAATCTTTGGGGCAAAAGGTACGTTTTACATACACATCAGAGGAGGTCCCGCAATAATATATATGTAAATTGACAACCTACATAAGTTCAAGTCAAAATATGTTTGTATAAGGTTGAGACAATTGTGGATTTCAAAGTTTTTCACACAACTTTGAGCAAATGTGCAAGTCACTGTGCTGGTTTGTATATATGTAGCAATAGTGAATTTGTCAAGTGTATCCCATGTGTTTCCAATACATATAACAAGTCTAGCATTTTTCGGTTGCATTGTAGATGCTGCTTCTCTTAACTGCAATTTCTTTCTTTTTCTTCAGTCCCAGTTATTGTTTGTTACTATACTTTTTGGCCATGCATGCACTCTCCTGAGATCATCACTTTGAATAGCTCCTATTTATTTGCGCTGTATTATTTAGCATTCTCCTTCAACCTTCTCAATAAGGCCCGAACAGTGAATCTCCATGTTGGGATCTTAGTACTTCCTTGTGCCTGACTTTTACCATACCTCTGGTCTGGAATGGGACAGCTGGAATTTGGCCTAATATGCAGACTCTTCATATTTAAATAGGAAGCCCTTCGTAATAATGATGTATTCCAGGTAATTAGGAGTGCCATCTATTCACAAATATTAACAGGTTGTTGTACCCTTCAGAAGGGTATCACACTTATTTTATCCATATTCTGCTACAAAGGACTCAACACCCCTGGCTTAGCGCTGTCTCTTGGTGGAATATTCCAGCCCCATGTCTGTCCAGAACAAAACCTGTATTTCCCACCTACACCAGTTTTGTTTCTAAATAAAACCTGATAATCTAGAATTGATTCCCAAAAAGGCTAGCATCTACATTCGGCACATACAACTTAATGAGACATATTTCCTGACCGCCAAACTCCCAGTAGATATCGACCCTTCGTGTCTACCTTACCCTATCTCATCTGCAGCGAAACTAGGGCAGCCACATGTAAGTACACCATATGCTTAACTAGAGAAAGTCCCAACATGCACTAAATGTTCCCATTTTTTGCGCACTTTATCTATTTCCGCTAGAGGTATATTCTTCTCTTGTAACACTGGGATTACGATTCCTTTTGTTTTCTGGTAATATTGCACCCTTGTGCCTTTTTGTGTAGCTATTCGTACCCTTGACATTATGTGTAACTGTCTTCCATGTATTCCTTCTGCCACTGACCTGATCCCTACTTTCCATCTCCCTTGGCCAAACATGATGCCCCCGCATGATATCCACACCTGTTATAATCTCCTTGGACCTTTCTTTGCCCAAAACTCCAGAAAAAAATGCCCCCTTACACACACACAGACACACAGGCAACCAACCACAGCCGATTCTACAACTCGGGTGCAACTTGAAACAGCATGTCAACAATAGTGCATAGAAAGTAGTCCCATTGTTTGCACATTGTCTTGTACACTTTTTCCTCTGATCCTTTGCACAATTGTTTGAAGTTCAGTGTGTTTTTAAATGTCTCTATGCTATTTTATATGAAGAATAAATTGGTTATATTTAAATTCATGTTTCATGCTCGACATTTCATTTTTTTTGTGTTCTCTGTAGGAATGTCTGTGATTTATGACTGGGTATCCTGGTGCTCTATAAGGTCATCATTTACTATGCTTTAAAAGTTAATACAATCTAACATGTAATGAGAAATGTGTTGAAAAATGCTTTGTTTTGGCCTTTCTGTCTCCCAAATTTTCTTGGGGTGGGAAAAGTTTAACTTCCCCTGGTAGTGGTTGCTCACTGTGCTTGCTGCTACACACTGTGTGGGGGCTGGTCTCACTTTGTTCTCTCTGATTCACTACTTGTGTCTATTTTTGGTGCGCTCTGAAAGAATGCCTATGGGTACATATGACTGGGTGGGTAACCTGATGTTCTTTAAGGTCGTCATCTGCTATTTTCTGTGCTTTGAAAGTTGATACAATGTGAATATGTAATCAAAAATGTGCTGTAAAATTCACCATTTTGGTCTGTTGTTTTCCAAAATTTTCTTGGGGGGAGAACCCCCCCAAACCCCCCTACTGGCGGTCGGGCTCGCGCGCCGCGCGCGCTCGCTGCGCGCCGGACGGGGGCTGGTTTGCCAAAATTTGCCAGGGCTGCTTTCAGTTCCCAGTCCGGCCCTGCATACTATTCTCATTAGGTTTTCGCCTGCGCGAAAAGCTGCGCGGTGCGCAGCTTTCACTTAGGCAAAACCTAAAAAGCACTTAAAAGTTCTATAAAGTATTTCAGCACTTTGTAAGAGCACCAAAAGGCAACAAAAGGCAGTGGGTCGGCACATTTGAAAAACACCCTGCGACCATATGTCAACTCCAGGACATTACGCTCCAATTCCCTACATTTCCTCGAAACACCCCGATTTAAACGCTCCCGTGCAGGTGGAAAAACCTTTGAGGTTTGTACTACTCAGCGTTCGAACAAGCTCCCACTAGCGCTACGCACCTGCCAGACAGAATCAGCATTCCGTAAATCCCTGAAGACCCATCTTTTCTCTTCTTAAACTGGATAGCTGACCCCATGGCCTCTATTTTCAGAGTTCTCAGCGCCGGGACGCCTCGTTGGGGCCGCTGTGCGCTCTACAAAACACACAAATAAATAAATAAATAAATAAATAAATAAATAATAAATAAGAGCACCAGCGATATTGGACTAAGACACTTTTTATGGCAATGGGGAGATTACATGATTTGGCCAGGATAACAAGATGTTGAGTCGACGCCAAGACCCAGACCTGGTTCCCTGAGTTGGCAGTTCTTTACCTTATTTCATATCTTTATTATAGTCATCCACAAGATGTACCAAAAACATTAACATCGACAATACATTTTACATAGGCGAAACCAACTGGCTTTGCCAATGCTAGTTCTTTATTATTACCTATAATACGATCTTGAATTACATACCTTCAGGATGTGCGCTGTATGAAAACATCTCCAACATTTGATTTTACTAAAATGTTGTCCATGTAGAATAGTAACCCTGGCCATCCAAAGGGTGCACATAACTGACTTTCCTCTTAGTTCACTATTGTCATTGTCGGGGAGGGTGGAAGCATGAACTTTCCAAAATTCATGTTTGAAAAATATTCCTAAAAAAAAAATACTTGCACTCATGTAGTCTGATTGTTGTAACTACGTTTACAGCAGCTTAGCTAGTTTGCATGTGTCTGTGTATATGGAACCTTGGAGTGCATGATGTCAGTGTGGAATGTGGGTATGCCTGGTGGACTGGAGGAGTGACAGTTGGAATGAGTGGGTGAGCTATGAAGATCAGCTCCTGGTGGGGCCATGTACCAGCTTGGATTAACTTTGTACCATCTTGAATTGATCCTGTAACCAACATCCTTGATCCTGTAACTACATAATAAATCTCTACTTGGATCTACCTCATGACTACCATTATACTTCATTTCATTGGCGACGATCTGGCGAAGAAACCCTGCTTGCTGGCTACCTGAGGTATGAGACTATTTATATACTGAAAAAGGATCTGCATAAGGAACTACATAAGTAAACCTCTTAAAGAAAATTACATTTAAAATAGGAAAAGTACGCCCATCTTGCCCCACCAGTGTCCGCTACCATCAGGACAGCCTGCCTGGGCGATTTAAACTCCTTATATTCATTCTCTTAAAAGAAGTTGAAGAGGTTATGGATTTAACAACAGTTGTGCCCCTTAAAGCCAACCTGTTCAACAAGTTTAAAAGAGTCATTTGCAGTCTTCATGAGCACTGTGTTTGGAAATGCCCTGTTTTCATTTGTGGATTCTCAGTGAATTACAGTGTCCATTACCGGACAGCCCAAGAATTGATGTTTTGCCTGTAAAGCCCTCAATTACACAAGAAAGTCAGTGCTACAACGAGAAATGTTTGCAGTATATAACTAATCCAGAAGTTATTGCCTTCCACTGAGGGGTTAAAGTGGACATGTTGGCAAGAGGCGTTCAGTTCAGTGGCTGTACATTTAAAGTGGAAGAGGCTGTTGCAGCAATTTAAACAACTGTTGATTTATTTATAGTGATATACAGCTATTTGAGTGAGATTGTTACATCTTAAAATGTTTTAAGCAACAATTTATTTAAGTCTGCTATGCGTAAAGTAGTTCATGCAGTAATTTATGTGTTTTATGCAGCAATTTAGTAAGACTGCTATACATTTATAATTATTTCTACAGCATTTCAGTAAGTCTGTAATATTTATAGTGATTTTTACAGCATTTCAGTAAGACTGTAATATTTATGTGATTCATGCAGCAATTCTGTAAGACTGCTATACAGCATTCCAGTAAGTCTGTAATATTTATTAATATTTATAGTGATACTTACAGCATTTCAGTAAGACTGTGATATGTATGTGATTCTTGCAGCAATTCAGTAAGTCTGCTATACTACATTTACAATTATTTTTATTGTGATTTATACAGCATTTCGGTAAGACTGTGTTTATAATTATTTATGCAACATTTATTTTTTGGTCATTCACACTTCAATTGTATGTTACATGGTACAAATTTTGTGTGAGTTGCTTTCTCTTTAGACCATCTTGGTAATGCTGACGCTCTAAGTTTATATGGTTGTTTTTTTTTTGTCGTAGGGTGCTTGTATTTAAGAGCTGGTCTCTATACTCTTGAACTAGTCTGCAGTGTTGGTTGTGCGCACATCCTTTTCGCTGTTTTCACCCTACCTATGTAAACTTTGTGTCTTCATTACTTTGTACTCACCTGTACCCGTTTTATGGTGTGTTTAGTTTAGACTTGCACACGTTATTTTCTTATTACTTTCTAACTTTCTCTTAATTTTTATGATGTTCCCTAGGGAAGGGGTGGTGTGTCTCGCTACGTCTTTTAAGTAGCATCCTGTTAGCATCCATTCACTTACATCTTGGTTCTAGTATGTACTTTTTCTGCCTCTCTTTATCTTTGGCTTTCTGCTCTTTTCTTTATAATTCGTTGTAACTATTTATTTATTTGTTCTCTTTGTCTCCTTAAGGAAAGAGGATATGTTGTAACTATGTTTACAGCAGCTTAGCTAGTTTGCATGTGTCTGTGTATATGGAACCTTGGAGTGCATGATGTCAGCGTGGAATGTGGGTATGCCTGGTGGACTGGAGGAGTGACAGTTGGAATGAGTGGGTGAGCTATGAAGATCAGCTCCTGGTGGGGCCATGTACCAGCTTGGATTAACTTTGTACCATCTTGAATTGATCCTGTAACCAACATCCTTGATCCTGTAACTCCATAATAAATCTCTACTTGGATCTACCTCATGACTACCATTATACTTCATTTCACTGATGTACTACTAAGATGAAACAGTTCTGCATGTGAATAAAATACATGCTATTTTTGAGGACACTTTTTCATATTTTACACATTTGTTGCAGAATGTCTTTATATAAATGAAGGTGGCCCAAAAGCTAACTGTTCAGGACACCCTCATTACTTGCTTTCTTTCACATTGATTAACTTGTAAATGAAAAGTTGCCAGTTTGAAAAGGGAACCTAACATGAGTCCAGAGATAAACAAGGTCAAATCCGTGATTAGATCAAGGTCAGGACTGCCGCTGTCCCTATAGCGATACTCTGCTATTTTTAAAATGGCATCCCTTCCTCACTCTATCATTTGCAAAACCACTCATATCCCATCTCCTTGTCATGGTTTTGGCAGGTCAATGCCATGCTGGGTAAATTCCTGTGGTGGGGGGAGCTTCTTGGGTGGCATTAAGTGAATGCTTTCAGTCTACCTACTGTGTGGGTGTCGCTGCAGCTGATCAGTCCTAACACACTGCATCACACCTCCAAGTGCTGAATGATGGGTGGTATGGATCCAGGGATGACCCAGCCTCTGCCGTGGAACAATGGCTTTTAGAGGACCCCACCCTATATGCATAAATATATGATAGATCAGATATTCTGGTCCTCTCCACAGCCACTAATGTTGTAATACTCGTGTGGCGACAATCTCTCCGTCGGATGCGGTGGTGGGGCAGCCTCACGCTTGGAACCCCATAATGGTGCAATAGACTGCTTCCTTAGATGGCAGATCTTCAGGGCTTTAAGGGGTGGGATCAGATTGGGATCTCCTCTTAAAGAGAGGTTTTACATGGCTGTGCTCTCAAGTCAATCCAAGAGCTGCAGGTGGAATACTCTATGCCCCGTTGTCAATTTTACAAGTGCCTGCAACTCCGTAATGCACTGATGCCATACATTGCTGCCCTTGTGCCTCTCCCAGGCTTTTACCCACTAGAAAGCAAACTCTTGATGGACTGTCTTGTGGAGCATAACATTTCGAAAATATACCAATCACTAGTTACAAATAGTGTCTCTGCGCTCCAGGCTCTCCTAGCAGTCAGATCTTGGACCCATTGATAATGATGATTGGACGGAGGCCTTGGAATCCCCCAGGGGTGTGGAGATCTGGTCATGTTTGCCATTGATTCAAATATTTACTTAGGGCTTACTATACACACCATAAGCTCTGTAGGGTGGGATTGTTGGCATCTCGGTTGCGTCTGTAGTGTAGCAGAGCTAACAGCACCTTCCTACAAACGACGCAGACTTGCACCACCTTCGACAGATTTTGGAAGGGGATGATGGCCTTTATGGCAGAGGTTCTGGGGTGGGAGCGCCCTAGATCTCCTAGATTAGCTCTATTACATAACAAGGAAGGGATTTTGGACAATCGGTATAGTCATCATCTATTCCTAGGCCTAACACTTGCTAATCGAGATATAGCCCGACTATGGAAGGCAGATACGCCACCCCTCGTGGGTATTTGGAAGAGGGGCATGAATTCTGCATGGGGCTGGAGGTGCCAGTTTTTCGAGCCAAAGGATGTCGCCAGAAACATTCAAAAATCTGGAAGTGATGGGCGGACTACAGGGGTCTCCCTTTGGAGCCTCAGTCATCGATGGCTCTAACACTTGACACAGAGGTTCAGTCATATGGGCGGGACACATAACACAATATATTGTTCAACAATCTGAAGGGGGTAATGCATGGTGTTGCAGCAAAGAGACTCAGACAAGTTTTCTTGCAGCATGTTGCACTGTTCAGTATTTGTATTATCAAATGGTGACATTATGCCAATATATTTGCATGTATCCGTATATACATGTGGCCCGGCTGGGCATTACTATGGCATGAAACTAAATAAAATAAGATTATGAAAGAAAAAAATTGTTCTTGGAGATTTTTAGAAAGTTAGGATTTTCAAATCCACATAACCCCCTGTTACAGAAAGCATGTCTCTCAAACATCACAGTGCTAGTTCAATATAGGGGAGTACATTTTGAAATTATAAATAGACATCTGTGACATAATGATGAGGATAATACATTTATTTTTACCTCCATGTATGTATTGTCATTTTGCATTGTCATTTGTATTGGGACTACCAGTGCATTTGGTCAATTTCCTTAGAGCCTTACACATGGACATACATGCTTGTATCAGATATGGCACCTAGGGGGAGACATCCCAATCATTTAGCCTACTACAGGGGGTAAGGCAGGGCTGTGTGATGGTGCCAATTTTGTTTCTGTTTTATATAAATAGCTTGAACACCTGTTTGATTGAAAATGGGGTGGACCTGCCCAAGATAAAGTCAGTCAGTATGCCCACCCAGCTTCATGCTGATGATGCAGTACTGATGGCCAGAACGGCAAATGGGTTAAAGCTATTGGTTGCTATGTTTGTCAACTTTATGCCCGCATTCTGTTCGCACTACCAAAACACTGTCACACCTATCAGATTTTGCGTCGTTTACACTGGCTGCCTATAAAATAACGCATTCAATTCAAAACCCTTTGCTTAATTCATAAAACTCTTTATTGCCTTGGCCCCCAAATCCTGCAGGGACTTTGTTCCTTCTATGTCCCTACGCATGCTTTCCGCTCTGCGGACCTTCACCTTGCCCGTACCATCCAGATCCGGAGGAACAGAGCCGGGGGCCGTTCATTCATGTATCTGGATCCGAAACTTTGGAACTCTATCCTCTTAAGAGCACGTGCTACCACGAACCACCTGCTCTTTCGAAAACAAATTAAAAGCTGTTGTTTTCCTATATCTAGGGTACCTTCGGGGTATGGCACTCTGTCTTCACTGTTCATGCTGTTTCGTCATTAGGCACGTCTGCAAGCGCTGGGATGCCCCGTTGCTGGGGTAGCCATGCGCTATACAAATCAGAATAACATAACATAACATTTGGATCTGGACACAAACATCTCAAAACTCATTAATTATATGGTTTGTAGGGGGAAAGTTGCTGAAACCAGACTTATTGACATCAAGGGGTGAAAAATTACTAGGGTTCCTACCTTTCCTTACCTGGGAGTATTATGTGACCAACAGAACAATTGCCTTACCTATATTTCTAATCGATGTTCTAAATTTAGTCAAGCCTGTAGTGCTCTGTTTAGATTTTCTTTGTCAATAGGTAATAAACATAGTCTGCCCTTACTGCAAATCTATAGAATGAAATGTTTTCCAGTCCTGACATACAGTGCAGCCATATGGTGGTACCATAACTGTAAGGTGATCCAGCAGTAAGATGACCGATTCTGTAGAAAATGATTGGGCCTGGGTCTAAATAGTGCATCCTTCTTTGCTCACGAGGAACTGGGTCTTGAATAGGTGGAGGATCAAGTCAAACTGTCCCCATTGTTACTTTGGATTTCAGTCTGGGTAGATGAGAGACTGAGGTTTAGCAGGAGTGTGATCGAGGACTGTTTGGGGTGTACCTATGGCCACAGGATACTGTGGTTAAATTATATTAAATCCTCCGTTGACTCGGGGGGCGTGGCCAACCAGGCAGCGAGATGGCCGCTCTGTAAGCGAGCTCCGCCGGCTGCACATACAAAATCCTGAATAATCCTGCACCGCGGCTTCGGAGGGGCCTGATCCGCGGGTGATTTGGCTGCGGACATCCAGCTACTCCCTCGGCCGAATTCTGACACGAATAGGAGATCGAAGGAGCGAGTTACGGCTCCCGGCGCCTTAACCGCGTTGGGCGCCTGCGGACGCCCGCTGCTGTGGAGCCCTGAACGGAAGCGACACTCGACTATAGCCCGGGGATTATCGGGCCTGCGTGGGCCGAACGGAGGAAATGGCGCCGACCCTATAACAGCCGCGACGCCCACGAGGACTGTGCCGAGGGTGGATGCAGCGCCGACAAGAAGATATTGCCTCCAGCGGAAAACAACCAAGTGAGTGGCAGAGCGCTGAGCTTCCGAGAGCGTTACTCGGAGAAGCGCCTCTAGAGTGGCCCCCATTTTGTCTCGACGGAGAGGAGCTGGAAGGGAATCGGCCTTGCCCTACGCTCATTGCTGAGTTCCACTGCCGCATTTTATGTTCGCGGGGTCTAAGAGGCATACTAGCCCCGTCGAGACGACCCGCCACCTGCCAGTGCCGCATGTGCTGGGGTGCTGGGACTGTAGCTGGCACTGAACACTGTCGCAGCGGATAGCGGCAGTGGTCACCATCGGCAGTGTCATCCTAGCGCTGGCTGAAACCTGACATCGGCCGGAGCCCAGCCATATAACCGACCTACTCCTGCACACGCCGGGGTTGGACATTGCTGGTGCACCTGGAGGCTGACGGAACCCGCCTTTCTCTGGCTGATCCGCCCTGGTAGCTGAGCTGATTCTTTGATGACACTTTGCCCTCCTGAACACCCTCGGACGTCCTGCACAACTGCGGGGGGTGCAGGGCTTGCATACCTATACTGTACCTGGCTGAAGTGAAAGGGTTGTCCTGCTGGGGGTTGTAAGGGGCTCTGCGAAGCGGCTTACATTGGACACCCCACTGTGTGGTGCTCCCCCATATCCAAGATGGGAGAAAAGAACGATGCGAGGCAGCCCAGGCTCACCTTCGAGCAAAAGCAGAAAACCAAGCAAAGTACGTTGGATCTGGAGACGGAGACGCCCCCCTCACAGGGGCCTGCCGCAGACATAGACTTTGGGGCGCTGATAATGGAGGTCAGATCAAGCCTAAAAAGTATAGACTCCAAATTGGATGCCATGTCCTCGCAGCTGGAGGCCGTCAAAACCAAGGTGGATGTGCACGAAACTAGACTGGACTGTCTTGAGAATAGGAACACTGAATGCTGTGAGTTCCAACAACACACCAAACAACATATCACCAACATCGAGAGGGAGCTGGAATCTCTGCGCGCCAAGGCAGATGATTTGGAGGCGCGTTCCCGGAGATCAAATATTCGCATTACGGGAATTCCGGAAACGGAAAACACTGGCAAAATGGAGGTATTTGTGGCGGACCTCCTACACGAACTATTTGACCCAGACCTGTCCCAAGTTTTCACGGTCGAGAGGGCACATAGAGCGCTTGGTAAGAAACCGCCGCCCGGCGCAACTCCTCGCCCTATACTTGCTAAACTTCTGAATTTCCAAGACAGGGACCTCATCCTACGACTTGCCAGAGAGAAGGGTAAGATCACCCACAAAGGTAACCATATCTCCTTTTACCCTGACTTTACCCCCCTTGTTCAAGCGGCCAGAAAAGAATTCACGCCGGCCAAGAAGCTACTAATGCAGGCCGGGATCCAGTACTCGCTCCTGTATCCGGCAAGACTTAAGGTACTGCATGAGCACACCGCGCACTTTTTTACGGATGCGTAATCAGCAATGAAATTTGCTAAACACATTTGCGGTCCTGGGGCAAGACGGAAATCGCCGAGACTAGGAGATGACTCTGGGCAACTCAGCGATAATGATTGAGCGGCCTGTAGCTGCTGAGATCATGATGTCCCCTGGTCGGGCCTGTCTCGTTTGGCCCAGGTGGTCTGCCTGCCCCTGTCCTTCTAAGTGCTTTGTCTACTCTGATTTGATCTAAATGTGGGCACTGAGGGTGGGCAACCTACGGTATGCTATGCTTCTGACTCGTGACAACTTCTCTATAATTTGCTGGGTCGCCTGTGGTCGCCCTGCGGGGCGGGGCACCCTTCGGGCTGCGGAAATGCCCTTTCATGTGCAGCCACCCTGTGCAAACAGGGGTGTAAGCTGGGAGCACCACGCCCCCATGGGGTGTCTCCCTCTGTTACTGTTTCTAGTTGACCAGAGCACTACACAGGGCTCTGGCGGGGGTCTATCACAACCTGATTGGGGAGTTGGTGAGGGAGGGGGGTGGAGAGGGGGGGTGGGTTGTTTGTTAGTTGTTATGAAATGGTGCACTAGAGGACTTCATATGTCATATACAATGCTCAGGGCTTTGCGGTGCGTACTCCGGGTTGTAATGGTGTTGAATGCGGGGAAGGGGATATGGGGCAGGACTTGACGGCTATGCAAGATTTCCGTAATGGGGGGAGATAAATTGTGGACCTGGAACATTCGGGGCCTAGGGGACTACAATAAAGCTAGACTGATGCATGGGATGCTTGCCAGACACAATGTAGACATATGCTTTGTACAGGAGACACACATTAACACCACCCCCTCGCCCAGGTTGAAGCACTCTCGGTGGTCACATGTATACTCTGCTATCTACTCTAACTATGCTAGAGGTGTGGCGATACTTATCCGGAGGGGTTTGGATTGGGGGGAACACGCCTGCATGCTAGATAAGGAGGGGAGGTATGCTATAGTGCACGGCTCACTGCAAGGGAGGCCGTTGGTGCTAGCAGCCATCTACGGCCCAAATGTAGATGATCCGGACTTCTTTCGGAATGTTTGGGCACAGATCATGTTGTTGGATTGCCCACAAATTGTTTGGGGGGGCGATTTTAATGTAGTGCTAAATGATGATCTGGACCGCAGAGGCATAGGGAGGCCCACGCATACTAAAGCGCGTCAGGCGATTCTTGATGTGATGGATGAGGGCTTGCTGTCTGACGTGTGGAGATCTAGACACCCCGAAGATAGGATAGGGACATGCATAACGTGCCATCAGGCAGCCTGGTCCCACCTGGACTATTGGCTGGTGTCTCCTGTGGTGGCGACTTGGGCAGTGGAGGTGGATATTCAGGCCAGATCGCTTTCAGACCACGCCCCCTGCATGCTGGAACTGCGGTTACCCAACGCTCCTAGGAAGGTGTTTTCGTGGCGCCTGCCCCCCCATGCACTCACAGCCTCAGCTTTCACTGAAGAAATTAGGGCAGATATTGTGAAATACTTTGAGGAGAACGAGGGCTCAGCATCGTCAGAAGCTATAGTGTGGGACGCATTTAAAGCGGTAATTCGGGGACAATGTATTGCGAGACAGGCCGGGGTGCTGCGGGCTATTCGGCACACACTGACCCAGCTTGAGCGAGACTTGAAAGAACTAGACCTGGCCTTCTGCCGCAACCCTACACTGGAACTTGCGGGGCAGATAAAGTCCAAACCGATTGCATTTAATGAGGAAGCTCAAAGGGAGGTGAAGTTCCTGGGGAAGCAGGCGGAGGCCCGCAGAAATGGAGAAGGAGACAGGCCTAGTAGATCCCTGGCACGATTGATATCCCCTCGCGCACAAACACATTACATACACGCCATTCAAAATAGTGCGGGATCCCTGGTAGTTGGTCAGGAGGCGGTGCTAGATGCATTCACCGAGTTTTACGCATCCCTATACACCACTAGACAGCCCAAGATCCCAGCTTCCCTAGACAGCTTCTTAGATTCCATTGCTATCGTCTGGTTCAATGACCTCCACCGCCAGTACATGGATGTCCCGGTCACAATCCAGGACATAACTCAGGTGATTAAGAGCATGCCCGCGAACAAAGCCCCGGGCCCGGATGGCCTGACGACAGCCTTCTATAAGGCGTACGCTGAGGAGTTGGCCCCGAAACTACACTCTGTATTTGCTGAGGCCCTGGAGCTGGGCGCCCTCCCGGACTCGATGCGCGAGGCCTTAATTATAACCTTGTTAAAAGTAACCAGACAAAGACAGCCAGATCCTTGACTCATATTGCCCCCTCTCCCTCATAAATGTTGACGTTAAAATTTATGCTAAAATTTTTGCGGACAAACTTCAGCCCCTGTTGCTGTTGGTGGCACTTCCTGATCAATCAGGGTTTATTCCTGGCCGGGCCACCTCACATAACCTCCGAACGATCTTTTCCATTCTACATTACCTTCATCCCTCTGTTCAGGCGGCAGTGATTTTTCTAGACGCCACTAAAGCGTTTGATTCACTCGAATGGCCATACCTGTTCAGAATTCTAGGCAGGATGGGGTTTAGCCGCAACTTCATAACTCTTATTAGGTTACTGTACGATACACCCAGGGCACTGAGTGGGAGTGAACGGGCTCATATCTAAACCCTTTGCCATATCCAGGGGGACCAGACAGGGCTGCCCCTTGTCCCCACTACTTTTTGCCATCGCAATGGAGCCCCTTGCGGCCAGGGTTCGCCAACATCATACGGCGAGAGGGATAGGCTTCAGCTCTCGTAGTCTGTTGATTTCCCTATATGCAGATGACGTCACATTGTACGTCATCAACCCCGCTGAAAACTTAAACCCCCTACTGCGCGAATTTGTGCGCTTTGAAGGCTTAGCTGGTGTGTCTAGTAACTGGTCCAAATCTGTCGCGTTTCCATTAACAGACGCCACCAGGGAGTCACCATCAGACTATCCCCTGCGCTGGGAAACGGACGCTGTTAAGTACCTGGGAATATGGATCAGCCGCGACATACAGGAACTGTGGACCTTAAATTTTGGCAAAGTGGTAGACTGTCTGGAGGGGAAGGTGGAAATTTGGAATAAACTTCCCCTGTCTCTGGTTGCGAGGGTAGCACTAGCAAAGATGGTGGTTCTCCCCAAAATTTTATATCTGTTTGTAAATATTCCATTGCCCCTGACAGCGCATTTTCATGCGTGTGTAAGATCACTATTGCTGACACTTGTGTGGGCTGGTGGCCAGGCGAGGACATCTTGGGCGTTGCTCACGCTCCCGCTGCGCCAAGGAGGGCTGGGAGCACCCGACCTGAAATTGTACTCGCTATGTGCGCAGGCACAATTCTTGCACTTCTGGGCCTTTCCCACCCCCTACCAGCCGCATGTGGCGGTGGAGTTGGCCGTTGCGGCCCCGTCGCCTCTGAGCGTGGCATTGTATGGCAAGGTTTCACGCCCATCGAAGGACGTGGACACGGTAGACATGCTCCGCTGGTCTTGGCACGAGTTATGCAACAGGGCGAAGCTCCCCCTACTCTATGCACCGGCCATTCGGCTGCGTGGTAACCCTATGATGCCCTGCTTGGGCGTTAGGGGCGGAGCCCTCACACTCCGAGGGCAAAGCATACACACCTTTGCGGACTTGTATCCGAACGGGACCTTCAGAGACCTGGGCGTGTGCGCGGAAGATCAATCTGAATCATTCTCTGACTTACTTCTGTATCACTCCCTCAAGGAATCCTGTAGGGCGTTGTGGCCCCAATTCCCTGAGGAACCACCGCAGCTCCTTGCCCTTCAAAACTTGCTTTCGAGACCTTCTCCTAAGAAGCTGGTGTCTCGGTTGTACAATTGCATACAAGAGCAATGCCCAATCACTGTGCCCTCGTCTATGCAGGCCTGGAGCGAAGACCTGGAAGCGCCCCTAACGGAGGAACAATGGGAGTACTGCTGTAGACAACTCACAGCACTATCACCCAATTACAGATTTCAAATTCCTACACAGGTACTACCGCACACCAATGTTGTTGCACCTCATGGGCATCAGAGAAGACGCCACATGCTGGAAATGTGGTGGCGCTGATGCATCCTTCCTACATGTGGCGTGGAGCTGCCCTAGGCTCGAGAAGTACTGGTCCAGCATTTTCACTGCCATTAATCAAATACTGCACAGAACTGACAAACCATCCCCACTTCTGGGTCTACTAGGATATGTTCGGGACACCTTGCCCGGGGACAGGAAGTTGCATGCGCTATTGCTCCTTTATGCTAAGAGACAGGTAGCGGTGAATTGGGGTCGCAAGGTGCTACCTACATTTGCTGCGTGGGTGCGAGATGTAACATATGGGAACACGCAGCTTGAACACTACTGGGAGTCGATGCCCACCGCTTCCAGGCCTAAAGACATATGGGAGCCATTTATGCAGTGGTCAAGGGAACGTGCAGATTCCATCGCCTCTGGGCATTCGCCCGCAGTGAAAATTTCTGATGATATGGGGTGACACATTTGGAATTGCACTAAAGGCCTCACGTTGAGGTAGAATCTGAGTATGACAGCACTCCACGGATGTAAGTCAGGATTGTAGGTGCCCTGTTGGAGACTATATGTTGATATACTTCCACAACTTGCGCTACCCCTTCCCTGGCCGGCTGATCCCTTGTGCGAGTCTGCTCCCCCCCCCTCCCCCGTGTAGCTGAGTGCTGCCTGCCCGCTGTGCTTCCTGCTGCTGTCTGCACATCTGCGGGGTGACGCCTTGCCCGAATGCATGAAACCCTTCGCGCAAGTACTACTATGCATGTTCGATACTCCTCCTCTGCACCTGAGTTGGTTTTTTATTGTTGTTGTTGGGGGTGGAAAAAGGGCCTGTAGACGTAGACTGATCCGCACTGGCGTTTCTTTATACCAAATGCTATTATGCATACATTGATGCCTTGCCAGCACTTATCCTTTGATAGTACTCTATACGTCTATTGACCCCAAAAATGTAAGACAAGTTGCTTAGCTACTGTTACACAAGCATGCTACACGCTGAACAATGTAATATATAACGACGCTGCGTGGCACGTCCCATGATGTGACAAACTGTTTTTGTGATAACTCAATCAAATAGCGGCCTGCCTCCGGGTTGTTGGCGCGACGCTGTGTAACTTGTACGATGTATAATAAACGTCTTACACAAAAAAAAAAATCCTCCGTCCACTCCCTAGACTGTATGGACCTTTTCAACAGGCCACATCTTCTTAAAAAAGGAGATCAGAGCCTTTTTAGGGAACAATCTTTAAATAGATTGAAAGATGAGTGTGAAACTAGGTCACTGGAAAAATACTCCAACAGATCCTGCCTGCTCCTGAAAACTGTCACTGGCACTGAACCGTACCGCACTGCAGTTATACATCCTTGGGATAAATCATTGCTCACAAAATTTAGCTTGGATTCTATCCATACAATGATCTGTTTTCCCCCTGGTCAGTATGATCCTCATGCACTTTTAACCTGTCCTTGTGTTGGTTTCTCGCCCCAGACCCTAATACACTTGGTCTTATTCTGTAAATGTTATGATTTTTTCCATAAGCTGTATTTATTACCACTTTTAAAATCGAGGGGTTTAATTCAATTTCGACCTGCCTTTTTACATTTACAGTTATTACCTGATCATGTGCTGATGTTGGAGGGCACTGACTATCTAAAAGGAGCGCTATACTAGAAAAAAATAATGTGTGCCTAGCTTATAATGATGTGAATAATAGGTTGGCTTGCTGTTTTTTTAAACTGAGAATGTGTGACTTGATCCAACTAAGGTGGACTGCATATTTTAACGTTTGTATTTTATTTCTATTTTTTTACACAAAGACACTGGGGCAGAAACCGTGATAAACTGACAGTGAGACAAAATACACTAGAGCAAATCACTGGGACACTGGAGACCAAACATTGGGCCAGAAACACAGTCGCCAAGATACTGGCACGTTGACAGATTGGCACATACGTCAGACACAAACAAAGAGCACACATATACAGGCACAATCATTTGGCCATGAACACTGGTGCATCAGCATAACTTTGTAGCATAGGCACAAACAGAGAAACAATCATGGATAGAGAGGCCAAAACAATGAGGCATAAGCCCTCGCCCAGGAAGACACTACACTAACAATGCTTGAAACCAGAGGGTCATGGATATGGCTGATGTTATAAATCATACCCACAACACCAAGGTTGTAAAGGAAATAGACTCTTCATTTTAGGGCTGTGGCCAGGCCTGCCATATGCTGTTTTTTGAGCATAAGGCTTTGCACGTTCAAGCACTTAGGAGAGAAAAAGAACAATGCCCTCATATTTCTCAGATTGTTCAAGGTCTACGTTTGGTTCACTGGGCAGAAGGCTGCAGTTGTTCAACTGCTGTGCGGTTATTAAAAATCCTCTATGGATAGTGATGTGATGTTGTAGTACTGTTTACATGAAACACAAATGGTGATGAGAGGCTGCTTGAAGTAAATCTAACCACTGACAATAGCTCGGGTAGCACTCCAACCCATTGTTCTTTTGCTCGCCATGACACCTCAGTTTAAACCCAGCCATACACATATCAGTCATGGGAACAGTCCAGCCCAAACTGCCAAGCCAGGTCCTCCCTAAACTGGAACACAAGAAACCCAGGACCGGTTTCACCCTAGTTATGGGCTTATCAGCAGGGTACAGGTTGGTTCCAGTGACAGAGTGAGCACGACACACATCTCTTTGGGGTTCCATCATATCTCTTGAAAGCCATCATTAGGCTACACACTAATAATTTTATCCAGATTAGATGTGGGACAAAAAGTGAGCTGATACACCCCATCCCAGGCAAACAGGGCATGAGGCAAAGGTGTGTGCTGGCCCAAATCATATTCCTTCTTTATATAAATGACCTGATGCTCCAGTTAGGGAAGTCTGAGAATGATGCCCAGGCATGGCTGGGGTGAAGATTCCGGCCCTTCTATTTGCAGGTGACACACCTCTGATTTCAAACCACAAATGGGTATCCAGAAGCTCCTGGATCAGTTTGTATTCTTCTGCAAACAGAGGGGCCTGGAAATTAACATTGGAAAAACTAAGTATATATGGTCTTTAATCCATGTCCAGTGACCCGATCTAATCAGACTCTCAATGGTGTACCGCTGGAGAGAGTTCATATATTTGACTACTTGGGAGTTACGCTTAATGAGCAATTTGATTGGCTACCGCATCTTCAAAAGTGCAGGCTAAAATTGAACAGTACTCTGGGGGTATTCTGAGGTAGTAATGAACATCTTTCTTTCGCACAATAACTCCTGCCCTTGAAATTTTCTATCCCCAAGCTCTTGGCGTGACCCTTTATGGAAGGAACTCCGGGGCTACATTGATGATAGCATGTAGAAAATTGTTTCATGGGATATCTTTTTCTGGTTAGTACCCCACTTATTCCTTCACGGCTTGACCCATGGTCTTAGATCTGTTGACACAGTGGGTCTCAAACCTTTAGAGTGTTGGAGGAGACTCTGGGTAAGTCCTGAACTACTGCCATATCGTAAGGAGTTGAAGGATGTTTTGGGGCAGACAGGGGCATCTATGATGCCTTGACTCAAGTTTGTTAAATCACACTTGCTCCACATTGGGAATGGGAATTTATGGTTTATGCCCTTGGAAGCCACTAAGGTTCCTAAAGCAAATATAAAGGGTTCTTACTGGCGCCAATCAGATGTTTGATTCTAAGGCCTGGCAGAGCTGGTACCCTGAATCCTCCCTTTCTGGAGTATAAGGATAACTGAAGATTAGAAA
Source organism: Lissotriton vulgaris (assembly GCF_964263255.1). Lineage (NCBI taxonomy): Eukaryota > Metazoa > Chordata > Amphibia > Caudata > Salamandridae > Lissotriton > Lissotriton vulgaris. The sequence goes on along the minus strand of NC_141689.1, from coordinate 1,248,721,853 downwards.
GTTTCCTCGATGAGATTGTGTCTTTTTAGTCAAGTCACTTTAGGCAAAATTTCGCATGGGGACAATGCCACTTTGCCCTATTACAGTAAAATGGAAGCATGCAATTAAGGACCTAGATGGGTTTTGGCTCTTCTGTTGTCAGGTACTTGAAACCATCGAACATATTGTTTCATTGGTACAGAAGAAAGTGGATCCTCATGGTAAATCATAATCTGGGACTCTGCGATCAGAATATTAAGAAGTGACCCAAGACAAACTATTGTATTTGCTGTATCATGGTTTTCGCTGTTCATGTGGAGGCTCAGGCGGAAAAGGGTGGCTGATTGAAGGGCTTGTGTTCATTGCCCGCTTTTGATCACAGACAGCCCCGTCCCGATATTTAGTATGGGATAGGTTGCTGAAAAATAAAACGGTAATAAATAAACTTTATTCCCTTTTTATTTTTCAGCTCTGGTGCTTGTACTTCCCCTTGATTCGTTATTCCTGTTCTTTGACACCCTCTTCGAGGCTCGCACATTCCAACTCTTCGTCCAAAGACACAACATGTGAAGGTGTATGCTGAGCAGGTCCATCGGCCCACTCCTGCACGCCCAGGTGTGCCACTTGCCGCAAATTCCAATCCAAAGATTCCCACATGATTAGTACAACATTTGTTTAAGAATGTTCATGGTTTCAAGTTCGTAGGTTTTTTTTAGGCCATCACTTTTACAAGTTTCTACACTTCTGGGTCGACTTTTCATTACCAAAACGAGTAACTTTTGATTTTGGCTGCAAACACTAAGGCCATTGAAATTACCTACCTTCAAAGATGTCCCAACCAGTTTTGTCAGTTTCATCATTACCCATGCAGAGAACATGGATTTTTGTTTCTTAACGGTTTTGACCGATTTTAGGTATTTTTAACCTGCTTGTCAAACCCCGTGTATAAAGTAAACAATGATTGGGGAAAGTTATTACATTCTGTGAACTATTTACACCAAAGCCATGTGGGTGTTCGGATGCAAGTGCATGCGTACACGTTTGGGAACGCCTAAAAAGTTATCATTATGGGGGTGCACACATTAGCATTTCACGGCCTCTGGCGCTAATCTGACGCCCCTAGTGGGCTGGGTATGCTCAGACGCGAGTCCCAGGCTCTCCACATCACTGGAATCAAGCTATCCAGGCTGATGAAGGCTGATAGCCAGAAACCGGTCCTTGGAGCTTGATTCCGGTCTAGGAAAGACATGGCTTGGTAGTTCGGGCTGGACTGTTCCCATGAGGCACCGGGTCAAGGCTGATTTGCATACAGCTATTGTCTGACCTAGGGTGGTGTGGAGTGCAAAAAAACGATGGATTTAGGCCCAGATCTTTGTACTGGGGTGAATGTAAGACATTGTTCTGCATTCTGTCCATCAACTGTGTTTTTTGCTACTCTGACGCCCCCCTAGGTTGCCAAGTCTGTCCCTTTGTTAGGTTCATGAGCGAGTAGCATATCCACTCCATTTTTTCTAATCTGCATTCTTGAACTTGTAGCCCTAGCTTTATCATGGGGTAAACAGGACTTTCAAAGACCATAATGAAAAGAAAGCACTTAACTGGTTCAACTACTGACTCATGCAGCTGTGAAACTTGAGTGTGCCCAACTTTCTCCACCCCGTTTGGAAATTACTTGTGCGGAACGTTCACCTGATTTGCACACATTACATGTCTCCTGTGTGGATAGACTGTAGATATACTTACAATTTGCCAATTAGGTAACATTTATCAAAAATGGCATTCATTTTCTTGTGAAGCACCTCTGACGGAGGCCACAAAAGCATTGTAAATTGATACCTATCTAATGACAAACATATTTGGCTTCTTCCTGTATTGGTCAATGTTTAAAAGCGGAACAGCCAATCAAATGTGCCTATTTCGCTGCAGCTGCGGATGGGCTGAAGAATTTAACCAGGGTCATAGCACTTCCTTAGTAAGATATACAGAAGAGTGCCATGGAAGGAGGCCTGGGAAGGCCATGGTCAAGGGACAAGCTAAGCTGGGGTTGGGCAGGAATTAAAGCTGTGTTGCAGAAAGGAGTGGAGATGGTTTAGGTGACGTATTGGGAGCGGACTAAAAACAACATAACAGAGCGAGCAGCCAACAGTTAAAGTGCAGACATGACGCTAAACAACTTCAATTATAGGGTCTTGGTGAAAGAAACCTAGTCCAAGCACACCACCTAGGTAGGAGTCCGTGATAACAGATCGATGGGGTTCTAATCACCAAGATATTCAAATAAGCACAAAGAAATTGCAGTTAAAGCATGCAGAAGGGTTTCCGGTAGAGGACAAGCCTAGAGCAAATAATCTAACCTTGGTGTCCGAAGCAGCATGCTGCACAGTATATAGCACTTCAGTGCCTCGTCTGGGGTAGTAAGCGCTATATAAATTCAATTACAATACAATAAATTCAAAACAGCATTGTGTCCTGATGCTACACAGAAGGTTAGGCGTCATGCTTTTCAACAGCCTGCCATTGTTGCAGTCACATCCCTGTCCCGATTTCTGTAGGTCCTTTGACTAAGGAGCACTAATAGACAATACTGCACACTGGCAATGGTTCGCCATTTTGCAGCTCCATGCAATGCCGTTTTAACGCATGGGCATGCTGGGCAGTTGCCCGAAGGCCCCACGAGCACAGGGGCCCCATTCGGCCAGAATTTAACACTACTTTCCGTTAAACATTTTTATTGCTGTAAGTGGTTGTGTAAGCAGGGCGAGTGTGCTGCTTTGCCCTGGGCCTTTGCTGTTAAGACGGCCCTGGCTCCGCAGTCAGGAAGGGACTTTGGGATTAATTTGAACATTATGTCTAATACAGCAGGGGTTAGGGGGCGTGAGATGCTACAGGAAATCGAATGTATCCCCCCTGCCTTTTTGTGCATATCCTTGCCCCATGCTTCTATTTAGATCCTTAGCCAGACACACTCAGGACATTTCTGTACGGTCCACACAAATGGTCACCGTTCATGGAGGTGCCAGATCAAGGATGGACACAGAAAATAAAATAAGCCCCACTTTAAACCACCTTCCTGATAGCTCAGAGAGAAGGGATGAGGCAAGTGGACCCAGCAGTTGATCGTGAAATTGCTCCCCCTGAGGACATTCTTGCATTTCCTCCATCCGTCTTCTAGTCTTGTGCCCTTCCTTATCTCCACCTTCCGGTTTATCACTGTGCTTTCCTCCCATCTTCATGTACTTTTTCATCCATCCATCCGTTCCTGCCTTTACCATCCTTCCTTACTTCTCTTCCTCCGTATTCGTCTTTTTTCCTTCCTTTCTCATCCATCATTCGTTCTTTACTTCATCCATCTATCCTTCCTGGTTCCATACCACTCATCACTTTTCCCTGCCTCCAGTCACCACTGTCTCCATTCATCCCTTGATCGTCCTCTCCATTCATCTCTTTTCATCCCTCCTTCTCAACATACATCCTTCTCTTAATCATCACTCCATCTGATTCTCCATCCATTTCTTATTCCGTTCGCCCATCTCTCTTCACCCTTCTCCCCTGGCTTTCTTCTCATGAAATCTCCCTCCCTCCTTTTCCTCCACTGCAAGAGGTCATATTTATGAACTTCTATGAGCACACTGTCTCCAATAAAGGTCAGAGGAGCTAAAAACAATGTCAAGGCTTCATGTTACACAAAACTGCCCATTGACACGAACCCAACACCTCTCATCTCTCTGACCCCCCCCCCCCTCTCCCCTCCCCCCCTCTCCCCTCTCCCCCCCCCCCTCCCGGCCAAGAGAGCATGCTGGAGGGAGGAGAGATTTACCTGGTCAAACACAGGCTGACTGACTTACAGTACCTTGTATCTTTGCCTACTCGTCTTCCTTGAAGTTGCACATCGTGGTCCTAAAATATGTGCCTACTGGTGACAACATTTCATGATATGTGAAATGCAGCTCTTCAGTTCTTACCTGCCAGCTCTGGCTGGGCAGTCGATGTTGTGGGCAAACATTGTTTTCTGTCGGAAACGGACTGCATTTTAAAGCACGTACACTATTTTATAAAATAAAATGGTTCTCCTGGTGATACTGGGACCTATTCACAAATGTAAATTTGGTTGTAAAGGTAAGTCCTCAACATTTACCTTGTCTTTGCTTTCCTGGAATCCACAATGGCATTCTTGATAGCTGTGAATGTATTTGCTAATACAGATTTCTCTGCCACAAGCGAGAAGAGACGCACAACAGTAAATCCCTCTCAAGAGGTGGGAAGGGGGTGTTTCTAGGTGGGTTGCCTTAGAAGGTTTGGAGCACCCACTAACACGTACATTTGTGGGCATTCCCAAACTCCTTGCTGACCCCTTTCCACTCTGGAAATGGTTAGAGATTTATGTCAGCTGAGGGGTGGAGTAAACCCATTGGCAGGATGGAAAGGGGAGCAAATAGCTGACAGACTTGCTGGGCGTTTAGGAGGATTTTTCTCACGTGGAACAACATTTTTCTGCAGAGAAAACAATTTTGCATTTTCACAGAAACTGTATTCCCTCAATAAGGACTCCACACGAGGAAAGGAGGCCTTTACAGAAAATCACATGAATTCCCAGAAATATGTCTGGAAACCTGTACCTGTCGCAGCTTTCCAGGCGTACTTCTGGGAGTGTTTGATTCTAATTTATTATGATTAGTGCATGAGTGGGTGTGAGTAACCCTGGCTTACTCATGCATTTCACCCCAAAAAGCCAGAAATACTATTTCAATTGAGGAATAAGCCATGAATTAGTCAAAAATAGATATTCGTGAAACATAGGTGTCCATTTTTAGTTCTGCCTGCAGACACCGAATGCACGGTCACTGCAAAGGGTATTGTAAAGGACTTGCAGCTCACCAATTGCTTACCGTTCATTAGCATTACCATTATTGTCACTTTTTTATGCCTCCTAATTGGCCAGCACGTGTTATTTCCTTTTCTTCTTGTGGAGCACAGACCAAGCACAGATTGATTCATCTTTTTATGTCCACCCACTACTCCCGGAGTGATTGAGGTACTAAAGCTTCTTCCCTCCAAAACCCTCCATTTCTCCGTGTTGCTTCTTTCCCTCCCATCCGCACCCCTACATATGAGAGTGTCGTCATAGAGCTGCCCCAATTTTCAAATCTGGAATATCTATGGTTTAAACCTCAGACAAGTTGATGCTACTCACTATCACCCTTGATCCTTATTGAGTATTGATCAATCCTGGCATTCCTGTTTGGGAAAAGATTTGAACATTTGTAGCTCCACAACACTGTCCATCTCCCTTATCCCCAACCAGTACAATATATGTTGCCCCCTCACCCTCTAGCCCCCCAGCCTAAAACACATTTAGTTGTAAACAAACCAGTTCTTGCAGATGCATTGTACATACTAACAAGCTTCTTCATCAGGTCAAAGGCACCAGATGTTTACACAATTCATAGGTCAACATAATTGGTCTATCCTAATCTCCTAGATGGGTTACCTAACCTCAAAAGGAGGGGGGCCGGTCAAAAGATACCCATCAGTCACCACACGGATCCGCCCTTCATCATTTGGGATTCTTTTTTGACCCAAAGGTGGGAGACCTGCCTCTAAAGAATGAGGATAAGATGGAGATAACCCTCATCTAATCGGCTAGATGTCGATGGAATCCTACCAGTCTGAGTATGAGAATAAAACAGGATGACTAATGTTGCAGTGCAGATAAATCAAATGTGAGAAAAAGATATGTTTAAAATTGGGTGAGGGAGTATTGAAAAAGTTTTATTCTGGTGTGACTCACTCCTCTAACGTTAAAAAGCCATAGGCAGCCTATAGATATTGCTGCCCAGGTGTAAAAGAAGGTCAACATGTTTCAGCAACTCATGGACTATTACGTCCTTGATTTCTTCAGGACCTAACTGACTAATGCTACTGCAAATGTGATCTAATAATAATAAAATGTGTCATTTCATTAAGTTCTAAGAAATAATTTTTAGACAAAGTACGAGATCACCTGATTCTCTAGGTGTCCTTGCTTCATCTCTTCTTATGAACTGTGCTTTTCACAGTCTCGTGAGAGATGGAGACCTCACCCCTCCTGGCTGCGGCTCAGGAAAAGAGTAAAGCACCGCTCTGTCCGTCGGTACTTTGTCGCCAGTGTCCAAGCCGACTGGGGTATTTATATAGTACTACCCCTGATGAGGCATTGAAGTGCTTTGCAGCATGTCACTCTACACAATGCCATTCCATACCACACAGTTTCACTCCACGCCACACAATGACACTCCATACATTTTCATTCCACTCCATGCATACAATTTCACTCCACTCCATGCATACAATTTCACTCCTGATCATACAATTCCAAGCCACTCAATTCCACTTCACACAATTCTACTCCATGCCATACAATCCCACTCCATCCAACACAATTCCACACCACAGAAATCCATACCACACAATTCCACTACACTCCACAAAATTCCACTCTCCACAATCCCCCTCGACCCAATTCCATCTACTCCTTTACACTACACTCAATTTCAGGCCACCCCCACACAAGTCCACACCACACAATTCCACTCCACTCCATGCCACACAATTGCAATGCACACAATTGCACTCCCGACAATTGTACTGGACTTCACCCCACACCACACGATGCCACTCCACTCCATTACAACAAAGCCAATTGTTCTCACATAGGCGAGAACAATTGGCTTTGCCAATGCTGATTCTCAAAGCATGCATGTTTGCCACTGTGTGCTTGCTGCTTTGAAAATAACATTTTTTAAAAGTCAAACTAACTCAGAGTGTTTTTATTACTGAGGAACGCTTCACATGGGCGTTTGTTTTACTCTGGATTCTTTTAAAGAAATGACCCACACGTGCGCGCCTAGCCTTGGCCTGCACAGTATGCAACGTGCCCTCTACCTCTTTCGCGAGGTCTAGTGTCACGTCACTTCCGGACAGCCCCCTTTGGCATGCGGGCTCGGTGTGCGGCCATTGTCTCCGTCTGCTTTTGGAGAAAGTGACTGTGTAATGGCAAGAGTTACTCAACTGTGTTACCCCTGATATGTGTTGGAATTCCATACTGGCTGGGACCTACTACCCCCAACCACATCACAATTCTATTGTAATTGTTAACATGTTGTACTTTGTATTCTAATTTGAAAATCTGAATAAAGAAATTTTGAAAAACAAACTGTGTTACTTACCCCTGCTGTTAAACCGAATACATTAGACCAATGCAAAGTGGAACTCAGAACAGTTCTGTGCAAGGCATGGCCTGGGGTGTTTTAGAGCCCTTGACCTTAAAAAGCATTTGGCAACCACAATAAGTTGTCTTTCCAACAGAAAGTGCGTCTTCAATCACTGGTGAGTTTATGCTCATTAAGGCACTTTGTCCCTAATCCATCCACTTGTGCATCCAAGCATCCACCCAATGACTCATTCTTGTAGATCAAAAATAAGACTTTCCACAAGGCAACTCTCAGGCATACAGCCGTAAAATTACAAATGTGTACAGAATTACAGTCGGCACACAATATGTAACCACTCCTAAGATTGTGTAACACAGTGTTTAAATTTTTTTAATTTTTTTGAAAACTCATCTGGTGGCCATTTCAGCTTGCACCATCCATTGCCCCTTCTGGTGATGTCAATGACACTACCAGCACAGCTACTAACTATCACACTCTAAAAGTATGACAATTTGGACTATTCCAGGCCCGAAGCTATAAGAATGGCTTGGGCGGCAGGTTTTATTCATTTTTAATGTATAATGAATTAATATACAACTGTTGTGCTTATCTCTAAATTAGACAGGCAGCGCCACCATGTGGTAGACTGTCATAAGCGCTGGTGTTGATAATTGAGTGCCAGTACCCAACACCGGAAACAACTGGCTCAAATTAAGCCCCTGTGTAACAATAATGATCACACTGCAGATCTTTTACCACCAGGGACTGTCCGAGAATGTAACACAATGACTATCCTTGCCTGCTGCAGGAGTTTGTAGGATTCCATGTGTCAACATCACTCTCTACATGTAGTATAACAGTATATTAACAATATATATATATATCCTTAAATGCCGATTGCATTTAATGTATTTTTTTTACACAAAAAACGTCCTGCTTGGTGCCTTTGATGTAACTTTTCTAACAAACACATCAGATCTATGGCATCTCAAACTATTTTTCTTAACAAACCAATCGTGCCTTGGCCATGACCTCTGGCTTGTCACCGTGACCAACTGAGCCCTGCTGTACTGAGCATGAGTTTTTCTAACAAGGAAAAACTGCAGGACATGCACTCTTTCTTAGTCGCAGCACACAACTTCTGCACAATCAAATGCTGTACTCCATGTAAAGAGCATTTGGGCAGAATCTAAGACCCGCTCTGAGCTGAGCTTCCCAAAGTACTTACAATGCTGATCACATAACGTATTGTAACAATGCGTTGTCAGGCCAGACCTAAAAATGACACATGGGACTAAATCACATCTCTCAGAACAAATGTTCATCTTGTGTGTATGTCACATCAGGTGCCAGCTTTGTAACTTATTCCAGTCATGTCAGCAGCCTATTTTTAGAAACCACATATAAGGTAACGTAGTGTTTCATATTTTGAAAATCATGGTTCACATCAGCGGGGGATGAAAAAGGTGAGGGGTCTCAGAAGAGATGGTAGTCTCAGAAGTGAACGTGAGGATCCTTCAAAAGAGGCGGGCCTATGGAACTGAGGACTTGTCGGCAAACTGTCACTAAAATCCCTTGCGTCACACATTCTTAATTTGTACCTTACTTTACAGATGTGGGTATCTGTAGCAGCTAAGTCTGGGTATCAATGGTATAATCCTTTCAATGTGCCCCCCCTTGGCTTGTGCTCTTCAGTAGGGAGCCTTGCTGCATGCAGGGATCTTGCACCCCAACTTCTCTCTATAGGCTACCTGTAATTGCCACACATGGGAAATGTTGAATAATTAGTCCTCATAAAAGTAATATTTTCAGACTGGGTTTTCAGATAAGTGCTGAGTCACATTTCCTGTTACAGTGGGTGCTAAAACTCATTAACTCCTGTTATTTACAGCAGTTTTTTTTCTTTTTTTTAACTTTATTTTTTTTAACATGTTTTTATTGTATTAAACATGGAAGGCGATTAAACATACAGTTTCAGCATCATATACATATACAGTACATTCACAGTCAGGTCTACATCAATATAGCATCCGTAAAGCAGTAGGAATTCCGTTAGGCCAGAAAAAGTCTAAGAATAGCGTACAGACGTGCAAATAGAACTCTCAATCTGAAAGGGTCTCTTCCCCGTCAATCCGTGGGGGCTAACATATATCCCCCCTAAACTTGTTCAATGCACCCCAGACCTGCTCCCACTTCCCCGGGCATCCTCGGTGGACAAACATAGCTTTTTCGGCCACCATCGCATCATCCATGTCTCTGCACCAGTCTCGCAATGTGGATAGCACATCAGAGCCCCATAGTCTCGCTATGTTGCGTTTCGCCATTGCCATACCCAACATGGCCCAGTCTTGCTGTCGATGGGTCAGGTCCGTTGCCTCCCATACATTCAATAGGCAGCGCCGGGGATCAGGCAACAGGGAAACAGTTGTGGTCTGGGAAATGGTGCGCATCACAGCCATCCAGTACATTGCCACCCGACCACAATCCCATATAGTGTGATAAAATGTACCCTCCGCCTCCCCGCATCCACGGAGACAATACCCATTGAAAGCCTTCCCTATCTTGTAGAGAACTGTTCTGCTGTAGTATGTGCGGTGCAATATTTTCAGTTGGACCAATTTAAGCCTGGAGGGGATAGCCGTCTCCCGTGGCGAGGAAAGGGCCTCCTGCCACTCAGTCATCGAATTCACCGATGTCACTAGACCAGCTCAGTCTTAACTTAGATAACATGTCGGGGAGATTGTTAACGAGTTTTCTGTATGTAAAGGATGTTGCCTTGCAGATCCGTCCCCGCCGGGATGGCTGTCTGCAGCGCATGTCGAATTTGGATGTACCTAAATCGTTCCGATTGCGCATTTACAGCTGTTTTACTGTCCCTGCCAGGTGAGCCAGAGAGGTGTGTGGAGGGAATGCTGGTTTGTGCTCATTGCCCTGAACACACTTGTTAAGGGACTTTGTAAGGAGTGAAAAAGGCTCAATCTACATTGAGGCCACAGACATATACTTTAGTGACATAAACTCAGCAGAGAGCTGAATCTGTGTGATGATGACCTCAGGGAACGCATGTGCATGTTGTCGTGGCTGCATGCACTCACAGCCGAGGCTCCTCTGTAATAGCGGAGGAGCATTTCCCTACTGCCAGCAGGTGAAAAATAAAATGATAATCAAACAATGTTATTATCATTTTATGTATCCCTGCCTGAGCAGCCTGAACCATGGCGTCTTGGGTGGGAAGGGGCCAGGCCATGGCTGGGAGGAGTGGTGAGCCCTTATAAGTGTGCCTGTCAGTTTGGCCAGCTGTCTAAGACATGCACACTTGTATTTACCCAATCTAGCTGTGTTGCATAGCCGGGTTGGAGAGAAGCCACAGGCTCCATGGCCTGAGCGAGCGTCAAACCAGCCTGCTCAGCCCAATCCGGAAGCTTCTCTTGTGCTAGGTATAGCATTAGAGCAGCATCGGGACGGCGTGAGGAACCTTTGCTGTGGTCCATGGACTGCCGGGAGGAGAACTGGAGAGGAGCACCAAGGCAGCCAGAGGCGTCAACGGCAGGTAAATGTTTTTTGGGGGGGGGTTGTTATTCCCCTACCCCCCCCCCCCGCGCCTCTCCACTTTACATTGGTGGAGGCCACCACTGCATGCACATTCGTGACCTAAAAGTGCTTCTTGAAAAAATCACTGCTTCTTTCACCATGTGCACATCTTTGGTGCCATTCACTGTGCACTTAAAGTGACCCCTCTTCCCTCACGATTCACGGAATGGACTCCATTAGTCCCTCTTCGTGAAGGGCAGTGTAACCAGGGGCATAACAGACAGCCGCACAGCCCCCACACTCTGGGGGGGGGGGGCCCAGACTGCTAGTCATTGCAAGTGATTTTCCAATGTTTCCATTAAAGGATCTGAATAGAACCCCAGAGTTCTTGTTTCCCTCAAGCATGCTTTGAATAAGGTGTCAGGCAAAAGTTAAAAGCAACATGCAAAACATATAGTCTAAAATTAGTTGGCATATATAAACCAATAAAAGCACAACATTGGAATATGAAAGTGACCAGATTTACTAACATATTTCCAAGCGCATTGTGCATTTGTTTTCTAAACCAAAGTAGTCTACAAAGCAATTTACCTTTGTGTTACAAAAAGACATTCAGTGAATCCAATATTTAAATAACCATTTTAAGTTGCAGTATTGTAAAGCAGAGATCTCAACCTCTCTCTTGTCAGCTGTATCTTTAATTTTCTACCAACCTGGTTCTTGTTGTTTTTTGCTTTTCCCATTATAGACAGGACTACAAGTACCAGAATTCAATGCATCAACGACTTACATCTGAAATGGAAAAATGTGAAGAACTGTGTAGGGTCTAATGAGTTTTTGCACACATATACAGCATGAAAGCCTTATCATTCATTGTTTCCACAAAGTACGTTTGTGTTTTCATACTGGAATAACAGGAATGTGTATCAGCATTGCAATTTTAGTTTTTAAACTAAAATCCTCCTCATGTATAACAAGGGAGTCTGTGATACCAAAGCATTGTCTATGGACCTGCGAGGAAGGGGACCAAGCACATGATTTTATTGGGCAGATGCTGATAAGGCCAGGTGGCTGTAAGGGAATTTTTGTTGAAAGGGGAGTCAGAAAGGCTTTACTTAATTGCAAAATATATTTAGTGCATATTAAGCAGGCATTTTGTGTTTGCAAACCCTATGACTTCGTGAATCGCAGGGACAAATACATTGTTTTTTTAAGTTCTATGTTAGGTGAAACATTTATTTATATGCAAGTGGAATGTTGCAGTTAAAGATGTGTTTTAAATTGGACTTTTAAAGAAATAATGTTTCAGTAAAATAGTTACTTTTCTGTTTTGTGCACCTGAAAACAAAATTGAAATATAATAAATAGAAGTTAGGCTATGCTGGTTTAACTATGGGCAATCCGATATCTAGACTATAATTCCCTCCACAAATATTTATATTTAATGGATTTATTGGAGAGGTGAAACACTTGGTACCAGCTGATCCCCTTGTTTCAACCTCGTCTCTCAGAGCTTGGGAGGAAGAAAAATCTTTTCTCTCAGAAGTCCAAAATGGCTTTTGCCCAGACTAGGGTACCACTGAGCAGGCCCTAAATCTGTCCCTGATTCTAGGTAAATATGTGAAGGCCTGGGGAAAGACCATACACATGACTTTTGTGGACCTCTCCTGTGCCTTTGATATAGTGGACAGAGTTACCCTATCTGTTATCACAGGAAAAGCAGGGGTTGACCCGGCCATATTGCACTTTTTGAAAAGCCTTCACGAGACACCTATACACAGGTACGTTATACCCAAAATGGAGACCATCCGCCCCCCCATTCAAGTTAGTCGGGTGTCAGACAGGGTTGTGTATTAGCTCCCTTTTAGGTTGAGCCTAGCGTTGCAGCACATGCGCTGCTCGCTCTGCGAGGCATATTTTAGTAGGGACAGATGTGGAAGTGCAGTGGAAGCTTCGCCCATATATTTCATTGGAACCCATAAACTGGGTTCCAAATTGTAGAAGCGTAAACTGTGTGAAGCCATGAGAAGAGAAGCAGAATCATGAAAAGTAGCGTCTAACAGTCAACTTATAAACTTTTTTTCTTTTTTAACTCTGTAGCAAAGAAAAGGGCAACTAGGAGCATCAGAGCAGTATATCTGTTCTGGCATAATGGGTAATAAAGGCTGCGTTTTTAAATATCTTAGGGAGTTAAGCCTAGTGCTGCAGAAATCTTAGAATACCCAGCAAATCTCTGGGGATAATAATAAAGGTAAAATAACTCTGGTGGTTAATGCAGTTGCTGGAGGAATCTGTGCTTTGTCTAGCATTGCTTTTTTATTCCTCTTCCGGCGGCCTCCATCCAGACACAAGTGCCTCGTTGCCACAACAAAGGCTGTGATTGTGTGGCATAAATGGAGGCGAGTATCCTAAGATTATATTTTAATCCTGCTCTTCCAGTGTGACCGTTTGGAACTTCTTTCAATAAATCATGCTTAAGTGACGGCTTTCCGACATCTTCTGTAAGACACATCTTGTGGTTTTCATTTTCAAGATAACGGGAAACGGATCCTCGTTTGGCCTTCAAGATGGCTGAACACAATTCTCCAGGATGCGCGGGAATATACATTGACTCGCTCCATCGGAGTTCTGTTTTCGTAAGCTGCTAAAGGAGGGGCAGAGGGGGGGTTGTGATTGAGAAAAAAAACAGCAAAGCAGTGTGAGGAAGAAAAGACAAAGATGGCAAAGAACCACCAAAGGTGAGATTAATAGACTGGAAGTACAGGGTGAAGAAAGAAATAAAGGGGCCGGAGAAGAAATCAAGTCTAGGCAGCCTTATTTTCAGCAATTGATACACTAGGAGGGTTTGAAGTATTCCAGAATTAGGACAGGCGCACTCCCTAGTAACCGCACAGTATCGTGCCACAAAGTGTCAGACTCCAGGCAAAGGGGCGGGCGGTAATCCCTCGTAACCGCTCAAACGTGGATTACAAATCCACACAAATTTGTACAAAAACAACAATTGCCCCTGCTCTAGGAACATATCATAAAGGCTTTGTAAGTCATGGTAGTGATACAGTAGTAAACCGTGCACATCAAATGTGTATCAGAATCAAAAGCAAGAAAGTTCAAAGAGGTGGAATCCTTGTTATGGAATATAAATTTATTGTTCCTCTTGTTCTGGCCAACACGTGTTTCATCGCAGGGAAACAGACTGCGAATCTTCAGGGCCTTTCGAGAGAGAAGCCGGAAGTAGTGAAAAGGCCACGAGTATTGGTAATGCGCTAAAAAGCGTAGTCAGGAGATTCCTTGAATAATTTTACTGGAAAAACCTTTCCCGGGAGGAGAAGAGTTAAAGGCTGTTGCGCCAGAAAGACAAGTCTGCAGGCGGGTACACCTGGACAAGTTCGTTCTCCCTCCTGTGGTTCCCGGTGCCGTCGTTCGAAAACGGTCTTACTACTGTATCACTACCATGACTTACAAAGCCTTTATGATATGTTCCTAGAGCAGGGGCAATTGTTGTTTTTGTACTTATTTTCAGCAACCCTGGCATGGCATTAGGCAGCACCGGTACTGGCTTCCTACAAAAAGGTTAGAATTTCTGGATAAAGATACATATATAAATATATTCCAACACTTAAGATACACTTGCAGTGTTCTAAATGGTATGTTAAAGCAAGCTCATTATAGTATTGTGTTCTTGGCATCATAGCAATGGCAGCCAAATCCAAAAGACCGACCAGAAGAACTAGCTGTTTAACCACAGAGCTGAAATCCACCAAACGCAACTACCGGCAACTAGAAAGAAAGTGGTGCACCAGCAACGAGACAGGAGAACATACCATCAATCAATCAATCAGGAGTTTGTTAAAGCGCGACTACTAAGGGTCTTAAGGCGCTAGGGGTGGGGGCGTGGGGGGGGTGCAGGTTCCATTCCATCAAGGAGGGGGTCTGTCGAAGAGCCAGGTTTTGAGGTTTCTTGAGAAGATGGGGAGCGATGTTGTCTGTCTGAGGTGGAGCGGAAGGGCGTTCCATGCTTTGGCCGCGAGGAAGGAGAAGGAGCGGCCTCCCGATCTGGTCTTTCTGGTGCGGGGGACCACGGCATAGGAAGCTGGGCTGATCGTAGGGTCCTTTGGGGTGCGTGGAATTTGAGTCGGCTGTTCAGGTATGCTGGTCCGGTGCCGTGGAGGGCCTTGTGTGCGTGGGTGAGCATCTCAAAGGTGATTCTCGCCTCGACGGGGAGCCAGTGGAGTGTGCGCAGGTGCTGGGAGATGTGGCAGTGTTTTGGCAGGTTGAGGACCAGTCTTGCGGCGGCGTTCTGGATGTTCTGTAGCTTGCGGATGAGGTTTTTGTTTATTCCGCCGTAGAGTGCGTTGCCGTAGTCGAGTCTGCTGGTGACCAGGGCGTGAGTGACTGTCTTTCGGTGTTCGAGGGGGATCCATTTGAAGGTCTTACGAAGGAGGCGGAGGGTGTGGAAGCAGGAAGATGAGACAGAGTTGATCTGGCGGTCCATTTTGAGCTCGGAGTCCAGGATGATTCCCAGGTTGCGTGCGTGGTCTGTGGGGGTTGGCGGGTTTCCGAGGGCGGTGGACCACCAGGTGTCGCTCCAGGCGTCGGGGTTGGGCCCATGATGAGTACTTCTGTTTTGTTGGTGTTTAGTTGAAGGCAGCTGTTTTTCATCCATTTGGCGACGGCTTCCATGCCTTCTCGAAAGTTGCGTCTGGGGGTGTTGGGCTCGTTGGATAGGGAGAGGATGAGCTGGGTGTCGTCTGCATATGACACAATGTTGAGTCCGTAGGTTCTGACGATGGGGGCAAGTGGAACCATGTAGACGTTGAAGAGCGTCGGGCTGAGGGAGGAGCCCTGGGGGACTCCGCAGGTGATCGGTGTGGGGTCCGAGAGGAAAGGGGGGGAGTCTGACCCGCTGCGTCCTGCCGGAGAGGAAGGAGCAGATCCAGTTGAGGGCCTTGTCCTGGATTCCTGCATCGTAGAGTCTGCGTATTAGGGTGCGGTGGGAGACTGTGTCGAACGCCGCTGATAGGTCGAGGAGGATGAGGACTACTGTTTCTCCTTTGTCCAGTAAGGTGCGGATGTCGTCTGTTGCGGCGAGGAGGGCGGTTTCCGTACTGTGGTTTTTTCTGAAGCCGGATTGGGAGGAGTCGAGGATGTTGTGTTCTTCAATGAATGTGGCGAGTTGGCTGTTGCAAGAAAGCACTTAACTGTTACCACCGTCTCCTGAAGGAAACTAAGAAGAACGTCCTGGCAGACTGCATAGATGTCAGCGCAAACCGCAGTAAGGAGCTCTTTGCCATCATGAAGAAGTTCTCCAACCTTGCTTGCAGCCACCGGTAATGGCATCATCCCCTCCCAAGAACTTTGAGACACCCTAGTGGACTTCTTCCACAACAAAATCTCAGTTATCTACAAAAAACGTCAAACCCCAACCCTCTGCTGCAGACCGCATCAGCCTGCTCACACATACAAACTCATACCCTTGCTCACCCACTGGGACCCTCTCACTACTCAAGCCATAATCTCCATCATGAACTCCGTTCACTTGGGAGCACCTGCATACCCCTGTCCCCACCATGTCTTCAACCTTGGGAAAAGACGATTGGCGAAGAGCTCAAGAAAGTCCTAAACATCTCCATCACCTAGGCCTCCTTCCCTAAGGACTAGAAATACGCTGAAGTGAGGCACCTCCTGGAAGCCCCATCCGCTGACTCAGCAGAACTCAAATACAAAAGGCCCATCTCCCTGCTCCCCTTTCCAGCAACGTTTCTTGAGAAGGCAATCAAACAGCAACTCACAAAACACTTGGAACACAACAGCCTCCTGAACACCTCTCAATCCGGATTCCAAACCAACCACGGCACTGAGACAGCCCTGATCGCTGCCGCCGATGGCATAAGGGCCCTCTTGTCCCAAGGCGAAATTGCAGACCTCATCCTTCTGGGCCTGTCAGCCGCATTCAACACCATCTCCCATCGCATCTTGATCAACACCCTCAAATGGATTGCCTCAAAACGCACCAGAAAAACCCAGAGAATCAGTCTCCCTCCGGTCACCTCAGAACCCAAGAAAATCATCTGCAGCATCCCCAAAGGATCGTACCGCAGCCCTACCCTCTTCAATAAGTACATGATTCCCCCTGGCCAACACAGTCAGATGGCACGCACTCAACATCATCTCCTACGCTGACTAGACCAAGCTCATCCTCTCGCTATCAGAAGACCCCTCCACCACCAGACAAAACTTTCAGACGTATGATGAAAGTCGCTGACTGGAGTAGGGACAACTGTCTCAAGCTCAACAAGGATAAGTCGGAAGCCTTCATCTGTGAGAACACCTACCCATGGAACAAGACATGGTGGCCTACCGAACTCGGACCATACCCAGTCCTGACAGGCCACGCCCACAAACTCAGCATCATTTAGGACATCAAGCTATCCAAGAAAAAACAGGTCAATGTAGTCTTGTCTGCCTGCTTCCACACCCTACGCATGTTCCGCAAGATCTTCAGTTGGCTCCCAGTCAACACCAGAAGGACCTTCATGCAGGCCCTCACCACCAGCAGACTGGACTACAGGAATATACTCTACGTAGGAATCAACACACGCCGCCTGAAGAGATTACAGATAATACAGAACCCAGCGGTAAGACTCATCCTCGACCTCCCCAGATGAACCCCTATCACATCCCACCTCAAGATACACTGGCTCCCGATCCAGAAGAGATGCCAGTTCAAGAGGTTGACCCACCCATACAAAGCACTGTACATGAAGGACCAGCCTACATCAACAAACGCATGACCTTCCACCAACCGACCAGACACCTACGCTCCGCCTCACTTTGCACGCAGACACCCCTTGAATCCGCCTAAGCAACAGAGGAGGATGCTCCTTCTCACACCCGATGGCCAAAGCCTGAAACGTCCTTCCCCTACACCGCAGGACTGTCTCCACACAGCCATTCAGGAATGCACTCAAGACCTGTCTCTTCGAATGAACAATCACCAAAAAGCAGCTAGAAACTCCAGCGCCTTGAGACCCTTATGAGTGATATGCTGCACTTTAAGAATCCCTGGTTATTTGATTGACCAATTGATGCCAATTTAATGCACAGATTCTGCACATTTATTGTGCTGATTGTGGAGGAACTGAAAAGTCACATGTATCCGTTGTGCAGGTCATCCTAAAATAGATTGAATTCAAAACCAGAAAAGATCTTAGTTTACTTACATTTTCCCCTTCGATAGTGGTGTAGTGTCACCCCTGCTCGCAGTCTTAGCTTCCTCTTACCAGAGCGAAACACAAACAGTTGCAGTCACCGCCAGACCATCTGCATTCATTTCACAAAGTCACACTTGGGAGACTATGCTGTACGAGTCTGGCAGACAATGTGTGCATTTTAATGCAGTTTAAGAAAGAAACAAGGCAAACCAGTTCGAACCAGCACAGATATGTGAATGTTTCATGAGGCGCTCCTACAAATACAGTGCCTGTCTAGGACACGGGCAATCAGACAACTACTCCATCTTGAAAGCAATCTTGCACACAAAGAAGCCTGATTTGCAATTACATCTCCACCCAGCCTCTATTTCCCACTTCCACAGAATCTGCATGCATCATTTTTTTAACCTTCATCAAACAATTCCCTTGTATTAAATCAAGCCACAGCTAATTAATTTACTGATGGATGGATTAGCTGCTTCTGAAGTAGATGTTCATGTTTAATCCAGACCCTCTCCTGAAACGGACACTGGAGCAGCAGACACGGTGTTGAATTGTACTGTTGTGGCTCTAAAGTGCATGATTTCTCAAAGCTCCACAGCACGTGGTGTTTTTGCTGAGCCACTAGAAGGTCTGGAATTCTTGCAGGGGACAGCTGAACCTCTCATGCTTTCATATCAGTTTGGAGGGCGAGAGCCACGTTCCATGCCCTTTGACCGCACTGATGTCACAGGAAGAGCCGTTGCGTGGTCTTCGACCTTTGAAAACATCACCGGAAAGGACTTGCATGCGACGCTGTGCATCATAGGTTGTGACACCCCTTAAGCGATTAACAAACTTCTGCACTACTACAATATTTTTAGCTACAGAATAGACAAAAAGATAAGTAGCTACTTTACAATAGACGCATCAATGACCTCTTCAGACAGCTCAATAGGTTAAAGTGTCAGGGACATATAGTCCACAAACTCCATTATTTTGTCCCTTCCTGTGTGCACCAAACTGGCCTCCTCCGTGTGAAACAGTCCCAGGCAGAAGAAGGGCTTGAGTGTTCTTACCTGGCTGACCCCACTCTGACAAATTGAAGACTTAACAGTAAGAACTTTATTGTTGGTAAATTAAAACCCTTAGAATATAAAAGCACTGGTATTTTCTTAAAAGATACATTGATTAAAATTGTTGAAATGACTATTAACATTTTGATTAAAACTCTGACAGATTGAAGACTTACTTTTTCTGTCCCCCAGGGTTTGGAAATAGTAGACATACCGACCAATAGAATTCGAATGGTAAAAAAATTATTGCACAGAATACTTACAATCATTTGCAATATTGCCCAAGTAGATAAAAGCATGATTAAAATGCTATAGCGATCGCACATTAAAAATATGTAGATGGCTTGTTCATCCACAAACGCATTTAAGTGTGTGACTATCAAAAAGATGTCTCTTTAGCAGTATTGATTAAAAATGAGTGTCTATTCCCTGTCCTGAGGCACTCATAAGGCAAGAAGAGATGAGGGTGATGGCATCTGTACAAACCGCTGGGTTATCTAACAGCCTTATGGTTTAAAGTGCCCAAGTGCCTTGTACCGCATAATAGTTTGTATTGGAACTACATGGCGAGTCTCATCACTGCATACTTACTTATTGTTCGCGCAAATCGTAATAGTCGTCGGGCCCTTCTTGCTTAGACAGCTGAGCACACACATCTGACATATGGTTCCCAAATTTGGCCAATTTGGTTGGAGCAGTGCAAGTGAACAAAGAGGATACTGCTTCTTTGCATGTTCGGACCCCTTTAGAGACACACACATTGGTCTTAACAACTTCTGACGTAGTGGTAGCAGGCCAGGACAACAACACACCAAATGCAGTTGGGACTCCTTTCTGTACATGCAGATTGTACACCTGGTTATGGGGGCCAAGGATTTCCATCTAGGATTTAGTTATTTTATTGGAAGGGGGACAAGCCTGGCCCATTGACTATCTTTTAAGCACTTCTCCTCAGTGCTTGCTTCTGACATGGCTGTATTCTGGGCTCCTTGTATGATGTAACCAATCCGGAATGGCCTCCCCTGACTGTCTAATTTTGTAAATCTGCTTCCGGTTATAATTGCTGGATTTGTTTGCTAAGTGTATTTTTGATTGCCGCATAACTTAGCCCTCCCTGGCCCCTGTTTTGTGTTACCAGGCCAAGTGTTCCCACTGCGTTTTGCATATACATTTTCAATGGGCTTGTCGTGCCTTCATAGGCGGGTTTGAGCATGTTCTGTATGCTTCCAATAGGTGCTTTAAGAACTTGGTAGTAGTATTTCGCCTTCGTTTCCAGGCATTCATAGTTTTGCAGGCCGAACGCCAGGCAAATCAGGCTGTTGCAGGTATGCTTTGGTAACTTGAATCTGCGTTTGTATGCCTGACGTGATTTTTCAAGCAAGCTGTCCATTTGGCCTGGGAATGCCAGCTGTTCGTGACCCGCTATTGACCTAATTTTACATTGTATGACCCTTCTTATTGGTACCGTCGTCGGACTTTGCCGCTTCCCATGGAGTTTTCATAAGGCGTAGATTGTCGCCTGAACTTTTGACTTCATTTTTTGTAGATGTAATGTCGTTTTCACAGTGTCCCTGAGCCATGCCCCAAGATAATTATGGGCCAGATGCATCAAGGCTTTTGCGACTCACAAAGGCCGAAAATCGCAGAATTTCGGCCTTTGCGACTCGCAAACGGCCTTTTAGCATGATCTGCTATGTATCAAATAATCGCAATTTAAGGAATCGCAAAAAATTGCAAATCCTTATTTTGCCATAGCATTTAAGGAATCGCAATTTTTGCGATTCCTTAAATGATATATATGTAACTATTTGGAATTGCGAATTTGCGATTTCTTTTAAAAATGCCCTATTTGGCATTTGTGAGGGTGGCATGTGACACACATACATGCCCTATGGGCATGTATGTGTGCCACATGCACACACATGTAAATTTCAGGGGTGCAGCAGGGTGTCTTTGAGACACCCCTGCACCCTTGAAATAATTCTCAAATTGCGATTAGCTAATTGCGAAATCGCAATTTGAGAATTATTGCACTATCATACCTATGGGCCTCCTGGCCCATAGGAATGCATTGCAAATTAGTCTTTATTTGCAAATTCGCAAAATGCGAATTCGCAAATAAAGAATAATAAGGAATCGCTAAAAACTAGCGATTTTGTACATACATACCATTTTGCGCTTTCTAAATAGCGATTCGCAAAAAATCGCTATTTAGGAATCGCAAAATGGATGCTTGATGCATCTGGCCCTATATGTTCTTGTGGTGGAAATTATCCCATTACCCACTTTCCATTAAATTAATGCTTTTTTTGCCCAAAGACCATCACCTATGTCTTGTTTGGATTTATGACCAGTCATTAGTCTCGTAACTGTTAAGGCTGTTTAGTCCCCTTTGTAAGCCAATTTTGGTATGGTCCATGACTACCAGGACGTCTGCATATTGTCATACAGAACGATTCGAAGAGCAGTGAGGAAGAGGGTAATGGGGAGCAATCCAAGTGGTCAAACATGCCCCAAAATGTCTTGCCTGATATGAAATAATAGAAACGGGAAGTAACCGAACAGCCAGATTGTGCTGACAGTGGAAGTGGGGAATAACCTATAGTGTCAGGGCACTGTTCCCTCTGCTGTGTCTTTGGTGGGAGAAAGCACAAGTTAGAAGAGGAGCAAGTGAGAAGATGTCAATGAAGGGTGACAGCAGCTAAAGGGGGGTGACTTCCGAGATATGGGGAAAGGACGTGCCAGTGGACCCCAGTACTCTATGTCAAGCATAGCGTTGCTCTGTCCCGCCCTTCTCCTTAAAATAATTGTTTTTTGGTGGCTAGACTGGACCACTGCAGCCAACTCAAGCTTAATAAAATTCTATTGGCTATAATCAACCAGTTCTGAGTACATCTGGATATTTCATTGCTTTTGAGATTAGAAAGAAAACAAATGCATTTTTGTTAAGGATCCCATTCACTATTAAGTTTAAGGGGGAACTGATTGTGTGGACATGGGGAGGGAGGAAGAGACTGCGGCAGCCAAATTGTCTCAACCCTCAAGTTATTATTCGCTATTCCGTATTAATAGGCAGTTTCCTTCTTTTCGTCAACATGCTCATCTGGGTCTAATAAGGACTGAGTGTGGTTTTGGTGGTGATTCAACTTAGGAACTTATATTATGCATGTAATTAGTCCCATTCGTTTGTTATGCAATGTTAGATTTTATATTGGAAAACAACAGGTCACTCGTATGTACCCCAAGAACACTGGATTAATTAAATAAATATAGTTTGTCTAATTTTCAGTCAGTTCTCCATGGAAGAAAACAACAGATCCATATAAGCCTTTCCTTTTGGCTGCTGATTAATTACAGTGGGGAGATCCACAAGGTACTGCTCTGTCCTCTTTACTATTTAATATATGCATCCAACCTCTGGCCAAGCCACTAAACAATGCAAACATCACTACTATCTTTACGCTGATGACACACAGATCCTCCTCAATTTCAAAGAGGATGCAATAACTTCAATAATTGAACTTCCTACCATTCTTACTCGATCTCCAATTGGATGAAAGCAAATTTCTTAAAATTAAATCTTACTAAATTGGAAATTTTCCCAGTTGGCAATTATATCATCCAATGGGACAATACCTTATGGCATTCCCAGTTAAGGGACTGTCCCCACATGGAAGTGGGGCAGCCTCTCCTTTTAAGTTCTGCTGTCTACAACTTGGGGTTCTATTCCAGTTGAAATCTCCTCTCTACCATCACTGTTGCATATTAGAAACCGGACTCATTAATAGTAGCTTAGAAGCTCCCAATTCTTTCTTGGCTGGCTGATTCTAGTCTGAGTGCCAAGAGACTCCACAGTGATCGATACAAAAAATCCCAAATACTAAAGGTGCCACTGTGAATCATAGATTCCAGAATTATCCATACAGTCTACTGGTGAAAAGCCTTTCACAGGGCGAGCACCAGGAGAGCTAGAACCCCCAACTATCTTTGAAGGGTCACCACAGTTGATGTCGATTCTAGGTTCTGAAAGCACCACAGACATTGGAGGCAGCCTCATTAAGCATTGTTTTTTAGGTCGAGTTTACTCGAACCTATTGCTGTCCATCCAAAAGCTGACTTTTTACGATGCGGACTTTCAAAAGTTCACGTGAATCCCAATCACGTGACCTGCTCTCATGCACGAGCCTTCCCCCTGCCAGCAGCCTTTCTCCCTTCACAGCCATCTGTTCCTCTCTCCCCGCCCCCCGCCGTCACTTATTCACGGCCGCAGGCCATGACTTCAAAGGGTTCCGCTGCCCCACCCCCTGCTTCACGGCCATCTGTTCCCCAGCACCTCCCCTCTCTCTCCCCTAATTATTCACTGCTGGCTGGCCGCAACATCTAGTTTTCCACGGCTTTCGTTTTCCGCTTGTTTTACTTTAGTGGCATGCCGCGTTTGAGCTTGCATGCACAGTTCTTTTCTTCTGCTGTAATGCACCAAGGGCTGAGGCTTGGGCGCCCCCGCTTAGTAGTGTGTACGGGCAGGCAACTGATGACCTCTTTCATGGTTCTAGCACGTCCATGTTTCTATCTCAATGCCACAGACGTCTAGCAGAAAGTTGCGCCAGAGAACACCGGCATCTTGCAAGATATTACTTTGTTTGTTTTGGCTTGTTGAAATATGTACGTACTGCGCACTGCAACATTTCCAGTCAGATTCGAAAATTGTTGTGATGGGGATAGAGGGGCAATGCTGGAGTTAGTGGAGTTCAGAGACGTATCCGTCGACGCCAGACGTATCATTCTGGAATCTTCCTTTGTAAGGCTTGTAAGAGTTGCTTAATGCTTTGGTGTTGTGTAGGATCCAATCTGTGACGTTTTCGTGAAAAATAACAGTTGTATTAAGGCTTGGGGTATGGGCGAGTAGATCTGAACTGACAGACTGAAAGGAAGTGTCCTTACCAGAGTTCGAGTGCAGCCCCCGCCCTCTCCCGCTGCCCCCCGTGCAGGCATTGTGAGGGCTTCAGCTGCCTCACTTAAAACCGGCGGTCCGTCCAGCTGTAGGGCTGTGCGTTTCATCTCCTCCTCTTTACTATCAGATACGCTCAAATTCTTTAAATCGTAGTTACTTTTCTTGTCCACCATACCTAACTGTGAGCATTACAGAGCGCAGGTGTTACTATCATCCTCACATTGCTAAAGTGTACTTGAGGTGCGTGCATTGAATTGCCATTATGTGGACGCGCAACGCAGCAGGTGCCTAGACCATCAGAGTTACACAATCTCGGTTTGTTCTGAAGTCGTTGCTATTGTGAGATTCTGTTCCTCGGTGTGACCACCTGAGGATATCATTTCTAAGCGGAGCTCACCCCCCGCCACAGTGTGCTGTGGCAGGGGGTGTCTGTCTGCCCATGAGGTGGATGGTTTCTCATATAGAGAGAACGCTTGCAAGATGCAATATTTGTATGGCATTTGAGACGCAGCCTACTCTACTCTGTTTAGGGATCGGACTGTTCTGAGCTTGCAGTCTATTAGATCCCAATCAGATGAGTACAGTAGTATCTGTGTGTGCAAGTTCACAAGTGCCGTGTAACTACGTGGTCCAAATATAAAGCACAAACCGTTTGAATGTGTTTGGCGACAAAACTTTGTACATGATAATAAAGTGGTACCTTGGATCATAAACGGTTGAATGGTTGCACAGATCAGTGGTGGGGGTGACTTGTGATGAACGAGGAAGTTCAGAATTCTTGCATAAAAAACATTGTTATTTGTAATATCAATACATGTAAGTCACGTAAATACAACACATATTGCATTACAAATGCTATAGGTGTCACATTTGCGAGAGTTATAACTATTGGTATTGTAAATGACAAAGCTATTAATTTCGCAATTTTAAAAAACAAAACCTAAATAAAAAATGTGTCATTTACAATACCAATAGCTTTAACCTTCCTAATACGAGACCTATTGCATTGCAAATGCTTGTATTTGTGAGGGGTAAAGTTGGGGTGAGTGGGGCAGAAGTGCCTCTGAGGCAGCTTTCGGCACAAAGCCACGCCCCCTCCCCCCCCCAAGGCCCCACCCCTCCTCTCAGAAAGTGAGAGGTTTTTTACGTTTGCATAAAATATACTTCTCTGAAATGGCAGGCGAGTATGTACTTTGACGCAGTGCCAGGTGTGAATATTAGAAAGATCTGGAGAACATACACGTCTGTTACTTTCAGAGATGGAAGTGTCACATTGTTATTATAGCATGGTAATTATGGAAAAGGACATTTGTGGAAACAGACAAGTGATCAATTGGAATTCTTGCCCAGTTTTCTTCCATATTTAACTTTTAGGTGTCCTTATTTTTCCTGTTCTTTTCCCAAATGG
Source organism: Lissotriton vulgaris (assembly GCF_964263255.1). Taxonomy (NCBI): domain Eukaryota; kingdom Metazoa; phylum Chordata; class Amphibia; order Caudata; family Salamandridae; genus Lissotriton; species Lissotriton vulgaris. The sequence goes on along the minus strand of NC_141689.1, from coordinate 1,248,696,528 downwards.
CGCTTTATTCACACTTAGAAAACGTGTCTTAACACCTTGCAAAATTTGATGGCATTCTTTTAATAGAATTGTTTTAACTGTACTTGTTTTGTGGAAGAAATAATTTTTAAACAGATGATGCAGTTGGCAAGCACGTTAAGAAACCATTGTGAGGCCCTGCAATCCTAGTTTATCCCACAGAGTAACAATGAGCCCGGATGCCTTCGGCACAATAACGGTTATTGGGGTTTAATGTGAACTTGTGAAACGTAAACACATAGTTTGAGAAAGGGTGAGAAAATTTACAGCAACTAACTGGCTAATGTGTGAAATCATTTTACAAGCATCAAATGGGAGTTTGATAGCAGGTACTTTTTACAACATGTAATTAATGTGGATAATGAGAGTTTGTTTTAATCTACCGGGTAAAGTAGTGAAAATGCTTGAAGATGGTAGGTGTGCCCAATGTTAATTTAAATGAACCTGGGGTAATTTATTATTTATTTTTATTCTTCATTTCATTAGATCCAGAAACTGGGCATCAGAATTTTACAGTAAAATTTGAATACATGTATGTAATTAGCGGTTAGAAGACTGACTGGGACAGTGCTAGTGCCATTTGTTTTAAGAATGTCTGAGCACTTCAGAATCCATCTGAGGGGGTGTGGTTGCCGGAGGGGGGGGTGCTTGCTAGGTGGCTGCCAGTTGTATTGTGGATGTATGTATGTTGTTTTACCTTTCACGTTAGAATCTTGCTGCTGAATTTGTCTTGGGTATCACGTTGCTTCAGGAACATTGTGAATAACAATCTTGAGTTCCCACTTAAAATGGAACACACCATACAACAGAATACACCATACATACCCCACACTTCTTATATTTTAGAGGCCATGGAGAAGGAAATCTTACTTCCAAGTTGCTGGTGAACCCCATGCACCGACCACCATCTTACCCTTCCAAGTTGCACTCACGTCAGCGGTCAGTAACGTGAACATGGTCAAGCGCTTCCTGCTCAACGTCAACACAGTTCACTGTGCTGCACTAAGCGCTCACCGGCCAGGCTGTGCTGCAATCAGGCGGTCCCCTCTCTGTTGGCTCCAGGTCAATCATGGCTCATTTGAGGATGCCTGGGGTAGAAAAGATGCAATCCCACCCACCACATGGTACCAGAAAATGCTATTTTGTACCTGCAGTCAAAAACATCCAGGAGCTGCAGCTCAGCAAATGTTCGTTAGACCTTATTTTCAAGATGTCTTAACAATAACCGTGAACTCAAAGCAACAAGTTTAAATTGCCCACCAATGAAGTGGTCCAGTGGCTGGCCTATTTTTACACCTTCCATGGAAGAGGTTGTGTTTCAAAGCTTCACAGGAAAAACTTTGGCTCAAACTGAGTTTAAAGGAACCTTGGTTTTGGAAAGGTAGACACTTGTTTCACTTTCTATTCAGTCTGCGCAGATGAAAACAATATGGCCAAACTACTATAAATTGATAATATGGAGGCTGCTTGTGGAGAATGTGCATTTGATATACTTGTCCCTTGTATTAAATACAAGCTGATGGTGTAAAATCTGGACCCAGCTGTTATGAGGAGACTAACCCTCCACAGGAGAAAAAAAAGGTTTTCTTGTAAAACCCACACCCACCAGGGTTACCCTTTAGTGGCATGCTTCATCATTGGGTCCATCCTGTTCTTCTACGGAATGGGGCATACTGCATCTACGAGATACGCTGGAGCACTTAAGATGATGGAGACAAAAAAGAGGAGGGAGGTTCTATGTAAAGGTAAAGAGTAAAAATACCTCGCTAATATGGTTAAAATCAGAGGGGTGATGCGTTTATACTTTGGTTGGAGGATGAACCGAGTGGATCCTCTCACTCCCCCTTTCTTGATAAGTAGGTGTAAAATCTGGCACAGGTTTCAGTTCTTTTGTTATGCCACAGCATAGGAAAACGTATGCTCTGCCATTTGTCAGAAGAGTGCCAGCCAAGTCCACTTACCCTTTTTGCTAGGTAAGCAGGACAGTCCACTGACTGAGTTCATGGGCTACATTGTTTGTCATGCATTCCAAATCCACTCCTCTATTGTGCCACGTCTTCATCCAGCTCGAAGGCCGGCACACCTTGCCAGCTTACATTTACGCAGACATCTGTACAGGTGTTACCAGGGACCATAAGGATTTACCCATTGTTGGTTTCTTCATGCTCAAGCAGAGATTAGAGAGGGCTGTGTAATTACTTTCCTCCCTGTGGTATTCATTGCTCCATTGCAAGAAGGCTATGGGAAGCCATTTTGGGAGTTCTGGCTTCTGTAAGAATTACATCCAAAGTGGGAGCTCATCTTATGTCCAGTCTGTAAACCCAAACCAGCTTGCTGCTTAATACGTCTGGGGCATGAATCACCAACTTTCTTCAACACAAGTACTTAAAGCCATTGTTGTTTCCTTGCAATATTTACAGCTTTGTGATCATTTTCAGTTTTTTTCATTTTGCTGTAAACCCCCCCCCCCCAAAAACACGCATATACATACATAGAGGGGTTATTGGGCAGCCATCTTCAGCCACTGGTCTGTTCGAGTGCCCGCGGCAGCAGTGTGAGGCGTGCAGCAGTGCGAGGCGTGCAGCAGTGCGAGGCGTCCAGCAGTGCGAGGCGTGCAGCAGTGTGCAGCAGTGTGAGGCGTGCAGCAGTGTGCAGCAGTGTGAGGCGTGCAGCAGTGTGCAGCAGTGTGAGGTGTGCTGCAGTGTGCAGCATGCAGCAGTATGAGTAATGCAGCAGTGTGAGGCGTGCAGCAGTTTGAGGCGTGTGGCAGTGTGTGGCGTGCGGCAGTGTGTGGCGTGCGGCAGTGTGTGGCGTGCGGCAGTGTGTGGCGTGCGGCAGTGTGCGGCGTGCGGCAGTGTGCGGCGTGTGGCAGTGTGAGGCATGCGGCAGTGTGAGGCGTGCCGCAGTGTGAGGCGTGCCGCAGTGTGAGGCGTGCCGCAGTGTGAGGCGTGCCGCAGTGTGAGGCGTGCCGCAGTGCGAGGCGTGCCGCAGTGTGAGGCATGCCGCAGTGTGAGTCGTGCAGTAGTATGCAGCAGTGTGAGCAATGAAGCAGTGTGCAGCGTGCAGCAGTGTGCGGCGTGCTGCAGTGTGCGGCGTGCTGCAGTGTGAGGCGTGCTGCAGTGTGAGGCGTGCAGCAGTGTGAGGCGTGCAGCAGTGTGCAGCAGTGTGAGGCGGGCAGCAGTGTGAGGCGGGCAGCAGTGTGCAGCATGCAGTAGTATGAGTAATGCAGCAGTGTGCAGAGTGCAGCAGTGTGAGGTGTGCAGCAGTGTGAGGTGTGCAGCAGTGTGAGGTGTGCAGCAGTGTGAGGCGTGCAGCAGTGTGAGGCGTGCAGCAGTGTGAGGCGTGCAGCAGTGTGAGGCGTGCAGCAGTGTGAGGCGTGCAGCAGTGTGAGGCGTGCAGCAGTGTGAGGCGTGCAGCAGTGAGGCGTGCAGCAGTGTGAGGCGTGCAGCAGTGTGAGGCGTGAGAGGGTGTGTGAGGGTGAGAGTGTGTGTGAGGGTGAGAGTGTGTGTGAGGGTGAGTGTGTGTGTGAGGGTGAGAGTGTGTGTGAGGGTGAGAGTGTGTGTGAGGGTGAGAGTGTGTGAGGGTGAGTGTGTGAGGGTGAGTGTGTGAGGGTGAGAGTGGGTGAGAGGGTGTGAGGGTGAGAGGGTGTGTGAGGGTGAGAGGATGAGAGGGTGAATGAGGGTGTGAGGGTGAAAGTGTGGGGGTGAGAGGGTGTGTGAGGGTGAGTGAGGATGAGGGTGTGTGAGGGTGAGGGTGTGTGAGGGTGAGGGGGTGTGAGGGTGAGGGGGTGTGAGGGTGAGGGGGTGTGAGGGTGCGGGGGTGTGAGGGTGAGTGAGGGTGTGTGAGGGTGTGGGGGGGCGAGGGTGTGAGGGGGTGTGAGTGTGAGGAGGTGTGAGGGTGGGGGGTGTGAGGGTGGTGGGGGGTGAGGGTGTGTGAGGGTGAGAGGGTGTGTGAGGGAGAGAGGGTGTGTGAGGGAGAGAGGGTGTGTGAGGGAGAGAGGGTGTGTGAGTGAGGGTGTGAGTGAGGGTGTGTGAGTGAGGGTGTGTGAGTGAGGGTGTGTGAGTGAGGGTGTGTGAGAGTGAGGGTGTGTGAGAGTGAGGGTGTGTGAGAGTGAGGGTGTGTGAGGGTGTGTGAGAGTGAGGGTGTGTGAGAGTGAGGGGGTGTGAGAGTGAGGGGGTGTGAGAGTGAGGGGGTGTGAGAGTGAGGGGGTGTGAGAGTGAGGGGGTGTGAGAGTGAGGGGGTGTGAGAGTGAGGGGGTGTGAGAGTGAGGGGGTGTGAGAGTGAGGGGGTGTGAGAGTGAGGGGGTGTGAGTGAGGGGGTGTGAGAGTGAGGGGGTGTGAGAGTGAGGGGGTGTGAGTGAGGGGGGGGTGAGAGTGAGGGGGTGTGAGAGTGAGGGGGTGTGAGAGTGAGGGGGTGTGAGAGTGAGGGGGTGTGAGAGTGAGGGGGTGTGAGAGTGAGGGGGTGAGGGGGTGTGAGAGTGAGGGGGTGTGAGAGTGAGGGGAGTGGGGGTGAGGGGGTGTGAGAGTGAGGGGAGTGGGGGTGTGTGTGAGGGTGAGGGGGTGTGGGGTTGTGGGGTCTGATGGGGTGTGGGGGTGTGAGGGTGAGGGTGGGTGAGAGGGTGTGCAAGGGTGCGAGGGTGGATGAGGGGGTGTGTGAGGATGTGTGTCAGGGTGAGGGGGTGTGTCAGGGAAAGGGTTGTGAGGGTGAGTGGGTGTGTGAGGGTGAGGGTGTGAGGGTGAGAGGGTGTGTGTGAGGGTGAAAGGGTGGGTGAGAGGGTGAGTGAGGGGGGTATGAGGGTGAGGGGGGTGTGTGACCTGGTGTCCAAACTTCTTAAGCAAGGGCATGCTGGCTCATACCCATTGAGGCCATTCTGGAAATAATGAAAGCTGTGGAAGTTAAGAATACAGGCAAGGCGGGATGCCACGTACTCAATTTTTTAAATATCTCCAATTTCGTCATGCCCTAACACCATACATTGCGGGGTTAGAGCGACTCCCTGAGTTCAGTCCGCTGGAAGCTAAAATCTTCATGGGGGAGCTGCCTGATAAGAAACTGTCACGTATCTACCAAACTCTGGTGTGACATTGCTCCTCAGACCTGCAACGACTTAAAACTGTATGGGAACAGGACGTTGGGGAATTAGATGAGGAATATTGGGTGGAGGCACTGGAGGGTCCTAGAGGGGCGGCAATATCCACGCGCCTGCGACTCGTCCAATTCAGATACCTACACCGTACATACTACACTAGACAGCGCTTGTGGAGGGCGGGCTTGATAGCGTCTCCCGACTGTCTTCGGTGTGGGACGAAGGTAGGAACGTTGCTGCACACAGTCTGGGACTGTAGGGTATTACGGAGATTCTGGGATGGAGTGTTCCAATGTCTAGATGAGGTTCTGGCCTGGGTGCTTCAGAGGGATCCCAAGCTGGCCCTGTTACATGTCATGGCTGGGGTAGGGGGCAATAGGTATAAGCGCCATTTACTTTTCCTGGGGCTAACGCTGGCGAAGAGAGATATTGCACGATCATGGAAGGCGCCCCGAGCTCCATCGCTCATGGCCTGGAAAAATGGGATGGACTTCTGTATGGGGCTGGAACAACCCATATATATTGCTAGGGGCTGCCCTCGGAAGCACTTAAAAATTTGGAAGAGGTGGGCGGACCAACGTGGACTGGAGCTGGATCCGCCACCTGAGGGCAATGCCCTCCAGCCGGACAGTTCGAAAGCAATGAGCACACGGTTGGCGCATTGGTGCGCATGGCATACATTATACTTGATGTACATGATACAGGTAGAGCAGGCAGCGGCGCGCGGGGTGGGCTTTGCGGGTGGGTGGAGGGGGTTTTCATAGTTATTCCTTTCTGTTTGTAATTATGTTTCATTATAGAAAATGACTGAAATTGATATTGGTAAATTGATATTGGCGATTGTCTCTGGATGACAGAGCATTGCATAACATGTGCTTCTTATGCAGTTAATAAAATCTGTTTTCAAAAAAACAAAAATACAGGCAAGGTGGGACTAGCCTGAAATTACAACTTGGTCCCGAGCATGGGGGGAACTTGAGAGTGCTGTTCCGTGGTGCAGCGAAGTGCACCAGAGTGAGCGGGCAGTCAGCTCACTTACTATGGTAGCCCCAGCATGGTGACCTATAGGTGTGAATGGGCTACCAAGATGGTGTATGCGCTTGGAGTGGTAATTAAAAAATATAGCTAAAAGGTATGTGAAAGGGCACATACAGAAAGAAGTATCATGGTAGCAAAATGAAACTGACGAGCACTCCAAAGAAGTTTTTAAAAAGTGTGAATTAAAAAAATGGGAAGGGCAGTGCAGAAAGGGTTGGCAAATAGGGATGGGGGGAAACAAGAGTCAGTTGGTTTATTTAAATTAAAAAAAGCCAAGCAGGGTGGGAATGGGTAGAGGAATAAACAGACTAGCTAGGTGGGGTGAGAGCAACGTGGAGAGAGTGAGTGGTAAGAGGCATCGGTGCGCGGGGAGAGAGAAAGAAAAAGCATGCAATCCCACAGTGTTAACAATTTCCTGAATGTAAGTAGGAGAAAAGGCAGCTTGGTAAAAGGATTGGTAAACAAGCTATCTGCATTGCTGTGGTGGGGGCAGGACAGGAGCGCATTCCTTTGAAGTCTGATGGGGGAGGGGAACGGCAGCCTTTGAAGTCTGATGCGAGGCACAGACATGGTGGTTTGTGAAGTGGCTGGTCTGTGCACGCGCATAGATCACATGAACTGTGGCTAATCCGCCGTTGGCAGAATTTTCAGACTGATTACTAGAAATCTCGATAACAGGCATTGCTAAAAGCAATGCTTTAGGTCTAGACCTAAAAAGCAACACCACCACACTGGAAGGAAGGGTTCTTGGTTCCGAAGCACAAATCTTTCAGAGAAAAAGGTGGTACGTAGTGGATGAATAGACAATGCCTGCAATTCCTTGACGCGATGTGCAGAAGTGATGGCACTGAGAAAAAAATGTCTTGAAGGTCAAAAGTCTTCAGGTGCAACTTTGTATGGGCTCAAAAGGTGCACTCACCAAACGATAAGGAACAAATTAAGGTCATACTACTGCATGATAAAAAGAGGAGAGGGACACCCATATGAAAGCTCTTTTGAGAATGCATCATGATGGGTGAATAGAATAGAGGGCTGAACAAAAGGGTTGGACAAGAGACAAAAAGAAAACATCTGACAGTTTGGCTTGAATAGAATCCACCTGTCTGTATTCACGCATGGTGGCAAACTTAGACCAGCATCCGTAGCAGATGGATGCGATTTTGCAGCTCATCCGCAAAGTCTGCCACATCCAACAGGAGGAGAATCCAGGGAGATGATTCCACTCAATCTCTATGCCTGAAAGAGTAACTTGCAAAAGATTGGGTACATGACTGCAGGGTCCGTCTGTTGATACAGCATGTCCTCCCAAAGAGACAGCCGAAATGGAAGACAGTTGCTCAGGTCCATCAGACAGTTTCTCAGATCCATCGGACAGTTGCTCAGATCTGGTTGCGTTAGCAGATTCTCAGCGTCCAATCTGGGGTTATCAAGTAGAGTTGGGGCCAGTACCTCTTGACCTTTTTCAGGACCTGTGGGATCAGTGGTAAGGGCTGGAATGCATAAAGGCGGCCAAAGTCCCACTGTCTGTGAAAGGAGTCTCCTGCGAGGGCTGAACTCAAGGGTGTAAAAGGATATACATTAAGCATTCTTAAAAGTAGCCAGCAGATCTGCTAAAAGCATGCCCCACCGTGTGAAAACTGCCTGAGCCACCTAATGGATTAGATGCCATCTGCTGCGGAGTTTATCGACACTGACATCGAGGGAACCCCTAGGTGACACACCATCAGGAGTCCCTATGTGAGTTCTGCCCCAGCCCTTAGACCGAGTATGCAGGATCCTGCTGGTCCCTGGTTGTTGCAGTACCACATAGCAGTTGTGTCGTCAGTGAGGACATGGACCTGCTTTTCATCAATGGAAGGAAGGCAAGCCTTTAAATGCCAAATGGGGACGCTGGTCCACTGAAAATCAGAGGCCTCCACCTCACTCAAGTGACTTCCCAGCCCCGAGATGAAGCATCCTTCACTACCACGAGCTGTAGCAAGCATACGAGTGTGCCACGTGTCAGATTGCCACCTGACATCCACCTCTGAAGGTCAAGACGGACATTTTCGATATGTGGATACTATTCTAGAGGCACCACCAGACGTTGGGGCAGTTTGAAGGTGAGTGTAAATGTGCCAAATGGCATGAGGCACCAGCAGTATGCACCAGACAAAAAACCCTCTGAACCATCAGGTGTGAACGAATGCATGAGCCTGAAATGTTGGGATCATAGCTTGAATGTCCTGGATTCACTGCAGAAAACAAGACATCTTCAGAGTCATCACCTCCAAGATGGCCCCCTGAAAGAAAGGAATTCGAATTTTGGTTGGAGATGGGATTTTGGCTCGTTGATGGAAAAACCCAGCATGGACAGCAATGAAACCAGCCTTCCATGTGGTCCAAGAATGATTGAAGCCAGCCCCCATTACCAGAAAGTTAGTTTGTTATGGGAATTTAGGTATGCCTAACCTACAAAGATTAGCAGTGTCCACAGACCTCACTTTTGTGAATGCCTGAGGAGCCGGGATAAGGTTGACGGGCAGGCTGGTGAACTGGAAGTGCTTTGACCCTACACCAAAACGAAGGAAACACCTATGGGACTGCGGGATAGGTATATGAAAGTATGCACCCTGCAAGATCAAGGACACTATCTAGAGTCTAAGATCCAAACCTGCCAGGACCTTAGTCAATGTTGAGGCATACGGGCGGACCAACAACAAACATAAAGTATACACAGTACACAGCCTTTAAACCCATACACATAGTGTGAAATTAATGCAGGAAAGCAAATAGAATAATACACTTCCCATGAAAGTAACAGATAGACATTATAACATTGTCACTTTTGAAGGTATAATAGGGTGGATAAAGGGGAGGCGGGTGGGTCTGTGAGGAATCCACAGGCAGCTACTGTATCCACCAGAAAAAGCATTACTGAAGGTAACTTGTTCTTCTGATGGATATATCTGCCTGTGGATTCCTCACCTTGTGAATAGAGTACCACAGCAGTCTCCACTCCCTGAGGAGGGTGTCCACCCTTCTATACCAAAAAGTCCTGCAGGACGGAACGTGCGAAGTGACCATCTCTCCTCACTAGGGAATCTAAGCAGTAATGCTTTGCGAAAGTGTGGCGGGAGGCCCAAGTTGCAGCTCTACAAATGTCCTCCACAGGAACACCTCTAGACAAGGCAGATGTTGAAGACTTTGCTCTGGCAGAGAGAGCTCTAATAACCTCTGGGGGTTCTGTAGCAGGGTTTCCGTTCTCCCACAGAACTGTGCACAGAGATCTAGAACCTGGGTGAGTCAGGGTGACCCAGAACCCACCTTTGTTTCAGAAATCCCCTTACCTAGCTAGCTACAGTGTCTCATCGGTAGTAAATACTTCCCAATGACTTAGACAATCCAGAACATGAACTTAGAATACCTCAGGTATCGTGGAACACATGAACACTCTTTAGTTATATAATCATTACAAACCGAAACTGGGAGGCAGAGAACACACGTGCAAGTTTGAAATGTTTATTTTTCAATGCAACATTCTCAAACGCAGTATCTTATATAATATCAACATACATATTATAAAAATCAGAGTTAGCAGCATAGTCACTAATCCATAATAAGCAAAAGGTGATAGCATGTTATGATGCAAAGATCTATAAAATTCTGTATCACCTATATTTCGCGCACCCTAATTAGCATATTATATTATATCTAAGAAGGCCTCATCTGGGTTCTTACCAGGGCGGACCCATACCTCTAATTCTCAGTAGGAGGAGATCACATCAACCGCTACCAGCTCTCAGCATGCGAAGCATCAAGTGTGTTGATTTATTCCCTGTAACTCTATCTTAAACCCGCGTAGAGACCAATATTGGCAACAGCATTATTTGTGTTATGACTAACGTGGTGCGAGGATCAGGCCTACAGCAACCTTGTGTTAGGTTATTCTTAGAGTGTGCAGTTCTCGGTGTGCAGACAGTTGTACCAAGTGTTCCAAGCACGACTGATACCAGTGCAATAACATATTATTCTCAAATAAATCACATCTTTCGTCTAGGTTAGAAGCTACAATAACAACTAGGTGCCGTGTGCAAACCGAAGCAGAAAGAAAATATGGCGTTTAACATTTAATAAGCACATGCTAACTTAACACAATATATAGAAACGTAGTAACCATATGACACCCCCCCAATGATCCGAGGACGGTTAAAAATCAAAAAATATAAGCCAATACTCTATGAGTGGCAAGACATGAAAGCAGAGTTCAATGATATTGAGCCAAGCTAAATGTATGCAAATCTATGTAAAATTCAAAAACAAAATTTATGTATGAATGCCTATAGTGGCCACACAAAATATAAAAATTCGACTTTGAGGCCTACTCTCAGTTGATAGGCCTAGAACATCTGAAAAAATTTGAATGTTCGTATTGAAAAAAAGGCACCATTCAGAATTACTAAAAAGTCACGTGCCATAATGATGGAAGTATTCAAAGTCACTCATGGTTGAATGAATATGCAAAATAGGTAGCCACAGCCTCCAACATGAAATCACTGTCATCATCCGAAAACAGTTCAGCCATCCAATTAAGCAATGGGAAAGAACATACGTGCTCCTCCAACACCGGTTCCTCTAGCAACATCAGAGGACAACTCAGTGGGTTCTCGAGAACGCTCTGTGCCAGAAAGTCATGTGCCGCTGCGAATATGTCCCACTGACCCATTAGTCCATGCATCGCTGCCACAGCCATAACCCTTTCGCCAGAACAGACCAGCTCGTGAGCCACTACGGGGTACATCAGCTGATCAAAGTTGACGTCAGGAGAAGTCGGTAAACAGAGACACAAATCAATGGCCCAGTCGAAATCACAGCTCAGGCAATGAAACACGGGCTGGACACGTGAAATAGGAAAATCTGAAGGATAATCCAAAAGCCGTGCTTAAAGTCGCAAGCGGCAGGGATCCATAATAATCAAGCATCCGGTTGCGAAACTGCATCAGTAGGGGCTGAGCGTTTCCTTGCGCAGGATGAGCATCCATGTTTTATAAAGTAAAATATCACCAGAACGCCTGCAGCTAAAGCCAGCAAAACAGGGAATCCGCCAAACAGGCTAGCGAATATAGAATGAAAGAACGCAGGGATAATACCAAATACTTTTTCAAATGTAGTCACGAGACCACTGCTAACCATTTTTAAAAAATGAGCCAGGCTCGTTGTGGAGGAGGCATTGAAGATTTGATGAACCAGCTCGCAAAAATGAAACGGCAAATCAGTACTTAAAAGTGCCTGTACTTCTGTGCGTGTGTTTGCTATGTGAAGGACATAAGTTTCGCGGGCAGAGCTCAGGGCCACCTGCTTTTGAGACAATAGTGCTCTTATACGGCCTAAACCATTGAACTCAGCTCTCAAGGTTGGTATTCTTGGCCAAATTAAAACATCTGAGTTTCCATGCGTGGGTGGATATAACACATTCTTGCAGCAAACCACCCTTTCAGACACGGTAACCACATATGCGATACCGGCCTCTAACCCACAACAAAACTCGTTGTTCAAAAGCAAATAACTACCGTTGGACAACAAAGTGAACGTGGGAACTATTGCAGGAACTGGTGTCCCTTTCAAAACACAGGCCAAATTAGGTTTGTCCTGATTACAAGAACCATGCAACTGGATGTGTCTGCATATTAGTGAGCGATCAGGCGACTGTGTACATTCTTCACCATTCAGATTCACTTCGCTTTCCTCTTTCAGGCATCTATAAGTGTATGGTAAAGACCATGTCTCATGGAGAAAAGCACTGCCTAATGGTTCATATCGCCCTATAGCAATATATTTCATACAATTCGTAAATTTATACAAAGCAAAAGGTAAGGTAATAACACCATGGATAAGCCATGTAGCCGCAGTTACTTCAGCCACTGAAAATGGCAGGGATTCTAATTTTTCAATATGTAACATAGAAAATGTTGCATCTCTCATTGATAACATGCGCTGTTTTTCAGTCAAATTAAATGGGGCAAATAGTGATGATACATTCATAAAATTCCACGGCACTCGACCACCCTTTAGAGTCTGTAGTGTCCAAGCAAACTGCATCACAGAACGTAATTGATTTTGACCATGATATAAAACGGACACTTCATCATGTACAATGTCAACAACAGAAGACACAATATTATTTAACGTGTAAATTCGGGAAGAAAGCGTGTTAATACTGTTATCAACAACTGCAAGAACCTTTTCTAAATTTGCTTGATCAATAGCTCTCAGGCGTTTAGCAGCCTCAACCTGGGTAACTTTCCAAATTTCATTGTAAATTGCATACAGCCATCGTTTAGATCTACCTTTAGCCGGGCCTTTTATAAAATAGTTCAAATCCACATTATCATTTAATTGAGACAGATGTAGTTTAACTGCAGTTAACGTGGAATGTTGTAACCAATTTTGACACAGTTTCCCCACAGAATAGGTTGTGACAGTATAATCTTCTTCAAAACGTGGATCGGGCCTGAGTTTTGTGAACCCCTCAGCCAAACCCATAAAACGGCGTTGGCAAGAATCAGCACTCTTTTGCCATACCAGCCAACCCTTGGAATCCAAACTGGAAATGTTAAAGGACAAATTGTGTAAAAGAGTTTGCAACTCCTGAATGGAGGAATCAGTAAAATTACCCCAACCTGTATATTCATCCAAATCTGGGATGGTCGGTGTATTTAATTTTTTAGAAGTAGCCAATCCAAAGCATGTTGTCTGGAAAATGGTCGAATTTAAAAACAACATGTGATTCGGGATGAGACATGCACGGTGCAAAGCCTCAGTGCCTTGTACCTGCCAATCTTTGGTACCCCAAACCGATTTAAGGTCAATTGTTCCTTTCCAGAACTCGTAGCCATCTACAGCCAACCTGTCTAAAAAGGAATTCGAATACAGCAATTTTGTATCGGTAAGTCTAACTTTGGAAATGGGCTTTTGTGTCATTTTAAAATAAAATGACTCGGGATTAGACTGATTAAAGTCTGTAAAATAGGTATATTTTTTCAGAAATGTATTGGAACTGCCACTGAATGGAGCAGGGCAATGTTCCCATTGTGTATAATTTACAGCAACCCTCCTGGAATTTGTGTTATGTAAAAAATGATTACCATAGTGTTGAAAACAAAACAAATCACCATAATTAATAGAATCTGTGTACAGATCCTCAGCATCGAAGGCAGCATAATACTTCAAATCCGAGAATAATGCTTCTACGGCCTGAATATCCCAATCATCAGAACGTATATTTTGTTTAATCACATCTCCCATGTTTACTCTAAGCACATTTGGAACATTAATCACTTCAGTGGGCCCATGTATCTGAAACCTAACCGCATCCCACACAATCCCATCAAGGACAGGCCAAGCAGTAATGTTAACTGTATTTAAGTTTCGTTTCAGTCTGTGTGCTGAATGTGACGAGGAAAGAGGGGCCAATGTTCCATTAAGGTACCGAATTCCTGTTCTTTCTTTAACGTAGTGACCATCAATCAGACGGAAAAAATAAAACACAAAACCAATTGACATAAAAAGATAAAATGAAAATAGGATCAACCAAATGTATGTCCAAGGGGGAATTAAAAAATGTTTTTTAAACAACGTGGCATATCTTGCAATGTTTGAGGGTTTCTTTGAAGGTTCCGAATCAGAGTCAAAAGAGAATCTGGACTGGTTGGCCAAACGGGTCTGCAAATCAGGCATTGATAAATCAGCAGGATAAGTGTAGGTCAGCTCATCAATGTTAGTAACAGGAATAGTATTTAATAAAGGACTGGATATGGCAGGCATCTCGAGGGACATATCCTGTTCTGCGCCAGATGTTATTGGTAGTACAGAGTGCCTCACCATGGAAGGACAAGATACAGCCGGCGTCATGCTATGAAGAATCGGCCACCCAGTGTGTCTTGACATTGTCAATAGAAATAAATCTGTTTTCCTTACGACCTGGAAGTGGTGGTAAAATGACTGTTCTTGTGCCCTTCACTCCAAGAACTCGAACCGGTGCTCGATATGAGGGACCAAACTCTTTCTTGTTATCGATTTTCTCTCGAACCAGTTCTCCAACTTGGGGTAGCCAGCCAACTACCGGGATCTGCAGCGCATCATCCGATGTGGAGGGCAAATGTTCCTTTGCAAGACTGTCTCTGGTCTTTTGTAGATTCTGTAAAACATTGCAATGTTCATCTACGTCAAAGGCCTTGGCCTGGGCCTTGTAGTCCAGCCCATCAAGGTCAGGTACATACATCTTGATTCCAAAGAGCATTTCGTATGGGGTCCGCCCACCCAGAGACTTTCTAGGGAGATTATTAAGCGCACGCTGCACGCCTATGAGGTGGGCTAACCAGTTACTGCCAGTGCCTATAACTCGAGCTGTCAAAGATTGCTTTAAGTCGCGGTTCATTCGTTCAACTACACTGTTACCCTCGGGTCTGTAGGGACTCGAAAATTTGACTTGGACCCCCATCGAAACCATAGCATCCTTATACGCCTTAGAGGCAAACGCCGGACCCTGATCCGAATGGAAGGTACCACAGGCAAAAATTCCCACAAAGACTCGCAAATCCTTAATGACAGTACGTGAATCAGCGCTCCGATGCGGCCATACCCACACAAAGCGTGTGCATGAATCAACTGCGACTAAGATGTACTTATACGCAGTATCAGAAGAAAATGGACCGCAGTGATCCAAATAAACACATCCAAGTGGTTTATTCGAGATGTACAACTGTGTCTGAGGCGGACGCGCAGCAGTCGAAGGCTTAATCTGCTGGCAAATGTCACATTGAAGAACATATTCACGCGTCTGTTTGTACAGTCCCCGCCACCAGAATCTCTGTTGTAGCTGAGTTACAGTGGCCGAGACGCCCGCATGCGCAGACGCCACACCTTCATGAGCCGCTGTAATCAAAGCAGCCCTGCGATCCGAGTTGGGAACTAGACGTTCGCCAACTTCAGGGATTTTCACATAAGGAACCTTATCGGGACTTAAGTGGTATGTGTATTTGGAAGGGAACCCCGCAGGATATTTACTCCCCTTCTCCGTTGCAGCAATAGCTGCCAAGATGTCATCATCTATTTTGCTTTTGGACCTCGTGACTGCTGCAACTAAGTATTTTGATACCGCTGACTTCGCTGCTTCATCAGCAAGCGAGTTGCCAACAGCGTGGACCCCCACGCGCTGATGACCGAGAGTATGAATCACAAACACGAGTGGCAACTTCTCTTTAAGTTCTGCCACTCGGACCCAGATCGTTTTATGTTTTATTGTGCTACCTTTGGAGTCACGAAATTCATTCTGAATCCAAAAGAACAAGTTTTCATTGTAAGACTGGACACAGTAGTAAGAGTCACTTACGATCAAAGTCGTCACACTAGGATCTGCGTACTCCAATGCAAGCATCAGAGCACGAAGCTCCGCCAATTGTGCAGTGCAGTCCCCAAGCGTCTGCGTGGGCACGACACCGGACTTGAACTCATCGTTCACCATGGCACCGACCACAATGGCGCAAGCGGAAACGTAGGCATGTTTAGAGCCATGCGCAACCTGCGCCGAACCATCAGTGTAAATGATGCAATGGAAATCCTCCAATGGTCGCATTGCTAATGGAGCAGGATGAACAAATTCATACTGTAAATACTCCTGTGACCGTAAAGTGGCGTCAAAAATAAACGTGACATCCTGGGATGTCAAGGATGCAGCCCATTGAATCCACCTAGGGTGCAAAGCTTTGGAATTAGGTACACTGGCTTTCGTAACCGCCTCTAAGGCTGGACACGGGGTAACAACCAACATGCGTTTTCCTTGTGACAGGGCACGTTCTTTAAGAATTGCCATCTGTACAGCCGTTAAAACTTTTTCTACAGTGGAAAATCGCAGTTCAGCCGAAGTGTACAAGCGTGACTTGTAAGCAATAGGTACTGTATCTCCTTCATTAAAAGTCAGGTACGTAAAACCCACCGCCCCAGGGATAATCCTTATCGCCAGGTTGGTCTGGTTATCACGAGTCTGTAAATAATCAGAAGCGAGCAAATCAGCCTGCAAAGACTGCAGAATGGCTGAATGCTCAGGCAGCCAGCATGATTTGGAAAAAGTTGGTTGTATCAAAGCATACAAAGGCTTGATACGCTGGGCATATTCCGGAATGTAAGTCCTCCCGAAATTTAGAAAGCCCAGAAGAGATTGTAATCTTTTCAGCGTTGTCGGAGAGCGCAATTGTGCGCATTTCTCCAGGAAATGGGGTGCTAAACCCTTTCCTTCATGGTTAAGCTCGTAACCCAGAAACAACACTGTGTACTCCGCAATGTGCGATTTTGCAAAGTTAAATTTGTAACCCATGTCAGCAAAGTTACAAATTATGCTATTTACTCGACACAGATGCTCCCAAAGATCGTCGTCTGTGAGATAAATGTCATCCACATACGAACAAGCAACTGGGTCGAAGCTCTCCAAAAGAGAGACAATGCGCGCGGAAAAGACTCCAGGACTGTTCTTGTAGCCCATTGGGAGTTGTTTAAACATTTTTTGCACACCGGCGCATGTAAAACTGGTCCATTGGGAACTTAGACCGTCTAATCTATGGGCATAAAAACCATTGGAAATGTCAAGCGTGGTTTTGAACCGTTTACGCTCAAGACTATTCACTAACGCAGAGCCATGCGTATTCTGTACTGCACAGTTACGGCAATGCGAGTTCAAATGCCTATAATCCAAAACCAAACGATATGAGCCGTCCGGCTTATTCACAGTAAAAAGGGGGTTATTCATCGGTGACACACACGTTTCAAATACACCTTGGTATTCCAATTGTTCAAGGATAGCTGCGACCGAAGCTTTCGCTTCACGCCGTATGGGATATTGAGGTTGAGGCTGTGGCTGCGACCGTAAAGGAATCTCGTGGCTAGGTGACAATTTATCCCAGCCACACTGATTGCGGTACACAGCCGGCGCAAGCGCCAGAGCCCACTCTTCTGCAAAATGCAGCGCCTCCACCCTCGGCACAGTGTGCGCGAAGCTGGGTAGGATTACCTCCTCCCCTCGCGGAGCTGCGAGAACAAAAGGTGGGGGCCAGTCAGCCTCCGAAAGCAAAATGTCATACGTAGACGAGAGATTTTCCCAAAATACCCCTTTTACAGTTCGCTGCATGTCACCTTCAATTAACAGGACAATTTCAAAAAGACGTTCAGGGGGAGCAACATGCGTGTCAGCAGTTTCTATCACAACATAAGAATCAGTCGCTGTCACCTTCAACAGTGGACGGAGGGCCTCTCTCACTATGGTAATCTCTGCTGCGCTGTCCAGCAAGGTCAGAGCCCACGTCAGATTCCGAAGCCGTGTTCTCACTATCTGGGGCATAACGATGCGCGGTCAGGGCAGCGACTTTCTTCGTGGCAAACTGTGGTCTCTTGGGCGTAGAGCCTTCCTGCTGCTCTCCACCGTTTCGCGGGCGGGGCTGACCACGTCCTTGCTGGCCTCCCCGGCCCCTGCCGCCCCCTCCTCCACCGGTTGACGGAGCCGATGAGTCCTGAAAGGAACGAGGAGAGCGTTGGTCAGAAGCCTGAAACCTCTCAGGCGATTTAATCATCGCGCGGTCGCGCAAATCATAAACACGATCCGACTGCGCAGGCAACGGAGACGCAGGAGCAGAAACCTGTGTTTGTTGTTGTTGTTGCTTACCCTGATTCTGCTTTTTAGGCCAATTTTGCTTCTTGGACTTTTGTTGACCACTAGTTTCCGATGTCTGACCCTGGGGCTGTTTCTTCTCCTTCTCAGGAAAAGCTTTAACCCCCTTCGCATTGCGGCCAACCATTCTGTAAGCAGTCACAATTATTTTTGCCAACTGTCGGGGTCGGTCGGCCTCTTGAACCAACGCGTTAGCCACCTGAAAGTTCACTGCATCCCCCTTGACATTCGCAAGGATTAGATCGCAAACCACATCAAATGAGCCACACAGGCGCATGCCCAATTCAACAGCCGCCTCTGGTCCGTGTTCGTCTTGAACACGTTTAAGGACCCCACCTAGATTGGTCACAGACGGGGAGCCATAGCACCTCGAATAGACCGCTGCAAAAGTTTTGCCCCAGGTCTCACAGTCAACAAGGTCAGGCGCCAGATCTTTCGGCAAACTTAGTGTAAGAATCCGGTGTTTATCACCCGGACTCGTATTGGGAAACACAGCTTCCAGCTGGCCGAATTTCTCAGCAAGCCAGAATGGAAAATCGTCCTTCTCCTGGGGCTTCTTACCCATCACGGAATTTACCATGACCGGATTGATTTTCAGACCAGCATGTTCTGCACGAAGCTGTGCGCCCCTAGGGGCCGCGTCCTGAACATTACGACTAGTGTAATGAACAAGCGCTCTAATCACTTCCACCGCGACTTCATGAAGCCGCCGCAATTCTCCCACGTTACAAGTGGCACGTCGGGGGTGAGGATTAAATCCAGCCAAAGCGGGCCACGGAGTGCCCGGAATGGACAACGGACCTAACCTCGGAGCGGTTAAAGCGTGCGGTAGGGCGCCACCAAACCAAACTCCATGCTGCCAAGCGTCAATAAGAACTTCCAGTGCTCTGTACGGAGCGTACGCAGCCGGTACATCCGAAGCAGTGTATGAGTGGAACACTCCAGAATTAGCGTCCACCGGCGGAAATGTCACCCACGAATAAAACAGTTCGTATGGGTAAGCATGTTCCGCACTCACCACTAGAACCACAGCCAAGCCTTCTAAAAGGTACATCATACATCCGCAAATGGTCACGCACCGCAATGCGACTATGCTGCGGGATGTCCACGGCTTGAGCCATGTCAGCACAGGAAAACGAAAACACAAAGATTACTTTGTAGCACAACTGGGTAGTAATTCAAAGAAACCTTTTACAGTTAGATTCAAGCTTGAAAAAGACCTATTTCAAAAATAGGTAGGTTTTTCCGACACTGCCGTTTTCCGGAAACGGGAATGAAGGCGTTAAGGTTTGAATGTTATACTACTCGAGTGTCATGATATAAGGCCAACCAACGTATGGGCGCCATGTAGCAGGGTTTCCGTTCTCCCACAGAACTGTGCACAGAGATCTAGAACCTGGGTGAGTCAGGGTGACCCAGAACCCACCTTTGTTTCAGAAATCCCCTTACCTAGCTAGCTACAGTGTCTCATCGGTAGTAAATACTTCCCAATGACTTAGACAATCCAGAACATGAACTTAGAATACCTCAGGTATCGTGGAACACATGAACACTCTTTCGTTATATAATCATTACAAACCGAAACTGGGAGGCAGAGAACACACGTGCAAGTTTGAAATGTTTATTTTTCAATGCAACATTCTCAAACGCAGTATCTTATATAATATCAACATACATATTATAAAAATCAGAGTTAGCAGCATAGTCACTAATCCATAATAAGCAAAAGGTGATAGCAGGTTATGATGCAAAGATCTATAAAATTCTGTATCACCTATATTTCGCGCACCCTAATTAGCATATTATATTATATCTAAGAAGGTCTCATCTGGGTTCTTACCAGGGCGGACCCATACCTCTAATTCTCAGTAGGAGGAGATCACATCAACCGCTATCAGCTCTCCGCATGCGAAGCATCAAGTGTGTTGATTCATTCCCTGTAACTCTATCTTAAACCCGCGTAGAGCCCAATATTGGCAACAGCATTATTTGTGTTATGACTAACGTGGTGCGAGGATCAGGTCTACAGCAACCTTGTGTTAGGTTATTCTTAGAGTGTGCAGTTCTCAGTGTGCAGACAGTTGTACCAAGTGTTCCAAGCACGACTGATACCAGTGCAATAACATATTATTCTCAAATAAATCACATCTTTCGTCTAGGTTAGAAGCTACAATAACAACTAGGTGTCGTGTGCAAACCGAAGCAGAAAGAAAATATGGCGTTTAACATTTAATAAGCACATGCTAACTTAACACAATATATAGAAACGTAGTAACCATATGACAGTTCCTTACCAGCCATTGAGTAACAGATCTTGACGCACATGATAATCCACCTGGAAAGAGGGCGCTTGTGCACCGCTCTGCCTTTTCTGCGACCAATGAAGCCCACGAAGAGCTGGTCATCCATACAAAAGTCTTTAGTCCTATTGAGGTAAAAACTCACCACCATTTTAGGGTCCAGGAGGTAAAGCTGCTCTTCCTCCTTGGAAGGATGAGGGGGGGATAGACGGTAGGAAGGGTAATGGACTGCCGCAGATGGAAGGGAGTTACCAGCTTAGGCAGAAAAGCAGCCCTGGTCCTAAGTACCATCCTTTCAGCATGAATGGTCAATAACCGGGGTTTCAAACTCAGAGCGTGAAGCTCACTTACCCTCCTTGCCGAGGTAATGGCTACAAGAAATACTGTTTTAAAAGACAATAGTCTCAAGGGACACTTGTGCAAGGGCTCAAAGGGAGAACCCATCAAGAAGGCTAAGACAAGATTTAGGTCCCATTGAAGCACAATAAAAGGGGAGGGCGGAAATCTGTTAGTAAGGCCCTTAATGAACCATAACACAATGGGAGAGTTGAACAAGGACGGCTGATCCGGCAAGCAAAGGAACGCCGACAAAGTCGATAAATATCCTTTCACAGTAGCCACAGCAAAACCCTACTGGGCTAGAGAGAGAGCAAACCGAAGGATGTCGGATAAATGAGGCCTTAAAGGGTCAATAGACTTCTCTCCACACCATTTGACAAATTTGGACCAACTGTAGGAGTAGGTAGACTTGGTGGAGTGTCGCCTGGCTGATAAAATAACGTCCATCACGTCAGGCGGGAGAGAAAAAGAGTTCAAGTTGCCCCGTTCAATCTCCAGGCATGAAGGTGCAAGCTCTGGAGGTGGGGGTGTAGAACCTGCCCCTGCGAGAGGAGGTTTGCCCTGAGATGGAGACAGAGCGGAGGGCGCGATGAGAGGTGAAGAAGGTCTGTGTACCACACCCTTCTTGGCCAATCCGGGGTGATCAATATAACTTGGGCCCGGTTTGGGCGAATCTTCCTCAGAACCAGAGGAATCAAGGGTATGGGAGGAAACGTGTAAAGGAGTTGTGAGCCCCAACTCAACTGAAACACGCCTCCCCCACCCTCCCACTCCCCCCCCTAAAGCTCCCTGCATCAGATACTGGAGACTGCGGAATGACGGGCAGTGAGCGTTCTCGTGAGTGGCAAACAGGTCCACCCGAAGTTTCCCACGTCCGAAAGACGTGACGAACCACCTCCGGATGGAGCCTCCACTCGTGGTCGGCAGAAAACTGCTGACAGACTCTCTGCACACATGTTCAGAACTCGGGCCAGATGATTTGCCATCAAACAAATCTGGTGGCCCTGAACCCAGGACCAGAGACGGAGAGCCTCTCTACAGAGACAATGCGACCCTACTCCTCCCTGCTTATTAACATACAACATCGCCGTAGTGTTGTCCGTCAGGATCTGAACTGACCGACCGCGAAGGGAAGGGAGGAAGGCCTTGAGCGCCAAAGGTATCGCCAGCAACTCTAGAAGGTTGATGTGAAGCAACTTTTCCTTTGGTGACCAAAGACCCTTGATCTCCAGGTCCTCCAGATGAGCACCCCACCCTAGAGTGGATACATCTGTTATCACTGTGGCCACCAATGGAAGAAGATGGAAGGGCTTTCCTTGAGATAGATTGCCCTCCACGCTCCACCAAGACAAATCCGCTGCATTGTCTCTGGAGATCTTGATAGACTCCCTGAGATCCCCACTGTGTTGAAACCACTGCCTGCAGAGGCACCACTGGAGTGCCCTCATGTGCCAGCGTGCATGGTTGACCAGCAGAATGCAGGAAGCACACAGACCGAGCAGACGAAGGACCTTCAGGACTGGAACGACCGTTCCATTGTAGAATAAAAGGATCATTTCCTGAATGTCAAGAATCCTTTGTGGAGGTGGGAATGCTCGACACACAGTAGTGTCCAGTACCGCCCCTATGAACAGGTTGCGCTGAGAGGGCACCAGGTGATATTTTGGCACGTTTATCGAGAAACCCAATTTGAACAACAGCTCGGTTGTCACCTGCAGATGATTAAGCACCTTCTCTGGCGACTCCGCTTTGAGCAGCCAGTCGCCCAGATAGAGGAAAACTGAAACCCCTAAACTCCTGGGATGGGCTGCCACCACTGCCATCACCTTGGTGAAGACTCGAGGTGCAGTAGTAAGTCAAAGTGTTGCAACCCTACTGTAAAACTGAGATGCTTCCTGTGCAACTTCAGTATAGGAATATGAAAATACGCATCCTGCAAGTCGATGGACACCATCCAGTCCTCCTGTTGCAGTGCTTGAAGAACCTGCGCAAGGGTGAGTATCTTGAACTTCTCCTGCTTCAGAAAAAGGTTCAAGGTCCTGAGATCCAGGATTGGACGTAGCCTGCCATCCTTTTTGGGAATCAGGAAATACCGGGAGTAGCATCCCTGACCCCTCTCCCGCTCCGGAACCACCTCTATCGCACCTTTCTTTAGCAATGTAAGGACTTCCTCCTGCAGAAGTAGAAGATGGTCCTCCGAACATGCCCCTTGGCAAGGAGGGAAATTTGGAGGAAATTCCCGAAAGAGAAGGGCATACCCATTTTCCACAAGATTTAGAACCCAAAGGTCTGTAGTGACCGATTCCCAATCTTGTAGAAAGTGGGTAAGCCGACCCCCCACAGGACCCACATGATCCAGGATGGTGGATCTAGGGCTGCCTTGCTGTATTGGCAATAGGGGGGGGTGGTAGAGAAGGAGGGCTGACGACCATGTGGACGTCCTCTGTTCGTGCCTCTGTAGGTCTTATACAGAGGATTCTGCTGCTGTTGCTGAGGCTGCCTGTAGGCCCGAAAGGACAACCTTCCAAAACCTCGGAATCTTCTGTAGCCGTAGCCCATAGGCTGCGCCTGCAGGCCCAAAGACTTTGCGGTGGCCTTGCTGTCCTTGAACCTCTGCAAGGCTGAATCGGCCTTCTCACCAAACAGCCTGAAGCCATTAAAAGGGAGGTCAAGAACAGTCGCCTGCACATCAGGAGAGAACTCTGATGACCAGAGCCAAGCACTTCTCGTACCAATAGAAGAGCCCACGATTCTAGCAACTGAGTCCGCAGTGTCCAGACCACTCTGTATAACCTGGCGTGCAGCAGCCTGAGTATCCGCCAAAACCTCATTAAAATTCAGTCTGTCCTCTTCAGCCAATTTTGGAACAAGCTGCTTCGAGGAGTCCATAAGAGCATGGATGTAACGACCCAATAGACAAGTAGCGTTCGTGAACTTTAGGGTCATACTTCCTGAATAAAAGACCTTTTAGCAGATTGTTCAAGCTTTGTAGAGTCTCTGTCCCCAGGGACTGGAGGAAAGGCCCCAGATGATTTTTTGGAACAAGCAGCCTGCACCACCAGGCTCTCAGGAGAAGGATCAGATGA
This sequence comes from Lissotriton vulgaris, assembly GCF_964263255.1. Taxonomy (NCBI): domain Eukaryota; kingdom Metazoa; phylum Chordata; class Amphibia; order Caudata; family Salamandridae; genus Lissotriton; species Lissotriton vulgaris. The sequence goes on along the minus strand of NC_141689.1, from coordinate 1,248,672,966 downwards.
AAGGAAATCAGTGTCTCCTGGAGCAGTCCTGTACATTCTAGCGACAGACTTCGACACTGCAGGAGCTGAAAAGGGTTTACACCAGACTTCCAACTCAGTGATAGCATCATTAAAGGGCAATAATGGCTCTACCACAGTAGGAGAATGCAGTACCTCAGTGATATTGTTAGACTGAAATTCAGCCGTTATAAGGTGCAGATCTAAAAGCTCTGCTGCTTTCCTAATCACTGTGTGGTAAGGAGCAACACCCTTACAAGGAGCATCTGTAGGTGGAGAAAGTTCCCACTCCGGGGACGTATCCAGTCCGCTAGCCTCCTTCAACACCTCATAAAAGGCTTCAGACTCTTCAAGCTCACCGGCCTCCATTTCCTCTTCCTCCTGGAAACGCTGTTCCTCCAAAATCCTTTGTGCCTCTTGCCTTGACCTCATCCTCGGGATCTGCAGTGCCAGACGCGACTCCGACGGATCGGGAGCCGGCGTCGAACTTGGATCCGGAGGCACAGCCAGAGTCGAGCGAGGTCAAACTGATGGCGCCGGAGAGGAATGATACGGCGTCGATGCCCTCGACGCCGCAAAATGCCAGGACGGAGTAGCAAGCAGGAACAGCATAAAAGGAGCCTGAGCATAAGCCTGAGGAACTCCCAGGTTAAAGGCCATTGGACCCATGGGACCCGAAGGCGCTCCAGAGGGGTACAAGGCTCTAGCGAAGATTCCATACATCACATTTAAGTAATGCAAGGGATCTGTACCCGAGCCAGGAAAAAGTGAGTAGGCCCCCGGGACAATCTCCGATTGAGGCATAACCGGATTCGGGCCAACCGGCACCGACAGTGGAGCCATTGGAGCAGCAGATTCTTCAGGAACTGGAGTTTCATCTACCGGGAGAGGAGAATGAAACGGCGTCGGAGAATGCACCGGTGAACCCTTAGGCGAAGCCGAACGAACTGGAGACACCTGAGTCGAGCTTGAAGGAGATGGCAATACGAAGTCCTTCCGATGTCGAGGATCCGGCGAAGTCGACTTCGGAGCCGCATCCTTGTCAGAACGGCGCCGAGAGCTGTGTCTCCTCTTTTTCTTGTGATTCTTCGGCTTCGAAGCATGAGCAGACAACGACTTCGACCTGGATCTTGATCTCCTCTGACCCCTCTTCTCCTTTCTCATCTTCGCCGTAAAGAGTTTGGCCTCTCTTTCTTTCGCAGCTTTGGGGTTCATCTTGCGACAGCAAGAGCAACCCTCGACATCATGGTCTGACGACAAACACCAGACACAGTCCTCATGGGGGTCAGTGATTGACATATGACCCCACACTCCCTACAGGGCTTGAAACCCGACTTCCTCAAAGACATTTTTTAAAAAGGCAACTAGAAGATCAAGCCAAGAATACAAAGTAACGATACAAGTATGGAGAGTCACAGAAAACTGTTAGCGTCGACGGCACGGAAAAAAGGGAACTGACGTCGTCATGCCGACGAGGCTCTCTTATGGTTTCGGTGATGTCAGCGGAGCCGCGAGCGGAGCCATGCTATTGTGACATGGTCCTCGTCGGCGTGGAGAACTACGAAAAAAATTCCGAATGCTGCTGGCCCAGGGAATATTCGCAAGGTGAGGAATCCACAGGCAGATGTATCCATCAGAATTTCAGTTACTAAGTTAATTTGGAGGCAGGTAATAGAAACAAAGAGTCCCTCTCTCGCCTCTCTAGTGTCTCTTGTGATCCGTTTGGGGACAGGTAATAGAAGCATAAAGCAAAGAGTCCCGCACTGAGGGAGCAAGTTTATTTGATTTCCACCATAGGCGACTATAAATCCTAACCCTCAGCATCCCTGTGAAGTCTAAAGCCAGTTCCTCTTTCGTCGAGGCCAGCATTGATCTGGGCACTACCGGCAGGGCCTGCGGAAAAGGCCTAGCGGGCTAACAATTGCCACTCCTAGCTTGACACCTCCGAGGGAAACAGGGTGAGTTAATGCTGGGAGAGAGCCTACCGGCAAGCGCCCAATTGGGGCCCAAGTGGCGTATCAGAGAGATCTGTAACCATCTGGAACAGCTGCAGCCATGGCTTCCTTTGCTACAGAGTTGACAATGGCCTAGGAAATTTAGGGCACATTGGCTCCAATCTTGGAAATGGGTCCAATTTGGAAGATGACACCAGAGTTGGAGCTTTCAAGTGCAGACTGCTCACTGGAGCGGGAATGGCAAAAACAGCCAAACCCCACTTGGGCTTTTTGTGCTTGTGTTAAGACGTGTCTTTGGACTTTGACCTACCAGACAGCGGTGATCAGGTCCAGGACTTTGCTCAAGGCTTCAATTTTGCAACAGTTTGGCTTCACACCCCCTAACGGCCTTCTAAAGAATCAGGGAGCATTTGTCTCAGCCCTTTGAGTCGGGTTTGGGGCCAAGGCATCCAGCAGATGTTGTGCTAGTCCATTAACAATATGTGTTTCCTTCAGCTTCATCACAGCTTAAACCCTGTGGTTTTATGGGATGGAATCCCGGAACACTGTAATTTTTGGCAAAGACGGGGAAATCACTGAAAAAATCTGGAGCATAGCTCTGGATCAGAATTGAAGAGCATGAAAAAGAGGTACTGCTGTCAGCATCCTAGAGTGGCACCTATATTTAGCTCTGGGTTGTCACTTCTAGCGGTGTGATGAAGCTGCTGCTACGAGTCTGATGTCTCCAGCTGCTATGACCCGGGAGATAGCTTTTCAGAAAGTGTGTTGGATCCAGTATGGCACCAGTGAGCATTCCAAAGATGAGGAATCTGAGGTTAGGAGTATCCATCAGAAACAATAACGATGTACTGTGCATACTACCACTCCAAATTGCCCACTCAGTGGATTGTTTACAGAGCAGCGGTTTAGGAATGGTATTGTGTATTATTATTTTACCATTTCAAAATGGCCATCAAGTTGCTTCTAAATGTGGCGGGCATGTTAAAGCAAAGATACACTATGCACAGCACACAGCACTGCTATGTTTAATTTTTTTACTTACTTTGATCCCAATCATTTGCCCACCATATTCAACCAGCAGCATTTTTCGTTATTCCTAATTTTATGCTTGAATCTTGTATACGCTCGTTAAATTTGATTGTGTGTTTTGCTGTTGATGGGTTGATGGGTAAGGAAAGTGCAAAAAAATGTGTTAGTGGGTGAATGAATGGATATGTCAGCGCAAGGATGAGTGGCAGAATGAATGCATGATGAATTGTGCAGGCCTAAGCTCAGAAGTGACTTTAGAGGCACTTTACATTACAGGCCAAGCCTGCTGGCGTTACCAATGCTTGTTCTCAATTTGTTTTGGAATGCCAATTTGTGTTTGACATGGAAGAGGGGGTGGCAGAAGTAAAGTAATTCTCTTCTTAGATGAAGGACCGGTTTCGAACTGTGTGTGAGAATTCCGAAAAACAGCTACTGATTAATATATTTTTACCAATTGCCTGGAATGCTCTGCCACCCTTAATTCAACCTCTCCATAGGACTTCATCGGGGTCATGATGCAGTAACTTTGGAGCCCTAAATAGATCCGTGAACATAAAGGTATTCGTTTTATTTAGTCCATAAAGCTCCTAGAAAAGAACCCGGGGCACGGATGGCCATTATCCCATTCTAATAGTACATGAAGAAGTGGCGTGCAGGGAACGGTGAAGGCCAATCTCAACAAGGAGGAGGAAAAAGGGGCTGACGGAGTAGGAAAGGGGGGAGTAGGAAAGGGGGGAGTAGGAAAGGGGGGAGTAGGAAAGGGGGGAGTAGGAAAGGAGGGAATAGGAAAGGAGGGAATAGGAAAGGAGGGAATAGGAAAGGAGGGAAAGGGAGCAGGAAGTGTAGGGTATAGCAGGAAAAATGGGAGCTGAATAGGGTATGTAAAATGATGGTTAGAGTGGGGGTGTGAAAGGATCAAGGCACTGGAGAGGAGGTGGGGCGAAGACGATGGGCAATGAAGCCTGTTGGTGTAGAGAAAGGAAAAGCAGAGAAGGGAAGAGTTTGGAAATAAAAAGGTGAGGAAGAAACTGTGAGGCTGAAGAGTTAGAGGGGAAAAGATGAGGAAGGTGGAGAGGAAAGCGCTGGGTTAAAACGAGGAGGCTACACAAGCGAACATAGTGGGATCAAAGGACTCAGAAAGGCTATGTACTACACCTTAAGATGAGTAAGAACAGTGAATGGTGTGCATTACCCGAGGTGCCAGCATTTGGTGTCCCAAATCCAGGGTCACTGGAATTAAGCAACAGGGAGGGACCAAATCATGCGTCAGAGTTGACAATTAATGTGGCAAGAAAAGGCAAAATACGCCACATAATGTGGCACATTTTGTGATAGCCGTACTTCATTATTTTGACATTTTTACGCAAGTTAACACTTTCTGGGCAAGGGTTTCACGCCATTAGTTAATACAGCAATGAGCAACTGAAAGTTGACAAGTGAACTTCTGCAAAGGTCCTTCCGCTGCGCGGCAGCAAGTGCTGCTACGTTTTGGGAACTTTTGATCCATTTGAGCTAGAAACTATTTAGATAAAATCAGCAAATTATGCGGCAGATGATTAATTATGAGGAAAGTATGGCACTTCCATAATTACCTGGAAAAGGGCACGGCAACAGAATCGCCAAATTCGTGTTCCTGTCCAATGAACCGATGTTTCCCCACGTCCAAAATAGATTTTCTTAAGCAAATTAATATAAAATCTACCATTTCCCTACATAAAGGGATATTCCTATTGTGCAACTGACAAATGCCACATTTATCACTCCTATTTCTCCTGTATTTGCAGCTACCTGCCTTATTCTTCTACAAACACCATCTAGATAAAAACGCACAACGCAAAGACCCTCCTATAAGCGTGACAGGTCCACTATAGAGATGAGAGTTTTAGAAAATCAGCTGAGGGAGTAAAAGGTCAAAGTCAAGAATTAAGTAAAACAAATGAGTATTTCTCCCTTTTACTAAACGGGCAAGAAATGCCAACAGCAAAAAAGCAAAAAACACAGAAAAACACTCAAGTTGTAAAATAAAACTATGGCAAAAAGTTTTAATAATCATCAAAGGATCAATAATATACATTTTATTTCAATAATAAATTACGTCGTGCTTATTTTAGGAACAGAAAAAGCGAACAAGTGTTCATCATGTAGTCCGCAACACAAAGAAACATAAAAGTGCCAGTTTTCTTTTTTAAGTGGAAAGAAAACTTTTGCATTCGCTATACCTTGAGATATAAAATTGGAGGTGCCAGTCTCACTAACAATTTGGCCTGTCATTGGATGTCATGTCTGGAAATGCTTCACAAATACTGCTTCAGTATTGATTGGTTGTTGCCTCTGTGGTTCATTTCGGACTTGACATGCCCTGAAGAAGGAGGTGGCGGGTGTGAGCAGGGAGGAGGCGGGGTCAGTGCATCTTTTCAAGGCTCACTTGGAACAGGGGCTGATCACTGTCGGGGTGGGCGGGTACACCAAGGCAACGTTCACTCGCTCGCTGCCGTTCTTCGGGCAGACGATTTCGGTCACTCCTTCCGGTCTGGGTTGACTCAGTAACTCTCCTGTAACCAAAGAGAGGAAGAAAAAAGAAGATATATTTTATTACACAACAAACGCATCAGTCTAATAAATATTAACATGTAAGCTACTTCAAGTAGTGACAAAACAATAATAACCCATAATAATTAGTGGTGTGCAAAATCCCAACAATTTGCTTTTACGCAATAACACAAAACAGGGGGGGAAATTGTCAGCTCTGCCAAGTACCACGCATCAGGTGTTAGACTAACATTTTCATATGGTGGTCCGCATTAAAATGCATTAATCCCGCCTTTTTACCACCTTTACGGCACCTGCGCGCTCAGCCTGCGTGAAGCAGGTAGTGACTGTGACGGCGATCAGAGCTGCATTTACAGCAGGGACTTGCCCGGCGTCAGAGTGCTCAATGAATGAAGGCTGGGGCACAGCCATGGAGGGGCTGTGTAGCCGGCTCCTGCACAGTGGAGCTCTGGGAAAGGGGCATATCTGTGAGCACTGGAGTCAGTCCTGGGAGCCACTGCCTCTTGCCTGCTCTCTATTAGCACCTACAATCTCGGTAGAGGGCGCTTCTAGCCATTCACCCAGCGAGCCAGCTCTGACCATCTACCCCACCCCCATTATGGCCCTTTAAATAGAGTATAACGCTTCACAGCCCGTCCGTTTAGTAGCAAACTAAGCATATCCCCAAGACACGAGCGGTTGTAAAAAGTTCAAGAGCAGGCCTTACGTTCTAGCACTGTATTATTTGACTCCATAGGTTAACGTGGTGGCTCTCTCCCCACCACTTCTGGCACTGGGGGCCGCAAGCCAACTAAGCGAGGCATAGGTGATGACCATTGGAAGTAAGTAGCGAACAGTGTCCATGCCTTTACAACAATGAAGGTAAGTAAGCGCTATATAAATGCAATTTAAATAGATCAAACACAACCACTGCTCAGTACTCCCAGCTGCACAGAACCTGTACAAACGCCTGACACGCACAGAATTACGTGTGGGGAAGGGGGAGTAGAGGCGGGGGAGCAACGATGAGAGAGGACATCGTGCCCATGGACCCTATGGCCCCGGCCTTGGCCAACGCGTAGGCCATGTTCCCAGACGCCGAATTACACAAGTCACCCATCAGTCGTGTGAGATAAGTGTGGCACCCATGTGCTGCAACCGGGGAAACCCTGCCAGAGTTGTCACTGGTGCGCAGAGCCTAGCACGCTTGAGGCATGTCCGCTGCCATGAGGAACTTGGCACCGGCAGTGCAGGTGAAGGCCTATTTGACGTAAACTTGAGGCCTAGGGCTAGAGGACCCCACTTAGGTAAGGCTTGAGGGCTTCTACAGCGCCGAAAATGAAAGCAGGAGGCGCAGTATCCCACACCTCTTGTGAGATAAAATGTGAAAAAAGTGTGAAGCATGGCACCAGTGCAGCACTGCTGATGCACCCCAGTTCTGGCCTGCCTTACATTTTGCAATCCAAACTAGGCAGATTCACACACACAACTTAATTAATGAATGTACCCTAGGATACTATGTGCACCCTATGAAGCGATTTTTAAAAGGTATTTTGAAAAAAGCTGGTTTTAAGCAGGCTAAGCTGGCCCTATTGTATTTGAAGTTGTCCACAGAGATTTTAACTCTTTGCTGTACTGTAAAATTTTTAAGGTCTGCATGGCGACTCAAACACCGGAGGAGAAAACTGATTACAGTGTTTGTAGTATGGTTAGGTCAAAGGTCCCAGTAATAGGTTGCGTGGGCAAAGGTACCCCCAAAGTAATGTCCTTTCATTGTGTTCCCTGCTGGGAGGCTGTACCTTGAACGTATTATGAATTTCATCGGATTATACCATCTCTCTTTTAACTCATGATATTATTTAATTATATGTATGAATGATTCCAGAGAAGGGGATTAACAGTGAACGTCTTTTATAGTGAATTCTGGGTTGGGCCCGTCTTACCATGATAACTGTGACATTTGCATGTTTTTAATGATTGCACTTTTATGGTATTGTTTTGATGCCGAATAAAGTATATTGGGTGCCGCTCGTAGGCTTGGAGTGTCAGTGGATTGCTTTGCTTGACCAGGAGGCTGCAGTGGGGACATCTCTTTGCCAGAAGAGGGACGTGGACGGTTGCCAGCGGCGCAGCGGGACTGCGAGTCCCAGGTAGCCCAGCGGCTGCTGAGACGCCGCACCTGGGACTCTTCCCGGCTGGCCGCGCCTCTCCCTTGTGTGTCCTTAAAATCGCGCCTCGCGGCCCCCGCTCCGCGGGAGCCGCTCGTAGGCTTGGAGTGTCAGCGGATTGCTTTGCTTGACCAGGAGGCTGCAGTGGGGACATCTCTTTGCCAGAAGAGGGACGTGGACGGTTGCCAGCGGCGCAGCGGGACTGCGAGTCCCAGGTAGCCCAGCGGCTGCTGAGACGCCGCACCTGGGACTCTTCCCGACTGGCCACGCCTCCTAGCCCCAAGTGACTACATCTTCATCCCCACACACGCGCATCGCGGGACGCGCGCGGGTGATCGCCGGGCTAAGCCCGGGCAAAGGGCGGGCCGTTCTAGGCCGTTAGAGGCTGGTAGAGACCGGACCGGGCCACCCCTCTGACGTCGTGCTCCTTATAAAATACCTTGTTCTCCTCTAGCTTGCGGCCCCTGTGCACTCCCTCGCAATATGGCTACCAGGGTCTCCAGGAGCAAGGCTGCTCAACAGTGTTCTAGCACATTGGAAAAATTCTTCCCCAAGGCCAGTGCTATGGCCAACAAAGGACAACTAGCGCTGGACATTCACCCTGAGGTGGGCTCAGAAAACTTGTCACTGGACTCCCCGGACTCTTCTATCGATGCCAGTACCCCACTACTTCTGGATGCTACCCACCTGTCACTCATGGATAGTATCGACCAGACTATTGAGTCAGTCCTACAACAACTAAGTACCCCGTCAAACCTCCAGAGGGACAGAGACTCTCTACGCCTCTCGGGGGCTGTTGACCCCACCCCTAACGCGGATTGCTCGGAAACTGAGTCGCAGGATGTGGGCCAGGCTGTAGTTCCAACAGAACCCGCAAACAGCAGAGGGGATCAACCATCGAAAAGGAAAAGGTCTAGGAAGTTAAAAGGGGCAAAGCGGGCCAAAGTCGATTCAACCAAGCAAAACCTGGATGCCAGTACAGACATTTCGGCCTCGCCTGAGGTCACTTCCCCGGGAAACAGGTCGGAACTCCCTGGCCCTCCATCAGCTACAGCCATACCTGTGTGTTCAGGGCCCTTTATATTTGGTGGGGCCCCTCATAACAATACTGACTTGCTCATCAGTTCACTTACGGACATTTTGAAGAACTTGTTGAACCCTTTGTCTGCCAAATTGGACTCTATAGAGGCTAGACTGATGGCTTTAGAAAATACGCATAAAAGAAACAGTCTTGGTCCGGGTCCAAATACACACAGAGTCCCCCGGGAGACTGCTGGGAATAGACATCTGACCCCAGTAATGACTACCCAGGCCCCAAACGTGGTACAAGTCCAGCCTGGGGTCTTGCATAGCAATAATAGCGCTCCTGCCCCTCAAACGCACCAATTGTCATCCCAAACGTCTAGGCCCCCTGTTCCTGCTCCTAGAAGGTCTAAGCAACCTGCACCCTCCCAACAAATGAGAGAGGAGAGCTCTGCCAACGGCCACATTGGCCGCCCAATTAGCCCTAACGCCAGGCGCAGGGTGGACAATCTGCCCCCCGAGGCAGTGGCATACACGGCAATTATGGTGGGAGTGCCTGAGCTTACTGGTGATGCAAGGGAGCCGCAGGACTCGCTGCGTAATAAGGTAATTAGTTGGCTTAATATCAACAGGCCCCTCCCTCCAAACTTAAAAGGTGATGTTTTGATGGTCAGAAGGATTCCTTGGATTGGTTTTACTCCTAAGAATAGGCCGGGGGACTGCATCATTGTCAGTTTCAAGAGCCCACAGGTTGCCCCATATATTTGTAATTGGCTTGTAAGGCCTGACAAGTCCACCATTGAATTAGTCTCTCTCACACTTCTATCCAAATGTTTGTAATCCTGAGGTGGGGAGGGAACAGGGTTGGACAAGAGTGGGTTTTGCTGTAGATGGCTCACGATACAGGCCAAAGCACAATGCATTTACCGTTCCTGGTAACTTTATCCATCAGAATAGATTTTCCTGCCTTGATCAGGTGGATTGACCACAAAAGGGGGATATTCATCAGTCTCCAGAAAAACCTGCTTTCGGGGTCCCAGGTAGGGGGGAAGTGAGAGTTGGGTTCGTAACTGAGAATAGGGTGCAGGACCCCGCCAAAGAAGGAAGGGCTACCCTTGGAAGTATCTTGGGTCAAGAAGAGTCACCACTCAATGTCCCGACTGGTCTTAACTTTCAACCAGCGGAGGTGGCTGTATCGTCTATTACTCCGGCTATCACAAATGGCCCGCGAGACCATGACCCCCCCACAGCTACCGCACTACTCCTCTCTGGTGGGTCAGATTCACCACCACAAGGTCCAGGGCTGAGAATTCTCTCCTGGAACGTGGCAGGGATTGCAAACAAGGTAGGTACACCTGAGTGGGATCTCCTGATAAGTGGTAGCGACATCTTCCTTTTCCAGGAGACATGGGCGAGGGAACCACAGACCAGAACGGGGTTCGAAATTTTTGAAATTCCAGCAAAGTGGAACGGGAGGGGGAGGCCCTCGGGAGGCTTGGCGATCTGGGTAGCGAGTCACATTGGGTGTCAGGCGGAAAAGATGGACACATTTTCGCAGGACATCCAGTGTGTGCTGCTTACATGGCCTGGTAAAACATCATGGGCCATTGTTAATGCTTACTCGCGACCAGTTGCCGCGCCCAATGAATCCCCCACCTTGGATGAATTGTCTTCCTTCCTAGGTCAATTGTCAGGAGACCACAAGATAGTGATGGGAGGGGACTTTAATTGTCACTTCGAACCCCTAGAAGGACTAAAGGAGGGTGCTCTCACCGCTGAGGATGACTATTGGGGGGTCCCACCCTCGTCTTCACCTCACCCTAAAGCTTGGTCCCCGCTGGCAATACAACTCACGTCCCTTACCTTGAACTTCGCATTGAGGGCATGCAATGGGCGTACCCCATCTGATACCCCCTCGGTGTGCACTTTCAATAGAAAGGACCACGAGTCAAGGCTGGACTACATTCTAATAGATATCACTATGTGGCCCAAAGTTCTCGACTTCAAGGTGTTATTAAGGTCAGATAGTGACCATAATGCTCTCCAATTGGAGATCCAGCATCCACTTCCCCCAGCAGGGTTGTTCACTACTGCCTGCGGAGATGACCAGGGGGATATGCTTCTCTCCACAAACAGGCGCCGTGTTAAATGGGGAAAGTTGCTCAACACAGAAATACCATAAATAAGTTATATGGCCTAGCACTTCCTAGGTTCAAGGATGTGGATGATCTCATAAATGAACTAAGACCCCCGGACTATAATGAGAGATTAGCCAGCATCCACCAGGAACTAGTGAGGGACCTTGCAGAGGTCTTCCATCCGGTGGTACAATCGCGAAGGAAAAAGACTCGTACCCCTACTTGGTATACCTCTTCCTGTAGGAAAATTAAATCCGAGCTAATTGCTACCATCAAGGAGGGCTCGGATAAGGTTAAGGTTGCAGACCTCAGGAGGGAGTACAAAGCAGCAATGGCCAAGGCAAGGGAAGAGTGGGATTGGAATTACTGGCATGACCTGTCTGAAGCACTAAAAGCTAAAGACTCTAGGAAATTTTGGGCCCTGGTAAACAACGGGACGGGGGAACTCAAATCAGCAGTCGAACCTAACATCGCCCCCTCTGTCTGGGAGGCCCATTTTGGGGCACTTTACCAAGATACTATTCTTTGGCCCGATGGAGTGGTGGCTGACCCCCCCCAGTACCTCAGATATGGCCCTGGAATTTTCCCTAGGGGAGGTGGTGACTGCACTGGAGCGCCTAGCGCCGGGAAAGGCGCCGGGGCTGGACAAGCTACCGGGGGATCTCTTTAGACATCACCCTGACATTTGGGGTCCGTACTTCCTTATCCTTTTCAACGCTATCTTAGAAGGCATGGCGGTCCCCTGCTCTTGGCTGGGCGCAGAGATTGTGCCGATACACAAGAAAGGGTCTCCTCTGCTCCCGGCCAATTACAGGCCGATTAGCCTGATAGATGTTCCCCAAAAGCTCTTTGCGCGCCTCATCCTAAACCATCTCTTAGATTGGGTGGAGGACAATGATATCATGAGCCCCCTGCAGGCTGGCTTTAGAAAAAACACGTCGACCATGGATCAGATTTTCCGCCTTGTCCTCCGTTACTGGAAGACGGTGAGGTTAGAGGGGGGAAGGCTGTACATGGTCTTCGTGGATTTGAGGTCAGCCTTTGACCTAGTCCCGCGCAGGAAACTCTGGGAGGTCATGGAAATGTTAGGAGTACCCCCCCCTCCCAGCTACTTAGTATTATAACTAGGCTGCATGAGAACAACTATGCGCAGGTCAGGTGTGGGAGGGATGGCAACCTTTCGTCCAGGTTCCCTGTCCGTCGAGGGGTGAGGCAGGGCTGTGTCCTGTCACCGACCCTGTTCTGTCTCTTCATCAATAACGTTATATCACATCTAGATAACGTTAAGGACAATGACGCCCCATATTTGGCAGGCAGGAGGGTTCCGGCCATCATGTTTGCCGATGATACCCTCCTGCTTTCCAAATCCCCCATGGGGATCCAGAGGATCCTGAATGGATTTGGTCTTTTCTGTCGACAGCACGGGTTGGAGGTGAACACAGAGAAGACCAAGTTCATGATCTTTAATCCACCAAACAAAGCCAGACCCAATCCCACCCTGGGTACTGCTAGCCTCGAGAGGGTTTCTACCTTCATATACTTGGGGGTAACACTACAAGAAAACCTATCATGGGACCGTCAGATAGCTAGATCAAGGGCTAAACTGTCCCAGCTGTCGGGTGCAATTCTGAAGGTAGCAAATACCTCCACCTTCAAACCCATAAGCCCGGCCCTTGAAACCTATAGGACTCAAGCTAAGGCAGCGGCCATGTACGGCAGTGAGCTATGGGGGTATAAAGCAGGTAAAGACTTGGCAAGAGTGGAAAACAGCTTTCTAAGGCGCCTATTAGGTCTTCCACTAGGCACGCCACTCCTGCCACTGAGATTAGATATGGGTCTTCTCCCTATTGCTGAGGAGCTTGTGTCAAAGCCAGTGAAGTTTTGGTACAGGCTTTGGTCCACAAATGAACTACATCATTACAGGCAGGACCTTATTCATGTCATGAGCCTGAACCGCAATAGTAAAATTCCCTGGCTTGCTTTCGTAAAAAACGAACTGCTTACCATGAACCTGTCGGAGCTATGGGAGGATCCCGCGCGAGGTTGCCAAAGGATCTCACGCAAAGCCTTGACCCAAATCTACAAAGACAGGAGCCTTTCGCTTATGATGAATGCTCAAAACAGTGGCACCCTTACTGCGCGATTCCTGGAATCCAAAAAATCTTATGTATTTGAACCTTTTATGGATTTTATCTTTCCTATCCTGGCGAGGAAATTGTTTGTACAATGGAGGCTAGGTACACTCCCTACGAAAACTTTTACCTACAAATGGACCCAGGGGGGTGACAAAATGTGCCCATGCTGTAACATCCATGAGGAAGATGATCTCCATATCATGTTTGTATGCCCTGCCTACCACAGACTCAGAAAATATTGGATAGCGCCGCTCTGTAGAAACCTGGGGTTCAGGAAGTACACACAGGCATTCAGAGTATTGAAAACTAGCACTTTGGGTCACATTGTGTTCGCTATATCCAAATTTTTAATGGCAGTATGGATAACCAGAAAGAAAATAGCCCTCTGAACCATGGTACTGTTGTGTCACTCCCTATCCCTCGCTGGATGAGTAGAGATTCTTACATAGTGTATTTTTAAAAATTGTAATTTAAATGTATGTATTGTGTTTTGTACTGCATCTTTTATGGTCTATATGGCCGAAATAAAGAATTTTTGGATTGGATTGGATTGATTGATTGAATTCATTCATAACGGCTTCTGCCTCCAGTACGCTTTAGTTTACGGCTACATATGAGCCCCGGTAATGTATTTGCAGCGGGCGGTGCAGGTGAAAGTTAAGATGCTTTCCAAAAGCTGTGTGTAATACTCAGAACTAAGGGGCATTTGCAGAGCTGTGTGTGACTCAATCTTGGAATAAATAGCACGGTGATAGGAGGTACAATGTCAGACAAGGGGGGAGGGGTGGCGGGGGGGGTGGGCTGACATGTTTAACAGACTCCGCTCACGGTTGACTGCAGCAGCACCATCTGAGGCGCCCCCTGAGTCTCGAGCAAGAGGCTCAGAGCCAGCCTGCCTACCTGTGCGATGCCTACAGGCCAGAGTCCTGCACTGAGCAGCATTGAGGCAAATGCAATGTAGCAGAGCACAGCAGCCCGGAACTGCTAGACACCACTTCACCTGAGCTCCAGCATTTCCCACAGTGGGTAAGTAGCCAGTCCAGAAATGGCGCACACAGGCTAGAGTGTAGTCCCTTTGGGGAAGTGTAACTTGATATTTACCGATGAAAAGGAAGAGTTTGGATTTAATGATCGGACTTGTGGTAAAGTTTATAGAGTCAAACATGGTCTGGCATTGTGATGTGCCCATAGTGGTGCAAGCAGGCGCAATGGAGCAGGTGTAAAATGTAGGATGTTAAGAGATTGTGCGAGTGTATGTTAGCGCTTTTGAGCAGAGTTGATTAGGGCCATTCCATTTCAGGTTTTTTGTAGCAGTTTCAAGATCTCTTTAAAGCTTCTTGTTGCTCAAGTGTAATTCCGATATTTCTTTCCATACACTTTATTTTGCTCGCAAAAGTATCACTTATAATCGTTGAATGTAATTCATAATTGCCCTGAAATTATGACAATGTCGCACATAAGCAATCTGAAACCTTGGCTGCTATGAATTGAGCAAAGTTATATCAAATGCAAATATATATTTTGCGCTATATTTTATGGGAAAATAGGCCTGGTGTGCATTTTTGACTGCAGTTAAACAAGTGGCACCAAAAACGCACATGGTGCGTACAACAGCTGCTCTATTTCAGATGGTTCATGTTATTCCTGCGCTCTCATGCTATTATCTTGCTGTGAATACAGTCTAGTTACACAACATAGCATAATGACATCAATTCGGAAATTTGGCGTTACAAGAAAGTCCAGAAAATATGCAAATTATGCTGGTGTAAATGAAATTTTGCTAGGCTCTAATAATAATTACAATGGAGAGTTCTGTAGACGAATAAATATGTAGGGGTCTGTTTATTTTTGCAACCTATCCAGGAGTTATCTAAAACAGATCCTCAGATTCCTTTCATTTTTAGTGTGAGAGTCTGGTCTGCCTATCTTGACAGCAAATGGAGGTTCTGAAATAGTTCATTGAACTCCTACTAGCCTGTAAGTAGCACATGATCAGAAAAGTTGCAAACAGTTTGGCACAGCAACACAATTAAACATTTGGTACTAAAACTCACAATAACTTAAGGGATCAGAAACAGCAGTAGCCTAAAAGTGGGCTATAGAGGACTTGGAATGTCTGAGAAAAAGACAGTGGTTCTCGTGAAGATGGCTGCCAAATTGAATTAGAGGAATAGAGGGGCATGTATGTGAATCAAATGCGCTCAAACTGTCAACAGTACCTTTCATTTCCTTGCCACTTGGCCAAAGATTGCGCCTTTTTAAACAACAAAATTTGCTTTTCATGTGAGAACTATAATACCACCAACAAACAAATTATTTTAGCACATGATAAAAATACTAACCCTGGGCAAAGCACTACGCTACGCTCGCATAGTAATCACAACTTCGCACTACATGAACTGCACGTAGCGCAGTGCAAACATGCGTAGCGTAGTGCAGCGGTAACTTTTTGCTTGCTCGCAATCCTTAACGTCAAGTTGGCGACCGCGAGCAAGCAAAATGACATCCTCGCGAGACTTTTTCCTTGTTTGCGATCAGCAACATCAAGTTGCCGATTGCGAGCATGGAAAATAAACCTCCCGGCGAGATTCTCAACGCGGGGAGGTCAGGTTTCTCATTGAGAGTGGTCGTGCATCCTTGCGACTGCTCGCGATGAGAAACTACCAGTCCGCGTTGAGAAAGCTGCAGCTCGAGTAAAAATCTACTCTAGCTGTTGGAAAGTACATCTCGCACTGTGCAAGATGCAGTTTTCAATGATTGCACAGTGCCAGATGCTTGTCCGCACTGTGCAATCATTGAAAACGACATCTTGCACAGTGCGAACATGCTACTACGCAGTCCGCGTAGTGCGAAGTGCACTTCGCGTAGCTACGTGTAGCGCTACTTCGCGAACTAGGCCCACCCCTAAAAAATACCATAAGCTCTGGCATGACGTATCTGATCCAAACAAAACGTGCTTCAGGATGAATTAAGAACTGGGCTATTTCAGCATGTCTAAACTTTTCCTTGGCACTCGCAATAGTTGCACTGAAGACTGCCAGATTGGGCCTTCCCTTTTACTGTCTAGACTCATACTTCTTTCTATGCCACTGGACCTTTTTAGGTCTCGCCTACGAAAGCGCTTGTACTGCATGTGCTCTCGCGTGAAGGAAACATTGTATATAACAAGGGGTTTGCAGCTGTCCATTGCTCAACATTTGTTGGCTTCAATTCTCGCTCTTATTTGATGCTTTCTAAGTGGCTGTATGGAAGCACATATACAGCTCAGTCCGTATTGAACGCATAGTATTACATCCATCTATAAAGGTAGGGTGACTTATCCCACGGTCCTTTTTGATCCTTGTCCCAAGCTGGGGCATAGTAAGAACTTATTTTGTAATAAAAAGCGCATGCTATTTCTGTGCTGCAGGTCTCAATTAGTTTAGGACACAAGAATGCGCGATCCCTGCAATTGAAACTCAGAGAAAAACCTTCTGCTACAGGTGAGATTCCGAGAGAGTTCCGCCTTTCCACCATATCGGAGTGTTTCATCACACTGAGACTCGATCCATTTCTTCACTACTCGGGCTCTGCATTATCTAATATACAGTCCTAAGGAAGACCCCATGGTGATGTCATTCAACTACACTCACATGTCATTCGGGAGTCGAAACGTTGACGTAATCTGAATAAGTGTTCCAATTCCCAGGAGGCACATTTATGTTAGGATGGAAAAACATATGGCTGTCTAGGGAATAAAGGTTGTCTGGACACATTAATATTTCATCCTTTTGTGTTTGTTTATGTGATTTCATGTCAAATATGTATATGGTCCATTGTGTTCAACGTATATGTAATGTATCAAGCACATTTGTCTGTAGAGTTTAACGGTTATGCATTTGTCTTGTCTTGTGAATATTAAGATGTATGTCACTATTTACGATATATGATTTTATATATATCGGTGTCACAATTTTTCAGTACAGAGTATCGTAGTGATTATATTATTTTGTATGTATTTTAATGTAACATTGATTGTCAGTCCTAAGTAACTGTGGATTTACCAAGGAATATACTAGTAGTTACAAATTGTATGGCAGAACCACAGTCTATATACTGTTAGTACTCCCCAGGTTCTGCATGTTACTGGGATACCCTGTTGAAATTAATGCTCACATTGGCAACATGAGCTGGCTTCCTGGCTTCACTTCCTCTTCCTTTGGCTGCAACATGGAGCAAGTACTCATTGGTTCAGCTTGATTGCTGTCCTTCCACTTATTGCGCTGTGATTGAGGTACTATATTAATTTTTTGCCCTTCCCGGTCATCCTTGTAGAACCTCTTGCCATTTATAGCTATGTTTTAATATTACACAACCATTTCAGATAAGTCCTTCCCTCCTCTGAAATTATTGTTTACTGTGACAACAGATGTTCTCTGTTTTTATTGTGTCGACAGATGTTATCTGTTTCCAAATGTATTTTCACTAAGACATCGTTATGGGCCGCAATTGCTTTCTTTATGCAGCAGGATTTTTTGTCAGATGTTAATTTTATTTCCTTTTTCATGCATGGGGAGATTAATTAATTTGCTCAGAATTGCAAGGGTGCCGAGACCTAACAAGCATTGGCACAACCAGTAGGTGCCGCCTTAGAGACTATTGGCCCTGGCATTGCCTTTTCTTCATGCAGTACAGCATGGGCACTGCCAACTTTGACAATGATTGTGACGAAGCTGTATTGAAAGCATACATGATGTATCCCGAAAAAGTATGTTACGGAAGTATTTGGAAACATGCCTATTAATAAACCGGCATTCATCTACGTACACAGGTCAAATTGAAAATGAATGGCATAATAGTACTGCAGGAAAGGCGCAGCCAGGCAAAATATTCTCAAACTAATAAATTAAAAAACGAGCAATCAAAATAAATAAACTGATCAAAGAAAAGTTGTGGTGATAGTAAAGAAGGAAACGGTGAATTATGCCAGACGTATTTTGGGAGGCAGACAGGCTAGAGACAACTGGAAGCTTTTACGGAGGAAAAATGAGGCTTTAAAAAAAACCATATTTAGAACATAGATCTCCGCACACTGATAACCGAAGGCCAGGGAATTCCCAGCAGGGGTGCCTCGTTTCTCATTAGTTGAAATAGGAACGCAGGGCACACGCAAAGCCACAGTAGCACAGACCTTGGCCTGGGGAGTCCGGCCTCGATGTCAAGACCTTTTGAACACAGCCAGCCAACACTGCTCTGACAAAGGCATACGTAAATGTGTGCACGGTGAACAAAATAGCTTCCTGCCAAGACTGATCAATATTATACAGCCTCCTTCAGTAAACAAGTTATATTCCTTTCACTGCCAGCGTGAAGATCAAACGGGAGTTTAGTCAGCCTCGTGGTGTGGACAAAAAAAAAGAATATGCATACTTGATGCCATTAAGGCTATGCAGTAAGGGCACAAATGATGGGATAGGCTTAATGGGCATTTTAGCAATTACGGTAAAATTTTAAAAATGCAGTCATTTCACCTAAGATCACGAAAATTGTCTGATGTTAACCATCTCAAAATGGCAGTAGAATGCATGCCAACGTCTGGAGAGAACAAGCATTTACAATGCAATAGGTCTCGCATTTGCGAGAGTTTATGCTATTGCCATTGTAAATGGCAATGCCTTTTATTTATTTGTTTAAAAAACCAACACATTAATAAAAGGCATTGTAATCTACAATGCCAATAACTCAAACTCTAGTAAATGCGACACCTGTAGCATTGCAAATGCTTGTTTAATTTGCTGGTAACTTTGGCGAGGCTTGACAAAGCAACATAAACCCTGGCAGACAATTTGGTTTTGCACTGTAGCCACTATTAAAACCATGCTCAACCTTGTCTTGTCTTAAACTTTAGTTTTTTTCAGGAAATGTCATTTATTTCTAAGGATGTATGTTGGATCTTATGGTACTGGTTTGATAACTATCAAGTGTCCTGAAATCCATTGCCCCTACATTTCGAAGACGGTGACAGTACCTCAAAGCATTGTAGGCCAAGAAGGACCAGGACAGCTAAACATGCTCCAGCACCCTATTCAGAAGCAGAGAGGGTGCTACTGCAGCTATCACAAGGACCCTTCACCTCATTTTGTTTTCAATGTGGTATAGAGGACAACTGCCCCGGTGCCCAGTTCACAATTGCAAACGTTGCTGCAGGACAGCAAGTACCCACTGAAAATGTGGGGGAAAATAAATGTACCTCACTGCCTTTGAGCACAGCGGTGGACTAACCCATAACACCACTGCCCTTGGAAAGGACCATGTCTACCCTACCCCCTCCTCCTTTTAGGAGCAGATAGCACTGAAGAGGCTACACAGTTATGGAAGTTGCTTGAATACATGGGTTTTCAACTCCGGAGAAGGTTGGATCCTGGTGATCTGGGCTTGGATTCGAGTCCTGAGTCTGTATATCATAACTATGCAGGCAGTGATCAAACATCTACATCTGCTACTCCAGGAACTCAGCATGAGCAATAACACAAATACCATTAATAATTACGCGAGCTGTGAAGTGCCAATACCAAGTATTTTTTTCTGTACAACATACCTGCCTTCCTTTATTCTTTACAACCCACACGTCTACTTCTTCCTCAAATTCTAGCAAGCACCCCAACCTGCCTTCACTTTCCTCCCACTCTGCTCATTCTTAATATCCTTTCCCAAACTTTTGTCCTAGATTTCTGTTTTTCTGCCCCCTGTTCTTCATTTGAACTTGCACAAAGCTCACTGGTGGCTTCTATGAAGATTACACAGTTTCAAGCGCTACAGGAAATCCATAATGGTTTGGAGTTTACTGCGCTTTGAATCCTCTCATTCCAATCAATCTGCCTCGTTTCCCGGGCTTCTCTATTTCAATCATGCCCCTCCATTTTCTCCACATTAAGTTTGTCGAGTCCAGGCCTTCATTCCCGCAAGATGGTCTCAAGGGCACCCTGGGGGGCGCTGGGCATAATTTGGGTGTGGGGGTGATAGACCCTCCTCAGAAGACACTGCGCAGCGCGGCTCTAGGTGCTGCTTGGGTGAGGGCAGTTCTCTGGCTATTTTCTTTTCCTGACTACAATCACAAGCCGCCAGAGGGAGCTCCGATGCGATTAGCCCAGCAGTCAATAGATTCATCTAAACCCACCAGTCACTAGATTAATCTCACCAAAAGTGAGGTTAAAATGGCCGGCCCTCATATGACTGAGGAAGGTGCCCAGTGAGTCCCGAGAACTTCACTTCGACCTGCTGAAGGAAAAGAAGATCTATTAACACAATCACACAATTACTTTTGTAGCACTGAGTCCCGAGAACTTCACTTCGACCTGCTGAAAAAAAAGAAAATCTATTAACACAATCACACAACTACTGTTGTAGCAGTGAGTCCCGAGAACTTCACTTCGACCTCCTGAAGGAAAAGAAAATCTATTAACACAATCACACAACTACTGTTGTAGCAGTGAGTCCCGAGAACTTCACTTCGACCTCCTGAAGGAAAAGAAAATCTATTAACACAATCACACAACTACTGTTGTAGCAGTGAGTCCCGAGAACTTCACTTCGACCTCCTGAAGGAAAAGAAAATCTATTAACACAATCACACAACTACTGTTGTACATGTGGAAAATACCGAGAACTGCCTCCGAGTCAATCACTGGTTTCAAACTGTCATCGGAACAGCAGTCTGCAGAGAACTGCCCTCACCCAAGCAGCGCCTAGAGCCGCGCTGCGCAGTGTCATCTGTAAGGAGCTAGACTTCCAACCATGGGGAAGAGACAGGGCAGGAGGGCGCGCAGCTGCCCTCAAAGAGAGCCCTGCCCCTTCAGGAGACTGAGGAGGGACAATCACCCCCACACCCAAATTATGCCCAGCGCCCCCCAGGGTGCCATTGAGACCATCTTGCGGGAACTGGAGATGTTGTATTCTGTGATTAAAGTCGTAAGAGATGTGGCGCTAGCCCTGCAGACTGTGTACTCTGTTGGCAGGCATCTCTTTGAAATGTACAGATGGGGGCAGCAATGAGCTTCAGAGGGTCTGCTGGTCGGCAACACAGAACAGATCACACCTACCTTCTTGCCGCGACTGAGGCCCTACATTTCTGTGATTAAAGCCCTAGCAGGTGGGGTGCAAGCAATCTCAGGACCCTGTACAGAGTCACAGGCTCTGCTTGCTGGAAACTTTGTGAAATATACAGATCGTGGCCACAATAAACATCAGTGGTGTCTGCTGACTGGCTATAAAGTGCGCCCCGTACAGCAGCACTGGCCTTTGACAAACTACTTTTTTGTGTCATAATTTTTAAGCACTTCAATGTTAACTTTCATCTCAGTCATGGGTCAAGGCGAATGAATTCCAGCGAAGCACGTCTACTTATGAAAACCGAACAGAATGTAATTTTGACACTGAATTGTATTTTGCGCCGGTCCTGAATATCTCAAAGAAAGTGTGTGCGACTTATTTAACTGTCTTTGAATAAACGCGAGATTCACTGCAAAATTGACATTTTTTTCCCACGAGACTTGAAATGTTGCCTTCAATTTTTACAGGTCGCATACTGCAATGTGGAGAAAGAAGCCGTTCCTGGGCTCATTTGCATACCCATAATGCCATGGTGTGCAACTGCTACTTTGGGCTGGGTTATTCTGTTTAATTGTGCTACTGCTCGTGCAGTGATATGTTTGTAAGTTGGGGATGGAAAGCACAGAGTCCACGGATAGTGGGCCTTTCTCTGCAAAGTCACCCTTGGTGTAAATATTTCCACACGAGACCTTTATATAGCGCGTCGTAGTGAAAACTTTGTTTGCCAGCATTACATTATAGCGTCTGGAGTTTCCTCTCGCAGGTGTCCAGGGACAACACTGCGCGACTCGAGGCTGCCGCAGCATCTGAGGGGGGCTCCTTCAGAGCAACAGCGAAGGGCGCCGGCCGATAGAGGGAGCTCAGTCTCCGGCTACACTACAATCACAAGCCGCCAGAGGGAGCTCCGATGCGATTAGCCCAGCACCCACACCCACCAGTCACTAGATTAATCTCACCATAAGCGAGGTTAAATGACTTAGGAGAACTTCACATCGAGTGTTTCCGAGCGTCAGTCTGTACAAGAAATAAAGATTATTTCAAGTTACCTTGGCGGGGCTTGCTGGGCTTGCTTGTGTGCTTCCCAGAGAGACAGGAGATGGGGAAGCGCGCGCGCGCGGCCGGCGCCGATCCCTTTCCAGAGCGTGCTCGTGACATCTCCTGTCTCCTGGGAAGCAGACCCGGCAGCAATAGTATCGCGCCTGCGCGATGGCATATGGCTTCGCCATATGCATCGCAGGCGCGAGACCTAAAAAAAAGCGGGAGACTTTAAGAAAATAATTGGGAGGATTTATTTTCCCTATTGCCTTATATTAAAGGATAGACAATTTCAGGCGCTAGAAAGCTAAATTAAAGCAATATCCAGCTTTAAAAATCGTAAGTCTCCCACATGAACCGTGTTTGTTGGTATGTATGCGGAGGAGCAACTGAGTACTACAATTGTTATATTATGATGCGGTACTCGCTCTAGTGCATGTTTTTACTCAAGTTTCTGCAGCCAAAAGGTGCACCCAAACTATGCACATAGTAATACTAGACAGTGTGCTTAATCAGTCATCAGACCTTTGGTAAAACGGTGCAAAGTTAGTACCAACTGTAGTACTCCAAGATTTATTGCAGTTCTCTAAAATAACACAGTAGGCACACATTTATCACAAAAATATTCTTTAACATATTCTTTAGCTTGGCCTCATGTCTTGATTAAATACAACACAACACTTAAAAAAAATGCACATATGGAGGCCAAAGGTTTCACACAAAAAAAGTAATATTGTGCTCTATTGACAAATCAGGCATCCAACAATGACATGACCAATGCAATGCTATACATACACGGATGCTGATGGGAGAGGAGGACAACCACAACCATCTTTTTCTTGCATTGCCACAAAGTATGCACCTGTTCTTTGCTATAATGCAGAATTAGCAAACCAAGTCTGCAGCAGACCTTTTTAGGTCTGGCCTACTAGACAGTGCAAGCTGTTTGTTTGCCTAAAGAACTTTATTAGACTTACACTGGGCTTAGATCCCACCCATTTCTTACCACGGGTTGATTTTCGTTTTACTGTTGTTTATTGTTAGCTTGAATGGGCTTGCCTTCTTTTTGTGTTTGTTCTTTCCCAGCAGCATAGCGTCATTGTTTGTGTCATTTCGCTTCTTACTTTTTAAGCACATCATTTATCTTTGTGATTAAACACTCCATAAGAGTGCATGTGTTTCCCAGCAGACTCCCTTGTGGGCTTCTGGTCTCCCCACCCATGCTCCACAATGCGGTCTTACCACATTGTACACTTCCTGCCCTCTGTGTTGTTTCCGCCCCACAAGTCCTAGGTGTTGCTTCCCTCCCCGGGCTTCCGTGTTGCTACCTCCCATTCGCATCCTACAAGGGATCTAAAATAAAGTATTGGTCTTGCATGGATGGGTGAGGACAGGAGGGTACTAGAGACAGGTCAAACCAGTCTTGTTCTGTCAGGGCAGCAACCTTTCAAGCACTTTGTATCTAATCCCGACATGTGCAGGGTGTCAGCCTGGCTAGAGTCTGAGCCATGTCACGAAAAAGGCTCGGTAGAAGCTCACCCACCATGAGGAGAATGACCAGGACTTGTGACTCAAATCCCTCCTCAAAACTGGACCTTCTTTGGCTTAGGATGAGTTGGTGAAAGCTGGGCCTTATAAAGGTTACGTACTTTCTGTTCAGGTTGTCAACTTTGATTGCTCTCTTAGTTTACCTCACTCATGAGGTATAACTGTACACCCCGAGCCTTATCCCATTTACTGTAATCCTACATATCCTGGTTGCTTAAAAGAGCTTCCAGGCATTGCACTTCAGAACACTTTTAGATGAACACTACAATGGGTATGTGTATTTTTATTTATGAAATGATTTTTGTATAGCATGCACAAGACCTCAGCGTATTAGAGCGGTTTACATAGGAACTAATGACGTTACAGTAAGTTTGATGGAGGTGAAAAGAAGAGGTATATTATATTAGAGAAGTTAATCTCCAAGCCACCTTAAGATAGAGGTATCCAATATATACGTGTTGTCCCTTTATAAGGGATCAGATGTAATGCAGGATGGTAGCAGGGAACAGATTATACAGAAGAGCAGTGGGTCAGCTCTGTCTTTTTCTGCCATGGTAAAGGACTCCGCATGTAGGGGCCTGCAGGTGCCTTGAAGAGTAGGGTATTCAGTTTCTTTTTGAAAGTTTTCTGCAAGAGGATTGATGTAGGGAGGGAAGGTGTTCCATAATCTCAGTGCACAGCCTGAGAAGCTCTGTTTAATCAATCTTGATTTCTTTCTGGCAGGTGATTTCAGCATTAGTGAGTCTGTGTTTCTTGGACTATTGAAATTCAGAGTTTTTGGTTGAGGTATATAGGGCTGGTCTCCTGTAGTGCCTTGTGAGTTATATAGGCTACTATGAAAATGCTCCTAACTGTCAGGGGGAGCCAAGCGAGAGATGCTAGAATGAGTGAGATCCGGTCAAATTTCCTGAACCCTCAGATTAGTCTGGGTGTTGTGTGTAGAATTGCGCTAAAAGGTGTCAGGTACGTTTTGGGGGGAGAAGAGAATTACCGTAATCTAGTCTTGAGCAGACAAAGGATTGAACACCTAGTTTGCAGTCCTCAGTTGGAATGAATCACTTGATCCATCGTAATAGCTTGTGGTGAAATTGTGCTACCTTTGCTAGGTTACTGAATGATCCTGAAAGTTTAGGTGTTTGTCTAGAGTAACTCCCATGGATTTGACGCCTTCTACAAAGTTCGGTTTGTTGTCTAACAGGGAGCTGTCTTCAAGTCACTTAAGAGCTGGGGGAGGGTGTGTTGACTGGCAGGGGAGATCAGAAAAATGTCACCTTTGTGTGCTTTCAGTTTAAGGTGTGCATGGTTATCAAAGACTTGATTTCAGTGACTGTTTAAGAGGCAATGGTGATGCTTTCACAGGAGGAGATTTTCAAGTAGAGCTGCATCTGTGTAGAAGTGCTAGCTTATTCTCAAGGGCTTGAGAACAGAAGCGAGGGGTTGTGCGAGGGAAAGTGTATGGTGCCTTGAGAAACTACCTGGTAAAGTTTTATTTAAGAGGAGGCGCTAGCTATTTTGACACACTGACCCCAGTTTTCTAGAAAGGAGGTGAACCATCTGAGAACTGCACCATTCTGGGCTATTATGGTTTTGAGAGCTTTTAGGAGTGTGGAGTGATTGACTGTGTCTAAGGCTGCCCTTAGATCAAGGAGGAGGCAGGATTCGCCATTGTCCAGTACTTTGAGAGTTGTCGATGATTTTGAGGCCAGCGGTTTTGCACTGGTGTCTTATTCTGAAGCCGGATTGGTGATTATCACGTAGGTTGTGTTCATTGAGGGGTGTTTTCACTTGCACTTCCACATTGGTCAGCAAGAAAAGGGTGGAGATGGAACATAAGTTATCGATGTCCAATATACTGCATGGTTATTTAAGTGCCACAGGGGTTATGCCAATGTTGATTTGAGGTGGTCCTCACTGGGTATATATTGATCCTAGAGGTTTAGGAGTGCCTGCAGGGTTTGGTTATCTGTCACTTCTTGGCTGCATATAACTTATTCCCTAGTTGACTCCACCTGTCAACATGCTACGCACTCTATGACAGTCTCAACTTTAGCTGACTGACCACTCCTAAAATGAAAGGTATGAGTAGCAGCACCTATCCTCCAACTTTCCGCAACACCTCATGCAAACCCATGTTCTCAGCTCCATGTTTGAAGCACATCTTTAAATTTGGCAAATCTCACGCAATACCTCACACATGTATGCAAAACGACATCCAAAGCTGTACCAACCATGCACCCTGAAAGGCTGCCAGGAGCCCAATGCAAAAAGGAGCGTCTATGGTCTCGTCAGCCCATCGGTTCAATGTAAAGATGAAAATGATCTGTATGCTAAAACTCTGGGTAATAGATGTAGGAGATTCTGCAGCATTTTTAATGGTTATGCCACATTTACCACATCATACACAATCTGTTCAGTGCACATCCAGCAATCATAAAGGTGAGAACTTTGCCTAGATTAGGCGAACATCCTCAAACGATCGGCACAGGGAAAGAGCTAATGCCTTACTTATTTACTAACTAATTTCTCCGAATCTGGAATAATCTCCTGATATAATGCATGCTTTGCCTTGTATGTTGCTTGATTTAGTCAACTATACCACATAATCTGGGCCCTCTTTGACATACATTCCTTTAGGCTCGGTTAGTAAAAATATATTTTTTATTGGCATTACGTAACCATGTAACATACACACTAGAAGCAAAAAATAAATAATGTAACTAAAAACAAATCAAAATGGAACTCCTGTTCACCATAAAATGAATCAAACATTCCATACTCTCTCCCTTTACTTTGCAGCTCTTGGTCCCATTTCATAATATGATGAAGCCTCCAATAAAAAAAATAAAAAAACGATTTTCCTCTGTAAGCTCATTTTTTTCCATCAGAGGAACTAGACGTAGAGAAATACCGTCTGGCAGGAGCCAGGAATGAAAGCTGGTATCAGGCTTATAGGAAAGCAACCGCAAATCCCTTCAGTAATCATGTCAAAAAGCTGCTGAGTCTCTAGTGCCCCTAAGGTACAGCAGCAGGTGCTTGTAAAGGGGCGGCATTAAAATAGAAAAGCCTCTATCTGTGCTACCACTTGATTTAAAAAATAGAAACACCTACCTAATCACAAAACCGTTTGATATCAATATACACGAAACTAAGCAATTCGTTACTCATGAATTGGCAGTCAATGTGCAGCTTTGACTTATTTATTACGCAAGAGTTGCTTATTCAAAAGCATCTTAAAATGATCACTAACAAAGCCAATAGGCCTGGCATAGACTGCCACCTTTTGGCTTTGTCAGTTCAGTTCAAAATGCTTTTATTCGGTTTGTCAAAACATAACCATATAAGCAAAGTATACAACATACATCCATAAAACATTAATGTAAGTTAAAAACATCAGAGTTAACAATTCTCAATTACAACTCATGATAAAAGCAACACTGGGTACCAAAAAATAAATATCACGAGTTTGCTATACATCTCTCCTGGAAACTATACATATGTACAACACCATACCCCTTATGTGCACATTTAGCAATAAATTAATAGTTAGAAAAATGCAACAGCATTTACCGAAATACACTTTTTTTTATGTTTGTTGCGTGATTTACATAGCAAACCTTGTCAGGGCTTGCCTGAGATCCAAGCCTGGCTCGCGCCTCCCTGTAAATTTGTTGGCTCCCCCACCTCTACTGCTTCCTGTGTCCAGTCACAGGAACCAGGACTCTCAGATCCCCTACGGTAGGTCTATGCCACCACGGCTTCTTCTAATGCCTGTCCGCATAACCAGCGCCTTTACAGCAGAAAGACATTTCCACATCTAAAGAAAGCCGTTCAACTTTTGCAGCAAGTTCTTTCAAATGGCGCCACCTAGCAGTGGCTGCCCTTAAGTGCATCCTTCTGAGCAGATTGCAAATGCAGGTCAAGACGGGGGCCGTTTGTTTGCATTATGTAACTATATTTTTCAGCCGCAATGCAGGGCTCTGAAAGATGTGGGGCCTGGGCTGCCCCCTCCTATAATGGTCCTGATCACCTACATTTTAACATCTCCCCTCCACGCCTTGTCGTGCGACTGACACCCCCCTCTCCCTGCTCTTACTGTGCTAAGCCACCACCCACTGAGGCCTGTCTCTAGGACTGTAAGTCTGTGGGTGAGCACTAGACTCTGGTACCTGCTAGACCATGGGAGTCAAGAGGCCAACCAGCGAACCACAGGACAAGACTTCTTTGTGCTGTGGTGCACAGGATTGGTAACACTTCAATAAAAAAAATAATAATGTGGCCCACCAAGCTTACGGGTGCAGACTGGTGAGGTATAAGCAGCTTGTTGACGGGCAAGATAACATTGTATATAAATATCTGAAGTCACTCTTCGCTAAAGGCATGAAGAGGTATAGAAAATGCTGCATTTGATGAGTTGCAGGATGATGAACAGTAAAACGCACTTTCCGTATTCTCATTGTTTTAGCATGGGCAATGGAATTGTGTGGTTCTGAGGCCACAGCATTTTCTGTGCAATTATGAATTACCCACAGACGAGATCATGTGGTTTCAGTGTGGTATAACCATAGAATTTCCCACAGTTGCCACATATTCTACTATCTTGTGCAAAATTTGCAAATTGGAACAAAAAGATATACTTTCAGCTCCAAGAGAACAAGAGTTAGTAAAAGGAACGCACCATGCGTGGTGCAAAGCAGGGCAAACGCTTAGCAAAGATTAACCGGTCACCTTTCAACTGCTTGCTGTATGCATGTATCAAACTGGTAGTAATGTAGTGGAAGCTTTACCTAGGTGGTATTATGGCACCCATTTTATGGGCTGACAAAAGGGCCTTGTCTGCAGCTTTAGAAGAATCCGGACATATTAAACATACTTCAGAGAGTGACTTAAATGTTTTTGTTCATGCAAATTTGTATTGTACCACAAATAATCTCCTACGCCAGTTATTTCAAGTTCACAGAAAATTTGTGAAAGTTTACTTGTACTTTTAAGGTCATATCTCATTAATCTTACAATACTTACTCCTACATGTTTACGGTAACATACTGCTATGCAAGCATGTTTCAAATTTGAAAGCAGTGATTCTAGAGGCTCATTGTGGACACAGAGTAAAATCGAACTTGAAGGCTAACTCTAAAACATAACAGAACATACATGCAGAATAATAGAGGCATACTGTGAGGATTGTGGTGTATTGTATGGTGTGGCATAGTTGCCACCATTTGAAAAAAGAATCATGGGACACTTTGCAGCACAGGGCTGCTGCAGATAAAAAATTCTTGTTTGCGTACCTGTGTGTAATAAAGAGGAGCAGTTTCTGCAACAATATTACCCGGGACAGTCTCTAACTTGCCGAGACAGTCTCTAACTTGCCGGGACTGTCCCTGCAAAAAAGGGACTGATGGTAACTATGGTGTGGTTGTGTGACCTCACCATGTAATTCACTCACGAAACAGTCTTGGGTCCAATCAGGCTTGTTTGCAAAACCTCTAGCTCAATCCCGGGTAGGTGTGGCTTTGAGCAGAAAGGCTTAAACAAAGGAACTAGTGTAACACATTTTGATGTATCAAACCACAAAATAAGAAGGCCACAACACACAAAAGAAATGTGGCACCAATTTAGAACAATAGGTTATATGTTTATGTATTTTAACACCAAAACTAACACAATCCACCAGTAGGTTCCAGAGATATATATTTTTACGTGCAAAGTAAATCTCAGCTTTTCACTCAAAAGCACAAACAAGCATTGATAGCCGTAAAGTTTGGAACGTTCTAAAACTTTTTAAAAGTTGTGTTCGACTACTCCAGCCAGGATTGGGCGACCAAGTACGAGACAGGGAGAAGGTCAGATGGCCAATAAGGAAAATTTGGACAGTTACCTGGTTACAAAAGCAGTCTTAAGTCCAGTTCCACGCTTTATGCAAGGGGCACCATAGGCTTCAATGGAATGGCCATGATGTTGGGGATACAGGATACTGTTTGGTTGACAGAGGTCTTCCTGAAGTTGTTCCTCGGACCACGGGTCAGGTGTGGTGACTTTGGCCACCAGGGTCTATTCTCTTGAAGTCATCTATGATCCAGCAGAAGTCCAGTAACGACTGAGTCTATGGTCACAGCAAGTCCAGAGGTTTCCTTTGGTGAGGACTAGTGTCAGTCTTGGGCTACTAACCAGCACTCTGACAACGCTCCTTATGGCCTGACGAAGAGCGGTCTTCTTGACTGCAAGTCGGCAGTCAGAGGCAATTTGATGAATCTGGCTACTGATAGGTCAGAACAGCTACTTTAGCTTTATCGTCTTGGTGCTGGAACAGGAAGTTAGCTGACTGACTCTTGGAGTTTACCTTTTCTGACTGGGCCTCTGAAACAACTTTTCCATGAGCGAGGCACCACAGGCCTAGTCCTCTCTTTGCTAGCCCAAGGAGAAGCAGGTGCAGTGCAGCAGTTGCTGCACCCTCTCTTGCTCGGTCCAGGGGTCAGCAGGGCAGTCCTTCTTTGGTCCTCTTTCCAGTAAAGATGTGATCCAAGGTCTGGGTGCGAAAGGTACCATATTTATGCCCAGAAAGTACCCTCAGGTGATGAAGTGGTCACTTACAAATGGGCTACCAAGTTCCCTCCCGCCTGATGACGTCCGGGTATGTGTGGTATCTAGCAATCCCAGAATGAACTATTCTGTCCACTCCCAAGATGTAAGAACCCCTCTCTTGATTTGGGGTGCTTGGCAGCCCTACCCCAGAGGTGTTGTTACCGGACGGCTACATACCCACAGAGAATTCATTTTTGTAACTGATCTCTCTCCTCTTTGTTCCCGCCGCCAGCCTGCATACCTAAACGAAGGGGTAGCCCCTCCCGATTGTGGTTGTCATTTGCCCATCACTTCTCTTTTGAAGCTCGACTTTAGGGCTCACAACCAGTGTGGCTTCCCGCTTGGCGGAGGTAACACCTCTCTCAACGGCAGGCCTCTTTGTTCCTGTCCATGAGAGTCAAGAGGGCAGAAGGCGGTCTGGTGACCAGCAGCTGTGGATTGCCTCCTGAGAAACTGGGCAATAGAATGGCAACTTTCTACAAGTTGCATTTCCTTAAAAGTGACCTTAAAATCGACTTGGGCATTAAGTCAGGATTATTGTCAAAATTAATTTGATACCTTGAAGTGCCCATTTTGGTGGTCCCATTCAGGAGTCAGCACAGTTGAGGGGTGAGTGTGCAACCCTGTACTTCCCAAAGGGGGCCACCGTCTTTTCAACAGAAAAAAACGAGAGTTTGGGGCATTTACTGTTAGGACATATTAAAGTACATGCCCTACTTAATAATGTACAGATACCTGCCTTAATCATAGATAGGCCTTTCTTAGGAGAGACATTTACATTATCGAGGGGAGTGTGACCTTTGCCATTGGTTTAAATTGCCAAGTCAAACAAGCATTTTGAAACTGCTACTCCAGGCTGCAGTGGCAGGCTAAAGGGACAGTAGTACTTTGTCGTACTTAGGGTTTCACAATTAAAGCTGCAGCCCTGGGTACCTTTGGTACCAAAAAACAAGAGACTTGTAAGTAATTTAATTAATGCCAATTTGGGGTAGCCAAATTAACATACACTTGGTAAATGGCTAGAACACTTACATTGAGGTCTGGTTAGCAGGATTAAGTGCACTCCGAGACAAAAAAACACATTACATCAGTTCAAAACTTTGGGGGTGATCATGGGAAAAGGGGTATTTCCATACACGTGTTTACTAGAACGACTCGTTATATTGAGTAAATGCATTATAAATGCAGTTACAATGCAGTACATTAGCTAGCCTTATTTTCCCGCTTAGTGCAACATTGCTTATTTCTCACAATCGGATGTATGACGTTACAACGCATACCTTTACAAAGCATTTTTTACAACGCAACATCCATTACAATGCATTCCATTACAACGCATGCCATTACAACAAATTTTTTAAAACTACCTTTACAACGGATTCCATTACATCGCATACTACCTTTACAACGCATACCATTACAACGCATAACATGACATTGCATGTAAGGTAAGTATTGGATAGTGTAGGGGTAAAAATTACTATTCTAACTCCAGGGGGTGCAATAGTAGGGTAATTGTTGGATAGTGTAGGGGTAAAAATTACTATTCTAACTCCAGGGAGTGCAACAGTAGGGTAAGTGTTGGATAGTGTAAGGGTACTATGTGTTGTAATGCTATGCATTGTAATGGCATGCGTTGTAATGGCATGCGTTGTAATGGCATGCGTTGTAATGGCATGCGTTGTAATGGCATGCGTTGTAATGGCATGCATTGTAAAAGTTTCATTGTAATGGTAGGGTAGTGCGTTGTAAAGGTTGTTTCCCCTCACAATCTATTTTACTCTAGGAATTAGAAGTGATGAGGTCAGAAATGGCGATCCTATGCAAGACAATACCCTTATTTGCATAAGGTCTAACGTACTGTGTTCATTCTTAACCCCTTCACTGCTGCGGCAATTCCGCCGCAGCGCTGGTGGGGGGGGTCCGAGCGGCGCTCGCATGCTTGTGACGGAGCCGCTCTGTCACGAGCCGCGGTTGCGCTGTGCTCATGACGGAGCGCTCCGTCATGAGCATGGAACCGGTTAAGGTTCCTATGCCTTTTGCATAGCATTGAGATGCTTTTTTTAATTAATTTGTTTTAAAATGACAAACTAGAGAAAAATAAACTGTCACAGAACGCGAACAATATTTTGCCTTTTTCTGCTGTATAATTTGGTAGGCCATGACATAAATAATCTAGACCTCAATTGCAACATAATTCCAGTGGCCCTGGTTTTACAACAGTGCACAGAATGGCTGACCCAACTATTGTGAGAAGCAGAGAGAGTACTGGCTCAGTGGAACACACTGACATTTTCTGTCACTCCTTCAGCTTCAATTTCCAGCACCCCGTGCACCTCAAATGCACTAACAAACTAATGTTTCCTTGGTGAACGTTGTTTTTTAACAACACGTTAAATAAAGGCCCGAACGTGCTGAATGTGCTCCGTCACTCAGCTGAGAAGAACCCTGACTGCGGCTGAATTTATGTCACTTGGAGGGAGCGCGGGATATGTGCAGAGGGAAGGGGCCTTGGCCGAGGTAAAAATAGATCGGCTGCAAGGATAATCGAGGCTAGCCTTCAGATAAAGCGCCGGGAATCCGAAAGCCCTTTCACTCACATCCGTGGAGAACACACAGAATGGATAAAAAAAAAAAAAAACACAGAGGAACGCTTTCCTTTCGTATGCAGCGGGGGAGGGGCAGAAGGCTGACTGAATATGGAACGTCGGCCTTAATTCAAAGTACGCTGCTGAGTCAGCGACATTGCGCCGCCTTACACAAGCGGCGCTGTTTTCACACCGGTGACGACAGCAGCAGACCGGTGAGCCCGGTGAAGGCAGGGCAACGAAGTGACGAAGTCACATCATCCATGCAGCCAAAGGTTTCTATGCAAACCGGTTTCCATTGAGACGCACCTAAGTGCTTTCTTTAGGCTGTCCACGAATTTCCACCTGAAGCAACATTATTTGTTAAAATGGAAAACGAAATATCTGTTGAGGGCGTTGTTGCTTTGGCGGCGGCAGTAGGCCAGTAAACTGCTCGTGACGTGTGTGCTAAGAATGCCCTGTCCAACTTAAGGGAGTTAGAAAAATATGGCAAGGAAACTCGAGGAGGTTTCGTTTTAGGTTCATTCAGTGACAACACAAAAGGATGGGGTTCCCCTGCAGAAGGTCGGCCCTAGTACCACGCATCAAGGGTTAGACTAACGAATTTTAGTGCGGTTGTCCGCATCACGCACTAAAATGCAATAATCACGCATTATAGAGGTCCTCTGGGACGGTCAGGAGGCCTTCAACAAGCTGTCTAATAAAAGCAGCCAGCTTGCCTTACTCTGACTGCACTCCCTCTGGCTGCACAGCAGTGCTGCTCGCGGAGCCCGGCTGGGAGGGTGAGCATTAACCCCTTGCATGCTGCCGCGATTCTGCGCCTGTGCGGCAAAATCGCGAGTGGGCGGGTTTATGACGGCCCCCAGCCGTCATCAGCACACGAGCGCCGTAGTGCATGACGGATGGGGGCAGTCAGCAGCATGCAAGGGGTTAAAGGTGTTACAACTAAGTTGTTATTTACAATTTCACGTGGCTTCCACGATTTGCTGCAAGTATGGCCTCTCTGAGCCACGTGGTCATGCAGCGATGCGTCAGTGAGTGAAAAAAACAAACAGTGGGATCCATCTGGACCCAGCCTTACATGGACCAGTGTATGTTGTCTCGCACCAGTGACCACACACCATGGACAGCGATTGACGCTCTGGCAGCAGCAGGTCTTGGTTTTCTTTTCATATTGCCAAATGCCACCCTCACAGTGTTCTAAGGGGGGTAAGGGGAGAGGTCGCGCTGGCAGGCAGTGGGCGTGGTGTACAAGATGCTTTCCCCTTTTTGCAGCTGGCCTGCCTGCACTCCAGACAACTTGGCCCGCCCTCGCCTGTAGCCATTGGTCATGTGTGTTGGGGGACGAGATCCATGTCTGGTCTGGTATCCGAGCCCACACTTTAAAAGAGCCGGCCAATCGTTTCCACTAGTGAAAGTGTCCATAACACAGCGTGCAAAAAGCACAGGAAGCAGCAGTGCAAGTTTCCCCAGCACAAATAAAGGGATCGCACAGGTAGCAGCAGTGCAAATGTCCTCTTACACATTTACGACAAACACAGCTTGTGCAGCAGCATTGCAGCCTTCACCCACATACATACAACAGCTGAAGCACAGGCAGCCCCATTGCAACTTCCCTTACACACAAAATAAGCATTGAAAATGCAGTAGGTCTCGCCTTTGATTAAGTTAAAGCCATTTTCTTTGCTAATGGTACTGTATAGCAAAGTAAATGGCTTTAACAGGGCGAGACCTATTGCATTTTCGATGCACAGAGACACATGGACACAAAGGCACAGAGAGGTTGGGGGTGGGGAGGGGGCCCCCTCTGCCACCTTACTCGACATCTTGAGGCCCACATTTTCAAGACTTCACCAGTGAGGCCCCAGTGCGGAGTATGAGGCCCCTCTGCCGGCCCTACAAGGTAATGAGCAGCACAGACCGCCCTGTGACTGGTGTGGGGGGAGCCTGAGGGAGAAGTAGAGATGGGGGGAACCGGGGGTAGCTGGCGGGGTGTGAGCCTGGCTGGTTGTGATCAGAAGGACAGGGAAGGCTGCCAGAGGGTGGGTGCGAGAGGGGTGGTGTAGGACAAAGATATGAAGAGAAGATGGCGGATGAAAGTGAAATGAAACAAAACACTCACCGTCGTCCCGAGTTTCAAAATGTAATGTTAGCCGACAAAGACAACCCGTGATGGGGCCAAGGTAAGTGAAGGACAAAATCCAACGAGCGGGCCACGCTCGGGAATTACTAATCACAGGAAGATCCGAAGTCAGGCTGCGTGATCAATGTCCATCCTGCCTGCGCTCCCCGCGGTGCGCCTCACTGAGGGCACTCATTTCTGACTGAAAAAACACTGCTTGGCAGGCTAATGGCAATAACTTTAGCCCCCAGGCAGAACCGGGTGTGCGTGAGAGGTACCAGCTCAGACAGACGGGGCTCGGCCCAGCCATGACTCCCGCTCTCAGTAATGATTCCTTGGCCTGTCAGCTGTCGGTAATGACCGGGGTGAAAGAGTTGTTGCGCTGGCTCTAACTGAGTGCCCGCGTTAACGAGCCAAGTCTAGGTAACAGAGAGCAATTTGTGCCGTAATGACAGACTTGTGTCTGTGCAACATGAATCCTTGCCATTCAGAGTCATAGGAAGCAATAACAAGCCCGGGAATGCGGCGTGAAGGCAGCGTGATTTCTAATACATGCCAAATCACAGAGCCGGACTGGCATGTGCACACGCCCACTAATGTAAGAAAACGTTTATGACGAATGGAAAATAGGAGAGCCAGTCCAAGTGGGCCATCCCAAAAAGCTAAAGGGAGGCAACATACAGAGCTCTTTTCCAATGGCTGGCCACCATTTACCATACCATTAGACGTAATGGGGTAACCCGGTAATCCTCAGAACCTGGGTCAGGTAATGTAAACAAACAAGCATTGGAAATGCAATAGGTCTCGCATTAGGAAAGTTTGAGCTATTGGTATTGTAAATGACACTTTTTTATTTATGTGTTGGTTTTGAAAGTAGCAAAATTAATAGCTTTGTCAGTTACAATGTCAATAGTTTTAACTTTTGCAAATGTGACATCTATAGCATTTGTAATGCAATGTGTGTTGTATTTACGTGACTTAGATGTATTGATATTACAAATAACAATGGCTTTTAATTTTGTAAATAATTAATACTTAAATAAAAGTTATTGTAATTTATAATGGCAATGGCTTAAACGTTTGTAAATAACTTTTGTGAAGATTATGTTCAGTGTATGTTATTGTGACGAAAATCCAAGAACATTGCATTTGCACCTACACACACACACACAGAGAGCCACAAACAGATGTGGTGGTGGTGGATCTGGGGGATATGGTGGTGGTGGATCTGGGGGATATGGTGGTGGGGGATATGGTGGTGGTGGATGTGGTGGTGGTGGTGATGGTGGATGTGGTGGTGGTGATGGTGGATGTGGTGGTGGATGTGGTGGTGGATGTGGTGGAGGTGGTGGATGTGGTGGTGATGTGGTGGATGTGGTGGTGGTGGATGTGGCGGTTGTGGATGTG
Source organism: Lissotriton vulgaris (assembly GCF_964263255.1). Lineage (NCBI taxonomy): Eukaryota > Metazoa > Chordata > Amphibia > Caudata > Salamandridae > Lissotriton > Lissotriton vulgaris. The sequence continues at coordinate 1,248,636,622 of NC_141689.1, read as the reverse complement.
GTGAAAGTGGTGGTGGATGTGGTGGTGGATGTGGTGGTGGAAGTGGTGGTGGAAGTGATGGTGGTGGGTGTGGTGGATGTGGTGGTGGTGGATGCGGTGGTGGTGGATGCGGTGGTGGATGAGGTGGTGGATGTGGTGGTGGTGGATGCGGTGGTGGATGAGGTGGTGGATGAGGTGGTGGTGGATGTGGTGGTGGATGCGGTGGAAGTGGTGGTGGTGGATGTGGTGGTGGTGGATGTGGTGGTGGTGGTGGATGCGGTGGTGGTGGATGTAGTGGTGGTGGATGTAGTGGTGGTGGATGTAGTGGCGGTGGTGGATTTGGCGGTGGTGGATGTGGCGGTTGTGGATGTGGTGAAAGTGGTGGTGGATGTGGTGGTGGGTGTGGTGGATGCGGTGGTGGATGAGGTGGTGGATGAGGTGGTGGATGAGGTGGTGGATGTGGTGGTGGATGTGGTGGTGGATGTGGTGGTGGATGTGGTGGTGGTGGATGTGGTGGTGGTGGATGCGGTGGTGGATGAGGTGGTGGATGTGGTGGTGTATGTGGTGGTGTATGTGGTGGTGTATGTGGTGGTGTATGTGGTGGTGGATGCGGTGGAAGTGGTGGTGGTGGATGTGGTGGTGGATGCGGTGGAGGTGGATGTAGTGGTGGTGGATGTAGTGGTGGTGGATGTAGTGGTGGTGGATTTGGCGGTGGTGGATTTGGCGGTGGTGGATGTGGCGGTGGTGGATGTGGCGGTGGTGGATTTCATGGTGGATGTGGAGGTGATGGTGGATGTGGTGGTGGATGTGGTGGTGGTGGTGGATGTGGTGGTGGTGGTGGATGTGGTGTTGGATGTGATGGTGGATGTGGTGGTGGATGTGATGGTGGATGTGGTGGTGGATGCGGTGGTGGTGGATGCGGTGGATGGGGTGGTGGATGGGGTGGTGGATGGGGTGGTGGTTGTAGTGGATGTGGATGTAGTGGTGGTGGGTGTGGTGGTGGTGGTGCATGCGGTGGTGGTGGATGTGGTGGTGGTTGTGGTGGATGTGGTGGTGGTGGATGTGGTGGTGGATGTCATGGTGATGGTGGATGTGATGGTGGATGTGATGGTGGTGGATGTGGTGGTGATGGTGGATGTGGTGGTGATGTGGTGGATGTGGTGGTGATGTGGTGGATGTGGTGGTGATGTGGTGGATGTGGTGGTTGTGGATGTGGTGAAAGTGGTGGTGGATGTGGTGGTGGAAGTGATGGTGGTGGGTGTGGTGGAAGTGATGTGGTGGTGGAAGTGATGTGGTGGGTGTGGTGGATGATGGATGTGGTGGTGGATGTGGTGGTGGATGCGGTGGTGAAGTGGTGGTGGATGTGGTGGTGGATGTGGTGGTGGTGGATGTGGCGGTGGTGTATGTGGTGGATGTGGCGGTGGTGTATGTGGTGGTTGTGGTGGTGGATGTCATGGTGGATGTGATGGTGGATGTGGTGGTGGATGTGATGGTGGATGTGATGGTGATGGTGGATGTGGTGGTGGATGCGGTGGTGGTGGTGGATGCAGTAGATGTGGTGGATGCGGTGGTGGTGGTAGTGGTGGTTGTAGTGGATGTGGTGGTGGATGTAGTGGTGGTGGATGTGGCGGTGGATGTAATGGTGGACGTCATGGTGGATGTGGAGGTGATGGTGGATGTGATGGTGGATGTGATGGTGGATGTGATGGTGGATGTGGTGTTGATGGTGGATGTGATGGTGGATGCGATGGTGGATGTGGTGTTGATGGTGGATGTGGTGGTGGATGTGGTGTTGATGGTGGATGCGGTGGATGTGGTGATGGTGGATGCGGTGGTGGATGTAGTGGTGGTGGGTGTGGTGGTGGTGGTGGATGCGGTGGTGGTGGATGTCATGGTGGATGTCATGGTGGATGTCATGGTGGTGGTGGTGTTGGTGGTGGATGTGATGGTGGATGTGGTGTTGATGGTGGATGTGGTGGTGGATGCGGTGGTGGTGGATGCGGTGGATGTGGTGATGGTGGATGCAGTGGTGGTGGTGGTTGTGGTGGTGGTTGTGGTGGTGGTTGTGGTGGATGTGGTGGTGGATGGAGTGGTGGTGGGTGTGGTGATCCTGTGGGTTCCATAAGGGTTTGTGACAGAGAAAAGATGATCTTATTTCAATAACATTTAAATTTGTGTCTGCAATTACAATGTGATACAACCTATGTCCATCTAATTCTTTCAAAACGCCATGTGCCTCAAATATAAAAGACATGCACTGTTTATTCAGCACGTTTTATGCTTTTTTTTTCCCAGTGAACATTTGTACAATCTGAACTCTATCATTGGCTAATATTGTCTATTTAGTCACACAAAAAAACGAGCATGCATTCCATCTAGACATTGACACTATGCAGCTCTGGGGCCTAGCATTTGGGCTTAAACAGCCTCTGAAAACTGAATCCAAGGGACCGTTTCGTTTGGCAGGAGGGAAATATAGCGCCAGCTATGGGATTTATTACGCTGGCATTAACTTCGCCTAACAAGTCACTTGTGTAACATCAATATTTAAATGAGCCTGTGTTAAAGTTTACACCAGGGGATCCCCGCTTCAAAAGGCTCAATCGAGCATTACAGGCCATTGATTTGCTGGCACTGCAAGGACCAGCGAACAGACCCACTGCAACACACTGGGAAGAGAACTGAAAACAAATATCTGAACAGCGCACGATCAAGGCAGAGGCGTCGCGGCTGTTCGCTCAGAAGCAAGCTGCGTTTTTAAAGGAGATTATGAATTTGGCAGCGTTCAGCCCTTCAAATCCTATAAGTAATTTTGACTACAACTATTGCCGTTTTTGCGGCTTTCTGCAGCCTTTGTAGTCCGGGAGTTAAACGCGTGTTTGCTGCACACATTTATTATAGCAATATTCCACTTGGTAACAATACTTTTAAACCGTCTTAATATCAGGTAAACCACAGAACCAAATAAAGAATACAAATAACATGTGTGTGCTGTTGTTCAGTGGGTGTGCCGGTTTCTACTTAACCAAGCATTGAAGTATGGTATCTTCGCCAGCCGGCTTCAGTGAAGGCACTCATTAGCCGGGATCGCCTTTGGTTTCACTCGGTGTCAGACACATGTCACCCCTTGAATGGGCTGTTGTGGTGCACAAGATATGGAGCCAATCAATACGTGTGTAAGCTTGATTAAAAAAAAAGCGCCGTGATCTCTGGGAGCGATGAAGTCGTGCGGGGCCCCCTCACAATTCTCGTTTCTGAGAAATCTGTAAAAAAAACACGGATGAAAAGGTTACAGTTCTACCTCGCCGGTACTCGCGTGAAATTGCTTGTCGCTGTTTTCTGGCAGTGATTGCCGGGTCTGTGCTGCTAGCATTAACCATGCTGACAGGGCATACGTTTTACGGATGGCGGTGGTTGCCCGGCAGATTACTGTACAATGTAGATTTAATCTCTCCCCGGTCCTGACAATTTCAAGCGAAAGGTTGTGAAATATCCAACTGCTGTCCTGAAACAAGACGGAGGGAAGGCAGAGAAGGGGGCGGGGGAGGAGAAATGCGACATGGCAGGCAGGGGAGGGGGCCGAGCGACGGAGGGAAGGCAGAGAAGGGGGGGGGGAGGAGAAATGTGACACGGCGGGCAGGGAAGGGGGCGGAGCGGGGAGAGGGTGTGAAAGCAGCAGGGGCCTTTGAAGTGAAGCTAAGCTTCACTTCAAAGGTGTGGGAGCCGCCATATCTCATCCTTATGTGGAGGACTTTAACTGCACTGAGATTCTACTGACTTGTACAAACCTCAGGCACCTCTGAGGGAACAGACGGCGATTTGGTGATGTGCACGCGCATTTTAGGTCAATGCGCTTGCGCATTGACCTAAAAGCCACGGGCACAGCACCAAATCGCCCAGTTAGGTAAAGTCTGTTTAAGACGCTATAGTCTCGCCTCTTCAATGCGCTTGTGCATTGAGAGGCGAGACCTAAAAAGGTGGTTCTTTTGGGAAAAGTAATTGCTTTGAAAACTTATTATATACAGAAGGAAAGAAATATCTAGCATGATTACACAAGAACAAAAATTATCATACATATAAACAAAAAAACAAATTATTTGACATATCCATTATACAACACAATAGTTTCAAGAGAATACATTTTTTCTTTGTGGTTGAAAACTCTGTGTGGTTGGATATATAGACAGAACTTCGACGTTTCGACCCTAGATGATTGCGGTGATTTTAGTACATCTATGGCAGGTCTTCATCAGGACTGGACAATTGTAGGACAGCCTTGATTTGAGTAGGTGTATTATGCGATTTGTCTTCAACTTTTGGGTGGAGATTGTCAGCCAACAACCCCCTTCTGCATGAATGGCGCAAGGTAATCTTTTGTGATTTCCGAGTCTTCTTCCTAGAGCAGTGAAGAAGTTTGTGTAGGGCGGTGCCGCCGTGGCTATAGCTTGAGCGGAGAGGCAGGGACGTCATAATCCGTCGGGTGTGGTTCAATGAATGTCAAATAATGTATGTTTTTTGTTTATATATATGATAATTTTTGTTCTTGTGTAATCATTTGGAGCACTCAGTCACCATTCACGACTCGCCCACCTAATGTATCCTTATTGTTTGTATTGCTGTTCTGGACAGCTTGCACAATGCTCTTTGAAATAATATGCAAAAAGGTTAAATACTAAAGGTTTACCTTCGCATGCAAACTGTGGTCAGTGTGTCTATTTGGTTTTCTGATTTATTCTTGACCAGATATTTCTTTCCTTCTGTATATAATACCATTTACCATAAACGGTGACACCAGCCAATGGGAATGAGGGGCGGGGCTTACAGCCCTTTTGTAAAAGTACTCATTTACATCAAATCTCGCCGAGCGAGCTGCGCATGTGCGCTGCAACACTAGTCGAGACCTAAAAAATACAGCTTGGACGGCAGAAGTAAAAGCTTCCCTTGCCACTTAACCAGATGTAAGTTTTCACATGGCAAGGAGCACTGAGGATATACATCAGCATGTTTTGCAGAACACAAGCAATCCCGAGACACGAAATCAGCAAAAAGGAGGGAGGCCTTGATTTTTGTAGAGAGCCGGAGGGACTGGGTTAGGCACCGCGCTGTGGGTGCACAGCTTTGTGCTAACACCACATAAGTAACACCATTCATACACGTATTTGGCACTATCTGTTACTGATGTGATGTAGGTGGTTGGTGATAGGTCCTCTCCTCACATGGACCCTTCTCTTGGTTTAGGCTTCACCCTGCCATTAGGAGCCCCTAATATGGATCAGGGCTTGGGGGTAGAACCGTGGACCCCCCTGATGCAGACAAAGCACGGATCTACTATCATACTGTCCAGCCAAAAGAGGATAAGTACCTGCTTGCACGACCACGCCCATTTCTCACACTAGCCGCCATATCTCATCCTTATGTGAAGGACTTTAACTGCACTGAGATTCTACTGACTTGTACAAACCTCAGACACCTCTCGCATCATGTCATGTGCAGGACAACTACAAGCACCACTTCAACCAGGCACTCCGAAGGAAACCAGATGCATATTGGAGCGCTTCATGACCTCAACAGGGGGATGAAGCACTACAGAAATAATATAATCACTCTACTTATTTAAGTGCTTTAGGCCTCTGAAGGAGCATGGAAAGTGCTATATTAGTACCAATACAAAACCTTTACTCCCAGCTAGTTATAAATCAAAGTCTACACCCTTCATCCCCCTTATAACCAGGCATACAATGAGCTAAAATAATCCCAGAAACCTTTAAATAAGAATTCTTATATTATACGCTTGTCGAATGACAAAGATTACAGATGGCCAGAAGCATAAAAGTATATTTCACTCTATAAAAACGTTCGCTTGGAATATATAATGGAGTCCCAGATTGGTTGTGGATACAGAATAACAAATATTCACAGGCTTATGATTAGGACCCTAGAAGGCCACTGTAAACCCAACGTAAGTGCTATAAAAGCCCAAATAAACAGAACAACCGTCTGCATCAGTGCTGAATGCACAGCAGGTCTGCATAAGGCTAGGAGAAAGGAGCAAGAAGCCCAATAAGGTACGGAAAGCCGGATGACGTTCAGAGTCATGCCGCTCACCCTGAGCCAGAAAGTAAAAGCTTTTTGCATTTTTACAGCAAAGTCTTTAGGCGTGTCTACCTTATATGCGCTCAATGTTGCTGTGTCTACCTTATATGCGCTCAATGTTGCAGAGGGCGATGCATGGGTTCCAGATCTTAATACCGATTCTAAAATGGAACTCCCCACTGAGCACTCCATAGCTACCGCAATCAAGAGCATGCGCTCTTCCGGGGCTATGGGACCCGATGAATTGCCCATGTCTATAATCAAGCAAGACGTAACTACTTGGAGCAGGATTCTTCTTCCAGTGTTTCGGGCGTGTTTTAAAACTCGAACAGTTCCCGACTCTTGGCGGGGAAGTATCCTGATCCCAATTTTTAAAAAAGGAGACCGGGATAATCCCTCTAATTATCGCCTAATTGCCTTATTGGACGCGATAGGGAAAATTTTTGCGAAACTTTTATTAGTATTAATAACTGAGTGGGCAAATTTAAATAATATTATACCTAGGGAACAGACAGGATTTCGAAAAGAGCATGGAACTCTAGATAACCTAACTTTGCTACAGGTAATTGTAGACAAATATGTTCGTGTACGTGGCGGGGGCATATATGCAGCATTTATAGATTTCTCCGCAGCGTTCGACAGGGTGGACCGACCGACGCTGTGGAGAAAGCTGTCGGCATTGGGTATGCCGGGATACTTATTGGATTTAGTTAAGTCCCTACACTGGAACACATGGTGTAGGGTGTTACAAGGCGGTGAAAGGGGTCTCTCCCAAGCTATCCCCTCCCGGAATGGACTAAAACAAGGATGTATATTGGCACCCACACTGTTTTCCCTGTATATGGCCGATTTGCCAACCGCTGTTGCAGATTGTGAGGGACTAGCCCCAAAAATTGGGGGAAGTGTTATATCTATTCTAATGTATGCAGACGATATACTTGTTTTAGATCTGACCCCGAAAGGTCTCGCTAATCGTCTCCATACATTGAATGAATTTCCTGATGCACACTATATGAAAATTAATAGCTCAAAAAGCAAAATCATGTGCATCTTTGGTATGATGGGTAGCATGCTTAGCCCGAGGCAAACCAGGAACCTTACGAGAAATTTTAAAAAAGGAACTATTGGGCAACTTTAATGAATTCTCGCAGCTGGTAAAAATTTTTAGAAAAGCTGTCTCATTACTGGAACTGGATGAAAGTACGCTATTTTCACTTTCTCCATCAGAGTTAAAATTAAAGTTAAAAAGTATGTCCTGGGAACTATGTTATAAACTGGATATACTTGCCCAACAAAAGTATAAAGAAAGGGAAGCCCTGGTTTTAACCTATACACCTAAACTAGCCCAACAATACTTAACTTGGAACATTCCGCATGGTGTCCGTAGGGTATGGTACCTTCTACGTCATAATTTGCTTCCACTTAATATACTACTCGCAAAATGGTATGGAGTGTCTCCAATATGCAATTTATGTAATAATGCCGTTCAAGATTTTAACCATGTACTGTTTATTTGTCCGGTATTACGTTTATTGCACAAAAAATGGATAAAACCAATTTGTCTACAATTGGGAATTATGAATGTAAAAATGTTCTTACATGCTCTTTATTGCCCCCCTAACGAAATGTTCTGTTCCAGAATTTTTAAATATTTTAAAGAATTTTTACATATATATTAATGTGATTTTGGGAGATGTTAATGAGTGCATTCTTTGTACATAACAAGTGGTTATTTCTGTTGCTGTATGTAGCTTGTGTTTAATTTTGCTATGTTAATATGTACGTTATTTATGTGGCCCTCAATGAGAGCCAAATCATAATAAACTTTTTGAACTTGAGAACTTGAACTCTTTAGGCGTAGGATTAGCAAGTGTCACCGTCGCAAAATGAAAAATGACAAAAGCATTTTAGCAAACAAGGCACAGTATTACAGCTTTGGATTTGTAAAATACCATCCAAGCAAACCTGGACAGAATAAAAGTAAACCCTGCCAGATGGGTTTTGCTCTGATTAGAGCTCATAAGGGAGGTATAGTTTTGACCAGACAAGGGATCAACCAGTACAAGCCAAAACAACGTCCTTTCACTCTTAGAGTGCCACATAAATTATGAAAATAAAGAGTAGGAAACTTTGGGAAGTTCCCAAGTTTCAGATGGAGAGCAGCGCCTTTGTATGGGACTCTATGAATACCACCAATACTGCAAATTAGATTTGGTGTAAATGTGTCCAGTAGTTTTTGAGAAATTAAGATTAAAAATGTGTAGATAGTTAGAGATGCAGAAGTACAGAAGGGCCAGAAAATCAAAAAATAAGATCTGATTGGCTGTCTCACATCAACAGTGATGTTTGGCAGCCATTTAAGGGCTTATAAACGCAGTGCCCCTACCTGAAAAAAAGAATACATATAGTGCATCAGGGTAGGGATACATTAACCCCCTAGGCCTTGTGGAGTACTCCTATAGTGGCCCCAGGGACTCCATCCCCTCGGGCCTTTAAGCACTGTAACTCCTGTCTCAGGCGGAAGCAGGAAAGCTCCCACAGGGCAAGAGCAGAAAAAACATCCCTGCCTGGGAAAGCGAAGGGAGGAAACAGTGAATGTGCTCCCGCAGCGGGAGCAGCAAGGCCGGACTGGGACTCAAAACCGGCCCTGGCAAAGTGCTTAGCCAGCCCCCCAGGGGTTTGGAGGTGCAGCCGAGCGGTTTACCAGGGCCGGCTTCTGCAGATTTCGTTACAGCGGCCAATATTGCAGCTATGCTTAAAAAACGGCCCTGTAAGAAAATCGGCCCCCAGGGGCCCAAAACCGGCTCCCAACCCTGCCGGCCCAAAGAGGAAATGCCTGGTGCCCTCTATGGCCAGTACGGCCCCGGGGAGCAGACATTCTCCCCGGGCAGAAACTCATTCACTGTTGCTGGCTCCCACTAGCACCCTTGGATGGGAGTAGGCTGGGGAACCGGCGGGAACGTGGGGACCTTGGCCCTCCTCCCACTGCCCTCAACATTATGTGAAGTTCTAAAATGAAAAATAAAAATAAGAAGGGCTGCCCAGAATTAGTAGTTGAAAAGTGAACAGGCATCATTTATAATAGAACAACAGGTAACTACAATTTCTTTCATACACCTATTAGTAATTGCAACTTGACTAAGTCGTGAGCCTCACAATTTACTTACCTTTCAATTATTTCATTCTATGAATGAGTTCTAGAATTGAAAAAGTTTCTGGCATCTGAAAGAGTACAGAAATCAGAACCACATATTTAAAAAATGAGAACATTTGCCTCTCTTGTCTAAAAACAGACTTTCATCTTAAAATCTCAGTTTCAGAACAGAAACTAATTGAAACCAGAACTCCCTCCACAGAACTAATGCTTTTTTGCTTTTGCACGAATAGACAGCACAGTTCAAAATAATAATGTAATCACAGCTTGTTCTTTCATTCAGCGAAAGCCATTTCATGGTTATGTAATACATGCTCAGATTTGACGTTTTGTTTCCAAACCATAAAAGGCAAAAAGAAAGAAAAACAAACATTTGCAACAAGTAACAGGCCTGCCAGTAGCCAGTGACAACCTTCAACCCATTACTGTGGAAGGCCTTGGTATATTAAAGTGGCGGCAAGCACATCCTTAACCCCTTCCACGCTGATGACGAGCTGGGCTCGTCATGGTGTAGCCTCCTCGCACGCTGAGGACGAGCCCAGCTCGTCATGTAACATGTAACATGGGTTTTTTAAAATCTCAGCATACGAGCATAATTCCAATAGCGCGCATGAGGTTAAACTAGGCCTTCATTCTGGTGCCATGCTTCGCTCAGATTCAGTGTCTGCGACTTCCTTCATGACGCCTGTAGTTTTTATTTCTCGGCTAGCATAGGCTGCGCTTGCGCATTCTCACTGGCGAGATTTTATGTTTCTAGTAGTAGGGCTTGAACCCGCCCCTCTTCTCCATTGGCTGGCTTCCGAAACGGCGGCCAGCTATTGGAGAAGAGGTTTGTCTTTCCATTTAAGCACCGTCTTTTTTGGATTGAGGGGTGTGTTTTTTTGTTTCTTTCTCTCAGTGACGTCCTCAGTCAATCAACAAAAAAAAACGCCCCCCCGGTCTGAAAAGGACGGGGCTTACAGACTCCTGCTGCCCGTCTCGCTGTGTATGCGTGAGCCTTCGCAATGCTTTTTTTATTTTTAACCTAAACGCGTATTCTGAACGACGAGACCACGTAGTGGCTACATTTTGGACGATGAATGTCCGGCGCAGTTGCAGTACCCGCCATCAGCAGGTCGGCGATCTACTAGCACTTCATTTAGAGAAGTTATTTAGTGTACAGTGTCTGTGAGTTTGAGTTCTTTGGCGATCCTGGACGAGGCAGCGTGTCCTTCAGAGCGAGCAAGCTCCTGACAAGCGTCCATCCGCCAAATAGAAGCAGCGGCGGTGAGCAACAAAGTCAGTTACCTTGTTTGGAGGGTCAGTTTAACAGTCTGGGGCAAACTAACAGCTTCAGAGGCACGAGCGACGGATCGAAAGCCACCGGGACCGTACCTTCTCCACTTGGCGACATATCCTGTTCGCTTCCTCCCGCTGTTACTGCTGAGACTTCCGCCCGGTCCTATGTTCGCTCCCAGTGCCACACCTACCCCAGAAGCAAAGGCAATGTGACTGCTAGTCTGTGCCTAAGCTGTCCTCCTCTGGCCCCCTCGGCCCCATCTTTTGTGGCCGGGTGTCTCTTATGGCAGGCCCATGGTGTCTCCGTGCCTGCGTATGCACTTGGAAGTAAGAACCGACTCGTGGAGCTGGAAGGCGGGAAACGAATGGCTCTTAGCCTGCTGGGGTATTTGCATGCATGGACACTCTGATGCAATTGTGAAATTCAATAGAGAAATTATGCTTTTTCTAGGTTGTTGTAACCTGGTTTTGTTTGATACGTGCATTATATTGAGTAAGTGCTGATTTGGAAGTGGGGGACGTCTGTCTACATCATATGCATGTCCGTTGTATTTTGAATTGTAGTTGCAGTAGTGTATGCTTGATAAGCGGGAGACGTATGCACTAACCTACCCCCACCCTTTGCATGAAACAGTCATATTTTGAGTATGCAAGTCTTGCAAAAAAGTGTTGCAAGTTTCTTATTATGCTGGGGGCTGTTTTGAAAAAAGAATACTGGCCCAGCTTGAACTTGTGCATTCGCACGCGTAGAGCCCTGTTGAAAGTTATTACTGTCCACCAAAAGTACAACTGTGCCGGGGTCGATGAAATGCACGAGTGTTTATGCACCTTATTCCTGGACAGACTTGCACCTTGCTGACAACTGTCCCTACCTGCTGTGGTGAATTCACAGACTAAATGTTAGTGATGTCCAGTCTATAGGTCAATCACTCAAAGTGCGTATGGCTATTTTGCTCTGCTTCTCTCACTGGCAATGATAAACTGGCTGCACAATCCGGCCGGGGCTCACCTAGTAGGTAGATAGGGTGCAATACACTCGGGAGAAATCCCATGTGCGTTGTACAATATCTGTGTTTAAATGGTTGTCAGGGTGTTAATGCGAAGTCCTTGGCATCTCTGCCCCAACTTTACAAAACTGGACGTACTGCTAATTCCATAGTGGCATAGTTTACAGGGATTCCAAATGGCACATTGGTGGGCCTCATTGAAATAATTAGGTGAGTTTGAAGACAAATGCTTGATTATGATGAAATGTTCAATGGAGCACAATTCTCATTTTTGTTAAATCGGCTTATTACATTTGACACCAGTTTCAGATCGTGAACAGTAAATTTGATTCTTCCAGTGGTTGTTGGATAAATATACACCACGAGCAGTATGTGCTCTTGTGGACTGACAGCTTGGACGAGGAGGGAATTATAGCATTATAAGCAGTGTAATTCCCTCCAGTATACCTTGTGTAAGACAAATACTTCCCAGATGCTGAGCTGAAGTTCAAACAAAAAAGCATAATTTCTTTCAATTGCACGTAATTAATCTACAGCAGCTTCTTTTCTAAAAGTTTTACCTCCCTAGTGTTGTGGTTCTGGAATTCGTTGTAATGATGAGTCGTGGTTAAGGACTTCGTTGTTTAGGATGTATATATATATATATATATATATATATATACACATCTGCATATCTATATGAATAACAATATTAATGCATGCTTACATATACATAGATGCACACATATGCATGTTATGTGCATGGAACTTTAAAAAACACTAATAAAAGCAAAACTAAAAACCCACCTAATTACAAACAGAATTGCTTAAATTTACTAAAGACAAGACCTATTGCATTTTCAATACGTGTGTGTGTGTGTGGCTGTGTGCGTGGCTGTGTGCGTGGCTGTGTGTGTGTGCGTGCGTGGCTCTGTGTGTGTGCGTGGCTCTGTGTGTGTGCGTGGCTCTGTGTGTGCATGGCTGTGTGTGTGTGCATGGCTGTGTGTGTGTGCATGGCTGTGTGTGTGTGCATGGCTCTGTGTGCGTGGCTCCTTGTGTGTGTGGCGCTGTGTGTGTGTGTGGCGCTGTGTGTGTGCGTAGCGCTGTGTGTGTGCGTAGCGCTGTGTGTGTGCGTAGCGCTGTGTGTGTGCGTAGCGCTGTGTGTGCGTGGCTCTGTGTGTGTGCGTGGCTCTGTGTGTGTGCGTGGCTCTGTGTGTGTGCGTGGCTCTGTGTGTGTGCGTGGCTCTGTGTGTGTGCGTGGCTCTGTGTGTGTGCGTGGCTCTGTGTGTGTGCGTGGCTCTGTGTGTGTGCGTGGCTCTGTGTGTGTGCGTGGCTCTGTGTGTGCGTGGCTCTGTGTGTGCGTGGCTCTGTGTGTGCGTGGCTCTGTGTGTGTGCGTGGCTCTGTGTGTGCGTGGCTCTGTGTGTGTGCGTGGCTCTGTGTGTGCGTGGCTGTGTGTGGGCCTGTGTGTGTGGCTCTGTGTATGTGGCTCTGTGTATGTGGCTCTGTGTGTGTGTGTGTGGGGGGGCTCTTTGTGTGTGTGTGTGTGGGGGGGCTCTTTGTGTGTGTGGGGGGGGCTCTTTGTGTGTGTGTGTGGGGGGGGGCTCTTTGTGTGTGTGTGTGGGGGGGGGGCTCTTTGTGTGTGTGTGGGGGGGGGGCTCTTTGTGTGTGTGTGTGTGTGGGGGGGGGGCTCTTTGTATGTGTGTGGAGCTCTGTGTGTTTGTGTGTTTTTTCATGATTGAACTTTACCATGAATAGCTGGTACAGTGGTGGTGGAAACAATACTTAAGTTATAGTAGTGGGTGCAGGAAGAGCTAGTGAGAAAGTGAAACATTTTCCCACGACCAGGGCCCAACATACATTACCCATCGCCTGAACTTTCGCCAACCAGTCAGACAACTGAGCTCAGCGTCCTTCACCCGTGCACACATTCTGCACATCTGCTGAAGCTATAGCAGAGGTCCTACCTCGCTGCCACGCCCTGGAACATCCTACCTCTCCACCTGCAAATGTCTCCCTCACTCGCGAGTGTCAGAAAGGGACTTAAGACCTAGCTTTTAGACTGAGACCAGCAAGACCGTTGCATATGGATACCCTCAGGGATGAATAACCAGCCCTTTACAAATACTGATTGATTGAGTGACTAGAGTTCACACCTGGATGTCAGCCACAGTTATATGTGCATCAAAATGTTCATCCTAGGTTCCCAGACCCACTCTTTATGATTTCCTCATCAGCCCCATCTCCTTCCTGAGATACTTCTAGGCCTCTTCCTTGTGGTCTATCACTGAATCAAAGAGAATCCTTTTGAAGGATGTGTGTGTGTGCATGGCTCTGTGTGCGTGGCTCCTTGTGTGTGTGGCGCTGTGTGTGTGTGTGGCGCTGTGTGTGTGCGTAGCGCTGTGTGTGTGCGTAGCGCTGTGTGTGTGCGTAGCGCTGTGTGTGTGCGTAGCGCTGTGTGTGCGTGGCTCTGTGTGTGTGCGTGGCTCTGTGTGTGTGCGTGGCTCTGTGTGTGTGCGTGGCTCTGTGTGTGTGCGTGGCTCTGTGTGTGTGCGTGGCTCTGTGTGTGTACGTGGCTCTGTGTGTGTGCGTGGCTCTGTGTGTGTGCGTGGCTCTCTGTGTGTGCGTGGCTCTGTGTGTGCGTGGCTCTGTGTGTGCGTGGCTCTGTGTGTGCGTGGCTCTGTGTGTGTGCGTGGCTCTGTGTGTGCGTGGCTCTGTGTGTGTGCGTGGCTCTGTGTGTGCGTGGCTGTGTGTGGGCCTGTGTGTGTGGCTCTGTGTATGTGGCTCTGTGTATGTGGCTCTGTGTGTGTGTGTGTGGGGGGGCTCTTTGTGTGTGTGTGTGTGGGGGGCTCTTTGTGTGTGTGGGGGGGGCTCTTTGTGTGTGTGTGTGGGGGGGGGCTCTTTGTGTGTGTGTGTGGGGGGGGGCTCTTTGTGTGTGTGTGGGGGGGGGGGGCTCTTTGTGTGTGTGTGTGTGTGGGGGGGGGGGCTCTTTGTATGTGTGTGGAGCTCTGTGTGTTTGTGTGTTTTTTCATGATTGAACTTTACCATGAATAGCTGGTACAGTGGTGGTGGAAACAATACTTAAGTTATAGTAGTGGGTGCAGGAAGAGCTAGTGAGAAAGTGAAACATTTTCCCACGACCAGGGCCCAACATACATTACCCATCGCCTGAACTTTCGCCAACCAGTCAGACAACTGAGCTCAGCGTCCTTCACCCGTGCACACATTCTGCACATCTGCTGAAGCTATAGCAGAGGTCCTACCTCGCTGCCACGCCCTGGAACATCCTACCTCTCCACCTGCAAATGTCTCCCTCACTCGCGAGTGTCAGAAAGGGACTTAAGACCTAGCTTTTAGACTGAGACCAGCAAGACCGTTGCATATGGATACCCTCAGGGATGAATAACCAGCCCTTTACAAATACTGATTGATTGAGTGACTAGAGTTCACACCTGGATGTCAGCCACAGTTATATGTGCATCAAAATGTTCATCCTAGGTTCCCAGACCCACTCTTTATGATTTCCTCATCAGCCCCATCTCCTTCCTGAGATACTTCTAGGCCTCTTCCTTGTGGTCTATCACTGAATCAAAGAGAATCCTTTTGAAGTCTACAGTGGGAGTCTCTCTCTCCCTTTGTTCAGAGTCCGACCCAGCTCACAGAAATACAGCAATCCACAAATCTGTTTGGGGGAATTCCTCATGTCTTTCAGCAGGCAGGTCTGGGCTTTCCTTGATGGAACCCAGTGTCCTCCATTTAATGTACTATTGCAGGAACACTTGCACTCAGTGTACATACATACACTGCACACTTACTGTCCAGTACCGTCACCGCCATGTAGTGTGCCACCCCAGGTGCCGCCACATCCACCACAATCAATCACTCTGTGCACACTGCTGTGTACTGTATCCTTTCTGTATTGTGCTTTGTCTGCTATTAGCAAGCTCACACACTGCCAGCATACACACACAGAACCTGCATGCTGCACAACACTTCACCTAACATGCACCCAACATATGGTATCCTTGAACACAAACTATATAGCTCTACATCACCCCTGTAATACAGTCCTCATAAACATACATACACCCAGTACCCACACTAACCACACATGCTGCACAGTACTGCTCTAACCCTGTGCTGTAGCCATCCTAGGCACACATACATCCAGCGCAGAGTCACCACTCCTCAGCTGCGCAGCACTCTACCAGATGTAGGCCAAGGTTGAGTTCAGCACAAAGCAGCAGAACTTTAAAAAGGTGAGTGAGCCTTTAGTCCAGTCCAGTGGAACAGGGTAAAAAGGACCTGATCACTGCACGGCCTGCTGCTACTACTACTGTGCTTGTGCTGCTTAACTCCTGGGAACGGCAGGTGCCTTCCACTACTTTGAGGGTAGTGCTTTCGATCTCCTCCTGAGCCAACAAGACTGCAATCCATGAGACATGCCTATGCCATGGCACACACGCATAATCCTGGTTTGCCTGTGACCATAAAAATCGGCATTAGGGATCCAGACAGAGTTGGGCACTGAGGGAAGGGGTACCTATCTTTTACCATGCAGAGTAGGTTTCCATCCCAACAACTCTCACTATGCAAGCCTCCTAGTCTTGCTACCTTCTGGTATGTCTGAGATCAGGATCTCAGATGACAACAGCACATTTTATCCAGGATAAAGAGGGTTCATCTCAAAAGCAGGGAGCCTGCGTGGCACACCTTGCACCCCACTCTCGTTCTCGCCATCCTTGGCCGGTTCCTTTTCTAGTACATATTTTTATTCTAGCTTTGAGAACCTAAACTAAGCTTCACATTTTTTTTACAATACAAATTGTACTTTTAGTCGCGGGTCTGGATTCTCATCTACTGGCTTCTTTACGCCGCTCGACTGATGTATGTAAATACTGCAGATTTGGGGTATCGATGACTGACGGAGTTGCAGTTGTCGCTGCTGGTCAGTTGATTAGAAAACTATGTGCTTAGTAGACTAATTCCCTCGCACCCCCAATTTCTAAATGCTCACCTTGGGATTTGGATGAAAAATGGTGACTAGGGACAGGACCAAGTGATAGAGTAGGTGTAAACATCACAATGTTGATTAACTTTTACTTATTTACTCATTACTCCAAACATTTCCATCTCAAGAGCTTGGATTTGTGTGTTCTCTTCCCATTCACATATCACCAGCCCCAAACGTATGTTGAACTGGGGGAGAACACTTTCTGCAATGTCTATTTCTCATTGCTCATGCTTAAAGTACTGCTCTCCAACAGGGAGGGCGCTAGTTAGTTTGCCCAGTAGACGTCACACAAAATTAAAGTACTATGACACAAAAAACATTTAGCCCTCGGGTATACCAATGAGAACCTTGCAGATGTACCTTCAGGTATGTCCTGTTGGGATGAGCAGGTTACGAAAGTCAGCAAGGTGTGGCCTGTGAGTTACCAACACCAAGCTGAAAACTATGAACGTGCCTCAGCCTGCTCTCTTCTTGGCTCTTCGAAATGTTAGCATATTGTTCTGATCTATTTCATATTTGTTAAAACATTTTGAAAAACTCTTTATAAAGTCTAGTTTCAAAATGGTGCCAATACCTCGGGGCTGACAAACCCTGTATTAGGAGGAATTTCTTTGCAGGACATAAAACAGAGCAAAGATACTACATAACCGAATATAAGATGGTTCCTGGCTAGCTAAGGTATCTAATAATCCTAAAGATACTTCAGTTGAATGTCATGGTGGTGTTTGTTGTGACGCCTCTGGATTCCAACTGGGCACTTAAAAAGTCATGCACGGAACGAATCTGCGCGCAAAGTGCCAGAAGAATACTGTCTCACAGGAACATCTCTGCAAGGAAGGAGGAACTGTAAAAAAAGCAAAATCCCTTTGCTTTGCCTACAGCGCTAAGTAGGATTGTAAACAGAACAGTGAATTGTTAGCATCTTTTGCTCGAATGCCACCACATGGGCATTGCAGGTAAGTCCTTGTTTGCCCTCATTTTTCAGCACTTCAGTGTATGGAATAGCTGAAGGGCAAAGCATTGGATTGCAGCAAAAAATGGAAATGAACAGCTGTGGTAGGTAGGCAGCTATTGCTAAGACATGAAGGTGTTGAACCCTTTTCTCCCGCCACCATCTGCTTGCCTCAACACCAACCCCACCCATCACTATCCACGAACTCCCTAAACCACGTTTGTTGTTCCGGTACTTTTCTTGACAAAACAAGATGGAAAAGACATCCTGCTTTAGCCTTTGGGAGACTTCCAGTTGGGATTTGATAAGAATGCTAGGCCCTAGTGTGTCTGCAGACGTTTATACAACACGCCTTGGAAGGCTTGCAATGTGTCTGCATGACTAAGAGCTGGAAACCGGCCTTCCTCAACAGTCTCTTATTTCAGGCCAGGAAGATAACGAGTTCCCATCTCCTGGTCCAAAATATGAATGAGTCAAACATGTGGAATGTCAAACAAAGCAATGTTCCAGATTCCTCAAGAAATAAATTCTTCTACAGCCTCAAATATAGTAATGTCTGCAGGAATTAATGTGCTGAGTTTATAAAAGTGTATGGCTGCATCTCCGACCACCCAAAAGATACCAAGAGACATAACAGACTACTGATCTACACGGACACGGGAAATAGCAAAGGGAGCTTTGATGATGCTAAAACATAAAATAAATATTTAATTTCTGGTATTTTTTCAGTCTGTAACCGCATTATGCATCTTGTGAAAACAATATTAAACACACAACCGGCCAAATAATAAGGAATTAGGCTTTCTGCAGGGAGGAAATAAATGAAGAGTTGCATCCAAAGGGATTCCAACATGTCATCGGGTAGGAGAGGGTGGAGAGGATAAATTCATCTGGAGTGTCAGCATTTGGCCTCACAAGGTGACATGAAGTGAGGGCTGGACGGACTGTGAACCCACAGCATCCCTGGCAAATATTGTCAGACCAGCCCCCATTTGGTGTAAAGTGAATGTTAGAGGGGGGGGGGGGGGTCTCTGGGGGACAGAGGTAGTTACTTCTGACCACCCAGGACCCCTCTCCTCTAGGAACGTTACCGAGCACTTGAGTCAACCGCCCCAGATGGGAGGGTTAAGCATTTTTGATCGTGTACATGGAGATTCTGACACACTACAAGTGGACACCACACCAGTTGGTCTTATGCAAGACAGACTCTTTATAAATCAATTCTCATCAGGTCAAGTAACACAATGTCCAATCGGGCTAGGGATCAGATTCGCTCTGAGGTCAGACGGGACTAAGGAAGTGTTCGTTCGGAGGACTTCGGTAGGATGCCCCACGTACTCAAAGTCTCCCAGGAGGGGGTAGTTCTTAGGGCGACCTCCAGAGGACCGTGAAAAGCCGTACTACTGTCACTGTGGGTAGGATGAGATTATCCAGCGTACGTCTCCCAATCCTCGAGCCGCAGGATACAGGGACGCTGAGGTGCGGGTGTATCGGTGTACGACTCACAATCCTCGAGTCGCGTGATACTTAAATGCTTCGGAGCGGGAGTACCAGAGTACGGCTCGCACCACCTGGCGCTGTTGGTTCGCTGCGTGTCCCAAGTACGGCGCGTTCAGAGTACGGCTCGTACCTCCTAGCGCTGTTGGTTCGCTGCGTGTCCCAGGTACGGTGCGTTCGGAGTACGGTTTGTACCTCCTAGCACGGTTGGTTCGCTGCGTGTCCCAGGTACGGCGCGTTCAGGATACGGCTCGTACCGCGACCAAGTCCGTAGGGCACAGGGGTGAGTGAAGCGTTCTTTACGGGTCCAGAGAGCCGCGACCAAGTCCGCAGGGCTCAGGGGAGAGTGAAGAGTTCTTTAAGGGTCCAGAGAGCCGCGACCAAGTCCGCAGGGCTCAGGGGAGAGTGAAGAGTTCTTTAAGGGTCCAGAGAGCCACGACCAAGTCCGCAGGGGAGAGTGAAGCGTTCTGTACGGGTCCAGAGAGCCGCGACCAAGTCCGCAGGGCTCAGGGGATTTCAGCGAGCAAGCCACGTTCTTTTTCAATCAGGATGGGTCGCGACCACGTCAGCAGGGCCCTCTTCCTCCTGGATTCAACTGTCCGTAGCCCTAAAGGCGGTCCCAGTTATAGTCCTTTTTCCTTTGAAATTTTAGCCCTCGCAGGCGGCTTCCTGGGGCCGGGGGCTGATTGTCAGGGCTTCCTGCCATCTGACGCTCTTATCCTTTGAAGTCTTGAGGTGGGGTTCCCAGACGCCCGGCGGGGAGCGGGCCATCCCTGGCTGGAGGTGTGATCGAAACTCCTCTGCCTCATTCTACTGGGGAGAGGCTCGCTACCCACAGCCGGGCATGGCGCATTGGGGGTGTAGGTTTCTCGGGGTTGGGGCCCTGTTGGGGGGGGGGGTTCGGCTACAGCAGGGTGAGGGCTCTGTGGGGAAGGGTGATGGCGGACCTAGGTCTTTATCGCTTGGCCTTGGTACTAGGCTTCCTGACACTGGGGGGAATTTGGGGTGCTACGCTGGGGATGCTACTATTCCTCCGGGCTCAGGAGGGATCGTGGAGGACAGAGGACAGGTTTATACTGGTGTGGGCCTCGCACAGGGCCAACGGTCGGGGTCATGGATGTAAGGAGATCCACACCAAGGAGGCCAGGTCTAACAGTGAATTAGCGTAGCAGGCACACCTAATCACTACAAGGGGGTTTGAGGGGTGTTCTCCCCCCAGGAAAAAGTGGGGGGAATGGCAAAAATGGTGCACTCTACTACACATTTTTCATTATATATTCAACTGCAGACGCTTTTAAAGCATAGTAAACAATGGATACACAAATCTTTATTGGGGCTCTTCTATGATTCCCTCACTATCACCCTTCAACAGTGCCTCATTTCTCCATAGCTCCTCACTCACATGTTTGATTTGTTTTATAGTGCCATCACACCAGTAAAGGATGTTGGAGTATTTTACATCACACATACTGGGACACAGAATGAATCATACCTGTGCATATCAGAATATAGAAAATGCTACATAAGACAGAGGGGAATACAAGGTGTAGGATTCACATGTCCTCCATACTGGCAGGCATTTTTTTAAGAGAGTGCTTAGTCTGGATTCAGAATGTAACATAGTGGTTAGGGTTGACTTCACTAATAAGAATTTATTTCTACCCAAACAATCCCTTTTTAGCAAAATTAGGATAATGAAAGACTGTACAAAAAAAACGTTTTAATCAAGATTACGATTGTAACTTATAAATGCCACAGTAACAAAAGGATCTCTGTGACAAAAGCAGAAACCCACTGAACTACACACAAAATTCTGTTCTGTGACCTGCATGGCACACACTCTTTGCAACAGGCATAGTAACCCTCTTCACTTCCTTAGAGGAGTCAAAACTGCCACTAGCCAAAACTCGATCTCTCTCCAGCAGGTTCATTAATCACCTGAGTTATCTTGGCACTTTTATTGTTGCCTGAAAACTGTTGCATATACAAGTAACTCTGCAGTGCTGTTAACGCAGAGGCACAGCTACAAAATCGGCCCCCAGTAACAAAGGCAGCCCCCCCCCCAACCATTCCAGTCTCACAGGGAAACAAACACCCAGTCCTGCCTTGGGGTGGATTCTGGTGACTTCAGATGTTTCGAATGGTTCTGATGTTCAGGCCTAAAAGGAATCAATAGAATTTGACTACTAACCCAACAGACAGATGGATGTCATTAACCTGTTTGTTTCAGTGCTTGACTAACCTGGTATCCCAAAATGCCGCCTAAACATTTGCTGTCTTGACAAAAGGTACACAATAGCTGAAGTTCTTTTTTCACAGTCTTGCCTGAGACATCACATGTACTGTGTGCGAAAAATCTTCATAACTAAACTTAAAAGGGGGCTTAGAGCTCGCCCATTACGTACCATTAGTTGATTACATTATCACTCTGATTTCCTTGCTTCTCATTGGTCAGCGCATACAGTTTCATTTTCTCTTCGGAGCCATTCTTCCCTTCGATAGAGCATGGACAAAATACGGTTTGATTTCTTTGTAGGTGTCCTTCTAATGGTTGCACTTGGGATTAAGTACTTTTTTCTCTCTCCCACATTGTTGCTTATTGCCATTGTCCCTCCCATCCTGTGGCTTGCTGCCCTGTCTGCCCCTCCCCATAACTTGTTGCCCCATCACTTGTTTATATCAGTGGTAGAAGTGGGCGGGGACGGAAGGGCCCCTACTTCTAAGAATGATTTTAGTCCGTTCCCCTACTTCTTACTTTCAAAAAAAGCATCCCGGGACGGCAAGAATAGTCCTACATAAAACAATATTTTTTTTTCTTTCAGCTTCCCGGGGCTTCTCGGACTTCTATGTTGAACTCCAGAGGCTGCAGCAGCCCCTCCCTGAGCTCACACAGACTGCGGGCAGGCCCATTGTCATTCTGATTGAGGCAGATTACCCCCTTCCGAATGCGCCCGCCCTCTGCCTTTAGCATATCAAGTGTCAGTGAGATCAGAGTTGGTGATTACAGAGGAGCTTTCCCCAAACAGAGTGATGTGGGGACTTGACACCTTGTGTAATTTGTCAATGTTGTACACAGAGTGAACTGGGCAGTAGCAGTGACTGGACAGAAGAGACAACAGGAAAGGAGAGGTACTAGGGCAGGAGAGGTGACCGGGCAGGAGAAGTAACGGGCAGGAGAAGTGACGAGCAGGAGAAGTGACGAGCAGGAGAAGTGACTTGTCAGGTGCAGTGACGGGACAGGAGAGGTGAAGGGGAAGGAGAACTAATTGGGCAGGAGAAGTGAAGGGGCAGGAGCGGTGATTAGGCATGGGCAGGAGCGGTAACCAGCAGGAGCAGTGAACGGATAGGGGCAATGAACGGATCGGGGCAGTGAAGGGATAAGAGCAGTGAACAAGGTAGGAAAAGTAACGGGGCAGGAGAGGTGACGGGGCAGGAGAGGTGACGGGGCAGGAGAGGTGACGGGGCAGGAGAGGTGACGGGGCAGGAGAGGTGACGGGGCAGGAGAGGTGACGGGGCAGGGGAGGTGACGGGGCAGGGGAGGTGACAGGAGAGGTGACGGGGCAGGAGAGGTGACGGGGCAGGAGAGGTGACGGGGCAGGAGAGGTGACGGGGCAGGAGAGGTGACGGGGCAGGAGAGGTGACGGGGCAGGAGAGGTGACGGGGCAGGAGAGGTGATGGGGCAGGAGAGGTGACGGGCAGGAGAGGTGACTGGGGAGGAGAAGTGACGAAGCAGTATAAGTGACGGGCAGGAGAAGTAACGGATAGGAGACGTGAAGGGGCAGGAGAGTTGACATGTCAGGAGCAGTGACGGGGCAGGAGAGATGACGGGGCAGAAGAACTGATTGGGCAGGAGAAGTGAAGGGGCAGGAGCGGTGATTTGGCATGGGCAGGAGCAGTAACCGGCAGGAGCAGTGAACTGATTGGGGCAGTGAACAGATAAGACCAGTGAACGGGGCAGGAGAAGTGATGGGACAGGAGAAGTGATGAGGTTAGAGCGGTGATTGGGCAGGAGTGCTGAACGGGCAGGAAAAGTGACGAGGCAGGAAAAGTATCGGGGCAGGAAAAGTAACGGGGCAGGAAAAGTAACGGGGCAGGAAAAGTAACGGGGCAGAAGAGGCAACAGGGCAGGTGACCGGGGCAGGAGAGGTGACCGGGGCAGGAGAGGTAACCGGGGCAGGAGAGGTAACCGGGGCAGGAGAGGTAACCGGGGCAGGAGAGGTAACCGGGGCAGGAGAGGTAACCGGGGCAGGAGAGGTAACCGGGGCAGGAGAGGTAACCGGGGCAGGAGAGGTAACCGGGGCAGGTGAGGTGACCGGGGCAGGAGAGGTGACCGGGGCAGGAGAGGTGACCGGGGCAGGAGAGGTGACCGGGGCAGGAGAGGTGACCGGGGCAGGAGAGGTGACCGGGTCTGGAGAGGTGAACGGGTCTGGAGAGGTGAACGGGTCTGGAGAGGTGAACGGGTCTGGAGCGGTGAACGGGTCTGGAGCGGTGAACGGGTCTGGAGCGGTGAACGGGTCTGGAGCAGTGAACGGGTCGGGTCTGGAAAGTGAGCCCATAATTCTATCGATGCCCAGGCCGCTGGCGCAAACCGCCTCTTAGTTCCCATGTTGAATAATTACCAAAATAAAGAGACGGGTGCTGGAAGCAGGAATCAAGAACAGAGTTTAATTCTCATGAGGAGAGCCAGTCATTTCGGACACGAAACACAGTGTCTTTCGGGAGGTGCTCTAACAAGTGAGCTTGAGACTCTTGCTTTTATACCTTTACAAAACATTTGATGGTACAATCAGGACAGTATGACGCAAAAGAAAGACAT
Source organism: Lissotriton vulgaris (assembly GCF_964263255.1). NCBI lineage: Eukaryota > Metazoa > Chordata > Amphibia > Caudata > Salamandridae > Lissotriton > Lissotriton vulgaris. The sequence continues at coordinate 1,248,612,855 of NC_141689.1, read as the reverse complement.
CCCTATAATCCTCGTGGTGATCCTACTCCACATACGTTCACAATGGGGACCCTTGACCTGCTGATAAGAGGGGAGGGCAATCACGCAGCTGAGTGTTTTCGTAGGATGTACGCCTGATCATGGCCCAGGGGGTGGGGTGGCTAGGCATACAATAAGGGCAGTAAATGGTATCTCCTGGCTTAGGCGATGGCCTCGGACATGTGTGGTCAGCCGGACTCGGGGGAAGGGGTCATCAAAGGAGTGGTATTCATGCCTGCGTGGACAATCGAGCGCGGAGGGAAGGCTTGTCAACAGAGGGGCATTCATGGAAGGGAAGGAGGTGTTGGTCAGGCGCGCCCGTGACTCTCAAGGACAGGGCCTTGCGGAAGAAGAGGGTTTATGACTTGCTCATATGAGGAGAAGGAGGGGGGTCAGGGTGCGTGCAGGGCCAGAGTCGCGCAGAGAGAGAGAGAGAGAGAGAGAGAGATCCTACGACCTGTACATGAGAGAACGGGGGCAGTCAGATACAGCTGGGGGGGCTATGCCAGCTGAGGCGAAGGATGCTTCTTCGAGAGGGAAATGGGGAATGCCTGGGTCAAGCAGGAGGGTTACCTTTCACATCAGGATCGCGCAAAGGGAAAGGGTTTCACGGTCTATACATGAGAGAGGGGGGTGCAAGATACGCGCAGGAGGGAAGCTGGGGATTCCAATGGGTAAAAAGGCCATGGTGCCTAGAATGGCTGTACATATGCATAGGGGTACGGGTTCTTACTGGCAGGGTGATACGGTCAATAATTTACAGTATCCATGGTGCCCACAGGGAGAGGAGTGGGAGAAGAAGGGAAATGAATGCTGTCTATGTACATCAATTTCGTCAGATTTCACAGTCGCCCCTTTTTACATAACAGCAATCATTTTTGCAGCTGATGGGATTACAGGTAGACAAGCATCGTTGACGAATTAGCACTTTGTCGATACTAACATGTGGCGTACAATCATAGACAGTTAAGGTGATGGGAAGAATGCAGTACATAGGAAATTACTTTTTCGTTGTGTTCCTGGCAATTAAACGCACTACATAGCATAAATCTTTCCGACTTAAAAAATGTGACCAATGAACAGTTTTGACCAGGTAGTTGAGAGCGGAATTCAGTTCAATACATAAGATCTCTTCGTCACAGTGTCTTTTTATCAGCGAGCCATCACTGGTAGGCTCTAATCCGGGTACTTTCGTTGGCGCTGTTGAGCACCGGCGGTGGAGCTATAGGTCCAGCTCGGTTCTATCTTAACGCGTTGCAGGGTGCGGTCAGTCCTCTGCTGTTAGACCACAGTCCTGTTCCCTAAACAGTCCGTTTGGCGACGCCTTATGCTCGGCACCTATAGTTCTGTGGCAACACCCTCTTCCCATATAATTGCAGCTCTTTCCTTTGGCAAAAAGTCACGTGGGAAGGTGGGTGAATGTTGTTCAAATAGTCGATAGGAGAGAGAGTGAGCGGAGTTGGGTCAGAGTTCCTGGGACACACAAAAGGGACCAAGGGAGCAAAGGATAACAAGCAGGCAGGCCCATCAATCGGGCCCAAAGAAGGCAGACGGAGACTCCAGGCACACGTGGGTTAGCAGTCGGAGGGCTTCAAGGCGGCCCGTCATTTTTCATTCTCCACGTTGAAATTGCGGTCTCGTCCCGTGCCTTGTTGCTCTGCAGCTCCACCTCTGGTCGATGTCATACGTGTCCCAAGATCTGCAGTCAGGCTGAACATCACATCTGACCCATCTCCTCCGGTGATCGTGAATCTTTGAATAGGTACAAGACAACGTTTTAGAGAAATGGCAGAAGAAGACATCTACGCATATGAATTCCTCCCTCAATTTTACGCATTTGAGATTTTATGCTCATCGGTCACAGTCAGAGGTCTATTACCAAGCAGTGCATGTGTCAGCATTCCTACTGAGTTTATGGCATGTTTATTCATTGTCCTATTTATAACTCACGTGAGGATAAATGACATTTCCATCAACTGTGCGTTACATCATATTCAACATTACAGAGCATTTCCCTTCAGGACTGGCTAATATTTTCAGACAGGGCGGGGGTGCTATCGTCGAGAGTCGGGCAAAACAAGATTTCCTCAAGGGTCAACAGCTACTCATGGTCATTATGTTTATACCCGGGACAGCAGAAGTGGTTCTATCAAAAATGGGGCGGGGATGCTTCGGGCGCTTGCGCTTGGGTGCAAAGGGGTGGGGCAATCTGGGTATCGGGTGTCAATCTAGACGTTGGCGTTCGTCTCTGAAGAACAGACATAGGATGCCATTGACATACAGTTCCCCTATAAATGGCCAGATTTGGGGGACTTTAGTCGTCTTACCCGTCCTTTCCTTCTCAGCCAATTCAAGTTCATTCATTTTGCAGAAAGGAGAGGCAGTAACATGGCGAGATACAGTCATTTTAGTTTCGGTCAATTTCGCTGAACACCTTCGCGTTCAATATGTATCAAATCAGGCTGGTGCCGGCGAGGCACAATTTTACCAAAAAGAGGGATAAAAAATAGGGAGACTCTCATAGAGAGTGAGGGTCGTCCGCAATCTAAATGAGCCATTCGGTACACGTATGACATGTAAAGAGAGAGAGAGAGAGAGAGAGAGAGAGAGATAAGGGGGTGGAGAGAGAAAGAGAGAGAGAGATAGCGAGAGACGTGTACGAAAATAGGTCATTTAGTGCGCTCACACCACAGAACAGCAAAGGTCAGGTGACATGCAGATATAGACAGAGGGGAGACATATATTCGTACGTTACACACACACAAACTTAGACAGGGAAGACGGCACATGTATTACACATATACAAGACATTCACAACAAGACAGGAAACAATTGTTAGTCTACAACATCTGTTTTTATATATATCCTACGTATCTTTACTATCCTATTTATCTATGTGCTTAGCTCTTTCTGCCCTACCCCCCCTTTTCCTTCTCGCTTGTCACGCCTGCGAGCGCTCCCAATTACCAATACTCACACCTCGGTTGGTTGATCAGAAATTAACCTGGTCGCGCTAGTTACCCATGGTTGGATTTTAAACCATTTTTCTGTTCCCTCCTTTGGTGGGAAGTCCTCCAGGCTGAGGCAACGGCAAGCATTGATCGGGAAAACAGTCGGACAGCTTGGCTATATCTGTAAGAGTGTGAGAAAGGGGGCAGTGCATTTTGAACATCGGCAACATTTCTAACTTCCTAGGCGGGTGGTGCCGTGGCAACCCTTACCCGTACAATTTTTCTTTGTCCTTTCCCTACCTAGTCAAAACGTCCAGTTTCATTATTTAACGCGTCGTTTCTAGTCAATTTTTTTTCGTCATTCAGTACTTGTCCAGTCTCTATGTCAGTCCATCCTCCCGTTGCTATGTTCTAAGGAGGAACAGTCATGTTTAAGTCTACGTCTTTTAAAAAACTTTTATTTGTCATAAGGACCATGCTCATATTCCCTTCTTCCCCCTCTCATTGGCGGTTCGGTCATCGTCCTTCCATACATCAGCCAGGGTTCCGACGTGACCTGCAGAAGGGAGGAGAAAGAAGGGGGTGGGGGGGCAATATTCAAACCTCATCAGCATGCAGTAATCCGGAAATGTTTTTACCTACCACATACTCGACCTATCTCCACGTATGCATTTCTCTACCATCACTGCGTTTAAGCCCAGAGGGACCAGAAATGTCAGACAGATAATCATTGACGATCTGCGTATCTACGTGAGTTACTTGGTCGTAACCCCTTTTGATCGGGTACAAGGGTGGCGGTCAGGTGGCATTTCTGTGGTGTCGTTTTTAGGTCTTCTAAAGCACTTTTCCGGCTGCCTGTGACACATAGTGTGGCTGCTAAATATCGGGTCCTTTTTAACCTTTAACCTTCATCATACTTTCTCGTTGCTCACAGTAGTAATACATTCAAAACTCATTAATGCAACCGCTACAACTATGCTTTCGTTTTCAAAATACTTTTAATAAAAAGTGTTGACATATAAATACAGGCCTACAACGCAGTGGACTAGCCACGGAGCAGATTGGAACTGTACATAAGGAGAACAAGGCTGGTGGCAGTTCGTTGCATAAAGTGTGGCAGTGCAATAAAATCGTATTAAACTCCCCTACAGAGCAAACATGATGCATGTCAGTAATTCATCTTTAATAAATTCATAGATACATTATCCAATGTTCATTCATTACCTAAATTACACCAATTCATTTTCCAACTCATAATCAGTACCCACCCTAAGTCAATTCATTGTCCAAGCACATACTCAATATCCTTCATATCTACTTTCATTATCCAAAACGTTATATATATCTCGGGGCAAAAAGCTTGCGCAATCAGGGTGCAACAAAGTTCATAAAAAACGTCTCATTTTGTGTCGGCGCCATTTTGGGTGGTCAGGCAAGTTCCAGCACAGTCAGAGTGTCTCTAGTCTCACATGGTTGGCCCAGAACTTTCCGTTGGCAGTTCAAAAAGTCTCGTGCAATGTGGTTAACAGTCTAACAATATGGACCATGAGTCAAAGAATGGGAAGGGCGGCAACAATTTTCCTACCGGGTCATCCTGGTGTTCCTCCGGAACTGAACAAGCCTGTGCCGTGGCGGCATTTTAGCCATTTCCGATCCGAGTCTGGTGCCGGCAGGAGTAGCACCGATGTCGTGGTTCCCAGCGAAGGGGGCGGGGGCACCCATGCAGGGGGACTAGCCACGGGTCTGGAGAGGTGAACGGGTCTGGAGCGGTGAACGGGTCTGGAGCAGTGAACGGGTCGGGTCTGGAAAGTGAGCCCATAATTCTATCGATGCCCAGGCCGCTGGCGCAAACCGCCTCTTAGTTCCCATGTTGAATAATTACCAAAATAAAGAGACGGGTGCTGGAAGCAGGAATCAAGAACAGAGTTTAATTCTCATGAGGAGAGCCAGTCATTTCGGACACGAAACACAGTGTCTTTCGGGAGGTGCTCTAACAAGTGAGCTTGAGACTCTTGCTTTTATACCTTTACAAAACATTTGATGGTACAATCAGGACAGTATGACGCAAAAGAAAGACATCCCTATAATCCTCGTGGTGATCCTACTCCACATACGTTCACAATGGGGACCCTTGACCTGCTGATAAGAGGGGAGGGCAATCACGCAGCTGAGTGTTTTCGTAGGATGTACGCCTGATCATGGCCCAGGGGGTGGGGTGGCTAGGCATACAATAAGGGCAGTAAATGGTATCTCCTGGCTTAGGCGATGGCCTCGGACATGTGTGGTCAGCCGGACTCGGGGGAAGGGGTCATCAAAGGAGTGGTATTCATGCCTGCGTGGACAATCGAGCGCGGAGGGAAGGCTTGTCAACAGAGGGGCATTCATGGAAGGGAAGGAGGTGTTGGTCAGGCGCGCCCGTGACTCTCAAGGACAGGGCCTTGCGGAAGAAGAGGGTTTATGACTTGCTCATATGAGGAGAAGGAGGGGGGTCAGGGTGCGTGCAGGGCCAGAGTCGCGCAGAGAGAGAGAGAGAGAGAGAGATCCTACGACCTGTACATGAGAGAACGGGGGCAGTCAGATACAGCTGGGGGGGCTATGCCAGCTGAGGCGAAGGATGCTTCTTCGAGAGGGAAATGGGGAATGCCTGGGTCAAGCAGGAGGGTTACCTTTCACATCAGGATCGCGCAAAGGGAAAGGGTTTCACGGTCTATACATGAGAGAGGGGGGTGCAAGATACGCGCAGGAGGGAAGCTGGGGATTCCAATGGGTAAAAAGGCCATGGTGCCTAGAATGGCTGTACATATGCATAGGGGTACGGGTTCTTACTGGCAGGGTGATACGGTCAATAATTTACAGTATCCATGGTGCCCACAGGGAGAGGAGTGGGAGAAGAAGGGAAATGAATGCTGTCTATGTACATCAATTTCGTCAGATTTCACAGCAGGAGCAGTGAACGGGGCAGGAGCAGTGAACGGGTCTGGAGCAGTGAACGGGTCTGGAGCAGTGAACGGGGCAGGAGCAGTGAACGGGGCAGGAGCAGTGAACGGGGCAGGAGCAGTGAACGGGGCAGGAGCAGTGAACGGGGCAGGAGCAGTGAACGGGGCAGGAGCAGTGAACGGGGCAGGAGCAGTGAACGGGGCAGGAGCAGTGAACGGGGCAGGAGCAGTGAACGGGGCAGGAGCAGTGAACGAGGCAGGAGCAGTGAACGAGGCAGGAGCAGTGAACGGGGCAGGGGCAGTGAACGGGGCAGGGGCAGTGAACGGGGCAGGGGCAGTGAACGGGGCAGGGGCAGTGAACGGGGCAGGGGCAGTGAACGGGGCAGGGGCAGTGAACGGGGCAGGGGCAGTGAACGGGGCAGGGGCAGTGAACGGGGCAGTAAACGGGGCAGGTGCAGTGAGCGGGGCAGGGGCAGTGAACGGGGCAGGTCACCACCCCCTTTTCTAAATCGTTTTTGGCCACTATAGGTGTGGCAGGGTATACTCAGACATGAGTCCCTTTCTCACTGCTCCATCAGGATTCAAGCAAGCCGGGCCGAAGAAGGCTGAAATGCCAGAAACCGGTCCCCGGTAGCTTGTCTCCTTTCTGGTGAAGAATTGGCTTGGTAGTTTAGTCTGCCCTGTTCCCATGATGCACTGGGCCAGGGACAGACTGATTTGCATATAGCCAGGTTCTGAGCTGGGATGGGGCAGTGAGATAAATAACGGTGATGGATCAAGCCCTGATCTTTGGACTGGGTAAGAGTGGTCTGTTTAACTCAGACACTCTGTTCATCACCACCCTCTTTTCTAAATCGTAGTGAACGGGGCAGGAGCAGTGAACGGGGCAGGAGCAGTGAACGGGGCAGGAGCAGTGAACGGGGCAGAGGCAGTGAACGGGGCAGGGGCAGTGAACGGGGCAGGGGCAGTGAACGGGGCAGGAGCAGTGAACGGGGCAGGAGCAGTGAACGGGGCAGGAGCAGTGAACGGGGCAGGAGCAGTGAACGGGGCAGGAGCAGTGAACGGGGCAGGAGCAGTGAACGGGGCAGGAGAAGGGAGGGGGCAGGGGAATTGACGAAGCAGGACTGTTGATCGAGCATGAGCAGGAATACTGACTGGACATGAGCAGTGAAAGGAGAGGGGCAGGCGTTTCCCAGGGCGACTGGAAGGGTAGGGGGCCAGTTTAGTTTGGGGGGACCGGTTTTGTACAAGTGCAGGAGTTTTAAAAACACTGCAAAGTTCTTTGTATATTCAGCAGGTTTCGGTCAACAATACAAGTGCCAAGATAACTTTGGTGATCAATGTACCTGCTGGAGAGAGATGGGAGCATGCTTTGTCTAGTGGCTGTTTTACTCATTTAAGGTAGCACAGGGGGTAATATGCCTGCTGCAAAGAACATGTACCATGCATATCGAAGAGCAATATGTTATGTGCATAGTTCAGTGGTTACTGCTTTGTGTTCACTTCCAGAATGAAAGGACACTTGAATACATATGGCCTGGCAGTTTGGGCTGGACTGTTCACATTGGGCGCAGGATCAAGACTGATTTGCATATGGCTGGGTCCAAACAAGAAGGGCAAGTGAGCAAAAAAACAACGGATTTAGGCCTAGATCTCTGTACTGGGGTGAATGTGTGAAATTGTTCTGCATTCTGTCCATCAATTGTTCTTTTTGCATTTGTCACCCAGAGTGGGACAGGTATGCTCAGACATGAGTCCTGTGCTCTCCATGCCACTGGGATCAAGCTATCCTGGCTGATGAGGGCTGAAAGCCCGAAACCAGTCCTAGGATGCTTGTTTCCAGTCCAGGGAGGACCTGGCCTGGCAGTTCGGGCTGGACTGTTCCCATTGGGTGCAGGAGCAAGACTGATTTGCATATGGCTGGCTACTAACTGGAATGGCATGGTGAGCAAAGAAACAACGTATTTAGGCCCAGATCTCTGTACTGGGGTGAATGTTTGCTATTGTTCTGCATTCTGTCCACCAGTTGTTCTTTTTGCTATTTTATGATTGAGCAGCTAGCTGGCTGACATGAATATGAAGGAGCCTTTGTGGGTTTCCGTGAGTCTAGATTCTCCTGAAGAATCCCTTTCTGTTCTGAGCCCTGCTTAACACATGTGTATAGGAGGAGCCCTGTATTCATGACCTCAATGTTTGAGACAAAAAAATAATCATGGATTTCTGATCAATGAGAGTAAAAGCATTAAGGTAACATGTTGTTCCTGCTTATATTTCACACACTTTACATAAACCTGCATTCCCTATGAGTGTTTGCTTTTTCCTGAATTAAACCTCGAATAAACATGTTTATCCATTGTTTTAATTAAATAACGTTATAAGCTGTAACTGTTCAGTGAAATGCTAAAAGTACAAAAAATTGGTATGTTTTGCTATTTCTAGCCACACCCCTGACTCCGCCCACTGATTCAATCTTCGGTTACTCCCGCCCCCTGATTCTCCACCCAAGTTCCCCTACTTTTTTTCCCCCACTTCGACCACTGGTTTATATACAGCACAAACTCAGCCCAACGGCATTGGAGCTGTTTACATGATCACCTTTTACAGTACACAAGGTAGCATTTATTTATTAGGCACTGGGAGATTAACTGAGGTGCCCAGGATCACAAGATGCAGAGCGGACGCAGGGAATCACACTTGGTTCCCCAGTTCCAAAGTCTGCAGCTCTGGCAGTAGTGCCACATCCTTTGCCAACCATCACCTGCCATACATTGCTCATCGCCTCCATATGCGTACCCAGACCATGTGCCTGGCTTTAAAGTGTCCCCCTAAGCCACTATTAGGGCAAATTTGGCCCAAGGGAATTAAGAGTGCTTTACGTAATCACTAGTCACATTACAAAAGGTTGCATTCATTTATTGGGCACAGGGAGATTAACTGGTGTGCCCAGAACCACAGGATGATGCTTTGACACCTGGACTCGAACTTGGTTCTCCAGATGCGAAGTCAGCAGCTCTATCCATAAAACCAAATCATTTGTGCTGACCCCTTCTCTCTCAATGGCTAAAAAAAATAAGCATTCCAATTCCAATAGGTCGCTGGCTTTGTCAATGTTTGTTTGCCATGCCTGATTGCAGTGAATGTCGTGGCACTTTTTTCTTTTTTTACTTTCAAAGATGCTTGCTGCACAACATGACTAAAAGCACATTCACAGTGCCAACACTTGCAATTTTTTCCTGACCAAAAAAAATCTTAGTTCCCATCCCTCTAAACGCGAGTGTAAAACAGGTAACACGTGTAATACGTTTTGCATTGTGTAGGAAGGTGGATATCTGACTATGGTTGCCCCCAACTTTTTGCCTAGTGTTTTGCTGGTTTTCGACATAGTTGGCCTGGAATCCTGATATCCAGGAACCCAGGCTTCCTGCTCTCTCTGTTAAAATGGACTCCATGTACCTTAGGTACATATCTAATTGGTATTGGGTCACTCTTGTAAGTCCTTGTACAGTGTACCATAGGTACCCAGGGCATAAGTGCACCCAAGGCCTACCAGGGGCTGCAGCATGTATTATGCCACCCCTGGCTGGCCATCCAAAACTGACAACTGGCTGCTAACACAGCTGGGGCAAGGTGGTGTAATCACCCTTTGCTTTAGATATAGTATACCTATAATCTAACCCTAAAATGGAGACATATACTCCTATAAGTCACTCCTTTGGCAGGCCATAACAATCCTGGAGGCAGAGTGCTTGGAATTATGTGAGATGGTGCTCTAGCATGAGCTGAGCCTGTCTACAGCTTTCGGAACCAAGTCCTTTAGCTGTTTCCATGATAACGCTATACCATATACTCTTAAGTGCATTATAATCCTTGCGGTTATTGCTAACTTTGGCATAGCATTATCAAAACATGTCGTGTAAGATGTCATACGAATTGGAATACTACCCCCTCGCCAGTTCTGGAGACGGGGGTAGCATTTCACCATTTTAGAGGGACACGATATGTATGCAACTATGAACCCCGGTTAAAGTTAACTCGAGCCTCAGCATCACAAAATGGATGCTGCCACCACAGACACAAGTCTGACCTCCTGCTGCTGGGAGTCCTTCCAGCGAGAGAGTCCTGGACAAAGGGTTTCCTGCCTTGGGAGGTGCTAGCACCACCCCAGACAGGATTTTGTGTATTAGGTAGGACAGGCCTGAAAGGAATGAGACATGCCTGGGGCACACAAGATGCCCTGTGCATACACCGGTTCAAACCAGTTGCTGGGGCACTCCAGCCCCAGCTCTGGCGCAAAACCGGACAAAGGATAGGGGGTGTAACCACCCCCCTTCCTGGTCCCACCCATAGGAGGGACCTAGTCATAGTACAGCCCCCTTTAGGAGAATAAAGGTAGGAGCTGGTCCCATTCCAGATTAGATTAATCCTGATTTGAAACTCTACAAGAAGAAACTCTGGACTTCGACGTTCTGCTCCACAGAAGACTGAAGAAATCTCCCTTGAGGCCAAGGAGTGACCACCCTGCACAAGCAGGCACCATCAAGCGTTCCAGCGGTTCACTTTGCCGGCTGGCTAGTGGCCTCCTAGACGATGATCCTTGAAATCTACACCGCTGGTCTGGTTGCTCCAGACTGGCCCCTGCTTTCCTGCAAAGGAGAAGCACACCAGACCCTTCTGGTCCGCACCAAACGCCTTTCCCACTTACCGCGTGGGTTGCCTTTGCCAAGGCCTGTTGACGCCGAATCCGGAACCAACACCGCCGACAGCGAGAGCCTGCGTGGGACAGCTCGTGCCTCCATCCTGGTCGTCCAAGACACCTCCTGGTCCACGTGGCTGCAGAGTCAAGCATCCACTCTTCACCTGATCGCGACAACAGCATCTGGTTCCTTCCTGGTTCCACTCCAGTCACTGGCTAGTGACTGTGAACATTGTCCCCTCTGCTTTCAGGTCTTCATCTTCCACGATCCACCCGTGGGTCGCTCCAGACATCTTCCTCCTGGCCGCCTGCTGCATCTTTTCTTCCAGGCTCCATAGACTTCAACGCGGAAACCCGACACACTTTGACACCTATGCACCCGCAGCCCGTGGGTGAGGTAACAAGAGCATTTCGGTGCTCAAGGGTAGATTAACTCTCCTAGTGTCCAGATTTCCAGTTGTTTTAGTCCTAGCTAGTCGGAACTGTCTAATACTTACCTTTTCGTAATTTTTACTGTCCATTGACTTTGTTATGCATCTCGCGTGTGAGTTGACACTCTGCACACGCGTTCCGTGGGCCTCCTATTACTTACCTCAGGTTATGATAGTGTAGTCCCAGCGATCCTACAGCCTCTGAACAGCTCCTTTCCTTCCATCGATTTCCTTATACCATTTGTTTAGTATATGGTTTGTTGCGCCCCTAGGACAACATTGTAACTTGTGCAACTTAACATATTTTTCTTAAGAGTCTTGTCATGTGCTTAGCCCTCTGACCTCATAAAGAGTTCAGATGTGTATGTTACTTAATAAATATCTTGTTTGTTTCCTTAACTACCCATGTGGTGTCCTTTCATTTGGTATTCAAGGGGTTATATGTGGTAAAACAGCTGGCTTCACATGCCAAAAGAGTTTAGCCTAAGACTGCTTTGTCCATGCTACCATTAGGATAGCTGGTCTATAAAGTTGACTTACAACCAATCACCATAAGGGTTGTTTGGACTGATACAAGGTGATCACTAGAACTAGTGAGCATCATATATCAGGCCAACTTCTCACACATTGCTCTACTGATTCTCCCAAAAGAGTGTTGGGAAACAGTGGTAAATTGAAAGAAAGATAAATCTTTACAAATTCCTTTTAAAAACTGTCATTTTAAAAAAAAACATTTAGTGAGCAAACTACTGTGAAAATTACCAGGAAGGGTTCCCCAAATTCTGGCATACATAGAGTCCACTTTATATATGAATATGCTTCCCAAAGTCCATTCTTAAATGCCTCGGTGCTGCACAATATTGGCCCTAAAAATTGTCAAGAACTGCCATAAAAGAGGCAAATGTTGAACCACTGAATGAAATATTAGACTGTATAATTTTGCCAACATTGCCCCACGATTAGAGTGATATAAACCAATAACTGCTAGCACAACCCAGCTGACTGAAGAAAGGCACATGGATAAGACATCCACAGCAAAAAAAGCCCTTAGGAAATGAATAGCTATCTTTAATCTTTTCTAGGGCACGAATTATGAAGAATAAATTACCCATTTGTGGAGAAGGGGTGCTACACGGCTACTCTTGGAACATTCATTGGCCCCATTCATTGTGCGGAGACCAAGGCTTCCATACATTTATGGCATTGTGAGTGTTTCACTTCCACAGATATTAGTTTTTGAAATGTGGTGTAATAGCCAGTGAATTAGGGCATCTCTGATTAACCCTGGTCTTCTCTCTGCTCCTCCTCTCCATCCTAATGTGCCTCTCTCCCAGTGCCCCATCTTTTGGGACAATTACGACTCGCCCCTCTGGTTGTACAATGGTACAACGCAGGTAAATGTTTTTACCAAGAGCATTCTTTTATAGTGCATGCCATTACCATGCATTGTTTTTATATATAAAAATAATGTACTTGCGGGGGAGACCCCCCCACGCCCCCAACTTTCCTTAAATCCGTTGTAAAGGTATGCACGTGGTAAAAATATGCGTGCTACTAAATGCGTGGTAAAGGCACAACGAGGTTAAAACTTAGTTGTAAAGGCTGTCTCTCTCATCCCCCTCCTATCTCTGTCACTTCTTTTCTCTTTACCTGGACGACCTGAGAGGAGGGTCTGAGGGGTTAAGGGTGTCTTCCTGTGGCTTCTGCCGTGTTTGGGCTGGTTAGTGTCATGTATGTCCTGACGCCACAACCCCGTCCCTTCTCCTCTTCTCAAACCTACCCTCCCCTAAATTCCCTCTCGACTACCAATTATACTCCATTCACATTATTACTTTCATAAGCCCCAGATCCTCACAGTACTGGCTGTAGTCCATTGCTCCTGCGTGCTCCCCCTACTGTGCACACCGTGACTGTCTGGCAGCCTTCCTCTGATAGCTCCTCTCACTCAAGGGCGGACTCCACATAGTATGTAATGTGGCCGCCTGTAATCAGTGCATTCTTTTGGACTGCACCTCTGTCGCTGCTGGGCGAACTCTATGAAGTATGTACATTCCTGCCTGTAACCAGTGCTTTCCTAAGGGATGCCCCTCTGACTCCCCTCTGGACTCTTTATACAGCATTTGACCCCGGCTGCCTGCAAACAGTGCATTCTCATAGGTCGCTCCTCTGCAGCTCAAGCCCACCCAAGAAGCAGAGCCTATTTCGAAAGATAGTAGGTTATACAAGTGCATTTATCTCTTACTATTCCATTACAAACTTAGGTTTAAATTCACACTTACAACACAAGTGTTTTGTTCCACTGCTCATTTATGAAACATCAAAACCGCTTCCCACAAACCACTCATAACTCACATCTTCCAAAAAGACACAACAATAATAATCTAAACATCAACTCAAACCATCTATCACTCACTACTTTCTGCTCCACTGCTTAAGTGCAGCAACCGAAGTCAGGACAAAAGCGCCACTCTGGTTTTCACATACGACATCAAAATACTTGCCAAATAGATAAAACTGATTTGATTTGATTTGAATAAAATTTATATCGCGCAGACAATAACCCGAAGGCATCAAGGCGCCTAACAAAGCATATCATAAACATAAGCATGACACCATTACAGATAAGCCTGCACAAAGAGATGCGTCTTCAGAGCACTTCTGAATGCCTGAAGAGTGGGTAGGGATCTTAGTTCCAGTGGGAGGGCATTCCAACACTTGGGCGCCAAGCCAGCACTCTGACAACCAAGCACCCCCCATGGTGTAATGTACTACCCATCCATTAATACACTTTGGTGCCTTGTCAGGGGTATGGAGTCCTATATTGATGAAATGCAACCTAACACAAAACTAATCGTGTGTTCAATGTTCTGCTAAGTTATTTGTGCAGCAAAGCTATTTACAAGAGTTATTTTTCAACAATGGTTTTCAGTATCAATTGGTGTAAGCCGAATCTGGCTATGGGCATGGTATTCTCATTAACGCTGACATTTCCAGCCCATGCAATATTGTAGCATATCACACAACACTGCTAGGAAGCACAAAGCTTCCATAAACGTAGAGGATGTGTTGCTTCACACAGCACAGCCACAAAAGAAGAGAACACTGCCATCGCACAGACAACTCCTAAAAATGCACAGGGTTTTGAAATGCTGCTCACTGTTTTCATAAACACACCAGTTTTCCCATTGCCAATTCAAGGCAACATCACTTCCATCTATACTGAAAGTATGAGTAACAGGAACACAGGCCGGGAAGGCGAAGCTGGACCTCGTAGGGGCCAGTGCAAAGCACCTCCTGAAGGCGTGAGCACCCTGGAGTAGCAAACAAAAAGGGGGGCGCACTAGGATTGATACCCCCGTCGGACCGCAAGCCATCCAATCACAGTGAAGGGGGGCAAGCGGTCAAGGAGGTCAAAAGGGGATGTGACCCATCGCCTCGGAAACCCACCCACCCACACCAAAAGGAGGCTGTTGTCGCAGCCGCAAGGTTGATGGGAAGGCTGGGACAACCCAAAGAAACACCCGAAGGGGAGAGTAATAGAGGTAGAAGAGCTGCTCACAGTGTCCTTCGGATGCCTCACGGCAGGGATACAGATTGACCAAATGACAGCACACAGACTGAGTAGAAGAGCTGTTCGAACAGTGTCCCTGGGATGGCACACGGTAAGGGCACTGGGGAGCAGGCGAGTGGCCAGCAAAGATCCAGGCAAGTGGAACAGCACTTAAAGTCTGCGCCGGACCTAAAGTACACCCACAGAGTCGGTAGCAAGGGAAGCCTAGACCCCCAAAAACACTGAGACACTTGCATAAAGGGGGCCCTCGAGCAGGGTAGTGCTGTCAGCCAATAACAGAGCCAAGAATTTGGGAGGACAATGTGTGATGTAAAAGTAAAGTAAATGAACATGGGTTACAAATGACTAACCAGTAAATTGCGAGATGTATAATCCATGTTATAAAATAAGCTGCGGCCTTTTCGATGCACCTTCATCTGTTGTACCTGGAATGATTTATGGAAGGGCAGGGATGCAGGATAACAAGGTACCAAGGGAGGGGGTGAACTCGCAGCCTGGAGGGGATCTGCTGCAGCGTAGTGTAATAAAACAAGAGCGTTCCCTGCCAAACACTTCTGCTGCTGACCACTGGAGATGGAGAGATGGATATATATATCTATATACGATAAAATGAGCTACTAAGGGAGACATTTGGAAAGCTTTATATACAAAAGTGTGACAGTATACAAGGGATCTGCCATAGACACGGGCAAGGCAGGCCCTAGCCTTTTATCTTACTGTCATTTCCCTTGTGGGCTGGGGTTTGCAGGCTGGCACAGAAGGAGCGACAGCAAAGA
Source organism: Lissotriton vulgaris (assembly GCF_964263255.1). Classification (NCBI taxonomy): domain Eukaryota; kingdom Metazoa; phylum Chordata; class Amphibia; order Caudata; family Salamandridae; genus Lissotriton; species Lissotriton vulgaris. Next base: position 1,248,597,479 of record NC_141689.1, on the reverse strand, counting down.
GCGACGAGGGAAACAGAGGGTGGACGGGAGCACAGAGAGGGAGAAGAGAGATAGATAGACGATGGACGAACAAACTAGAGAAAATGGATGGATGGAAAGAGAATAGGGGGGAGCTACAGGGACTGGTTCGAACATTTTTTGCAGACTGCTTTTAGTTCCCAGTCTGTCCTTGGACACAGGCAAGGTCAACGAACGAGCACAGACCGGGACATAACATAATAATGATACATTGACTTCTCAGTGCAACACTGTTCATGTTTTCCGTAAACTTGTTTTCAAGAGAAAGAGGGCAGAAGGAACTGTGTTCCAGTGATTACAAAAAATATTTATTGATGGTCAATAAGATTCTGAGCTTTAGGATGCCTTTTATATCAAATATATTAAGAAATCAAATAGCTAGATAATGCCGCAGACTGTGTTGCATGTGCCTTTAATGTAATCTGTAATTTAATATACTAAATTGCACAGATTCCTCAACGCTTGCGACCTTGCTGCTGCATACTTCCAGTGGCTTTAACAGAAGGGTTTGGGCCATACCTAGATTGTATGAAGTTGTGACCTAAGTATCCTGACCATACAATAAGCTTCCAGAAACAACGAGTTGGATAAAAAGCCTCATGCCTGTATCTGTAAGTAGGTAACTCTACACCTGATCTCTCAAAAGTAGTGTTAGAGTTTGCTTGTAATAAAGTTAAAAGTGTGAAGGCCATTAAGTAAAAACTGGATGTACCTCAAATGATATCTCTTGGTTATTTGGCGACTGATACGTTTGTACTTTTGAATAATTGATTGAGGTGTCTGTCTGTTATTACCTAAAAAAGTAACAAGAATCACATTAAAACGGTTTAAGTACATCGGTCATTGGCGCCATCGCAATATATAATTAATTTCATAAAGTCTGAGTTGCGCCATTCATCTAATTTTAATAATTGCCATGGCTTTATCCGCCCCCATGGTTAAAAGGTTGCATAGGACATTTGCAAAATTAACATCACAGATATGCCAGTGAACATCACATCCGCCACGGCAAATACGTTCAGTGCTACAGGGTGCAAGTCCACTGTTGTCAATGTTCGCAAACAGTATGCTATTGCCTTTTGGAAGCTCGTCACTGGATTCGGATACCACTTTAGACAGTAACCACTGAACAACAGGGTGAAAGCGAAGCAGTTTTTGCTTTCCCTAGTACTGTGGAAACCACATACTTCGCCGAGTGGTCTTCTTAGCTAATTCACAGCCTTGTAATGCATCTTGTCTAATCTGAAGAGAGCTAGTGTGATAATCTTCCTGTTAACAGAACACTTTATGTTTCAAAAAGCGTCATACATGCCAAATGCAGATGCAGTGACCAGACCCATTATCATGCATTGCTAATGGCATCAGCGCTTTAATCAATAGGTTGGCTGGCAGGATCCTACCACTGCAATTGGTATACTCTGTTCAGTCTCCCAAGTCTCCTAGTCTCTATGGCTGGCGTCCTTCTCCTTTGTGTATTACCCTCGATTACAGTGCTCAATTCAAATATTGCTAGGTTTATGCTTTATAAATAAGATGCATTCATACAACCTGTGATTATGGAAGTCTGCAGCTTTTCCCACTGCATGAGAAATTAGAAATCGCTCAATACCCTCTACTGATTCAGGGGAAGAAAATAAATATCTGCCAATGGAGACACCACAACTTCATCGCAAACCAATCTGGAGGCACAAGTGATCCACAACTAGATTACCCGTGCTTCAAATCTGCAATCGATGAACACATCCTTAGTGGATGTATTGCTCAAGACTGATTTATCTAAACAGGAGTTGGATTGTGACCATCCTTTCAGGAATGTAAACAACTTAGAGCACCTATCACCCCGACTGGATGAGATGATTAAGAGATTGTCAAATCACAAATATTGCGGTCAATCCAAGAACCTTGATTAGGGTAGTCACTCATCTTCTAACTCAAGTAAATTAATACACAAGGCCTCAAGGACAACAGAAACAGAATAAGTCAGGTTGTCAAAAGCCATGAGTATATTACTATACAAATACCACATTATGATCTGTGCAATGGGAGATGGGAGCAACATTCTTCTTCAGTCTTCATCATCATAGCCTGGAGCTGGTAAGGACCTGGAAGTCCATTTCAGTGTACACCCAGATCTAACTCCAAAGATAGTCTATTTCAGTGAATAAATAGAATGTGAGGAATTGCATATCATCTACACGCTTCTCTGTAGACAAATGGATCAAATAATTACTAAATTCATGTGCTATTTTACTATTTCACAATCAAACCAGATATTTTTAAAATTAAGTTAACTTTTCTCAGGAAACCATCTGTACTAGTTCCCAGTACGACTGGTTAAAATCAGAATGTATTTATTGAAACATTTGAACATAATCTATAGGGCTTTTGCTAAGTTCTGGATTGTGGCTCTGCAGGGACACAGGTCTGAGTCTGGCTTGGAAAAGCTGTATTGTCTTATTTATTTTTCTGTCCTATCTTGCTTTTCACCCGCAGGACTCCAGTCCATTAGACGTATAACTGTGTTTGGTAAAATTTGACCACAGTACCTAGAATGTAGTGGTATGGAGGTTCTTTGAGCTGCATAGTCGGTAGGTGGCACTACCTCTGATACCAGGATATAGCAGAATATGGTACATTAGAGGTTGATGGCAGCTTTTACATAATACTTGGGTACAGGTTTTTTTGGTATGCCCCTCTGGTAAATCCTTCTCTTTCACAGCAGGTGGATGGAGTGTTATGTTACATGTTCTGGCATGTGGGTGCCCAGGAGGGTGCATACTGAGTAAATGGTGCCCAGCAAACACATCATACGTGTCTGCCAAACATGGTGGTTTCCATGCAGGTTGCCTTCATCCTTTGTGCAAGTCTTATGTTCTAGGGTCTCTTCCCCAAAACTGTAGCTGTCTGGTATTGAGAGGGGCTGGGAAGGGGGCAGTGATTATCAACCTTCCTGCTCAATTAGCTTTTCCTCTGCTTTAATGACAACTCTTAATTGTTATGCTCACTGAGCCTGTTTGAAACCAATTTACAAAGCAAATTGGCACACTTGAACCCACCTCTCCTCTACTTGGTCTCTACGCATTTGCCAACCAAAAATCTTGGCAAGAAGAGGACAAATGAGGAGGAAGCACTATTTCATTAATTGAAACTTCAAATTTAAAAGAAAGCCATTACTTTGGCTGACCAAGCCATACTGCTGGTGCCCCCAAGGTATGAGCACGATATAAATATACCTAATCAGTTACAGCCCCCCTTAGGCCAGTAATTTGTAACTTATCAGGACAGGAGGGTTATTCTGTGTATGAGCAGAGAAGGGGCATTTGCCAGGGGAAAGGTTCTTGTTGATAGCTGTGACCCCTCCAGACGAGGATATGAAATAGAAGCTACAGAAATCCTGCTGTCCTGTTCTGTTTGGAAGAAGATGGAGCTGTACTGCTCAACGAGACAAGATAAGTGGGCGCACGCCAAGAAGAACACCAACAGAGACAGTGTTCAATTGGTTGGGCCTAGGTTGGAAGTTCATAATAATAATAATAATGAAATGGCTGCAAAAAGAACCTAATGCGGTGGTGAACTGCAATGGCTTCTTGTCTATAGAGATGTGGATCAGAGCTTTCTCCGATGGCCAGGAAACCTTCGGCTATTGGTATCCCAAGCCTTTTTTAAAAGGAGAGACGTGAAGCAGTCAATGAGGATACTCGGATGACCCTATCTACACCTAGTAAATTAATACCAAATCAATTGAAGACAACTACGGAGTTTCACAGTTCTCAGGGTATAAAATGAACTGTTTGAAGAGTGAAGTAAATACCTAGGACGTGAAACACAACTGGTGTGGAATAAACACAGAGGCTGCATGGGGAACCAAATGTTGAGACACAGAAAAGCAGGAGGGACAGCTTGAAAACATGCAGACTTGATGAGTGGCCAACAAAAAAAAAGTTTAAAAAGTAGCGGTGCTTAATGTGGCGGTAGAAGGGCATTAGCAAGTAAAGCGCACATGCACCAGAGAAACGACACACTCATGCATGCATTGCAAAGCGCACACAAGCCATCACTAAGCCAGCGAAGGAGAGTATCAATGAAGCCAATCGTAACAGTAATGAACAGTAATGGGAGGCTTCGGAGCCCTGCATAAAGTAGCATGAGGTTTTGCATGAACTGTCTAAGGCAGGCCCGGTTCTAGCGGGTGAGCGGGTGGGCCAGGCCCACCCAAACATGAGCCTGGCCCACCCAAACAGGATCCTTGGCCCTCGCACTGAGGGCCTGAAGGCAGGCGTCTTTGGGATCTAAGTGCTTCAACCCTCCTCCGTCGCGTGTGTCCACCCGGGCCGAGGTGGGCGCACACACAGACAGTTTTAGAGATGATCGCAGCAACGCCCGAGTACTTCACAAGTCTTTACAAGACCATGTATATGTTAACGAGGCTTTGTTTATTTTGTCACCCCTCATCTCTGCATGGCGAAAGGCGACAAACCCTTTCTTTGACAAGGGTACCCTTTGGTAACCTTTGCTTACTGTCCTGCTGCATTGATATTTATTTTTATATGCAGCGCAGGAGAAAATATGTGTTTTTTCCTATTCACCTTTCCTAACCCATGCAGTGGCTTATCACAAAAGACTGTGACACAAACTTTGACTAATGGAGTAGGTAAGAGAATGTGTTACTATATATTTTTCTATTTAAAATCTGCACAGGCCCAGCAGGACACACACGTGTGTGCTTCATTTAAACAGTTTTTATCATTATCATGGCCGATGCAGGACAACAATAAGAATACAAAATGCCCAGATAACGCTGGTGATTAATAATCCTGCTGGAGAGCAATCATTTGTCTTAGTAGTTTTCAAATGCATATGAACTGTATTTTATGTGGATAGCTCCAGGGATTTGAGTGGGATGAAAAAACTGGGGGGGTCTCTCAAAGGGGCGTGGCCAATGTAATTGAGGACATGGCTTAAAAACAGTACGTTAAAAATCTGTGTTTAACATTGTGCGGCCCGACTTGTATTTTGCTGTTTCTGTCATTGCATCCAGGTATTTGATACAACAAGTAACATCATACCTACAAGTCAGGACTATTGGCTTTATCAATGGTTGTTAGTTGCATAAGATAAATAACAGCAACTATGGCTTGTATATAATTGCAAAAGCTTCCACTTAAAGCACCAGTGACATCAAAACAATGTTGCTGCTCCTGAGTTTCAAAAAGAGAAGGGAAATCCAGAGAGAAAATGACTCTCTTTAACCCTTTCCATGCTCATGACGAGCTACAATGGGAAATAAGGATCTGCAGCACAGGGCAAAAATCCCCGCAGCAGCCATGTGGTTAAAGGATTTCCCTTCCCCCTACAACGCTCACCTGGCATGACGTCATGCCGTAACATTCCACTTGTGAGTAGTGTGAGCAGGGTACACCGATGTGCCTGCTGTCTCGAAACGGGTCTCTATCGGGCTCTGTTTTGTGCCCTGGCACTTTTTTTCCGGACTGCAGTGACAGCAGACTGCTGTCACTGCAGTTCGGAAAAAACGGACTACCTGTGACTAGCGCACAAAACAGAGCCAGAAAGAGACCCGTTTCGAGGCCCCTTTAAAAAAACTGCTGGTGCTGAGACCTAGTGAGACCCGGCCCACTTAAAGCCCTGGATAGCTCAGTGGGTTACTGCCTTGGTCACAAAGATCCTTGTGTTACTTGCAGTTCAGAAGTTACAATCCTAACATAGGACAGTAACCAATGAACTGTCATCAAAGAGCTGCATACAAACATGAATGATATAGTTAGAACTCGGCTTTTTTGGTTTTGTGATATAGTTAGAACTCCCCCAGTTTTTCAATATTCTAATGTTGTTAAAATGAGTATGTTTGGGTAGATATACATTTTTATCAGTAATGCTGACCCCCATGGAATACTCTTTAAATCCTAAGGTTGTGTTTCCACAGACCAAACCCTCTTAAAATATCCCGCCCACCAGTATGGATGACATGTGATTCATACACCTTGTAATCCTCATTGGCTTATGTGACATTCCCAATAGACTGATTTACATACTTGTATGATTCATTGTATCTGTATAATGTGTGCATTGTGTAAAGTACTGACACACTACACTGATATGAGTAGCGCTATGCGACAAATGAAATGCATATGAGAGAGGGGCTACGTAAAGATAGGGGGCACTGTTGGAGGGTGGCAGTGAGGGAATCTGAGGAGGAGGTAGTGTTAGGGGCTATGGGCGATGAGGGGCACGGGTGGAGGGTGGCAGTGAGGGAATCCGAGGAAGATGTCATGGGGTGGAGGGGGGAGTTAGGGAGAGATGAGGGGCACTGGTGGAGAGTGGCATTGAGGCAATCCGAGGAGGAGGTCAATAGGGGGAGGGGCTATGGGGAGATGAGGGGCACTTGTGGCATGGCTTTGAGGGAATCCAAGTAGGAGGTCAATAGAGGGGGGCATTGGGAGATGAGGGGCACTGTTGGAAGGTGGGAGTAAAGGTATTTACGGAGAAAGAGGTTATTGGTGCAGCGCCAAAAAAGACTCACATCAGCGCTGAAGCCGGCCTTTCTGTTTTTGTTTATTTAATTCGCAGTCGGGTCATAAGGGCCACTGTGGAAAATACTTTAAAGTGCGTGCTAATTATATTCACTGCTATATTCAATGTTTTAAGTTTGAAGGTGATTTTCCTAATGTTTTTACCGGGAAAAATGAAAGTGTAGCCCGATGGTGCCTGATATGGGGCTGGGATTCAAGGTCATTTGTGAGATAAGGTGCACTGGAGAGGAAAAGTGGATAATCAAGCCTGTAAGGGAGTGCGTTGCAGAGTCCGTGGTCAGGTGGAGGTAGTAATGAAGAGGGATTCTCCCTGAAGGCTCGCACAACTTGCCTGATACTCCCACCTCAGAAACATCCTCTTCCCATCAAAGGGACATTACATGGAAAAAACACTTTTTGAGAGTGATCACATTTAGAAAGAGATTTGGGAAAGAGTGTGTTTTACTTGGCCTTGTAAGACTAAAAAGAGATAAAGGAGCACCCTGAAGCAGGCCTGCCTAGACATATATGCAAAAAATCGAGCTCGCAGTGGCCCACCCAAATGCACCCTTGGCCCACCCAAATAAAAATTCCTGGAACCGGGCCTGGTCTAAGGCGAGACCTAAAACTGGTCAGAATTGGGTATAGTGGAGCCCCATTGCTGAAGTGCAGGTGTGTACAAACCAAGGGTGGGTATTAGCATACAGAGTGAGACTTTTCATCCCGGGAGCCACATAAGACAGACAAAAATACCGCTTTATAACCCATGAGTGGAGGACAAGATAAGGAGAGAGAATGAGTACCGCCCACTCGTTAAATTGCCCTAGGTTATTCCCCTGACCCGGGGAAGGTCGCAGTTCAGGATTCTGGTGGCACCAAGACTCTATTTACAGACCACAGTGCGGACTGACATGTGCCCTCGAGCTTAGCCTGAAGGTTAAGTAAGCGCCATCTTCCTGTCAGCTAGCAGCTGTCCAGCGATTCTGAAACCATCTCTGCAGCGGGGTCAGGACACTCCCGAGTGCAGCTCACTCGGTGCTTCCAAGACCTTTCAGTGACGGGGGTCAGGGTCTGCGGGAGCAGAGCAGAGAGCAGGCAGGGACCGGGATAGAATCTATTTCTACACCCCGAGTACAGGGGCTCGAATTTCCTCTCAGAAAAGGCCAAGGACCGACAAAGCGCAGCAGGAAAGAGTCCGGCAGCAGACTCCGGAGGAAGAGAAGTGCGGCGCAGCGCGCGGGAGGGCTCTCTCAGTGACAGGATCAAAGCATGAGGCGTTTGGAAAGCGCATTCAGCACGAATTCCTTCTGTCTGACTCATGCAATCTTGGACAAAGGGTGCAATGTACATGGTGAATGATACCAATACCTCACTCAAAAATGTCATACTGCTTACTTTAAATGCATCATTTATGCAACAACCGAGTCCTTTTATTGAACCTTCTTCTGGGAGTGTACGTCACTAGTATGCCTAGTGAGCGCTGGAAAGGCGCCAGACCACTCCTGTTATGTCAGGAGCTATTGAGAAAATCAGATCTAACAAAGATGAATGTAATAAACAGGGCACAACTCTGGACATCCAAGATGGACGAAGTAAGAAACTTATGACTTATTGATGTATGTGACCATGTAAGCTTTTTTCTTAAACCATTTCATGTTTCAAATTAATGTTATGCATCCATCGTGTGAACTAACAGGTTCCTCATACCATAACAGTTCTCCACGTGATAAATGTTCACAATGGAGCTAGACCCTATTGACTCCCAACAGCAGAATGCCACAACCTACTGAAAAAAATCAAAATTCACACAAAGGTAGTGTAACACAAGCCAACAACGGCTGCTATCCAGGATCCAATACCATGCTCTGCAGTACTGGCACACTTCGTTTATAGGTCTAGCCCACCACAGTGTGCATGCACACTCTGCTGCGAGACATACTGTTAGCTTAGAGCCCGCCCTTTAAATACCATTATTGCCTTCATTATCAATTTCATATATGTACTTCTTATTCATTAAGTTGTGTGTGTGTTCCTTCCTCTTTTTCTGTTTGTCCCTTCCCTGTAACATGAAAATGCACACATTACTGGTGTCCTTCAACTGCTCCCTTTTCAAGCGCTACATTTCTCTTTTTGTTTAAGCGCTCTAAGGGAGTGCATGTGTTTTCCAGCTGTCTCTCTCGGGTACTTCTCTACCGTGCTCACTCATATTGCTCTTTTGCTGTCTGTGTAAGTCTATCAGGTCCTGTTCCATGATACCGCTGTGAGAAGTTAGCCTGGTTGATGTCCACTAGTTCTAGTGGGCACCTTGCACCAGTCTAATCGACCCTTATTGATGGTGGTTGTAAAGTCAACCTTATAGAAAGCTATCCTAGCGGTAGCAACGGCAAGCAGTCTTCAGGCTAAGACTTCAGAGAGCGAATTAAGCTAGTTGTCTTACCAATTATAATCTCTTGAGTACCAAATGAAAGCACACCACACAAGGTATATATCAAATCTATATGTATTTATTCTAAACACAACCCCTCTGGACTCTTTACAAGGTCAGAGGTAAAAGTACAATACAAGGAACTTAATTAGCATACGATAAGTTGCACAGTATACGTTTTGCCCTAGGGGCCTCACAAACCATATACTAAAATAGTGGTATAAGAACCACGTGAGAAACAGAAAGCAGGCCTGGGGAATCGCTGGGGCTACTCAGGACAACCAAAGTTTAGGATGTAGAAGGCCCAGGGGAGACGCATGCAGTGTCTAAACACAGCCGCGGGTTACCATTGACTTTCTATGGGAAACAATCAAGTTGCAATCGTAAAATTTAAGGACACTTCTAAATGAACTACGATGGAACCCTTTTAGACTTGGACACTAGGAGGGCCAATACCCTCTAGACTACCAGAGTACTTGTGTTACCTCACCCACGGAAGCTGGGTGCATAGGTCTCTTTTGGTGTAGGGTTTAGTCGTCGATTTCAATGGAGATCTGCAAAGAAGTGCTGCAGGCGTTCAGAGGAAAAGTGTCCGGGTGGATCCAAGGGTGGATAGAAGATCTGAAGAACCTGAAAGCAGAGGAGACAGAGTCTGGGCCACTAGCCAGTGACCAGGGCGGCGATAGAAAGATGTCACCAGATGTCGGGTGATTTCAGGTGAAAAGGTGACGTTTGTCTCTTCAGCCACGAGGACCAGGAGGCGTCGACGACGACCAGGAGTTGGATTCGAGCTGCTCCACAAAGGATCTAGTTGACTGCGGTGTCGGTATCCGGATTGAACCCAACAAGCCTTGGCAACCGCAACCCACGCGGGATGTCGAGATTGGCTTCGGTGCAGACCAGCAAGGTCTGTGGAACTTCTCCTTTGCAGAGTAGTTGGAGCAAGCCTGGAGCATTTAAATGAACATGAAAGGGAGCTTCCCCAAGGAATAAAGAATCAAATGAATGGAAATCTACCAAAAACACCCACAGAACAGCTAAGTTATTTTAGAATATTTCTTTTCAGTTGATCATTTTTGATAAAATCATTTAGTTCAGCATTGAAAAAGGTCAGTTTCTAATGTAAAAGAACATTGGATTATGGAATCATGAGGAAACATCAGCCCAAGTGTAAATATGACAATAAAAACATGACACACCGTTCATTCATTCAATCAATCATGCACATTCTCTTTATCAGACAAACCAAGTATTCACATTCAACAAAGCATCAAAAGCAGCATACAGTGGGAGAAAAAGCGCCGACGCGCGTTTCGGAAACTGAAAGTTGTTTAAGAGATTCCTTCATCAGGGCGCATATATTAAATCCATAAATCTGTGCGGTCTGGAGCGATCCAAATTTAATAGCACACCATAAGTATAAAAATCAGTTCACAATTTCAATGTTGGGCTAACAGAGCATATCTCTGGGTCCATTGAAACTGACCAAGATTTGGGAGTCATTTATGGTGAGGAAATTGTTCCGGAGAGTATGTAGAGGTGATGGCAGGCTGTCAACGAAGTTGCTTTAAACTATGCGGAATAACGTGAGATTATTCCAGTACGGTCCCAGTGATCAGAAAAATAGATGTGATGAACTGAGAAAGTCCCAGTATTCCGTTCCTAGAATCTGTCGTGAATGAATACATGGATATCGCAGCGGGCGGCCTCAGCGTTCGTCCATGATCGGAACAGTGCTGTTCCGATCATGGACGAACGCTGAGGCCGCCAGCTGCGATATCCATGTACCCCGGGTGCTCGCTGACAGACAAGGACAGTGCATAACCGGCGACGAGGAACCGCGGACGAAGCATTATTTTTACCCATAACGTGCTCCTTGTCTTATGCAATCAGGAGGCAATTTCACTTACGTTATCAGACGGCTCCCCCTACTGGCTACACTTATCAGACGGTTGGACCAGATTTTCCTTTAATCCACATCTTCATTCACAACAGATTCTAGGAACGGAATAGGATTCCCAAATCTTTGTCAGTTTCAATGGACCCAGAGATATGCTCTGAGAGAGAGTTCTTGGATTAACAAGGCAAGCAAAGGATCTGCAGTCCCAGGGCAGGCGTGAGCAGCAGTATTCCACAGGCTCAAGCACCACAGTCTGCTCCCTGGAGCTGGCATTCAGAGAAGCTGAATTAGAATTGGTCAAGGACAGGAAATGACACAGATTGGTTACTCTTGTTTCAGATGAAATGCTTCTTGCTATAGGTGGAAGTAGAGATAATGTATTGTATTGTAATTGCATTTATATAGCACTTACCTCCCCCGACGAGGCATCAAAGCGCTTTTTCGGCGAATAGCACGCTACTCTGGTACCCATAAAGGATTAGTATTGAAGTAGTATAGTGAAATAAGAAAGTAATTTAAACGGTAGATAGGTTAGTCAGTTATTTGGATTCGGAAGGATAGAAGAGGAAAAAAGGTTTGCATTTATATAGCATTTGTTACCCCTGATGGGTGTTGAAGCGCTTTTTTTGGCGAGTAGCACGCTATTCTGGAAACCCATAAAGGATTAGTGGTGAATTAGTATGGTGAAATATGAAAGTAATTTGAGTGGTGGATATTAGTCAGTTATTTGGAGTGAAAAGGATAGCGGAGGGATAGAAGGGGAAGAAAGGTTTGCATTCATATAGCACCTGTTACCCCTGACGGGTGTTGAAACACTTTTCTGGCGAGTAGCATGCTACTCCGGAACCCATAAAGGATTAGTGTTGAAAATTAGTGTAGTGAAATATGAAGTCATTTGAATGGTGGATATGTTATTCAGTTATTTGGATAGAGAAGGGTAGGCGGCGGCCTAGAAGAGGGAAAGGAGGTTTGTATTTATATAACGATTGCTTCGCCTTATGGGGTTTTGAAGCACTTTTTTGGAGAGTAGCAGGCTACTCTGGAAGTCATAAGGATTAGTGTTGAATTAGTATAGTGAAATATGAAAATAATTTAAGTGGTGGATATGTTAGTCAGTTATTTGGATTGAGAAGGGTTGGCGAAGGGTAGAAAAGGTAAAAAGGTTTGCATTTATATAGCTCTTGTAACCCTGATGGGGTATTGAAGCGCTTTATTGGCGAGTAGCACGCTTCTCTGGAACCCATAAAGGATTAGTGGTGAATTAGTAAAGTGGAATATGAAATTTGAGAAGTGAACTTGCTAGTCTGTTATTTTGAATGCAAAGGATAGTGGAGGGATAGAAGAGTGAATGATTTAGATATTGTTTTTTATTTGGAGGTCATAGCAGTAGGAGTAGGCTTTTGGATAAGTAAAAAGGGTTGGAGAGGAGTCAGAGGGAAGAGTTTAGAAAGGTTTGTTTTGGGGGATCGGTATAGTAAAAGAGGTGTCAAATGATGCAAGGAGAGGTAGAGTAGGGGAGAGTCTAGAAAGGGTTATTTTGGGGATCATAGTAGTGGTATGGGGTTTAGAATAAATGAGAGTGTGGATGTAGAGTATATATATTGATAGATGTATAGGGTGAGAAATAGGGTAGTGCATTGGAAAGAGTAGTAGAAAGAAGTCTGAGATGATTCAGAAAGTTGGACTAAGATATATTGAGAGAAGTATAGGCTGAGAAATAGGGTAGTGCATTGGAAATGCTACATTAGAAGAATGTGATAAATATATAGATCCATAAGTCCATATAAATCCATATGGAGAAGTGAGAGAACAGGAATATACCAGAGAGAAGTGACCTGAAGAAAGGTTCACTTGTAGAGATCTAAAAATATGTTGACAAGTTTCAAATGTCAGAGGCGAGTTGGGTTATTAATGAAAAAAATGAGAACCACCTAATCAATGCCATGAATGGTGTCCTAACCAAAACAATGTAAGAAGGAAAGTTCCCTTTCGCTACATTGTCTCTTTTCTCCCTGAAATGTCATTCCATACAAATAATGAAAGATGAATTTGTCTGGGATGAAATTCAAAATGGTCAGAAGGGTGCCCTTCTTATGTAAACTAGGAAGAGCAAAGATCTCTGGGATCTAAGAGAGTGTTAGGCTTGAATGGAAGGTGAGGACAGAAGCTTAACATGAGCCAGTCCGGTCTGCTCTTGAGAGGACAGGGAAGTCATTTGCAAAACGCTTTGTCTTTCACCCTTGCATATGCCGGGTGCCAGCATGGTCAGGGTCTGAACAATGATCGAGCCAGGGCTCACCAGACTGGTGCTTGTCTGCCTTTGGAAGTTTTCACGAGCTGAAGATGGGCTTAGCGTGCTAACCCAGGCTCAAAGTTTTGGCTTCCTTTGTCCCAGCTTCAGTACATGGAATCTAGGCCTTTTGTGCAGCCTCTACTCAGGTTGCCGTGCTGTAAAAACACGGGTTGATCCAATGAGTCGCTGGGACCTGGGCAGGTAAGTGATGCAAACAAAGTGGTCCCAGATACTATTAATAATTAATCACAATTAGTGACCCCCATTAGGGGCACTAATTGTGATTAATTATTGATGTATTTTATGAACAGCTTTTATTGTACACGTTGTGATTAAAACAATGTTGTGATATCTCTTTTTGAATTTATTTAAGTTATGATCTATTTGCTCTAGTATCTGGGACCCCTTTGTTTGCATCACTCTACTCAGGTTGCAAGCCTTGCTTGCTCTTCCACTTCCTTCCTCATTCATGAGGTGTATTTTTACAGCACTAGGAAGTATCCTTGCCTTTAAAAAAAAAGTGCATGGATACTAGTCATGTAACCAATTCTAGTTGTTTTGCCGTTCTTTTACTTGTTAATCTTTTACTTGTTGGCACAATTTCTGTACAGTGCATATTGCCATGTGTATTACTGGCACTTCTCAGATTACCCAGTTTTTGGTGTATCCATACTGCGCATCCAGCTGACAATATGGACATGACTGGTAGCTGCCTATATGTTGTTGGTCTCAGACCTAGCAGATCCCATCCCACTTAAAACCTTGCCTAAAGTCCATCCTCCACCTCACTTTTCTCCTGAACATTTTCCCCTGAGAATAAAAGAAAAGGCGTCATACTTCTCTCATCAGATTTTCACTATCAAGGAATGATATAAGTCTCCTCTGCATCTGAAAGTATGGTATACCACTCCTTTCCATGGAAGTTCTCGGGCCACAATCTATCCCCGAAACAGCTCAAGTGAACGCATAAATCTGCTTTTGAAGATGATGGTCGGTCATAGGACAACATTTTACAGATCCCTAAGGGGCTTGGCCTGACCTCAAGGGAGGACATTCTGCTGGCGAGGCCTAAAGCCGAGCAGGAATTTTCCGTTTAAGAGCTGGAAAGGGAAACATTAATTGGATACACGAAAATAGCACGTATCCAGGGGAGATGTGAATGGGAAATCTGAAGACAGCAATTGATGTATGATGATGCTTAAGCCTTAAAATAAGGCAACGACACTGTGTGCCAGGATTACAATTAGATATTTATAGATATTTAATGTTGTCACCAAACAATCCTCTCTATCTCTCAGCTCCGCCTGTCCTTCCTGTTGGTACCCCTGTTTCAATACAGGCAAGCCAACAATTCACGAGTCAGAGTCGAGAAAAGGGTCTGGCTTGGCGGTAGGAGCCACAAATAGTGGGCATGTAACTCATGCAACAAACATCATGTAAAATGTGGTAAAATCTCCATAATTATTAAAAGTGAAAGTTTTTTTTAAACATGTAACTAGAAACGTTCCTGCTCCTCACCCGGACGAAAATGCCATTAGTGTAGGCAGGTCGGTCTATCTGTACCATATGTGGTCTAGGTTCTTTTTATAGGTAGAGCAACATACTTTTGCACAGCTCACATTTTGATCGCAAGTATTTTGATGGTGCTCTCAAATGTTATAATGAGGAAGATTGGTGAAATAAAATATTTGGCTAGTATCACACAATTTGGTCAAGCGGTGGAGCCAGGAATGATCCCAGGTTTTTTTACTTTCACATAATGCAATTCAACAACTAGATCAGGATCTCTTTCTCTCTTTCTTAATATCAAAGGTTTATGATTTGTCTGTAATTCTTGGCACATGAGATTACAGCGCGAGAGGTAGGCTGAAATCACATGAAGCATGGCTTGTTTTGGGCTCGAGGGTCCATGAGAACCTTGAGCTGAGCAAGAGCCAAACATCTGGTTCAAGCTTTCAGTGACTCGCCCAGCCATTCCCCCATTCCTGCAGCAGATGATGACTGTCCTCTCTCTCACCCCAAGACTAGCAGGAAGTGGCTACTGTCCGACGCTTTCGTCTCCAATTTTAGATTTAAAATTAATAATTTGCCTCTCAAGATGAAAATGATATTACCTCCCAGTGGGCCTGGCTGGCCTGAAAGTTTCAAAACAAACATAAAAGGAACTACGATACATATGTAGACAGCCTTGTAATAAGGAGCCTGGGGGTCACAATTCACACACTGACTTCTTAGTTGCATAAGTTGAAGGCAGGTAATGGTACGAAGGACTTTAGGAGCCCTTTCATCAAAGAGCAAGAGAAGGTGGTCACCATGGTACTGCTACATCTCAGCCCGGTCTCTAGATCACGGTTGGAGGGAAGAAGGCTAGTCTAACTTCACCAAGTACAGGATCAGCGCTCAGCACCTTTCTGTCCCAACAAGTCCAATCGAGTGCGCAAGATTTAATTCGCTGTTGCACTGACCCTTCTTAATACAACTGTTGAAGCATTCAGGAACAACCTCCAGGAGCAGCTCCAGCGATTGCTCACGTCATCAAATGAGACTAGTGCTTAGTAACATTTTGTTAAAGATTTAAGGCCCTGGTGAAGGGATTGCAGATAGGTCTGTCAACGAGGAAGCCAGGAGAAATAGTCCTTAATCCTAGCTCCTGGCCTTCATTGGCGTCCATGACTGCAGGTCAGAACTCTTATTTTTATCTTGGTCCCTACAAACGCAGACACACAGAACTGCTTGAGACATCCGGTCTGGAGGACTCTCAGTGCTCCGCACTGTGTGCAGGCTCGTGTAGGTTTATGGAAAAAGAACTGCACCACTTGTCAGCATGGGATTGAATGGCCCTGCCTTTTATTCGAGGAGATATGCAATCACTACCACGAACATGCAATTACTGCTGCTTGGTATTCCTCTGGGCTGGGTAGGTTCATGGGTGGGGCTGTACCCCATACCCACTAGTGGTAATTAGTATTCGAGGCAAGGCGCAGCTGGGCCTTGACTGAGGGATGGGAGTAAACATGCATGAAAAATAAAATTTATGTTGCTCATCACAAACATATAAGCAATATCTACAGCATATTCGTTTTTGCTACCATTCAAACATTTTCATATATATTGATAAAAAACAGTGTAAATGACTTAATACAGAAATTAAATGAACAATGATCCAATGAACCCCCATAGAAAATAGTGTAAGCCCACCAGAAATGTGTATTTAGCCAAAAAGCTTACACATGCATACCCAAATTAAATGTATTATTCCCTTATTACTACCGGTTTGATCATGCACTGAAAAACAGAATCATATTTTTATAAACCTGTCCTCCTTATTGCATTCCAGAGTAAGCTAGTTTTGTGCAAAACATACTTTCAAGGGACGCGTGCAGAAGTCGTCTTTGATGTTTTCAATTAGGGTGGCTGAGGGTGACTGTTTCTTAATTGGACGATATGTAATGAACGAAGACAAAATAATAAACAAATGTTAAAAAAGAACTACTTCAGGCTAGGAAATGGTAATGAAGAAAACAAAAAGAGTAATAAAGCAGAACTACCCAAAATAACAAAAATATCAAAGTTCACCAAAATAAATACTTTTTAAAGTTGGGGCGGGGCACCACCTGCCTGGGTTACTCAATGATAACTGCAAGAAAATGTGCACATCAGAGCACACCCAAACAGCCAAATACAACCCCCGCCTACCCAAAAAAACCTTCAGAATACAATTCCTGCTCTCAGCAACACCAGAGCAAATATCCCACTGGCTCAAGGCACAGAACTGTGACACAAAGTAGCACTGTTCACAACCTGTTTCTAAAGGTGGAGGACAGGATTCACCCGACCACAATAGGATCGTTATAATGGATTGATGGACAAAATAAATTCCAAATTGATTGCAGACACGGCCCTGCAAATAGGCAAACTACTGTGCATCTGTGTGCAGTCCTGTCTTTTAGAGCTTTATCACCACTGCACAAACGGCATCATTTGTCCTTCCATGAACCCAGCACTAAGCAGTACCAATAGTAGACACTTATTGAGTACCATGTGCAGGCAGCTTTAGCTGGCTGTAGGCAGACCTACTGCTACCGATTTTTATTTCTTTATTTTTGCAGTCTTTAGACAACACAAATGTGGCACACGGGCCTTTGAGTGCTTTATATAGGTACCAGACATTCTACATAAGAGCAAAGTATTATACATGTTTTTAAGATACACAGAGGTGATTTGTCCAGAATATTGAGTTGTGAACGAGATTCAAACATGGTTTCCAAGTTCCAAAGTCAGCAGATTTCGACATTACGGAGGCCACATCTCCTCCCAGGTAAATAACATGTTATTTAAGTGGGATTTGGGTCTGCCCTTGCTCATAACTGATCGTTTTGTTTTTAATCTCAGTTGCTTGATCTTTATACAATGGCATTCCTCCCTATTTAGGTGTTTTTCCCACCCAGAAGCATTTCACTCACAGCATTCTGAGTGGACAGTTGTAGCCTCCTACAGCAAACTTTAAGCCACTCTTTTTTTATTTTGAATTCAGATGTCCTGATGAAATGAAATTGTTTGGCTATTTTGTTTGTGCTTCATTCTCGTGTTAAGTTAGCATGCGAGGTACTATTTTATGTTCAGCCGCCATTTTGAATCAGGTCGTCAGCTAGGTATTCTGTGACTCGAGAAGAAGGCTGTGAAAATTTTAATTTCTCCAAGGTTAGGCCTTGATCTGCTAATAAATACACTGTTCTTATTAACGCATTCCTTTCCCATAGATAGAGGCTTCCTCCCACTAGCCTAGCGATAGACACGAACAGAACAACCTTGGTATAAAGATAATGTGTGCCCGGTTTCAGAGATGAGACTAGTCTTAGTGTGCTTCTTTGTTTTTGCTGCACCTACTAGTAGATTTCCATTATAGGCGGGACTGTCTTGGTTCAGGAACGTACAAAATATATCTCTATGTTTGCTGAAGTCAGTCCCTCTGCAGCAATCCTAGGAGGCTGGTCAGACTGGACTCCGCTCGAGTGTACCTGAATAAAATATACTTGGTTTGTATGCTCTATTGTCTGATCGACTCTTCATTTCTATAGACGGCTGAAAGGTGATCGCGAGTGACCCAGATGGCCCTAATCGGGTCACTTCCTTCAGGACATAGAAATGCATTTTTCCTTCTTCTCTCTCCCTGCTTTTTCTTCTCCCAGAGTGCTCCTTTCATTCTGAACATCCCCTCCCCACGATTTATTTTTAGTCATTTCCTTCTACCACCGTGCACTGTTTTCAGTCCCCTCTCCCTGCCCAATCCCAGTGATTTATTACAAAAAATATGATTGTCAAACAACTACAAGTGCAGCTGGGCCTCTTGATGCCCTTATTTACTCCTGTGCTCGCATCATTTTTACTTTCAATGTATTTACAGTTGTAATATGGCCATATACCATGTTAGAATAGTAAATAAGAACGGCTGCCATTCAGTATCACGCTTGGTTCAAGACAAACGTGTGCGCATCAGCTGCTATCTCGGAATTGTAATGAAAGAAAATCCTTTGCAACACTGTCAGCCAGGCATGTGTATGCATTTTGACATATTCGTCCTCATGCAAATGGAAGAGAAAAAAAACATGAAAACCAATAGCCCTACTTTACAGAGCTGAGACTGACTGGATTGGTAAATGATTGCTGATTTGGCCCACACAGGCTATGATTCATAACCTGTTCACAGTGTACCAGTACTAAAAGACCAATTCTTAAAGATCCTGACAGGATAATGCCACTTGGCACAGTTGTGTCAGTTACGTATTTCCTACATGGGGTATCAACCAACTAAAGGCGCCTTAAGATTCTTCAGAAGAAAATCCACCCCATCTTTAAAAACAGCAGAATATTCCAGATTCTTTTACAAACGGCGGAGCAGTGTCAAACTGCTACTTTGAGAGCACCATGATGGAAAATGAATAGTGAAACAAAGCAGAACACTTAAATGGGCAAGACAAGCATTCTTTTTAAGCAGAAGATTTTGTTATTGAGCCAAGACTGTGTGCATTCAAATGGATGAGTATGCATGCACGCCTTCTATTTTATATGCCTGCCCCCCTCTTGTTTTGTAGATGTTAGCATCACTCCTTTGCAGGATTGCTTCCTTAATGACTTTGTCCTTGGAAAAGAATGATAATTCCCTCTGCCATATTGTGAATACCTGACCCTTTAAGGTTTGGCTTGACAACGTGCTGTTTGCTAGACCTATATTTGACAACTCTTTAAAATATACCTGAAATTGATTTTGTCTTTGCCTAGAGAAGTGTTGCTCTCCCATCTTATACTATTGCTTATTTTGTATATAATTTAAACTCTCATAAAGTACTTGCAACGGAATATATAAGGTACTTCACTATAAAATTCTTAATCTTACAGACGGATGGTATACAAAACCTAATCTTTTTTTGAGTTGTTTCTTCATTGCAACAAGCCTTGTGACAATAACGTTCTTCCTAATGACGTTTAACTTCAGAAAACAGTTTACTAGCATCTTAACTCTCCCCTGTACTTTTGACACAGGGAGTACCTAACTTTCCTCCAGAAACTGTCACAAGTCTTTAATTCGCATGTGATAGATTCTTCTCAACTCTTACAGTTCAGGTTGGTTAACCGCCGCAGAGAGATGAGGTGTTTGGATACTATATGCAGAGGTTTGTGGAACCTTTAGAGCATTTGAACTTGCATAGTTAAAAATAATGTGGGAAAATGGAGTGAACCTTTAATTATATGGTTTATATTGGGGCACCAAAACGACATAAATTCTGTGGCTCTGTATTGAGGGCTGCAGGACACAAAAGTGCTCTTCTGGTCGCTTCATGCAACATCTCATACATGTGGGACATGCATGCTTATAGTTTAATATAAACTCTACAATAGGATTTATGGTGTAGCTTTTAACACTGCTCTTTTTAGGGGTTATACTATAACTGCTCCTCAAATGCATTCTGCCCCCATGCCGACCCTGCATAAAAACCATAGGGTTGAAACGTTAACACGTGTGCAAGAACCAGGAGGGGTACCCACAGAGAGCAAAGGGTGTTCCATACAGAACCTGCTTGGATTATGGCATTTCTGGCATGCCACAGGCAGAGCAGAGAACCCTCCTGACTTAGAAGGCAGTCCCAATCAATACCACTACCCACTTTCAACCAGACACACCTGATACCTCTTAAACATTAAACTCACCCACCGCCCCCCCCCAACCCCAGCCCCCTGGTGACCAAAATTATAGTACTACGACAAAAGCAAAAGGAAAGCAACATAGGTCATTACTGCAGAAAAGGACTGTGCAGTTAATCTGCTCTATCCCAGTCTGTTGTTGTTTATTACCATTCGGATGGGTATCGCAATACGTTTTAGTAGTCAGGTATGACTTTACAATCCTTTTCAGTGGGGACTGGAGGCTCATTCGGTTTGGGTGATGTGTTAAGTCAGCAGGGCAAGTATGTGAGTTTTAATACTTTATGAGATTTGGTGGGTGAGTCTGAAGAAGGAGTAGTTTCTGTCCTGTAACTCCAGTTCTGTAGTAGGGGTATCTCGGTTATAGTCATAATCTAGTGAATAGTCCCGCCCATGTGCGTGGACCCCGGCAATCAAAAATAATCTCTTAAATTGTCAAATCGTGCAGAAACTGCAAAGACACTTAAGAGAGAATTTAAAGACACATAATGCAGTCTATATCCACAGGCTACACTGTCCAGTACTTCAACTAGAAATTCCACCAAACAAAACCACACACAACACAGCCTGCCCAGTTTCTTCCATAGAGAAACTTGCCTCTACCAGTAAAAGACTATGGAATGATAGAGAGGAAGGCATGGACAGACAAGCCCCATAGTCTGCCATTATGTGGCTTAAATAGGATACTGTGCCTTTAAGAAAACTTTCAAGAACTTTATCCCAGTATCCCAGAATGCACAGCAGGTCCCTTTTACTTTCAGTTCTTTTTGAAGGCGTAGCTCGCCAGACCTGTAGCATACCTTACATGAATATTTATCTCCACCGGGGAGGAGGGCAGGCGCTTATGACTATAACAGAGATACCCCTACTACAGAACTGGAGTTACAGGACAGAAACTACTCCTTCTGTAGTAGGGGATCTCTGTGTATAGTCATAATCTAGTGAATAGAATGGCAAGCCCATTCCGACACCAAAGCGGCGGTGGAGAAAAGAAATTAACACCACTATTGTGCGAACAAATTCCGCAGCGAAGCCTGCCCAACCTGAGCATCTGCCCTGGCATCAGTGTCCAGACAGTAATGCTTAGCAAAGGTATGAACAGACTTCCAAGTGGCCGCCTTGCAGATCTCTACAATCGGAACAGTACCCGTCCTGACCGATCCATAATTGACAAATAATTGGTCTGACCTACGAATATCTTTGGTTTTATCCAAATAAAATGTCAGCACCCTCCTAACATCCAGGGAATGTAGAGATCTTTCCGCTGGAGATGAAGGATTCTGAAAAAAAGTAGGCAATGTTATGGTCTGGTTGACATGAAAATCAGAAATAACCTTGGGAAGAAATTTAGGGTGAGTACGCATAACAACCTTAGCACATTAAATACAGTATAAGGTTCTCCCTCTCGATGACCAGACAAGTCAACGTCGTCTCCTCATCATGCTTCAACACCCTACGCATGCTCCAGAAGATCTTCCGATGGATACCGACCGAAACCAGGAAGACTGTCACCCAGGCACTTGTCACAAGCCGACTGGACTACGGAAACACCCTCTACGCCGGAACCACAGCCAAGCTACCGAAAAGACTCCAACGCATCCAGAACGCCTCAGCCCGACTCATCCTTGACTTCCCCCGACACAGCCACATCTCCGGACACCTGAGGGACCTGCACTGGCTCCCCGTCAGCAAGTCAAGTCAAGTAATTTATATAGCGCGCTACATACCCAGAGGGTCTCAAGATGCTTGAGGAAGGGTGGGGAATTACTTGTCGAATATCCAGGTTTTAAGTTGCTTTCTGAATGTAAGGTGGTTCTGAGTGAGACGAAGGTGGGTGGGAAGTGAGTTCCAGGTTTTAGCTGCCAGGTAGGAGAAGGATCTGCCTCCCATGGTGGTTTTGTTGATGCGAGGTACAGTTGCAAGGGCTTGGTTGGAGGATCGTAGGTGGCGGGAGGGGGTGTAGAAGGAAAGTCGCGAGTTGAGGCATTCGGGTCCAAGTTCGTAGAGTGCTTTGTGTGCGTGGGTTAGGAGGCGGAACGTAATCCTCTTGTTAACAGGGAGCCAGTGGAGGTTTTTCAGGAGTCCAGAGATGTGGTCTTTACGCGGGATGTCTAGTATGAGTCTGGCTGAGGCGTTCTGGATGCGTTGGAGTTTTTTCTGGAGTTTAGTGGTGGTACCGGCGTATAGGGTGTTTCCGTAGTCCAGGCGGCTCGTGACCAGTGCGTGGGTGACCGTTTTTCTGGTTTCGGTGGGGATCCAGCGAAATGTTTTTTTGAGCATGCGAAGAATATTGAAGCAAGAAGATGAGACAGCGTTGACTTGTCTGTTCATAGAGAGAGAGGAGTCCAGGATGACACCTAGGTTCCGTGCGTGGTCCGTCGGGATGGGTGCTTTTCCAAGGGCCTCTGGCCACCAAGAGTCATCCCAGGCGGAGGGGGAGGTGCCAAGGATAAGGACTTCAGTTTTGTCAGAATTAAGTTTAAGACGGCTGTACTTCATCCACTCGGCTACTTCTTTCATTCCTTCGTGTAGGTTGGTTTTGGTGGTGTTAGGGTCTTTGGTGAGTGAGAGGATCAGTTGAGTGTCGTCAGCGTAGGAGATGATGATGAGGTTATGTTGGCGTGCGATGGCCGCAAGGGGGCTCATGTATACGTTTAAGAGGGTGGGGCTGAGTGAGGATCCTTATGGCACGCCGCAGATGACTTTGGTAGCTTCTGATTTGAATGGTGGGAGGCGGACTCTCTGGGTCCTTCCGGTGAGGAACGAGGTGATCCATTCCAGTGCATTTCCCTGGATTCCGATGTTTCTGAGGCGTTGTATTAGGGTGCGATGACAAACTGTGTCGAAGGCTGCGGAGAGGTCGAGGAGGATGAGGGCGACTGTGTCTCCGTTGTCTAGCAGAGTTCGAATGTCATCTGTTGCTGCGATGAGGGCGGTCTCAGTGCTGTGTTTGGCTCGGAAGCAGGACTGTGAGGAGTCGAGGGATTTGTTGGTTTCGAGGAAGGCGGCGAGCTGGTTGTTGACAGCTTTCTCGATGACTTTGGCCGGGAATGGAAGGAGCGAGATAGGGCGGTAGTTTTTGAGTTCGGTGGGGTCAGCTGTGGGTTTCTTCAGAAGGGCGCTGAGTTCGGCGTGTTTCCAACTTTCCGGGAAGGTGGCGGAGTTGAGGGAGCAGTTGATGACGTCTCGGAGGTGCGGTGCTATAATGGAGTCTACTTTGTTAAAGATGTGGTGAGGGCATGGGTCTGTGGGGGATCCTGAGTGGATGGAGTTCATCAGGCGGATGGTGTCTTCAGTGGAGATTGGGTTCCAGTCATTAGGGATGTTCAAGGGGGGTGGGGGTCCTGCAGAGGGTTGAGTGGGTTGGTCTTCGGGTCGGTTGTCGAAGCGCTTGTGGATGTCTGCAATCTTGTTGTGGAAGAATGAGGCTAGGGAGTCGCAGAGGGCTTGAGAGGGGGTGATGTCGTTGGAGTTGGATGAGGGGTTGGTAAATTCCTTGACGATGTTGAATAATTCCTTGCTGTTGTGGGCGTTGCTATCTAGACGGTCCTTGAGAGCGGCTTTCTTGGCATTCCTGATCAGTTGGTGGTGTATGCGGGTGGCGTTTTTGAAGGCGTCCTTGGTGCTGGTGTTTGGATCTTTTTTCCAGGCCTTCTCAAGGGAGCGACAGAGTTTCTTAGATTTCTTAAGATCATCGTTGAACCAGGAGGCCTTCTTGCTGCCTGGTTTGATTTGACCTTTTTTCAACGGTGCTAGGAGGTCGGCGCTGTTGGATAGCCATTGAGTGAGGTTAATGGCTGCTTGGTCGGGGTTAGAGGAGTGGGCAGGGGGGATTAGAAGAAGCGATGAGGAGATCTGGTTGATGTTGATTTTGTTCCAGTTTCTTCGCAGGGTGGGTTGGGGATGGTTGTTGGTTGTGGTCTTGTTGTAGGTAAAGTGAACGCAGCTGTGGTCCGTCCAAAGGAGAGCTGTGGTGTGGCTGAATGAGACATGTTTGCTGGAGGTGAAGATAGGGTCGAGTGTGTGACCTGCGATGTGGGTGGGGGTAGTGACAAGTTGTTTGAGTCCGAGGTTGGTGAAATTGTCCAGAAGGGTGGTGGCGTTGCGGTCGTTGTTATTTTCAAGGTGAAAGTTGAGGTCTCCCAAAAGAATGTAATCCTCAGAGGGGAGGGCGTGTGGAGTGATGAAGTCCGTGATGTCCTCACTGAATTGTGCGCGGGGTCCTGGTGGCCTGTAGAGGAGGGTGCCTCTGAGTGTGGTGTTGGGGTCGATGTGGATCTGAATGTGAAGGTGTTCAGTGTTGGCGAGATTGACGTCTGAGCTGGTTGAGATGCAGATGGATTTCTTATGGACGATGGCAATGCCTCCTCCTGTTTGGTCGGTCCGGTCCTTACGGATGATCTTATAGCCTTCCGGGATGGCAATGGTGATGTCTGGGGCTGATGTGGAGTTCATCCATGTTTCTGTTAGGAAGGCGACATCTGGAGAGATGGTGTCTAGTAGATTCCAGAGGTCGATGGCGTGTCTGTGGACTGAGCGGGTATTGAGCAGGATGCATTGTAGGTGGTTGGATTCAGGTATCTGTTTAGTGTTCGTGGATGAGAAGTTGTTTTTGGTGCCGTCGAACTTGCAGGAGTAGCAAGAGAAGGGTCCATGGATGTGTCCGGGAGCGGCTTGGACGCAGTTGGGGAGTCGGCCGGGGTTTAGGGCTGAGAGTGTGGAGGCATCGTATGGGATGCGGGTGGGGTGTGTGGTACGGGGGCCAGGGGGTCTGGCGCTGGGCGCGGTCCAGGCGCGGACGGGCGTAGACGGGCTTACCTTTGGCGCACCTCCGGCGCGACCGCTGCGCGTGACCGCTGCGCGCTATTGCATCTGTCATATAAGGATAGTGGAGGGGGAGGGGCGAGGGAGGAGCTGCTGGGAGGCGGTGCGTGGTGTAGGGGGCGGGCTCCGGCCACAACAACAACAACCCAGGTAATGGCGGCTCAAAGGCAATAGTCGACCGGGTTGGGGAGAAATAGTTAATTATTCTGTGGTGAGTAGCGGGGCGCAGACAGTCAAGCAGACAGACAAAGCGCTATATCTAAGGAGCAAGGCACTGTGAAAAAAAAAGCTTCAATCGATGTAGGCACTCTCACAGCGCTAGCGAAATACAGCAAATTCAAGCGAGCAGAGGCGCAGTTAAATAATGCTTCAGTCAAAGTAGGCACAGTAGCAGCGCTAACGATACCCAGCCAGCGTTAAGGGAAGAGCAGGGCGGGAGGGAGCGACGTGTCCAACAGAGTCAGGACACACGGAGACAGGAATCACGTTCAGACTCCTCACCCACGCACACATGTCCCTCCACGACCTGGGCCCCAAGTACCTCAATGACCGCTTGACCTTCTACACGCCCACCCTCCAGCTACGTTCGACAAGCCTCACCCTCGCCGCCGTACCACGCATCCTTAGAGCCACCGCCAGAGGAAGATCCTTCTCCTACCTAGCGGCCAAGACATGGAACTCCCTCCCTACCCACCTCCGGCTGACCCAGGACCATCTCGCCTTCAGGAGACAACTCAAGACCTGGCTGTTCGAGCAATAGCAGACCCCCCCTTCCCCCAAGCGCCTTGAGACCCTCCGGGTGAGTAGTGCGCTATACAAATGCTATGACTGATTAATTTGATTGGCAACACAACGCCTGAATTTCACTCACTCTGCGGGCCGATGTAATGGCCACGAGGAACGCCGCCTTCCAGAACAGGTGCTGCAACGAAGCCTTATGAATAGGTTCAAAAGGCTCCTTCATCAATCTGGACAGCACCACATTCAATTCCCATGAAGGCGAAGGAAGTCTGACAGGAGGGAACACTTTCTTCAAGCCTTCCAAAAAATCTTTGATCACAGGGATCTGGAAGAAGGAAGTCTGTGAAGGGAATTTCCTGTAGGCAGTCAATGCAGCAAGATGAACCTTAATGGAATGAACATTAAGGCCAGACTGGGCCAAATGTATAAGGTAAGGAAGGATGACGTCTTCCTTGCACGTCGTTGGGTCCTAGTTCTTGGACTGGCACCAGATACAGAACCTCTTCCACTTGTAAGCATAGGAAGTCCGAGTGGAAGGTCTTAGACTCCTTCAGTATGTCTATGCAATCTTCGGGCAGATATAGATGGCCATATTGCACTATCTCAGGAGCCATGCCGCCAAACTCAAAGACGAGAGGTTGGGGTGCAACATCTGCCCCCCGAACCTTCCTCACATTCGCCTGCACGGCAGCCGAATGTGAGGAAGGAGTGACTGGTGAAGCAGGTCCGTGAACCACCACTGTCTGGGCCATTCCGGGGCGATGAGAATCATCCGAGCCCTGGATCGGGCCAGCTTGATGAGTACCGCTGGAATCAGGGGAATGGGTGGAAAAGCGTACAGAAAGCTGTTCGACCAGTTGATCCATAACGCATTCCCCAGCGTCCCCTGCTGGTAGTACTTGGAGGCGAAGTCTCGGCATTTGCTGTTTTCGGCGGTGGCGAACAGATCTACGTCTGGAGTCCCCCACCTTGTGAAGACTTCTCCTAGTACTTCGTCGTTTATGACCCATTCGTGGTTTTCCTAAATTAGTCTGCTCAGTGCGTCCGCCTGAACATTCTGCACACCTGGCAGATGGGTAGCCGTTATCGTCAGTCCTCTGGCCAGAAGCCAGTGCCAGATCGCCTGCGCCTCTTGTGACAGAGTGCGTGATCTCAAACCCCCCTGCTTGTTGAGGTAAT
The DNA here is from genome assembly GCF_964263255.1 of Lissotriton vulgaris. Classification (NCBI taxonomy): domain Eukaryota; kingdom Metazoa; phylum Chordata; class Amphibia; order Caudata; family Salamandridae; genus Lissotriton; species Lissotriton vulgaris. Next base: position 1,248,570,372 of record NC_141689.1, on the reverse strand, counting down.
ACATCGTGGTCGTATTGTCCGTCTGTACAAGCAGAGAGTTGTTCTGAAAGGATGGAAGAAAGGCCTTCAGTGCCAAGTGAACCGCTCTGAATTCCAGGAAATTTATGTGATACGTGGCCTCCATCGGGGACCACGTTCCTTGAATCTGTAGGTTTCCGGAGTGCGCCCCCATCCGTGGAGAGAAGCATCCGTCACGACCGACTGTGAGGGAATGTCCTTGTGGAAGGGAACCCTTTGAGGAGATTCTCCGTCGAACACCACCACTTCAGTGACTGAAGAGCATGCAGAGACAGTCGTATCTTGTCGTCCCAAGATCCCTTCCTCTGATCCCACTGGTCCTCCAGACACTCCTGCAGCGGTCTCATGTGCAGCCGTGCGTGTAGCGTCAGACAGATACAAGAGGCCATCGATCCCAGTAGAGAAGACACCGTCCTCACTGTTGTAGATGGAGTGGTCATAAGAGCCTGAGCCTTCCGAAGGAGTGATAGCCGTCACTCCTCCGAAGGAGACACGCTTGCTGACAGCGTATTGATGGAGGCTCCCAAGTACTGTATGCATTGGACCGGAGTGGGAACAGACTTGGACATGTTGATGTGCAACCCCAGCTTGTTCAGGAGAACTCACGTCTTCTGGAAGTGTGCTTGGGCTTCCGAGAAGGAGGCCTTGATCAACCAATCGTCCAGGTACGGGTAGACAAACACGTTTTTCTTCCTCAGGTGTGCTGCTACCACCGCCATGCACTTCGAGAATGTTCTCGGCGCAGACTTTAGTCCAAATGGGAGTACTGTGTATTGATAATGATTGACGCCGACTTGGAACAGCAGGAACTTCCTGTGTTTGTGTACAATGGGCACATGGAAGTACGCATCCTGTAGGTCTATAGCACACAGCCAGTCTCCCTGTTGCAACTGAGGATAAATCTGATGCAACGACAGCATGCGAAACTTCTCCCTGCGAATCCATCTGTTTGCCTGTCGCAAGTCCAGAATGGGCCTGAACTCGTTCTTGTCCTTCTTGCGAACGAGGAAGAACCGGGAGTACAGACCTCTTCCTCTCTCAGACAGAGGTACGTCTTCTATCGCCCTTTTCCTTAACAGGATATCTGCCTCCGGCTGGAGCTCGCGCGGCTGAAACTGCGAGCTGACCAGTGGAATTGCTGGAGGCGGGCTGGTGAACCAAAGACTGTATCCATTGCAAACAATATTCAGCACCCACTCGTCCTGAGTAATTTTTCCCCACTCTGCCAGAAAAAATTGAATGCTTCCCCCTACCGGAGAGGGTAACAGACCCGGGGGAAGGTAAGCGCTCAGGGCATAGACCAGGCCGGGCTTTTGGTCGCTGGTGCCGACTGTTGGCCTCCTCAGCCCTTCGGGCGTTTCTGGAGCAGCCTACAGAACTGTTGTTGTTGCTGTGACTGTCCCGAAGCTTGGCCACGTCCTCTGCCCTGTCCACCGAACCGCTGTTGGAATGGGCGGTACGATTTCTTCGCTTCTTTGGGCTTCTCTAGACCCACAGCCGTGAGCGTTTCGGCCTCCGCCTTCATGCGGGCCATTTCGTCATCCGCATGTTTCCCAAATAGGGTTTCGCCAGAGAATGGAAGATTGGCAACCCTTTGCTGTGCTTCTGGTTTCAGTGACGTAAGGCGGAGCCAGGCATGTCGTTGCTGGTTAATCCCATGGCAAAAGCCATGTGCCGCCAAGAGGGATGAATCTGCTGCAGCGCTGATAATTTGATTCGCTACCAGCATCCCTTCGTTTAGCACTTCCTGGAAATCTTCCCGCTTCTCGCGAGGCAAGTGTTCCGCAAACTGCTGGAGGGAGTCCCAGAGGGCGCGGTTGTAGCGTCCCAACAAAGCCGTGGCACTCGCAGCCTTCATAGTGGTCGCCGATGTTCCACATACTTTCCTTCCAGCTGAATCCATCCATCTAGACTTTGTCTGGGGGGACTGTGGATGACGGGGTGGTGGCATGCTGTTTGCGGGCCGCCGTCACAATCACAGAATCCGGAGGAGGTTCCACCCTCAGAAAAGCCGGATCCGAATCGGGAGCCTGGTATTTTTTCTGTAATCTCGAGGGGGCCGCCTTAGTCACCGCTGGGGTGAGAAAAAGGTCCATGGCCGGTTCCTCCAGGCCCGGCACCAGAGGTAGTAGTGGACGAGACAGGTGTTTCTGGTGCAGTGTCTCGAAAATGACCGATGTCTTGGGCGTGGGCACCGTCAAGGATATGCCCAATTTGGCAGCGCCTCTCAATAGGACATCATGAAACGCCACCAGGTCATCAACCGGCGACACCCTTGTGTCCGGCGATCCCGACAAAGTCGGAGAGTAGTCCCTGGTCCCTGAAGACCTCGTGTGAGAGCGAGATCTGTGCCTCCTATGGCGGCGTCTCGACCGCGTGGACGACCTGTTGCGCGATCGCTCCCTCCTCCCGGAGCGAGAGCGTGACCTCCCGGTTCGTGGGCGCTCCGCAGGATTCCATGGAGGCGTCTTCCGCGGCCTATCCTGGGGTCTTGGTTCAGGAGTCCCCTTAGGTGGTGTAGGAAGAGGAGGTAGTGACACCGATCTTCTCGGAGGGACAGGGGGTATCTCCGGCCGAGGGGCGGGTCCATGCGGCGGGAGCGGTGGTGGTGGCTGTCATGAGGGAGGAAGTGGTGGTAGAGGAGGGTTGACGGGAGGATCCTCCTTTGGTATAGGGGGAGGAGGCGTCTTCAGCCGAGGTGGTATATATACCACTGAGTACACCGAGCCCGGTGACTTCTTCGGAGGAGGGGACTGCGAACCAGCCCCTCCAGTATGTGATCGCCGCCTCCGGCGCCCTCCACCAGACTCAGCGTGACTTCTGGTGCCAGAACTCCTTCTGCGCCGCTTGGGGGAGTGAGAACGACTCCTCGACGCCGACCTCTTTCTCCTCGACACCGAACGTCGTTTTTCCGGTGTCGGATGTCGCCTCAGCGACTCAGGCGTCGATCGTCTCCTCCCGCGACGTTGAACTCTCCTCCTTCGACGCCGAACGCCGCCTCCGACAGAGGAATTATCATGTGAACCCAATTAGGGAGGAGCCTAAGCGGGCTGATTACGTATATTAGATAGGGAGGAAACTACGAGTTCTGATGTTTGGAAAGGAGATGGGAATGTACAGGTTTTAAAAGTCGTGCAGGTACGAGAAAAAGAGTGGCTTAGAGTTTGTGAATGGAAGGTTGTAGTAATGCAATAGGGAAAGAGTGGGGGAGAGGAACGAATGAGCGTTTTCATGCGAGTATGGATGGATGAAGTATGGATGAGGAAAGCCATAGGATTTCGGGGAGGTTGAATGATGAATTGCGGGTGAATGTGGGGAGAGTACAGGGAAGGTGAATGGTGTTTAGAGAGTGTGAATTAAATGATGTTGTGGAAGCTGAGTTGTGAATTGCGGGTGAATGCGAGAGAGTACAGGATACATGAATAGTGTTTAGAGCGCGTGAATTAAATGAGGGGTGAGATGGTGATGAATTTTTTGTTTAAGGGAGAGATTAGTGGGAGGGTTACGAAAAAACCAGGACAGTATGGAGAGGAGTAAAGACGGGTCAAAAGTATTTTAATACCAGGAATGGTTTGGCCATTAGTATGGGGAACTAGGTATTTGAAAAATAATTAAAGCACTTATTTCGGAATGAGAAGATATTTATCGAAATAATGGATATCGCTAGTCACAAGTAAAGGGGCTAAGGATTTGTACAACCCGTGAAGGTACTTAGAATGTGATAACATGTGGGAATTGGCATAATATGGGGTTCATTAGACATGGTATAGTGATTTCATATGTAGAAATATAATGTGCACGGTCTTCTTGTAATTTATTGTTGTTCACAGCTACCCCTGAGGAAGGGCTTTCTTAAGCCTGAAATGCATTGGGTCTTTTAATAAACACTGCTTCGACGAACCTCTCGCATTTGTCGTGTTCTTGAAAGAGGCCTGGAGAGGCACAACATGGGCATGAGAAGCTTGGGAAATTGCGAAGTATTCAGTGTGTGGAACGTTTAAAGTTGTTGTAAGTCATGAAAGTGAAGTCCGAAGAAATGAATATGTGGTTTAAATTAAGTTAAAACGAAGAAATAATTTTCAAATAATGCAGTGCGATTGGCTTGGGGTGCGCAGTCGCCCCACCCTGCTACAGTTGTTCACACTGGTGACTTGTGGGCATGTTACCCAGCCAACAAGCACGCACATGTTGAAATAAATAAGGAGTAAACACTGATTATGTTGGCAGAATGGTGTGCATCCCAACACAACTTTTGTCTGCTCTACACAAGGCATCATGGTATTACATCGCACCGTACTGTGACTCACTCACCACACACCTTCCCTCTTTAACCACTAGGTAAACTAAATTTCTAAATAATGATAGAGAAGAACAAATTAAAATACTGTGAAAGAAACAACTTAGTGCAACTAATGAAACAGAAGCCACAAGCGAGTAACCAGGGTATCAAGATAATAAAAACTGCAGGCAAACTTTCCAAGTAGTTCATTGACCTGCCTACTGGCAGTTCTTTCCTCGTGCACTTTATCTGGCGCCCTGGTTGACTGGCATGGTGACTATCAGTCTGCACACAGCTGTCCTTTATTTTGGCCCTGATAACGTTCGCTTCCTACTGCAAATCGCCGAAGGCGCCTGACAGGCTGTTGTGTGGCGTCTGCTACTGACAAACGTGTAGCAATAAAACTATCTGCGCAGAAATCAATGCTATGAAATAAAGAACACTCTCCTGAGGTAAGAGAAAGATCAACAGGCAAGTTAGCGGCAATAATATTATGTGGGGAAAATGTGGATACTCAAATAACAAACACTGCGGCAGGTTAGAGCCCAAACGTCGAGACTGAGCTGGCACGTACATTTGGTTTGCCCACGGCGCTCTCTCAGCAAAGGGCAGCTCTATTTACAGGCTACTGTACATTTGAGTGCTTAGAGCTTCACCTCGGTCCACACTGCTCAGCTGGTAATTTTGCCCTTAATTAGGGTCTTCCGTTACTGAACTTTGCATGATTTTTTTAGGAGGGGGACTGCTCTCTGCCAAGCATACTTGCACAAACCACAGTTACTGACAGCACTGCATGGCAGTGCCCAGGGCCAGCTTTAGTGCTGGTGATGCCCGGTGCTCAATCTTTTTTGGTGCCCCATCACCTTTTTAAAAAAAATCTTTTTATTTTAATTTCAAGCAAGGGAGGCAAAACAGATGCATATACATTAGCCACTGGTTCCAATACAAATACAAAAAATCATCAATCTTTTATAATTTTATGCCAGACTGCAATAAATCTCAACATTGAATTTAAGCCTCTAATTTTAGCCAAGGCCTTTTCCCTCTCGAAAACCTCCACAACCTGGGCTTTAAGTGGGATGAAAAAACTAGGGGGTCTCTCAAAGGGGCGTGGCCAATGTAATTAAGGGCGTGGCTTAAAACACCTACGCAAAAAATCTGTGCTTAGCAAAGTTTGCCGCCCGACTTGTATTTTGCTGTCCCTGTCATTGCATTCAGATATATGCTACAACAAGTAACGGAATACCTACAACAATTTAGGACTATTGGCTTTGTCAATTGTTGTTAGTTGCATAAGATAAATAAGCAGCAGCTATGGCTAGTTGTATATAATATTGAAAAAGCTTCAACTTAAAGCCCTGGTGACACCACGACAATATTGCTGCTCCCGAGTTTCAAAAAGAGAAGGAGAATCCAGAGAGAAAATGAGTTCTCTTTAAAGGATTTCCCTTCCTCTACAACACTCCCCTGGCTTGATGTCAAGCCGTAACTTCCCCACTAGTGAGCAGTGTGAGCACGCGCACATGATGTGCCTGCTGTCACTGCTGTCCGGAAAAAAATGGACCACCTGTGCCAGGGGACAAAACAGAGCCCGATAGAAACCAGTTCAAGGCCCCTTTTGAAAAACTGCTGGTGCTCAGCACCAGTGATAGCGAGCCCAATTAAAGCCCTGGCTACAACAATAACCCCCCACTCCGCAACGTTGCAGGATCTAGGAGAAATCCAGGCCCTAGAGATGGCTAGTCTAGCAGCAACCAATATAATAGAGATCGGTGCATGACATGCATAGCTAGAATCTCCTTTATATACCAGCCCGATCTCCTGTGTGGTAAAAACCGGATCTAATACAAGGTGATTTTTACAGCCCTGTATATCTCCCTGCCAAAATGTCAATAACTGTGGGCATGTAGCTAACATATGTACAATATTTGCGTTATGCACTCCGCATTTAGGGCAATTCAACTTATTGTTCAGATATTGAGCTCCTTGTCGCCCCCAGCTGACAATCTTTTCTCTTTTCAGGAGCATAATACAACATACATAATGTCTTAAATTGCTGTAGCCTTAGATTAGTAGACCAGATAGCGTCCTTTAATATTGTAAATGCTTCATCCATCATTATAGGAGTGGTTCTCCATTTTAGGGTTAGCTGTAGCCATGGGCCAGCTCTATCCTGGCAAATATATTTATATGCCACAAGAATTGCATGCTTCGAAGAGGTTTGTGTAGTAATGTCAATAGGTCAAATCAAATAGGTCATATGTCTCTACTGATTTAAGACACTGTGTTCTCAAAAATAAGTCTCTAAATTGTAGATATTTATAGTAATGTTGAGGTGGCATTGAGAAAGTGTCTTGCAAATTTAGAAATGTTTGAAAACCATTACACTCATAGAGGTCTCCGAGCTTATCAATCCCAAGTGTAGCCCACTGTTTGGGCACACTATCATGAAAAATATCCGGAAGTAATGAGTTACCCCAGAGAGGAAATTTATCATAGTATATCGGAAAAGAGTATCTAGCTAGAATTTCCCGCCAAATAAAGACTAAGCCCCTGAGAGTCTTATAATGCACTCTCTTGAAATAATTCGGATAATGAATTAGATAGAGAAATCTACAGCTGTCTTGGGCAATTGAAGTTTGCCCCATCACCTCCTTGTTATATTCCCCTACTACCACCTGGCAAAAGTGCCCCTCATATCCCCTCTCACATACATTTTATTTGTTTTAAAGCGCTGGTAAAGGTTGGCGTTACTAGTCCATGGAACTATCTACTATCCACATAAAATACAGATATGTTCTTCGCAACAGACATATTAACCCTCTGCGCAACTTTATGGCTTGTCAAAACTACCACTAGAAAAAACGCCATCTCTCTCTCGTTCTCACTAGCAGGAACATTAACCACAAGAGTTGTGCAATTTTTATTGCTGCCTGAAAGCTGGATGCACAAGGAACTCTGCATAATGTGCTTTTAAATATTACGTTATTGCTAAAGGCAGCACCTGTCCCCCTCCAAGTCAGCGCCCAGTGCAGCCGCACTGGTCTCACTGCTTTAAAGCTGGCACTGGCAGTGCTGGAAATGAAAGAAAAATGTACTCATAGGTCCCATAAATTGGATATGAATGTGTTGGCTTTGAAATGTATTTCTCTGGCCATGTGCAATCAACATGGTCTCGCCCTCTGTAAAACCTCCTGTTCCTCTTATGTTAGCATGTATGGCTCCATCTTTATTGGCGCCATATTGTTTCATAGCCAAGATCGAGAGTCTGCCTCTGTAAGGCTTGCCTCTGCGAGCAGGCCACCCCAACCCTCTCATACGCAGTCTTCAAGGTTGAAGCCTCGCTGTCCTAGTGAATGTGCTATTCATTGTTCTGTGTTTTTTGCTATTAGATGTGCCTGTTCTCACAGTTTTGCATAGCAGAGAGTTGCTGCCTGGCCTTGAGACGAAGATAGCTTGTTCTTTGGCAGGTGGAACTGTCCATCTTATGTGTCCCCCATGGTTCACGATTGCCTGAGCTGGAAAATTCCAGTTTGGGTGGGACTCTGAAAGTGCGAGAAATGTATAACTGATGTGAACAGGGGGAGAGAAATCACACCCCTCGATGGTTCTCTTCGGAGGCTGATCAGATTGGGCTCCACTGCAGTGTACTGCTAATAAACTAATTGGTTTGTATTCTCTTCTGTCTGACCGACTTCATTATCTGGGAAGGCATATAGGTGGTCGTGACCAGCTCGGGTGACCCGTTTCAGGTCACTTCCTTCAAATGAGTGGCGTAGAAAGGGGGAGGAGTCACGAGGAGAGGAGTCATGAGGAGCCAAGTCTAACAGTCACAGATTTTAAAAACTCTTTTCCCAAGGAAATTAGCAACAAGAACAAATGTTAAAGCAAATCTATCTGTTAAGGCTAACGTCAATCACAGCTGCATTTTAAAATAATTTAAGGGGCTAAGACACATGCTACAGAGAACTCGGTGTACCCAATAATTTCCAGGGTAAAACAGCAGTGAAATAACTGCTGGTTAATGCACCTGCAACCTATCTGGAGTCTAGTCATATGTCCCACTCAACATAAAATTGCATAGAGGGTTTGTGTGCCTTCTGCAAAGCCCTACTTGTAACAGGAAGGCCACTGATTTGTACATTATGTAGATAGCTTGATGGGTAGCTTTTTGAATAAAGATCCTCCTGTTTCTTGCAAGTCATATGTTACAATCCCTATAATATAGCACAGTGTATTATGAATTGGGATCAAGGAGCTACATGAAAACTTCAAGAACATTATTGGGTTTTTTTTTTCAACTCTTCGTTATTTTAAAGTTGCTAAAAAGGTTTCCTTTGGGTTCTAATAAATACTTGTTAGTACCGACCTAAACAACTGTTCTGTAGACCACACACACATTTTAAATCTTGGGTTTGAGTTTCTATAAAAAAAGTGCTTTTAACTTGGAATTCTGATCAGTAAGGATGATAAATAACTCATTTGCCCTATGGAAAATTTACTGTATATTGACACACACTTGTATGAGCCATTGCCTTAGTATATTATCCGTGTGATGTAAAGCGCTATAAAACACTACATTGGGATGAGAAGTGCTATTAAAGCAATAGAATGAAGAAAAATACATTATTAAGTGCTACACAAATATATGCAGCACAGCATGGTTTTAGGCCACGGCACAGCACCGAATCTGCATTGATTGCAGCTACCGAAAGTCTATGTGCGCAATTAGATCACTGAGGGAAGGACATATTAATAATGCTTGATTTATCCGCCACTTTCGATGCAGTGGACCACCGCATACTTCTTCAGCGGTTTGCGGAATTAGGGATTACTGGAAAGGCTGCAGACATTCTTCGGTCATACTTAACTAACAGGCAACAATCTGTGATGCTAGATAAGCACATATCTCCCCCTTTCGTCTTGACATGTGGGGTACCTCTAGGATCAGCACTTTCACCTACCCTGTTTAACGTATATGTTACCCCACTGGCTAAACTTATTCGCTCCCTTGGCTTCACAGCCATTTGCTATGCTGACGACACGCAAATTGTTGTCTCACTAGCAGCAAAACCAGAGATTGTAGAATAAACACAGAACAGGAGTAAACCCGCTAACCCAGTTGAGACCGGGTAGTAATTGCAACAATAATACAGTGTCTCAACAGGAATATGGTGAGGGCGGTGGAGCTGGTGCACTGCCTTCCATCGGTAAGTGCACATGTTACTGCCACCCTCCCCTTGCTTCTTGTTCCCACCACAGCACCCTCCAGCTCCACCACCCTCACCACCCTCCTTCCAGCCCTTTCCCTTTCCTGCCCTTCCTTCTCCTCCTTGCATGCCCCCCTCCCGCCCCCCCACCCCAATATTTTCCTCCTGAGCCTGTTACCAAGCGTATCCCCGTTTTTACTCCTTAGATTAGTTCTTGGACTTTGATTATTTCCTAAGACGTTGCCACTTGGATTCCAGACGCAGAATCTACCTATTTACCTGACAGGTAGTACCCTTTCTTTCCCTTTCCCGCTTCTTTTCTTTCCATTCCTTGGTTTATGGGTTTGAATTCTTTTGATTTCCCCCTTCCCTCTCTTCTATAGAGCACTGATCTAATTTGTGTAATCATCCTCCTGATGATGACCTCGAGTTAGAGAGGTTGAAACGCCGTCGACCCTGCAACGCCATTGGCGGCATTCTAATGGTCATTTTGCAAATAATGAATTTTTGTCTACAATTGTAAATATCTTCTTTGACCTTTACTGATTACCTTTCACCTCGCGCCGCCTCACGTTGTTTTATAATCACTTGTGTCACTGCGCCGTTCACTCACTTACACATTGCCAGTACACATCCGGTTCTGGTTACTGCAATTTAGTTGTACCTATGTGCTTCTACATGTAAATAACAACCTTGAACTATCTTTTGGTCTCCCTTGTTATTTTTCCCTGTGCTACGTGATTTACCCTCGCCTTTATTTGTCTTTTTACGTGATGTTCCTATTGAGACACTGTATTATTGTTGCAAAACCAGAGATTGTGGCAGCACGTTTTAACCTTTGCATGAGCCATATTATTAGCTGGATGCAGAACAATTGCTTAAAATTGAACACCGGGAAGACGGAAGTGGTCATGTTTGGAAGGGACATTTCACTCTGGAACTCCGGCTGGTGGCCCTGGACATCAGGGCCTTGCCCCCAGCCCGTAAAGAAGGTAAAAAAACCTTGGAGTTCTGATCGACCATCATCTCTCTCTATCAGACCAGGTCAATAGCATTACTTCATCCTGCTTCTACACCTTGAAAATCCTTCGGAAAATCCTCCCTTTCATCCCTATGACCCTTAGGAAAATGGTCGTTACGGCTATGATTTGGTCAAAAATTGACTACTGTAACTCACTCTACCTTCAAGCCAAAAAGAGTGTGATACATAAACTACAGACTTTGCAAAATGCAGCCGCCCGGCTAGTACTAAAACTACCCAAATTCAGTCCCATTAGTCAAATCATTCGAGAAAAACTACACTGGTTGCCCATTTCGGCTCGAATCCAGTTTAAATTTATGTGTATTCTACACAAGACTTTGAACGAGGTGGGACCTGTACAGATCAGCCAATACATTAAGCGCTACACCCCACAGAGATGCCTCCTTTCCGCATCAGCGTCTCTGTTGGTAGTCCCAAAGGTAAAAACACTGAAATGGGGCGGCAGAAGTTTCTGACATTTAGCCCCAAGGCTATGGAATTCATTGCCCCTGCACCTTAGAACCCAAAACAACCTATTACAGTTCAGGAAGGAACTTAAAACTTGGTTATTTACTTGCACTTAATAGGCTGGCTGATTTTCTGGTTGCACTCTTTGTCAGCAAGCGCTAGGACGTCACGGCAAACATGCGCGCTACAAAAACGCACATTTCATTTCATATGCCTAATGTGATATTTCATTCACGTCGAATGTCACAATCCATTAAGCCTTTCATAATTCCATGACTGACCAGGAGAATGTCATGAACATGGAGCTCAGTCTCACCTATGACCACTTAAAAAAACAAATATGTCTGGCCTTGCCAGGCTGGTGTGATAGATATTTCTTTTATTGTAAACACAAAAAAAATCATTCTGCCAACTAAATATGGTAGTGTATATGAAAGTGGTTCTGTTGGGAGGAAAAGATTACTTCATTTGTCCCAAGGACAGATTAATCTCATATGACATTTGTAATATTACTTTGAAAATACAAATATCCAATAAAAATTGAGCAAATACACAATTTTTTTTGGATTCAATCCTGTGTATTCATTATTTTATAAACCATAGACTGTATCAAAAACCGTGCTATACATTTATCAATGGTTGTCCTAAATAAACCTTTTACAAAAACATAGAATAGACTCACATGGAATATAGTAAATGAAGGTGAAACAATAACATATAAAACAATTCATACAAGGACATACATATTAACGTACTGTGGGACAACCTTTAAAATTGAGATGTCTACGTCTGTTCCTAAGACGAAGGTGGGAGGATCTGTCAGCCGACAATATTCACTCCTCAGGTATTTACAAACAAACAGACGGAGAAGAGACGCGTTCCCCTATCTTCCAACAAAGTGATGGCATTGCGGCGCTTGACTAAGTGATTCCCAGATTCCCAGATATATGTTATTGTTTCACCTTCATCACTATATTCCATGTAAGTCTATTCTATGGTTTTGTAAAAGGTTTATTTAGGACAACCATTGATAAATGTATAGCACGGTTTTTGATACAGTCTATGGTTTATGAAATAATGAATACACAGGATTGAATCAAAAAAATGGTGTGTTTGCTCAATTTGTATTGGATATTTGTATTTTCAAAGTAATATTACAAATGTCATATGAGATTAATCTGTCCTTGGGACAAATGAAGTAATCTTTTCCTCCCAACAGAACCACTTTCATATACACTAACTTAGAACCCAGGTTCTGAGGGTCACAGGGCCACCCCATTATTGCTAAGGTTACCTAAATATGGTAGCCATGTGCAATACACATTTTAAATTTAAAAAAGGAAATTAACTATCTCATATAACTTTAATAGAACAGCTATTAAAGCAGTAAAGAATATACTCACTAACCCGGACACTGCAGTGTAATTCAGGTTAGGAGGATGTGAACATCTGATCAGGCAAAATTTATCAGCAAGAAGCCAATGGTGGATTGAAGCTAAATGAGAGTGACCGCTGAACAGACGAATGGATGATGGGGAGGGGGATCCAAATCCCTCTATGCATGTATATGCATGCATTTTCTTTACACATTGTTTTGATTAGATAAGAGTCATAAGACTGATGAAACTGCTAAAGCGGTCTTTAGGCCAGACCTCAAAGTGGAGGGCCGCGAGGCTAATGACGTGTGTTCTAATAATAAACCAGGGTACGGTTCAATGCATGATGTTTCCTCTGGCAGTACTTCTCTCTGCGCCCGGGTCCTCTTTTCTAGACACAACTTTACAAGATAAAAATGTCAACGGGCTCAGTTGTTGCACATTCAGGAATAAGCGCAGCGGCAGGCGACTGACGTGGAACTCCTGCTTTAGGCTAGTTATCAAAAGGGATAAAATTGCACATTTTGGAAAGGAATATGCTACTTACCAGTATGCATCTGTTCTTGGCATAGAGGGCTGCAGAGTGGTACATTATGAATAGATCGCCATCTGGTGTTGGGCTCGGATGATTGCACTTTGTTTTTCTCTTGGAGAGTCTTTTGTATCTTGGTGACTCCTCCCTTGGTTGGTAGTGCGCATGGGCATCGGCTCCATCCTTAGATTGTTTTGCCATAGTAGGGTTAGATGGTGTAGTGTAGTAGAATACAGATAAGAATGCCCATGTAAGTGTATCTAAATAAGATAATGTTGGAACAGACACAGGTTTCCGGGGAGGCTGGGAGGGCATGTACCACTCTGCAGCCCTCTATGCCAAGAACAGATGCATACTGGTAAGTAGCATATTCCGTTCGAGGCATATGGGCTGCAGATGGTACATTATGAATAGACTATACAGCAGTTCTCTCCCTAGCGGTGGTCGCCCGTGTCTGTTGCAACTGTCTGAAATAAAGTTTTTAATACTGCTTGTCCCACTCTAGCTTGTTGTGTTGTGTGCACATCTACACAATAGTGTTTAGTGAAGGTGTGCGGTGTAACCCAGGTAGCTGCTTTGCATATGTCATCTAATGGAATGTTTCCCAAAAATGCCATAGATGCTCCTAGTTTACGTGTAGAGTGAGCTCTAGGAGGAACAGTTAATGTTCTCTTTGCTTTTAAGTAGCATATTTGAATGCATTTTACAATCCATCTGGCAATGCCCGCTTTAGAGATGGGATTGCCCTTGTGTGTTGGAGAAAACGCAACAAAGAGCTGTTTTGTCTTTCTGAAAGTTTGTGTTCTTTCTATGTAGTACAATATGGCCCTTCTAACATCTAGTGTATGCAGGGCTCTTTCTGCTACTGTTTGTGGTTTTGGAAAGAAAACCGGTAATTCCACTGACTGATTGATGTGGAATGCTGAAATTACCTTTGGTAAGAATTTTGGGTTTGTTCTAAGAACCACCTTATTTTGGTGTAACTGCATAAATGGTTCTTGAATTGTAAAAGCCTGCAACTCACTTACTCTTCTAAGTGACGTGATAGCTATGAGGAAGGCCACCTTCCATGTGAGGAATTGTATTTCACACCTATGCATAGGTTCAAAGGGTGGCCCCATTAGTCTGGTAAGTACTATGTTGAGATTCCAGATTGGGGAAGGTGGTCTTCTTGGTGGAATGACTCTTTTGAGTCCTTCCATGAAAGCTTTAATTGCTGGTACTTTGAACAGGGAAAGATGTTGCCTGTTTTGTAGGTACGCCGCTATAGCTGCGAGATGAACTCTTATAGAGGTGTATGCTAAGTTACATTGCTGCAAGTGTAGTAAATAGCAAATGATTTGTTTAGTGGATGCGTCCAGAGGGTTGATGTGCTTACTGTTACAGTGTATAGCAAACCTTTTCCATTTTGCTGCATAGCATGCTCTGGTGGTAGGACGTCTTGCTTGTTTAATGATTTCCATACATTCTGGTGGTAAATCTAAATATCCAAACTCTATGACCTCAGGAGCCAGATCGCTAGGTTCAGTTGTTTGGGATCTGGGTGCATTATTTCTCCATGGTTCTGTGTAAGATGCATGGGTAATAATCTTAGCTTTTGATGTGGTACTTGTGAGAGTTGTAGCAGTGTGGTGAACCACGGCTGCCTTGCCCACGTGGGTGCCACTAGTATCATTGTCATTGAGTGTTGCTGCAGCTTCCGAACCAGTAACGGAATTAGTGGTAGAGGAGGGAACGCGTAAGCAAATTTGTTTGACCAATTTATCCATAGTGCATTGCCCTGGGACCGTTGGTGTGGGTACCTGGATGCGAAGTTTTTGCATTTTGCGTTCTGATGATTGGTAAACAGATCTATCTCTGGTTGCCCCCATTTTTGGAAGAATGGCTGCAGTATTTGGTCGTGCAGCTCCCATTCGTGTACTTGTTCTGACCGTCTGCTTAGGATGTCTGCTATCTGGTTTTGAACTCCTGGTAGGTGTTCTGCTAACAGATAGATCTTTTGAGGAACGGCCCATCTCCAAATGTCCTGTGCTAGTTTGGATAGTTGGAGAGAGTGTGTCCCCCCCTGTTTTTAAATATAATACATTGCAGTCATGTTGTCTGTTCTGATCAGGACTGCCTTGCCTGTAATTTGCATTTGGAAAGCTTTTAGTGCTAGAAATACTGCTAATAGTTCTAGGTAGTTGATGTGCAGTTTCTTTTGCTGCACACTCCACTTCCCCTGCACTGTGTATTTGTCCATATGCGCTCCCCATCCTGAGAGCGATGCGTCCGCTGTTATTATCACTTGTGGAATTGGCTCTAGGAACGACCGTCCCTTGGAAATGTTTTCCGTGTTCCACCACTTCAGAGAGCGATACGTCCGGTCGTTTACCAACACCAGATCTGTAATCTGACCTTGAGCCTGATTCCACTGTGTTGCTAGACACTCCTGTAGTGGACGCATTTGTAGTCTGGCATGTGGTATTAGCAGTATGCAGGAGGACATCATGCCTAATAGTTGCATAAACACTCGTGCTGGTAGTGAGTGTTGTGGTTTAAATCTTTGTATTAACCCGACCATTGTTTGTATCCTGATTGGGTTGGGGTATGCTATTGCCTTTTCTGTGTTTATCGTAGCCCCCAGGTATTGCTGAATCTGGTTTGGTTGCAGGTGTGATTTTTTGTAGTTCACCGTGAAACCTAGGTGGTGTAGCAATTGAATTGTCTTCTGTGTGTTGTGAAGACATTCTTCTTTTGACTTGGCCTTTATTAGCCAGTCGTCCAAGTATGGGAAGACATGTATTTGTTGTCTTCTTAGGTGTGCTGCCACCACAGCTAGGCATTTTGTGAAAACTCTCGGTGCTGTTGTGACACCGAACGGAAGGACTTTGAACTGATAGTGTTGTCCTTCTAATACAAACCTTAGGTATTTTTTGTGGGCTTTGTGAATTGGGATATGAAAGTAAGCGTCTTTTAGATCCAGTGTAGAAAGAAAGTCCCCTTTCTTCAGTAAAGGGAGTACTTGTTGGAGCGTGACCATGTGGAAATGCTCCGAATTTATGTAAGCATTGAGAGGTCTGAGGTCTAATATTGGTCTTAGGGACCCGTCCTTTTTGGGGATCAGGAAGTATAGAGAGTATACTCCTGTTCCTTGTTGATCTTTTGGGACCTTCTCTATTGCATGCTTTTGTAGAAGTGCTAGTACTTCTTCTCTTAACAATGTCAGATGATCTTGACTCATTGGACGCTGTTTGGGGGGGATGTTTGGTGGGGTAGCTGTGAGTTCCAGGCAATAACCATGTTGGATAATTTGTCTCACCCACTTGTCTGATGTGATGTTCTCCCAGACAGGTAGGAACTGTGATAGACGTCTCCCGACCGGTGTTATGTGGTCTGGGGGGAGTTCTATGAAGTCACTGTTTTGGGGTTGAGGCGTTGCCGTTGTTATTATTTCCGCGGCCTCTACCTTTGTTGTTGTTACCTCTGTAACTGCCTCTTGAATTACCTCTGGGTGATGTTGGTGTGAAAGAGGTGGATTGCTGACTTGTTCCTGTATTCTTTGAGCCCCCTCTATAGGTGGATCTACGAAAGGAACCTCTTTGTGTTGGCTGTTGCAATGCTCCCATTGACTTAGCCGTTTCTGTATCTTTTTTCATTTTTTCTAAGGTCTCATCTGTGCTTGAACCAAACAGTGTCTTTTGATCAAATGGTTTGTTCAGTAGGGCCGTTTGTACTTCCTGTTTGAATCCTGAGATTCTAAGCCATGCATGTCTCCTTAACATGACACTGGTGTTGATAGATCTTGCTGCAGTGTCTGCTGCGTCTAGGGCGCACTTAATGGAAGTATTAGTTATTATTTTACCTTCCTGTATTAACTGATCTGCCTTTTTCTGATGTTCTTTGGGGAGATGTGTGATGAGTTTTTCTAATTCATCATAATGTGCCCTATCATAACGTGCGAGTAGTGCCTGTGTATTGGCTATACGCCAGCTATTTGCCGCCTGTGATGCTACTCTTTTGCCTGATGCATCTATTAATTTTGACTCTTTATCAGGTGGAGGAGCCTCTCCTGTAGATAATGAGTTTGCTCTTTTACGAGCGTTTGAGACCACCAGCGAGTCTAGAGGTACATGCCCTTTAATAAATATTGGATCCTTTGGAGCCGCCTTATATTTTTTATCAATTCTTGGGTTTAACACCCTAGCCCTCACTGGGTCTTTGAATATTTCTTCTGTGTGACTGAGAAGACCCTTCAACATAGGAAGAGTACCTGATGTTCGTTGTGCATTAGGTAGCGTCTCTAACAGGAAATCCTCTATTTGAGGTTCTGTATGTATATCTACTTTATGATATTTTGCTGCCCTATTAATGAGCTGCACAAACCCTGTGTTATCATCAGGTGGTGAAGGCTTTGAGGGATATAACTGGGTCGTTGTCCTCATCTGACCCTACGTCATAATTTTCCCATGGGTCATCCTCATCTGGGATGGTTTCGTCATCCCCTTGAGGTTCTCCCTCCCCTAGATCACTGTCTACATCAGACTGAGGTGTAGATGGTCTTGGTGTGGAAGGTGTAGGGATATTTGGCCTAGTGTGAGGAATAGGAGAAGAGGGTGTGACTTTAGGTCGAGGAGAAGCAGGAGGAGTTATATTTGTCCCCATTGTTCTCTTTTTTGAAGGAAGAGATTTATCTTCTGTCTGTTCATTCTTTCTCTTCTTCGTGACCACTTTGCCAGTTTGCAGATCGATAAACAAGATCTTTTGTTTGGGATCTGTCTGTTGCTCCTGAATCGGTACCGAAGGTCCTGTTTCCGAAAGGTGCTTATGTTTTCGATCGTCCGTGTTTGGTGTTTTCGGCACCGAATGTCTACTCGATTCCGACTTCCTGGGTATCGAGTGAATCTTGGACGACGAAACATATTTATGTTTCGACATGGAGTGTTTCGATACCGAGCTTTCCCTTGTATGTAGCCTCGGTGCCGAAGTCGATGTCGCCCTTTTCTCGGATCCAACATGGTGGGAGTCCGAGTGTTTTGGTTTCAGTTTCGGTTTCGTTGCCGGGCCCGAGGGCGGGGCGTCGGAAACTTTTTTCTGCGGTTTGACCGGGCCCGAAGGCGGGGTCGTTACCGCACGGGGTCGGTTTTTCGGTAAGGGGACGTCGTCACTCACTGTTTGTTGCTCAATGAGTTCTTCAACCTCCGACTGGTCCCCTTCCGACCCCGACTGATCCTCTTCTTCCTCGATTTGCTCGTCTCCGAACAGCTCCGGGATCGCCTCCGACTGCATTCTGGAAACCTCGTGTCTTCGAGCTCGACGATTTCTAATCGTTAGCTTGGAGGAGAATGCTGCGCAGGCTTCGCAGTCCCTGGATTCGTGTTCAGGCGATAGACAGAGGTTGCACACCTCGTGTAGGTCCTTGTGTGGGAACTTAGCACCACACGTTGGACATTTTTTGAATGGAGTCCTTTCCATGGACTCCGGGCTTGACTGCGTCGAGAAAGGCTTCCTGTTCGTCGACGTAGATACAAGTTTTTTCTCTTCGATTTTGAATTTGCAACGCGTCGGAATGGAAATGAAACGCGTTCGATAACAATACCGTCGAATTGGAAAGGGAATACGCGCCGATAAATCACTTTTCTCTGAAGTTGATCTGGAGCGTCTCGATCCTCATCCGAACCCGATGGCGGAAAAAAACAATCTAAGGATGGAGCCGATGCCCATGCGCACTACCAACCAAGGGAGGAGTCACCAAGATACAAAAGACTCTCCAAGAGAAAAACAAAGTGCAATCATCCGAGCCCAACACCAGATGGCGATCTATTCATAATGTACCATCTGCAGCCCATATGCCTCGAACATATATTTTTGTAAGGTGAAATAAACTGCAGGTTCAGTATTGTTTCTGGTGCTGGCAAGTATTATTGAATTGAAGACACCATTTTTGAGAGAAATAAATAGACATGGTCATAAACGTCACATGTGGAATTCTGATGTGCAGCAGCAGATAGAGAACTAGGGCTACACACTGCCCCATAACAGGGTACCTCTCTCCCCCCCCCCCTTCCCGAGCCGGAGTACCCTTCAAGTTAACCTCAACCAACATAGACAGGGAGGGCGTTATAACTTCACCCTGGGACGTCTGGTTGGGACACCCATGTTACTCAGCAGCATATATGCACCGAACATAGGCCAGGTCCCATTCCTTGCCTCTTTGTCCCCCTTTGTCAGATAGAACGCATTTAATGTGGATCCAGGGAGGGGACTACAACTATGTAGCTGATGCGAACGCAGTATCATCCACTCCGTGACACCCTGAATAACCTGTGATTCGACTGGTGCATGACCTTTAAACCTGGATGTCTCAATGAGGGGGTGGAGGACACCTGGAGGGAGCATAACGAAGACCAAAGGGATTATTCCTTTTACTCACCTGTCCATGACTTGCAAGTCCGACTAGAAAAATACTATGTTCTAACCGAATCACCGGCAAGACCACGAATGCAGAGTATGTCTGCATCCGTTATTGACCAGAAGAAGGGGCTGATGATTGGCCCCTATCCCGACATGAAGGTTGCAGGTTTGCCTCTCGCATGACTCTGCAGTCAGGGCCCCCCTGAGGAATGCTGTCCGTGATTACTTTGGCCATAACTATCTCTCTATGGGTTCACAGAGCACCGAATGGGAAGCAATAAAGGTGGCAATACGCGACCAATGTATAGGCCCAACTGTGGAAGAGGAGGAAAACATTAGAATCTGAACTCACATCCCTGAAGTCCGCCATTCGGGCTCTGGAGCAAAGGAAACCAACTTGCCGCTGGGACAACCCTCCAAGCTGAGAAATGGATAAACACATTGGTCCAAGAACACCTCTACGCCTTTCTCTCCGAGAATACATAGAGTTGAGACACAGAGCGGTAGGGCGGGACGGATATTGGCTTGGCTTGTACCTGAAGAGACTAATTGCACCCAGATTACTGGATTCAAAACCAGATGGGACATGTTGTCCGATCCCAACTCAAAATTCAAGAGGAATTTACCCAGCACTACAATGCCTTATACACTCCGCACATGCCGACTTCTGATAATGATCTTCTCACTATCCTGAATAGAAAAGCCTTCTCCACCTATCGAGGCACGATAGTGAGGGGCTGGGCAGACCCATCACTTAACAGGAAGTCAAATCTGATATGAAGGCAAGCTTAACAAATCGCCGGGCACGGACGGGATATCAACTGAATTTTATCAGCTGAATGTTTCCATCCTAGGCCCATAGCGGACCACCATGTGCTAGGAAACATATGATAAGGAAATCCTGCCACTGACTACCAGAGAGGCGTTCATACTTCAATACCCAAGCCAGAGAGAAATACTACAAAGACCTCCTGCTACAGACCCCGATGGAGGATAAACCTGGACTACAAAGTATTTAGCCGAGTACTGGCTGATCGTTTAGCTCTATAACAATAAACGGTTCAAAGCCAGAGAGTCCTAGGAGGATTATAAGATCGCACAGGATTTATTCCCCAAAATAAGAAAACAGAACAATACAAAATCCTGAGGTCTAAAAAAATAGTATGAAGAGTGTGGCAAACCACTACTATCAATTTACAAATGTTGTGTGTAAAATATCAAACAAAACCAGTGTTTAAGCCCAACAGAAGTATCTTTGGGCATTTCCCTTTTTAGGACGAAATCCCTCACTCACCATAGGTGACATGCTTTATCATTTGGGATTATCCTCCCAGATGAAAAACCTAGTTCCTCTGGGGGCTACAACCCCCTCTCTGAGAGGGAGGAGCTCAGGGATGTTTTGAATGTTGTCTAGGATGTACTAAATCCACAAATGAAGAGCTAATAGTGTGAGTGAGGGCGCCGCGCAAACCAAATGTTGTGAAAAACTATGAGGAAAGTGAGATAAAACTAGCTCGAGGAAGTCCAAAAAACCTTTATTGTAGGACGTACTCCGCTAGGATTAAAAACGCAGTGCACCAGCAGTCTGGATTCGAGGCCGCGGTGGTGTAAAGAAGCCAGTCCAGCGCGAGTTTTATTGGGCAGACAGCAGCAAACTACTACCATCACTCGCCGACTCTTGAATCCCCCGCCGTTTCTCTGACCTGCCAACCACCTTACCTCAGTTCCTCTTGGCTTCCTCCAGGACATGACGAAGCACGAGGTCACATCCAATCCCGGGGCCCCCCAAGGTGCCAGAGTTGCCAGTAGCAACCACTGCTAAGGGTATTCCACGGCCGCCCCTGGGTCTGATGAGAGTGCGAGTCAGTGGCGTCTGACAGCCGCGCTGGAGCAGCAAATTAAATACAGCCAGGCAGCGTGGAAAGGGGGGTCAGATAGTAACATTGTAGCACACACTCTGACTCCAGAGCTGAGCAGTCAGATCTTTAACTATTAACTTACTGAGCTAGAGCGCCGCAAGTCTGTGGGAAGCAGCAGAGCCGGGGCACAGAATATGCTACAGGCACCAGCGGCGCGCGCTGGCACCGCTGCATAGCCAGTTTCAGACTGGCATGATTAAAAATGCGTGACAATGCATTTCAGTGCGGTGATGCGGAACATCACACTGAAATGCGTTAGTGTCACACCCGATGCGTGATACTTGGCAGGCATGCGAGGCAGCCATTGAAGTTGCTGAGCCACACCATCATGTCCAGGCCGTTGTTTGCTGCGGCGGGAGTCATTAAGCAAGGTGCGGCCAGTATAAAGAATTGTGTCGCAACGTTAGTAAGTAGTGCCTCGTGATGCATCTCTCTATACTGCAAATTGTTTTATTAATGGCGCGCCACCGTGCTGCCGGTCGACTACATGCTTTTGCTATAATGATTGAGCTTGAATAACTGCATGCAGCAATAGAGCAGGTCTAGGAAAAACTACGCTGGTTTGAACTTGATCAATTGCCGAGTAGGGTGGCGCTGTAAGAGTGACAGTTCGCCCTCTGCCTCCAGAATGCAGCAGTAGGGGGTGCAAGAATGTCTGCCTTGAGCAGAGGATGCTGAAGTTAGACAGCAGCAGAGAAGGTATTGAATATACCGATGATATGATGAACGGAATGTACACTTCCTGAAGTTCAGTGAATGGTGGAATTTTTGAAATGGAGATTTTTCGGTTTAAGCCATGTAATCTTTTTTAAAGGGACTAAGCAAAGGTGTAAATAAAGCCCAAACATAACTGATGTGTGAGGGTGCAGCACTGATAAATGGTTCGTACCTGCCCTTCATGAAGACAAAGGAGAACCAGACGGTTGGAGAGGAGATATATATCCCAATACTTCTGAAAACAAATGTGTAGGGACCTCTCTGTTCATCTGGGCAGCTTGTGGGCTCTGTATTCACATCACGTTATGTTAGAATTGCAAGTTTTCTCATAACGTGTTGAAGAGGCATCATAGGAACTCGTTGAGCAGCTAGTTTTCTGAGAAGTTTTCATGGAGTGCAAGTTTCAGCTTTGGACCGAATTTAACTGCGCATCTTTCTTTTTCTTGTTTTTGTTCATGTGCGCAGGCTTGCTTAGCAATACCCCTGATAGTTAAACTATTTTCTTGTGCCACAGCCATGATTTTCTTCTGAGCTGCCACCTATCTGCCCTGTTACAGCTGAGAACTGACTGTACATCACATAGCAAGTCTGTCTTCTCACTGACTAGAAGCTGTGTTAGTAGTCGCTCGCACCTGTGTCAGGTGATTGTGAAAGCCACTGTATTGCTTGCCAACGTAACTTCAGTGTGCCAAGCATCACTGAGTCAGCAGAGCCTGTAGTGTAGCTCTGTGTGAAAAACTGCGAGTGGGGTGATGGTGCCACCAGCAGGGTTTGGCAGGTAGTGGGCGGCATGCAGGACCAGGGTGCACTGCTTAGTAATACAGCTTGTGGATGATATGACTCGTCTTAGAGTTCATTGTTGCTCAAATGGGTGTAATATCTGAAATGTATATGTTTCTCTGGTCTTCATTGCTAGATTTTGCTCGCGAGAAAGTATCACTCAGTCGTTGAAAGGTCACTGATAATTACACTGAAATTAAGAAAATATCACACATAGCAATCTGAAACCTTGGCAGCTAGGACTACCATAAATTGCTACTGACATCATCAACTATTTCTCCGCTCAGTTTGTATGTGCTAATAATGCCATATTGTTTCTTGGTCAGGGGGGAGGGGGCGGGGGGATTAAACTATTTTTTGTAAGCGCCGTTTGGTAACGTCTAGGTGCCTGAAACTCGGTTAATTTAAAATGTAACAGTTAATTCTTGTAAACAAACAAAACCCAATAATAAAGTCGCACTTAAAACGTCCAGAGTAGGGTGACCAACCGTCCATAAATTTCATGGACAGTCCATAATTTGGACCTCACGTCCGTTGTCTGTGAGGAAACCTTTTACGGACGCCTTTTGTCCGCAATTTTGGC